>NW_023416314.1:36492918-37092918 GCF_014108235.1 Myotis myotis
TTCCAACAAACCATGATGAGAAACAGCAGGCCACTTAGCAGGTAGATTCCTTGAGCCACTGGAGTCTCTGTCGTGGCCTCAGGGGGGAAATCACAATCTTGAAACAGCCTGTGGAAGGGGAAAATGAGAAAAGTGCATCTGTTTGCTTCTCTTCTGTCTCCCATTTCCCCTTTGTCAAGGTGTGTGCCACTAGAAGACACTCTCCTGTACTTCCGTGCAACTTCAGTGATGCATCATCCAGTCCGTTGACACCAGCTCCAGAAGGAAGATTTCGTGCCCTGTGCTGCGGCATTTCGTCCTGAGAGGAAGAAGCAAGGCAGTGCAGGTGGGAGGATGTGCGGGCCATGCTGGTCTGAGCTTCAGTTCTGACTCCAGGGAGCTCAGCAGAGGCGGCAGCAGCCCAGGAGGTGAGTGCCTTTGGGAAAAAGGAAGCAGTCAGAGGAGTGAGGTTGTGCACCGTCCACAGCACAATCAGATACCACCCTCATCTTTCCACTGCAGTGCGCGGTGGAGGTCCTCAGTGAGAGCGCAGCAAATCTAGATTCTCCTAATCTTTGTCTTGCTGATAGCTTTGCTCCGTTGGACACTTAAAATATACATATATATATATATATATATATATATATATATATATATATATATATATATTTAGAGAGAGGAAGGAAAAGGGAGAGAGAGATAGAAACATCAATGATGAGAGAAAATCATTGATCCACTGCTTCCACTGCTTCAGCACGTCCCCTACTGGGGATCGAGCCCGTAACCTGGGCATGTGCCCTTGACTGGAATCAAACTCAGGACCCTTCAGTCCGCAGGCTGACGCTCTACCAACTGTGCCAAACCAGCTAGGGCCATTGAACACTCTTGATCACTCTCTCCTTGAAACTCTACCTTCCTCTTGTTTTCCTGCTTAACTGAATAGTTTCTGTTCCTGCTTCTCTGGCTGGGACTTCTTCCTTCTCCCACCTCTTAAAATGAGATATTCTTTGTGGCTTCATTTTTAGCCTTCCCATGTTCTCACTCTCCACCCTTAGCTGTATCCTATGCACTGATAATTAGCAAGTCAATATCTGCAGCCCAAACCTCTCTGCTATAGATCCATGGAGATGATGGCTAACCTGCCTCTGCCTGATAACTCAGGTGGTCAAACTTAAGAGTCCGAGAAGTGAGCTCATCTTCTATCCTCTTTCCCAACCCTCACCAAACCAGCTTTTCTTCCTGTAAATGTCACCAAATCAAGAATCCGGCAGTTATTTCATTTCTTCAGATCTCATATCCAGTGAGTCACTATTGATCTTTCCTCCTAAATATCTCATTGATCCAGACCTCTTCTCTGTTTCCATGGCCACTGTTTTATTTCAGAACTGTAGTCGCTTCCTACATGTTCTCTCTGCCCTCGACCTTGCCTCCTTTCAACCCATTTCTTCTGAATTGACCCTGCAATTATAACTTTAAAAGGCAAATAATCATGACCAAATAAGGTTTACTCCAAGGATATAAGAAAAGTTCAGAGTTAAAGGTACCTACTTATATAATTTATGACATCAGTGTATCAAAGGAGAAAAATAATATGATCATCTTAACAGAATGCTAAAATTTTTTTGATAAAAATCAACATAGATTTTTTTATTTAAGAAAATCTTAATGTGTTAATATTAAGGGATATTGATCTCAACCCAACAGTTAATATTATACTTAGCAATAAAGTATTGAAGAAGTATTCCATTAAAACTAATAATTTGATATTTTCATTTAAAAATATATTTTTATTGATTTCAGAGACGAAGGCAGAGGGGGAGAGAGATAGAAACATCAATGATGAGAGAGAATCATTGATCTGCTGCCTCCTGCATGCCCCCTATTGGGGGTCAAGCCTGCAACCTGGGTATGTACCCTTGACTGAAATCAAACCCGGAACCCTTCAGTCCACAAGCCAACACTCTATCCATTGAGTCAAACCAGCTAGGGCTGTCATAATTATTTACCATTACTCTAGAATTGCTAATCAATGAGGGAGGTATAAATATTAGATAGGAAGAGAAAAAATGATCATTACTTGAAGATTATATGGTTGCTTGAAAAATCATCAGAAATAATAACAGAGTTCAAAAAGTTTGGCAATTATGATAGAAATATTTACAAAAAACAATAGTTTCCTTATGTATGGGCAATAATTAATTAAGAAAGATAATGGGAAAAAGAACCCATATATCAAGGCAATAAAAAATAATCAAAGTACCAAGTAATAAACTTAATGATAAGTGTGCAAATCTATAAAACTTTACTATCTAAAGTAAAATTTAAGTAAAGGGAGAGATATTCTATATTACTGTACTGGAAGAGTGAATATTGTAGTTATAAAGATATTAACTTTTTCTCAAGCTAAGCCTATAAATTTAACAAAACCCCAATAAAAATACCAAGAACTTTTTCTTTTAGAACATGAAAGAAATCTATTTTAAAGTTTATTTGGAAAAACTTTTGCACAGGTTTTCAGGTACTCAGAATGCTCTACTATCTTTTCTTTAAGAAAGGATTGACATACACTCCTGCTGTGCCCCCTTCCACACTTATATCCTTAATGATCCTCAACATATATCTCTGTATCCTTAATAATCCTTAATATATAACATGGCACTGTCTATAATAATAACAATCTAAGTGTCCAAAAATAGGGGAAATATGCAGTCACTTCAAAAGAAGTAGAGGAAGAATATTTAGGAACAAAAACTATTTATGGAAAGATATTTAAAATAACAAAGCAGTAATGGAAATGCAGCCAGCAGGTGGAAAGAAGTTAGTTTGACAACCTGGCACCAGGATTCTGATAGAGAGGGACTGTTGATTTAGCAGCAGAACTTAGAATCTCATTGTAGTTTAGAGCAAAGCAAAAGGAGTGCTCAATTGCCTGGTGCAAAAGGGGAAGGGAATTGCGAATGAGTGTTTTGGAGTTCACAGCTAGGGGAGAGTGAATCTGGATAATGAAGAGGTTAGGGAGGGAGGCTGGGAGGGAGGGATAGAGGCTGGGCAAGTGGAGAAATGGCCAATGAGAATTTTCCAGTGATAAGGATGACGAATGAACTCCTAAGAGAACTTCTCCCTAGTCTCGGTTTCTTTTTTTTTTTTTTTAAATATATTTTATTGATTTTTCACAGAGAGGAAGGGAGAGGGATAGAGAGTTAGAAACATCGATGAGAGAGAAACATCGATCAGCTGCCTCCTGCACACCCCCTACTGGGGATGTGCCCGCAACCAAGGTACATGCCCTTGACCAGAATCGAACCTGCGCCCCTTCAGTCCACAGGCCGACGCTCTATCCACTGAGCCAAACCAGTCAGGGCCCTAGTCTCAGCTTCAAGTTGTGCTCTGAGTTCTTTTGTTTTTCTTTAATATAAGCCATCCTCTTTTGCTCCCAAATCTTGCCTATAAGTTTGCTTGTTTTGACCATATTTGGGAGAGAGAAGGGGTTGGGGAAGTATAGAAGGGACAGTTTTGTCCAGGAGGTGAAATGAGGAGTGGGGATCAAGGTAGAAAATCTGCGCTACAGGTGATCAAAAGAAACATACCCCCATTCCTTCCCTTCCTCCAAAAAAGTCCCCAGAACCCTCAGAGACACTGCAGGGACTTGGGTTTCATGCCATTTACAGGGTAGGGGTTTGAGCAAAATTCTTTGATTTATCAACAGCTGGGGAGACTCCAGAAGGTTGGAGGCCCCTGTCAAGTACACAGGGGATAGGAGTGAGGAAGCTCAGAAAAAACTGTTCGGAAGGATACCCAGCCTCTGAAAGTTACTTATGATACTAAGATTACGAACAATATTTATATTCTTGTGCTCATCTGCATTTTAATTCTTCTAGAGCGAATCCACGTTACTTGTATAATTTTAGAAAGAAAAATGTACTGAGGGAATAGCTAACCCAGTGATGGCGAACCTTTTGAGCTCGGCATGTCAGCATTTTGAAAAACCCTAACTTAACTCTGGTGCCATGTCACATATAGAAATTTTTTGATATTTGCAACCATAGTAAAACAAAGACTTATATTTTTTACATTTATTTTATATATCTAAATGCCATTTAACAAAGAAAAATCAACCAAAAAAATGGGTTCGCGTGTCATAGGTTCGCCATCACTGAGCTAACCCATAGGCAGAAAGCTGATTGCTGACTACCAGGGAGGGGCTGGGGGTGGGGGGACTGGGAACTGATTCCTTATCAGGCATGGGTTTCCTTTGGGGGCAATGAAGATGTTTTAGAACTAGATAGAGGTAGTGGTTGTACAACATTGTGAATTTACTAAATGCCACTGAGTTGTTCATGTAGAAGTGATTTATTTTGCCTTGGCTCGTGTGGCTCAGTTGGTTTGATTCCTGGTCAGGGCACATGCCTGGGTTCAGGACTTGGTCTTCAGTGGGGGGTGTGCAGGAGGCAGCTGATTGGTGTTTCTCATCAATGTTTCTCTCTCCCTCCCTCTCCCCTTCCCTCTCTCAAAACAATAAAAATATACTTTAAAAAATGATTTATTTCATGTTATGTGAATTTCACCTCAATAGAGAAAAAAGAAAAAAAATCTACCGACGAAAAAAATATACAACATAAATTAGATTCTGTCCCTCTCCTGCTTAAAATCCTTCAGGGACACCCTAACTGTTTAGCCTGGCAGACAAGGCTCTTCATGTCCCGGCCCTGCCGCTGCTCCACCACAGCCGCCCCTCCCTGTAAACCTTACTCCCCAGCCATACAAAGTCCTGCGCAGTGCTCTCAAAGGGCCTATTCTTTCCTGCCTCCGTGCCTTTGTATGGGTTTTCTTTCCCTGGAATGCCCTTCCCCTGAGTTACTTTCCACTCGTCCTTCAAAACTCAGCTAAACTTCTCCTCCTTTGAGCAGCTTTCCCTGATTGCGTAGTCTGGGGGTACCTCTTTCCTGTACCCCCAAGAACCTTCTGGACATTTCTCTACTTTATCATATAGGTGATTGGGAACCCTTGGAGGACAGGGCCTGGGCCTTCCCTCTCTTTAGCTTCACAACCTGGTCCAGAACAGAAGCCATAATGAATGTGAAATGAGTGAGAACAGAAATGAATGTGAACTGAATGAGATGAAAGTAGCAACCTTTTCTAATGTAAAGGGTAATTACGCAGGGCGTGAAATTGAAAATGATTCAGAAGTGTTTAACTGGCTTACCATGGCATTTATCATGGAGGAATGAATAATCTTTTATTTTTCTTCTTACTTTTTTTTTTTTTAAATATATGTCTTTATTGATTTCAGAGAGGAAAGGAGAGGGAGAGAGATCTAGAAACATCAATGAGAGAGAATCATCGATCGGCTGCCTCCTGCACGCCCCCCACTGGGGGTGGAGCCCGAAACCCGGGCATGTGCCCTAGGCCGGAATCGAACCCGGGACCCTTCAGTCCACAGGCCGATGCTCTAACCACTGAGCCAGACCGGCCAGGGCTTTCTTCTTACTTTTTAAAAATATATGTTTTTATTGATTTCAGAGAGAGGAGGGGAGAGGGAGAGAGAGATAGATACATCAATGATGAGAAAGAGTCATTGGATGGCTGCCTCCTGCACACACCCTACTGAGGATCGAGCCCAAAATGTGGGCATGTGCCCTGGCTGGGAAATCGAACCTGACCTCCTGGCTCATGGGTTGATGCTCAGTCACTGAGCCGCAACAGCTGGGCTCTTCTGATTTTTTATGAATTATTTAGGAGTTGGAACAAAAATAAAAATTCCCAATAACAGGTTAATAAAAATGTCAATCTAAGTAACAAAATAGCCCACATGGGACTTAAAGGGTTGCAGAATACTGCTGGTCTTAGGAAATAAGGCTAAAAACTCAATTACTCGTACCAAAAAAAAACAACAAACTCATGATGGGTAATAAGTAAGATTATTTTTTGGTCCCAAAACTAAGATGTATTATTCCATCTTAGGATGGTGTTGAAAACACCTGTCTTACAGGATTTTAAATGAGTCTAAGTCCCTAATGAAATAATGAATCTATGCAAAAATCATTAATGGTTGCCAAAACTATTCAGTGAAAGGTTGATGAGGAACTTTATAAGGTTGTATCAGGCTGGCAACCCCTGAATCTACTGTTAACCTTAGTGTTACTAAGAGTGGGACAGCCAGCCCGGCTGGTGTGGCTCAGTGTTTGAGTGTTGACCCAAGAACCTGGAGGTCGTGGTTCAATTTCTGGTCGGGCACATGCCCGGGTTGTGGGGTCGATTACCAGTGGGAGGCATGCAGGAAGCAGCAGGTCAATGATTCTTTCTCATCATTGATGTTTCTCTCTCTTTCTCCCTCTTCCTTCCTCTCTGAAGTCAATAAAAAAATACATTTTTTTAAAAAAGTAAAAGTGGGCCAGCCAGACTTAATTGCCCCCTGATAAGATGCTGTAGCAACTACACATAACCATTTAAGTAATAGTCTTGCTAAAAGAATTGAACCTGAATTTAACAAGTCTCTAACACCAGACTGTGAGAAATATAAAGGAAGAGAAGCATGTTAAATTATACCATAAGGTCAGAAGAAATCAAGTCAAGAAGATGGAAAAATTCTATAAGACAAGTGATTCATTTCTTTAATAAATAAATCTTATGAAGAAAAAGGGAGGTGGAAATTATAGATTGAAGGAGAAAAAAATTTAAGAGATACATTTGAACAAAAAGGTATTTTTGAGACAATCTGGGAAAATTTACATGAATTGAATATTAATAATATTAAGGAATTAACTTTATTATGTATGATAATGGTATTTATCAGACTATATGTTTTTTAAAAGCTCTTATTTTCAGAGATTGAAATATTTATGATGAAATGATGTCTTGAATTTGCTTATTGCCATACCTGGTTTGGCTCAGTGGATAGAGCATCGGCCTGTGGACTGAAGGGCACATGCCTGGGTTGTGGGCTTGATCCCCAATAGGGGGTGTGCAGGAGGCAGCCGATCAGTGATGTTTCTGTCTCTTTCTCCCTCTCCCTTCCACTCTGAAATCAATAAAAAAATATTTTTTAAATGCTCATTAAAAAGTGTGTGTTGGAGGTAGATGAAACAATGGTACATGTTGTGCCCAGAATTCAAAGTTCCCAAGACCCCCAGGGAGCCAGTCAGTCCGATGCAAAAGCAAAGAGTCATTTATTTCAAACCTAGGTTTGGCTCCCCTGCCACACTCACCGATGCAACGGTAAGCTCCAGTGGCCGAGAGAGAGAGACGCCTGTTGGGACCGGGGGTTTTAAAGGGGGGTGGAGTGAGGGCAGGAGAGGGGACTGTGGGCCCCGCTGATTGGCCAGGCGCAAGTCGGTCATAGTGATGGCGTGCACTTCCCTTGATTATTATTGGTTAGTCCAGAGAAATCCTGGGTGTGGCTAGTAGCGTCTTCTTCCCGTGAGGAAGCACATGGTACCGTCCCAAAATGGAGGACCCAAGGCAAGATGGAGGGCGCACGTGGCTCTGTCCCAAGATGGAGGACCCAAGGCAAGATGGAGGGCGCAGTCCTTGTCCGGCTCCTGCCGCTCGAACCCGCCACAAGGCAGGATGGCCCTCCCGCACAGCCCCGCAGCCGGCCTGCGGGCAGACTGGGACTCCAGCGCGTCTGGGCGGCACAGGCCCAGCAAACGGGGTGCGGCCGGTGGAGCGGCCCAGCTCTGGAGGAGCGGCATCCGCTCGGAGCAGGCCCGGCCATGGGGCCGGTGCACTGCAGCATGGCGGCCTCCCCGAGCTAGGGCACGCGCCCCACTCCGCTGCCGCCGCTGCTGCACTGGGCCCGGTCCGGGGGGCAGCGGGCGGGTGGCAGCCCACGCCGGGCTCCCGCCGTGGGCTGGGGAGCCAATGCCCCCCCCATGGGGCCCAGCGGCTGGCCCACGCAGGCCCCGGCCCCCCCGACCGGGCCCCAAGGGCCGCATGGACCCCCGGCCCCAGTGCGGGCAAGCGGGGAGCCGACCACGGGGGAAGGGAGGGAAGAGCCAGGCGGTGAGGCCTTCCGCTCCCATGACCTCCCCCCGCGGTCGGTCGCCACCCGGCCCCACCCCTCGGCCCGCCGCCGGCCACCACGCAGCCGGTCCAGACACTCGGACCCGCTCTGAGGAGGCCGGCGGCCGCGGAGGGATCCCAGAGCCCAGCGGCCAGACTCCTCCTCCCGCACCACCCGGAGAGGCGGGCGGCGCGCCTTTCAGTACAGAATATTAAAAATAGTTAACTCTGGCCCTAACTGGTTTGGCTCAGTGGGTAGAGCGTCAGCCTGCAGACTGAATGGTCCCAGGTTCGATTCCGGCCAAGGGCATATACCTTGGTTGCAGGCACATCCCCGGTAGGGGGTGTGCAGGAGGCAGCTGATCGATGTTTCTAACTCTCTGTCCCTCTCCCTTCCTCTCTGTAAAAAATCAATAAAAAATAAAAAAATAAATAAAAAAAATAAAAATAGTTAACTCTGGATGATAATGGACACATGGATTCATTATACTATGCCTTCCCCTTTTCTGTATGTTTGAAATTTCCATAATAAAAAGTTTTCTGAGTCCATTTCGCTTCAGCCTGCCCAGTTCCCATAATGTGTGGATTAGCAAATTTTCCTTAGTTCTGCACATCGATATGCTAATTACTAAGGGAATCGAACCTGTAGCCTAGGAATTACTGAAACAACCTCTGGGCTTGAAACTACCTCCCAAGGAGATAGGAAGGTATGTTTATCAAAAGACTTTTAATCCCAGGTGGCTTGGCTCAGTGGTTGAATGTTGACCTATGAGCCAGGAGGTCACGGATTGATTCCCAGTCAGGGCACATGCCTGGGTTGCAGGCTCAATCCCAAGTGTGGGATATGCAGCAGGCAGCCAATCAATGATTCTCTCTCATTACTTATATTTCTATCTCTCCCTCTTCCTTCCTCTCTGAAATCAATGTATATATATAAAAGCCTAAGTGAACAGTTTGACTGTTCAACTGTTCGACCATTAGCTATGATACGCACTGATCAGGAGGGAGCAGATGCTCAATGCACAGGCATGGAAACATGGACCAGACTGATGAATCTCAGAGGAAAGGGGAGAGGGCAGAAAGAGATTAATCAAAGATCATATGTGTATACTAGAGGCCTGGTGCACGGATTCATGCATGGGTGGGGTCACTCGGCCTGGCCGGTGCCCTCTTTCAATCCGGGACCCCTCAGGGGATGTTGGACTGCTGGTTTCGGCCCAATCCCTGCAGGCCAGACTGACCCCACCAGTGCACGAATCCGTGCATCAGGCCTCTAGTAAGAATATATTTTTAAAAAAGATTTTTAGGAATCCCATGACTGACACCAAGGCAAGTGGTTTGTTGATCACAAGCAAGGAGGTTTCACCATCGCCTTGGACCCTTGCTGCAGTCCAAATGTCAGAGGTCATCAGTTGCCTCCTAACCTCAAACCCCTCCATATCCCTCCCTTCC
The DNA here is from genome assembly GCF_014108235.1 of Myotis myotis. Lineage (NCBI taxonomy): Eukaryota > Metazoa > Chordata > Mammalia > Chiroptera > Vespertilionidae > Myotis > Myotis myotis. Next base: position 36,502,351 of record NW_023416314.1, read on the forward strand.
CCTGGCATAAAGGAAGCCTGAATTCTGTAGTTTCTCAAGATGATTCTTTAGGATGCTAGTCTGGGATCTTCTGGGTTTTCTGGCTTTCCGGATAAAGTCATTTTCCTTGTCCCAACTCCCTGTCACTCAGCTTATTGGCTGTTGTGTGGTGAGCAGGTCAAGCTGCCACTGGATTGCAGTGTTGCCATCTCTCCAACCTTTTCCTTTTTATCTATGAATATATACAGGCAGTGCTTCCACATGCGTATGGTGTGGGTTTCTGTTAAAACAAAAATGGGATCATCTATTGCATATTGTTCTGCAATTTACTTTTTCTCCGTCACAATACACGGTGTTTCTCTTTTTGTCGGTTCATGCGGCGCTGTCCTTGCGAGTCGGTGAGCAGAGCCATGCATGTGCCTTTGCTCCCAGTTGTGAACCTTTCTGTGAGCTAGAATCCTACGGCGGAAGTGCTGGGTCAAAGGGCGCATGTCATGTACGTACCTTGATGGCACTAGGAAATGATCCTACTGCCCCTCCACAGGTTGCTATTGTCACATGCAGAACGCAGTATTATCTAGTTTCTCTACATCCCTACGTTGCATGCTGACAGACTGCCCTTTCTGGTCCCGCTTGTTTCTCAACAGGCACTGAAAGTGTTTCAGAGAATAACTGGGTTTGATTGGCAAAAAATCCGCCCCTCCATCCGGCTGTTTGTTCCCGTCGGAGGGTGAGGCCCGCACGCTGTTTTCAGGGCTGACGGTAGCGGTGGATTGCGTAACATAAAGGCAGTCCTAGTTTCCTTTGTGAAAACCCAGTGAGGATCCTGTGCGGCGGGATCCTGAAGGGAAAAGCGGGGAATAAAGCCTCCTCTCAAAGGCTGTCCCCGTGGATGGCAGCTGTGAGAAGGCGGAGGAGTGAAAAGAGGGAAAGGAAACGCCGCTCCAGTTCCCCGGGGGGTTCAGGATCTCGCTTTCCCCTCCCGCTGTTCCAGTGACTTTTAGCGAGGACAACTCCAGAGAAGGGTGGTTTAAAAAAAAGAAATCCAAGTGGAACCTAGTTCGCGCTTCCTTATGTAAGAGCACCTGTCATGGGGCACAATAGTTCCAGGCAGAACTAAGAAAGATCACTTTGTAAGCCCCCCTCTGTGGGGAGGGGAGGAGGGGGAAGGGGGGTCAACAATTGCCCTTTGTCCGTGCAGCCCTCCCATTGTCCCGCAGCAGAGTTGCTGCTGCTCCAAACCGCTGTAGTAGGTTTGGGCAAGAAGACATTATTCCATTGTGTTGTAGAAATTAGATCAATGAGGGTGATGTCATTCATGATGTGAGGCTTTCCCTGGGTCCTGGCTGTTCCAGATGCAGGAAATCACGTGCTGCCCCATTGCTGTCTGTATTTCTCTAGAGCCGTAGGCAGTAAGCACATAGACAGTGACCTGGGTCAAATGAGAAGCTACTGACGTTCCAACAATCTTGACTTTTTTTTTTTTCAGGTGAAGTAAAATCAACATTTTATATATTGATTTCTGAAGCAATGCTTGTGGAAACAAGAAACAAATGCCCTGGTCTCTCTTAGACTTAGGGATAGGTTTTAATTAAGTCCAGGTTACAGCTCAATAAGATATCAACAACATTTTATTGTATTTGACCTCTAAAACACTGTTTGTCTTTTTTTTTTTTTTTCTTAGCCCTGGATAAAGTCATCTGCTAACCACAGCAAATGGCCAGTTTGTATGTATTAACATACATGACGTCTTGATTTTTCTTTGACAGGTAACTTTAATTATTTTGACAAATATTTAATGTTCTAGGTACGGTTCTAGGTGCTAAGGACAAAGTAGAACAAAACAACATAAAGCCTTGCCTTTGTGGGTTTATTATATGCCAGTGGGGAAACTTCATTCATTCATTCACTCATTTATTCAACTAGCACTTACCTTCTAATCTGACTTGGGCCTTACACCACTCACTGTACCTAAACAGGATTTTACCTCTGCCTCAGAGTCTAGTGGGAGAAATAAGATATGTCCCCTCTCCTCCCCTGCTATCCTCCACATAGAGAGTATAGAAGGGGGGCACCTCCTTTAGCTTGAGTGGTTCAAAGAAGGTTTCTAAGAGAAGATGACAAGGAAGATGAGGGTGGAAGGATGACTGGATGAGGGCGAAAGGCAGGCCAGGTGGTGGTGAGACAGAGCATGGCCTTATAAGGTCTGGTTCAGGGGAAGTCAGTGAATGCTGTTGACTGAATTAATGAAACTCCCCCAGGAGAACATAAACTCCATGAGCTGTGATCTGGGAACTGCTAGTCCTTCCTGTGGTGGAGTGGAGTGTGTGGGGCTGAGGGGTAGGAGCGGGGGCTGAGAAGGAGGCAGGCTCTGAGTGTGAGGTAGGCCTGCGTAAGGTGCTTTGTCCTGATGACAATTAGAACATTTGTGGATCACTTTAAACAGCAATGTGTTATGGTCTGATCATGTTCTATTCTTTTCTTAGTAAAAGTGTATTTTAAAAATTACACAAATGATATCTATTTTAGAGGACTTCTTAGGGACCTTTTGAAAGAGCAGTGATTTCATTATACTACTTCTGTAACTGGTACATGGCTCATCTCTTTCTGTGTCACAGTGGAAACCCTTTCTCCCTCATTGGACCTGACACACACAGGATCTCAGTAAAGATTTGCTGTTGTTGAAATTCCATGGACAGCTTAGGCAAGGCTGTGATCCGGCCCAAAAGCGCCACTCTGAGAAACAGGGCTTCACCCCCTAACCGGGAATATTTAACCATTCCCACTGCTGCATAATTGCCACGGTACTTTAAAAATCTCTACTTTTTATTATGGAAATATTCAAGTATTATGTAAAAGTAGAAAGGATGGTATAATAAACCCTCATGCACTCATCACCCAACTTCAACAATGAACAACTCACAGCCAATCTTGTCTCATTTATATCCTACCCTCTCCCTACCACTGCATCATTTTTAAAGTAAACACCAGACATCATATATTTATGTATGTATCTCTCAAAGATAAGAACTTGTTTAAAAACATATCCATAATTAGTACCTCTAACAAAGTAAAGAACTATTCTTTACTGCCCTCCAATGTCAGTGTTCAAATTCCAATTGTCTAATTTTTTAAAAAGTTGTTTTATTTGAAACATGATCTAAACAAGGTCCACATTTGTACTGGATTGATGTTTCTTACGTCTCCTTTAGTCAATTGGTTCCCCCTTTTTCTTTTTCTTGCCTTGATTGCTATTTATTTAACCATGGGCTCTTAAACAGAATGGAGAAGTCGAAGACAGCACTGTCAGGGTGTCCTTTTCCTCCATGTTCACCTTCACAGATTTTTTCTAAACCCCTGACAATTTTTAAGGTAAAGAATTGTGTCTCATCATTGCAAATCATTCTTCTAATTTGTGGAGCATGTCTCATGTTGCCTGGCTACTTTTAGCCAACCATTATCCAAGCATTGAGATACATGGTGATCGTACCATACACAAAAATGAATTCTAGATGACATAAAGGGTTCAGTGTAAATAAATAAAACAAGAAAAACTGCAAGAAAATATATACTGAACTTATTTTTGAGGAGATGTTATCTAAACAGAAAGCAATGGAAGATATCTCAAAGGAAAATGTCAGTAGGATTGAATATATGCTAAATTAAAACTTTTTGGTCAACCAATACAAAATGAAAGGACAAATGATAAACTGGGGCCTGGTCTAGCCTGCCACTGGGTCCAGATGGGTCCACTCACAGTATTCTCCCCAGTCCTAGTTCTATAGATCACATCTTCTTGATGATCTAGAAGTGTGTTTTTTTCCCTCAGGATCTCCTACCCCGATTATTCACTTGAGAAGCCTTAGGGGTGAGGGTGAGATTTTTATAGTTGGCCCCTTCATTCTATCTGTTGGTCCCACCATACTTCTGCTCTGCTGGGCCACTGCTGGTCTCACCCCTGCCACCGACATCTGGCCCTCTTCTTCCCCTCTAACAATCAGGAAAATACCCTCTACTTCTTCTGACTATATTGCAGGGGGTTTCCTGCAGGAGAGCTGCTGGGCCCCCGATGACCCAATTCTCTTCATTATATCACAGTCCCTTCTATCTGAGAACTCACAAGCACTCTTAGGATGAGGGAAGAATGAAAGGGCAGCCCTGGCTGGGTAGCTCTGTTGGTTAGAGTGTCATCCTGATATGCCCAGGTTTCAGGTTTCAGGTTTCAGGTTCAATCCCAGTCAGGCCACATATAAGAATCAACCAATGAATGCATAAATAAGTGGAACAACAAAAATGAATATCTCTCTCTTAAATCAATAAAATTAAAAATAAAAATAAAAAAGAATGAAAGGGCAAATTAGAGGATGATCTGGTTCTGGTGTTTAAAACTATATCCACTCTGACTGCCAGGATCTGCTGCATATATTATTTCCTGGCTGCAAGTGACAGAAGCTGATGCTGACAAATTAAGCAGAAAGGGGCTTATTCAAAGAATACTGGGTAGCTCAGAATTCTTGGAAAGACTGGAGGCAACAGTCTTGAGGCTAAGCTTCCAAGAAAATCACTCAAAATTATGTAGAACAGCGGCCTAATGAGAAAACCAAGGCTGCTGCCCATTTCCACTCAGCAACTATACTCTGCCAGGAGCTCAAGTTGATGCAACCACTGCGGACAAAGGCATCAATGCCACTTCTGCATCAGGAACTCAACTCACAGACCACTCCAGTCCCCGAACCACATGTCTCTGCTACCACCCTTACCAGCAAAAGGAGTGCACTATGAAATCCTTTCCTTCTCCTTATGCCCTTCTTCACCGGAATATCACATAGAAGCATCTGACTGGAAGAGTGCAAGTCACACGCCTATGTTCTAGCTGCAGGGGAGGGGAGGGGCATGAGTATTCTGCCTTCTAACTCGGTGGAACTCAGAGGGGAAAATTCTCCTAACTTCAGAAGGGTGTTCAAAAGGCACTGGGTACCCAAAAAGCAAGACAAATGTTCACCAGCATGAATGACTTAGGCTGCTTTATATATGGCAGGAGGGGCTGGTTTGTTTAGATAGGGTAAAATTTTAACTAATGATTAAAATATGAAATAATATACCCACAAGACTATTCATGGAGGCATTATTTTAATAGCAAAAGATTGGAAACTATCTAAATGTCCAGTAGTAGAGTTTTGGTTGAATAAAAATCATGGTACATCAATATACTCATGGAAGACAATGCACCTGAAAATGAAGGAGAAGGAGTGATCCTGGTATATATATCAGTGAAAAAAGGAAAGTGGAGAATTATATATATATATATATTAGTTAGCTTTTTTGTAATAAACAGTGAGGATATTTATGGTTCAACCATAGAAATTGACATTTTTGCTGGTAAAATTGTTAATTATCGGCAATTTCATACAATTCAATGTAATGTAGGGTAGAGGAGACAAGGATGGAAAAGAGACTTCTCTGAATACAATTTGTTATCTATTTTTGACATTGGACTCCTATAAATGTACCTTACACATTAAAAAAATTTAAACTTAATTTAAAATTCCTAAGATTTTAATATAAACTAAAAACAATGAACTTAACTGTATGTCAAGTTAATGCTATAGCTGCACAGAAAAGATAATTATTTCAAGTAATTCTACAATCTACACTAATAAAAGAGAAAGATGCAAATTGACCATACCTTCACGATGCCCACCAATCAGGAGTGAGTATGCAAATTAACCCAACAAAGATGGTGGGTTAATTTGCATATGTAGGCGCCAAGCAGCCAGGGATGGGGCAGGACGCAGGGTTTTCCGCCCTGCCCCAGCCGCTCCGGGCCTCCGGGCAGCTTGGGAAGGCAGAAAGGCGGCTCCAGGCTGGAGCAAAGGCGGCTCCGGGTGGAGCCAAGGCGGTGCTGGCAGCCAGGGGAAAGAAGGCCCATTCTTGCACAAATCTTCATGCATTGGGCCTCTAGTATAGTATACTAGAGGTGCATGAAATTCGTGCATGGGTAGGGTCCCTAGGCCTTGCCGGCGATCAGGGCCGATCAGGGCCTTCCTTCCCCGGCTGCCAGCTGGGGCCTTCCTTTGTTCTGCATCACCCCCTGGTGGTCAGCACATGTCATAGTGAGCGATCGAACTCCCGAGGGGGGCACTTTGCATATTAGCCTTTTATATATATAGATTTGCTAAATATATAAGGGGAATATGTTTTAAGGGCAAAGACAGCTAACACTTCATTTAATAGTTATATTGCTAGTAGAATTCTTTATATTAGTATTGTGAAACTACTTTCTATATAGTGCAGCATAAAGTAATAAGTAATTATGTTATTCGGAACCAAGATTTTCAGTATAAGAGAACTATGAAGTCAAAGGCATTATTAAAAATGAATTTTAATATTAAATTTGAATTAGAAATATCAGTATAAACATGATTTTTTTCTTTAAAAAATATATACTATTTCTTTTTCTTTTTTTTTTTTTTTAATAAAAATGTAGAAGTTTATAGGAAGCACATACAAACTCCATCTGGGCAGGAGTGTCTGGGGACACCCTGGGGAGGGGCCCCCAAATGGGAAAAGCCTGCTCACTCTCTCTCTAATGAGAAAAAAATCTAAGTCCAAAAAATCTAAAATCTAAAAATCTGTAATCTGCTGGGGTCCAACCCCAGCAGGTCCAGGGGTCCCCAAAGGTGTGGATGGAGTCGGCAAAGAAGGAATGACACAGAGACAGCGTTCAGTTGATCAGCAGCCTAGCCAGGATCTCCAGCCAAGTTCTGGTCAGGATCTCCAGCGAAGTTCTGGTTAGGATCTCCAGCCAGGTTCTGTGTCCATGTTCTCTTGCTAGGTTCTCCAGCCAGGTTCTGTCCAGTTTCTCCAGCCAGGTTTGGTCACCAGATTCTGTAGCCAGGTTCTTCAGCCAGGTTCTGGCTAGGTTCTCCAACCAAGTTCTGTAGCCAGGTCCTGTCCAGGATCTTTTGCCAGGTTCAGTCACCAGGTTCTAGTCAGGTTCTCTTGCCATGTTCTATCCAGGTTCTGTAGCCAGGTTCTGTCTCTAGGTTCTTCAGCCGAGTTCTCTCGCTAGGTTCTGTCTCTAGGTTCTGTGGCCAGTTTCTGTCCAGGATCTTTTGCCGTGTTCTCGAGCTAGGTTCTGTCTCTAGGTTCTGTGGCCAGTTTCTGTCCAGGATCTTTTGCCATGTTCTCTCCAGCGAAGTTCTTCGGTCTCTAGGTTCTGTGTAGGTTCTGTGTCTAGGTTCTGTGTCCAGTTTCTGTCCGGGATCTTTTGCCATGTTCTCTCGCTAGGTTCTGTCTCTAGGTTCTGTCTCCAGTTTCTGTCCAGGATCTTTTGCCATGTTCTCTCCAGCGAAGTTCTTCTGTCTCTAGGTTCTGTGTAGGTTCTCTAAAAAATACATACTATTTCTGTGCTTTTTAGAAAGGCCTAGAAATATTAAAAACCATGACCAATGGCAACATCTAATGCCTAGATTGTGGTCCCTGAAGGACATTCCCCATTGAAAGTACCCATACTTCTTGAATGATCGATTGCAAATCTGGGGCAGTACATGTACAAGATGAGGTTGAAATATCTTGCTGAGTCCAAAACTATGAATGTATCAAAGATTCATGGGTTGTATCGAAAGGACTCAAGAACCAATTCAAAGTAATTCCAATTGGCCAGATAGAATAATGTAATTATTAAAAAGTAGTGATTGAATTTTATTGAAATGCATAGAATATTTAAAAGCTTAATGATTTCATGGCAGGGAGGAGGAACTCCAAAATAAATGAGCAAACTCATTGGATGCCATTGGCTGTAACTAGATAAAAATCCTTACTTTGAAGATTGGCAATTTAAGGGAATTAAGTAAGCATTATCCTGCCTTTCCAATTCAATCTACCTTTCAGGGTGACCAAATAGCATTAATTAATGAGGAAAAATTCTTTACAGATGATTAACAACTAATAAATGGGGAAGGAATGACAATTAGATAAATCACCAGTTTGCAATCCTAATGATATAATCAAGGCAAAGATCAATAAAGGATGAAAGCATCAGATGAAAGGCTTATGGGGAAGTTTACAATGAAGAGATCTAGCTGACACCACTTGAATCTGCTGATCAATATTAACATTACTAAGCCTGAAATAGCCAGACAAATGTATTATTGAGATGCCCCTTTATGGGGAAAAAAAATCTGAATCCAATAAAGCTTTTATTAAAAAAAAAATTATATATATATATAATTATATATATATAATTATATATATATAATTATATATATATTATATTACATATATATATCATTGATTTCAGAGAGAAAGGGAGAGGGTAATAGAGATAGAAACATTAATGATGAGAGAGACTCATTGATTGGCTGCCTCCTGCAAGCCCCCTACTGGGGATTGAACCCACAACCTGGGCATGTACCCTTGACCAGAATCAAACCTGGGACTTTTCAGTCCACAGTCCGATGCTCTATCCACTGAGCCAAACCAGCTAGGGCTCTAATAAAGCTTTTATTTTTTATTTTATTTTTTTTTCTAATAAAGCTTTTAGAACTAACCTCCAGTTTACATGAAATATAGGAGGTGGAGGCTCAAGTTTAAGTGATTCCACAAGGATTTAAATGGATAAATCCAGGATATGGGATATTCTATAGAACAACTGGACTAGTTTAATCAAAAGTCAAAGGCGTAGGGAAAGAAATAAAGGTGGGGCAAGGTGAGGAGAGACTGTTCCAGATTTTAAGACTTAGAAAACATAATCATCAAATACAATGTGTGGACCTCATCTGGATCCTGATTCAACTGAACCAATGATAAAAAAAGAGAACTAGGAAAATGGTCTAAAAATTAGATGATATTAAGGATTTGTTTCTTTTGTTAGGTGTGTTGCCAGCAGTGTGGTTTTGTGAGAAAATATAGGCACACCTCATTTGATTGCTCTTCGCTTTATTGTGCTTCACAGCTGTTGCGTTTTTGTTTTTGTTTTTTACAAACTGAAGGCAAGACCCTTCACCAGCAAATGGATCATGGCTCCCTTTATTGCTGTGCTCACTTTATTGCTGTACTCACTTTATTGCAATGGTCTGGAACCAAACCCACAGCATCTCTGAGGTATGTCTGCATTCACATACTTTAGAGATGCAAAGTGAAGGATCTAGAAAAGAAATAATAAGAGGCCCTAGCCGGTTTGGCTCAGTGTTTGTCCTGTGGCCTGATGTTTCTATCTCTCCCTTCCTTTCTGAAATCAAAATATATATCCTGTCTAATAAGGAGGGAATATGCTAATTGACTGCCCCACCATAAAAAATGGCGGTGCCCACAGCACAAGATGGCAGCACCCAGTCCCTTCAGCCCTGCCGGGGTGGCAGGCTCATGGCAAGGCTGGGCCCACCCCTAGGCGGGCCTGGCTGCTCTGCATGCCTGCCTCCGGAGTCCCCCAGTCCCCTCAGCCTCCCAGCCACCCAGGGCCGGCCCAAGGCACAGGCAAGCCTTAGATGGCGGCTGCCCAGCTGCCCAGGGCCAACCCAAGGCACAGACAAGTCTCAGATGTCAGCTGCCCAGCTGCCCAGGGCCGACCTGAGGCACAGGCAAGCCTTGGATGGCGGCTGCCGAGCCTCCCAAGGCCACCCGAGGCTCAGGTAACCAGGGCTGGCCAAGGCTTGTGCTGCCAGCAGTGGCAGCAGCAGAGGTGTGATGGGGTATCGCCTTCCCCTGATCACCTGGTCGCCTCCCGCCCCTGAGAGCTCCCGGACTGTGAGAGGGGGCAGGCCGGGCTGAGGGACCCACCCCTCCAGTGTATGAATTTTCATGCACTGAGCCTCTAGTATATATATATGAAGAAATAATGAGAGGTCAGAGAATTGCTTTAAAATACTTCCTCAGAAATAGGAGAGAACTAGATGAAGCAGTGAGGCAAAACTGAGAGTTGTTGAATCAGGGTGAAGGATATTTTTTATACTATCTTTTCTAATTTTGTTTATTTGAAAATTTTCATAATAAAAAATGTAGTGGAGACAAGCAAAATAGAAATCTTCTGGATAATCCATCCTGATCCTTGTATATCAACAGAATAAAAAAATGGAAAAAGTTATTGCAAAACAGACTAACTTGCTGTTCTTTAGTTGTCAGCTCAAACTATGAGGTAGAAGCACATCCGATGTCAGTGATCACACCTGGGAAGATGTGATTAAGGTGGAAGGAAGGGTTGTTGGTGGGGGTAGCACTTCTTTCTCACTACTCTCTTTTTGCTAACACCTGAAGTGGCACCTCAGCAAATCCAAGCAGGATTTGCAATGAGAGCAGTTTGCAGTGGTTTTTTTTTTTTTTTTCATCTAAAAAATGCTAATCACTCTCAATGTCTTTGCTGATTCACTGGGGAATAATTTTTGGTCCTGTAAGTAGATGCCAAGACTTAAATGGAACTTGGGAAGAATTTAACAAGCATGTATTCTGTACAGATCACCCCTCATCTGATACAGGTGTTCTGGGGGGCTGGGGACCTGAGGGTTCACAATCCACCATGGGTTCTTGACTTCGTGCAGGAAAGAATTCAAACACAAGCCAGAATAGAGTTTAAAGTGAAAGTGAGTTTATTAGTGATGCAGTGAGACAGGGAAAGGGCTACTCCTCAGACAGAGCAGCCCCCCTTCAGCAGAATTTGCTTCCTTTATTTAAGTTTATTTAATGGGGGAGGAATATTCAGAATCATCCCAGGAAAGGAGTAGAGATTTCTTGGAAAAGCCCTGTTGGCCATTTTGTGTCCTCACATGGGCTTTCTTTTTCCAATCCTGGTGATGTGTGGTGTGTCGGTTAATATGCTGATGAATTACAATGAGTGTATAATGAGGCTAGGGGTTACTGTTAGGTGAAATTAGTCACCATGTTGGATAAGCTGGTCTCTGCCAGTTTTAAGCCATAAATCCAGTGTTGGGGGGGGGGGGAGGGGAGAGGTGGTCTTCCTTCTTCTTGACAGCTCCTGTAGCTTTTATCAATTGCAGCTGCTCTGCCACATGCCCTATCTCAACCCCACCTCTTCCAACACTTCCTCCCTGCCTGCTCTGTGTGAGTTTAGATTAGATTGGATTTGAGGAAGAGCCTCATGTGAAGGGGTTGAAATCTGGGGTAATTACCTAGAAAGATTAAGATACTTTTTTTAAAAGACCTATTAAAATCCAAAGCTGAGCTCAGCTGGTGTAGCTCAGTGGTTGAGCATTGACCCAAGAACCAGAAGGTCACGGTTCAATTCTGGTCAGGGCACATGCCTGGATTACAGTCTAAATCCCCAGGTGGCATGCAAGGGGCAGCAATCAATGATTCTCTCTCATTGAAGCTTCTATCCCTCTCTCCCTCTCCCTTCCTCTAAATGAAATCAATAAAAACATATTTTAGCCCTAACTGGTTTGGCTCAGTGGATAGAGTGTCTGCCTGCGGACTGAAGGGTCCCAGGTTCGATTCCGGTCAAGGGCATGTACCTTGGTTGTGGGCACATACCCAGTAGGGGTTGTGCAGGAGGCAGCTGATCGATGTTTCTCTCTCATCGATGTTTCTAACTCTCTATCCCTCTCCCTTTCTCTCTGTAAAAAATCAATAAAATATATATATTTTTAAAAAACATATTTAAAAAAAATCCATGGCTGAGCCTCAGATTTTTATTATTTGGAATCGCCTAGTAATAATGAGATTAACAACTATCTGTGGCCTGTGTCTGGGCAGCTAGCATTTTTGCCTGCTCAGTGTCCCTTTCCCCTCCTCCTTATAATAGAATATTCTTTCTTTGGGGGAAATCTGTATGTTTGCATAGGGCTGCTCCTTTCCTTCTACATGGGATGGGCAGACCTAGCCAATCAGATTACCCCATTTCCTTGACCATAGAAGTTACTACACAGATGGGCATATTGGCTCGACCCAGAATTTTTCAGCCAGATCTTCTGGAGAAAAAGCTCTTTATCCATTGAATTGATCAAGTGGCTGGCTGTGAGGCTTGGCTTGCTGGTGGCTAGAGTGCCCTTCACACGCAGAGAGCCAACAAAACAGAAGTGCTGGGGACCTTGGAAAATTAAGCCCTCCTTAAATTATTTGAGCCTTTGGTTCTAACTGTGCCTGGAGCAAGATTGGGTAATTTAAATGTGAGCAACAGTAAATTGCCTTTTCCCCCCCTCCCTTACTTAGTTTCAATTGGGTTAGTGTCATTTCCCCAGGAAGGTCTTAATTAGCATGGCATCATCCATTCCATTAACATTTATTAAGTGATTGCAGTCACTTAGACACCCTGGAGATACAGAAAGGAAAGACAGTCCATGTTCCAAGTTGCTAGCAGTCAAAGACACAGTTATGATACAGGAATAATAGATGACACATCTGGTGCTTAATAGGTTCGAGAACTATTCTAAACATTTTACATACAGGTATGGGCAAAAGTAGGTTGACCATTGTGAGTACATGAAACACAGAGTTTCTCTTGTATTATTAATTAATTGTATTATTTTCCATATGAACAACTGTAAACCTACTTGTGCTCACCCCTATACACTCTGTTATTTCATTCTTACAACAACCCAATGAGATAGTTTCTGTTTGTTTGTTTTTTTTTCCATTTTAGAGATAGGGAAAATGAGGCACAGAGGAATTAAGGAAATTTCCCAAGTTTACCCAGTTCAGAAGTAGAAGATCAGGATTTAAACCCAGGTAGCCTGGCTTTTACCATCACACTCTAGACCTAAGGGTCAATGTTGGAGTTATCCTGAGAATAACTAATAATAATGGCTTACTATGTGTCCAGCCTGGTGCTAGGTACATTTCTGCCTTAATGCATTAAATCTTTCCAAGGATTTCATGCAGCAAAGCTTGTTTGTTTGTTTGTTTGTTTGTTTGTTTATTATTTAATCTTCACTTGAGGATCTGTTTTTTTAAATTAATTTTTTAGAGACAGGATGGGGGGGGGGGAGAGAGAGAGAGAGAGAGAGAGAGAGAGAGAGAGAGAGAGATATGAGGGAAATATCCATAGGTTGCCTCTCATACATACCCCAACTGGGGATCAAACCTGCAATCTTTTGGTGTACAGGATGATGCCCAACCAACTGATCCACCTGGCCAGGGCAAGCTTATTTGTTGTATAGTGGAGGGAACTGAGGCTCAGAGAGGTTAAGTGACTTGCCCAGATCACACAGCTAACAAATGGCAAAGGGTGAATTTGGATCCAAGAGCTTTCTCTTTGTGTCATAGGGCCTTACCATCCAGCTTCCCACTAGAGGTGTGGCATGTCTAGGATGCTTATGACTGGCTGCCAGTGACTGGGGAATGGAGGCAACACGGAGAGTCCTGTGTCACCAGAGAGTGGCGTATTTTGCTCCCAGCTGTGCTCTTGGAATTTGGGTATACCTTACAACCTGAGACTCCTGAGAATGTATCTGTGGCAGTGGGGGAGAGATCAGGGAGCTCAGTGTAAGTGTCCCTTTGGGAGAATAAAAAGGATATTATTTGTTTATTTTTGTGGCAGCTATTCAAATGTTGGAGAAGGAGAAAATTGCATTTGTTCTGCTTCCTGCTTTCAAGCCAGACCTGTGAATAAGGTATATATCAGGTATATTGAGGACAGAGTGCACATTTAATCAGAAAACCAGACTTTAGAAGCAATATTTGGGTTGGAAGATTTTTTTATGATCCATAACAGGCATACTTGTCTAATAAAAACACTCCCAATATAGGAGAAGTTTTTTTCTTTATGAAGTCAGTGTTTATTAACATATAGTTCATGTTTACAATTTATTTATTTATTTTTAAATATATTTTTATTGATTTCAGAGAAGAAGGGAGAGGGAGAGAGAGATAGAAACATCAATGATGACAGAGAATCATTGATAGGCTGCCTCCTGCTCACCCCCTACTGGGGATCGAGCCCGCAATCCTGGCATGTGCCCTTGACCAGAATTGAACCTGGGACCTTTTAGTCTGCAGGCTGATGCTCTATCTACTGAGCCAAACTGGCTAGAGCTACAGGAGAAGTTCTTTAAAAATTTTTTTTTCTTTATTGATTAAGGTATTACATATGTGTCCTTATACCCCCATTCCCCCCACCCCACTCATGCCCTCACCCCCCTGGTGTCTGTGTCCATTGGTTAGGCTTATATGCATGCATAGAAGTCCTTTGGTTGATCTCTCCCCTTTACCCCCACCCTCCCCTGCCTTCCCTCAAGAAGTTCTTAATGGAGTTCCACATAACCAATTCACGGAATTAGCCGATGCTCCCCATTGCTTCTGGAAAATTTATCAACTAAGGCACACCTGTGTGCTTCTGCACACAAACATTTATCGAGTGCTGACAAAGCTATTTATATATATATTAACATTAATCCTTATAACAACACCATTTTACAGGCAAGAAAAGTGTGGTATGAGGAAGTTAACTCAGCACCAATTGAATTAGATGCTTACAAGGAGTCAATGATGTTTGCTAAGAAACCAATTTTTGCCAGGCACACCTGGTATAATTTAATTAAAGTGTAAGTCTATGAAATATGAGTGTGAAAAGTGGAGCTATTATTTCTATGAAAAGAAAGTGGAATGTTTTGGAAAGACTTGAGAAAGATGCGTTTCTAAAAACAAAAAATGAATTCTATTGAATTAGGTATGAGCAAGACCATGCTCTTTCCTGTTTCTATAACCGTGTCTGTTGCTTCCAAGTAGAAGGATTTTTCTTACCTTTTCCCTCTCAAATGCATCCTCTAGGATCACCTCCTCTGAGAGATCTTCTCTGATAGTCTGAGTTCTACCAGTTCTGCTCCTCTTTAGTGGGAAGTTGCTTAATCTCTCTGAGCCTTAGAGTCTGCACCTGTGAAATAGAAATATCAACCCTGTAGGATAGTTGTAGAGATTAAGTGAGATGATGCTTGGAGGGTTCTCTGGCCAATAGTATGTATTCATCAAATGGCAATAATTACAGGGTGACTGTCCAAAGCGAGGAGCTACTGCAACAGATGAATGAGAATAGTCACTGCCTCAAGAGACGCAGGCTCAACTTGCCCTGTAGGGAGCTGAAGCAGATTTTCACAGATGTAAATGGAAACTTTTCTAGGTGTTTTTAGACACTGACACCATTTTGTCATCCCAATTCTCAGTTAGCATTTGACTAACTCATCCGGAAGGCCTGGAATGCATCAGCACAGAGCCTTTCTAGATAAAACTTTCTTACACTTAGTCACAACCGATTTGTTCTGAGGCCTAAACAGACCGTAAGAATTGCTTTAAGAGGGGCAGATTCTTGATTCATAGAGGCCACATTGTTACCAGAAAGGGGACTTGGCCCTGGACAGGTCTGCCTGGGACCAGCCAGCATCGTGTGGTTCTTGCCTTCGTGCAGAAAAGATTTCATAATATGAGTCCAGGTGATTTGGAGAGTACATTTATTAAAGCTGGGGACAGTGAGACAAGGATGGACCTAGGATTGAAGAAGCAACAAGAGTCAGTCTGGACAGGCCTGCTTTGGTTTTCTAAAAATGTTATAGGGAAGAAATGAGCCTAGGCTGGGCTGCTTTTAGCTCACTGAGAAGTTAGAGAAAAGAGGGCCTGGGAGACAGGTTCAGGCATTAGTTTGGGATGAGCTGCCCTTGACCATTGCTGCCCTGGTTGCAAGTCTTGTGGGGTCCCTTAGAGTTTAGGAGATGCATGCCTGTGGGGGAAGGAGAGAGGGAAGGGAAAGGCGCCAAATAGGTCCTTTGTTTTGAAGGTTTTTAAAGGCTGAGAGTTTAGGAGAGGTCATGGGGGAGATCTCAATAGAATGTTCATCAGGTTTTCCATGTGCACTCTTTCAGGGCTGTAGTCTTTGCTGATTGGTCAGCGCCAGGAAAGAGGGTCATTAGTAATCGAAGCTGGTCCTGGCATTGCCCCTAGGCTTTGTTGCTTTTGGGCCTGGAGCTAAAGTACAACTGGGGCTAGATGTTATCTCTCGGAAGGAAAGGTCAGGGAGTCCTAAGCCACATGACCAGCGATATGCTAGGGGAGCAACGGCCACCCTGCGGTGAGGTCCAGCACTGATTTTGCCTGTTGCTGTACACCTGGGGCTTTCCACCCTGGTGACCTTCGGTATCTGGCTGCAGATTCCTCAGCCAGTTTGTTCAGCTACCTGTCTCAGCTTCCCCATTCCGTAGCTTCTTACGATCCTGCCTCAGCATGGAGCAGACTCTGGAATCTCTCTAATCTGGGTTCAAAATCATGGCTCTACCATTCACTGGCTATTTGACCTCAGGAAAGTTACATAATGACACAGTATCAATTTTCTCATCAGAAAAGTGGGGGTGATAATTCTCATTTCATAGGAGGGTAATAAGAAACAGATGAGATGAAGTATCAGGTGTCCAGCACCATATTTGACATACAGTCAATACCTAATAAAAGTTAGTTTCCTAATGGGTGAATGTAAGTAGGTAGGAATGCAGTGGGTACACACCTAACCTAGGAGGTAAGGATTTTCAAGCAAGCCTTTCTTCAATGCTTTCTTTGTGCCATTATCACAGTGACTCTAGTCTGGATAGCCCATTGGTCTGACCATACACACAGTCTCGTCCTAGTCTTTCAATAGGAATGACTAATGAGCAAACTCTAATTTCATTATGTATCTTGGAGGGTTGTCTTGAATGAGGTGGTCAGCCTCTGAGAACCTTATTTACTTTCTTTCTTTCTTTCTTTCTTTCTTTCTTTCTTTCTTTCTTTCTTTCTTTCTCTCTCTCTTATTTTTTTTTTTTTTTGGCAAGTCCACTGCTACAATGAAAGAGTAAACTGTTGAAATCTTTGTTAAGATACCCTTGATCAGAAGGCCTCAGTTTTTTTATTTATAACATGCAGATACATGCTCACCTTGTAAGAAGGATGAAAGGAGGGTATCTACCAGAAAAACTCAGAAACATTTGTTCGCAAAGATATATGCACCTCTGTATTCATTGCAGCATAATTCACTATGGCCAAGAGATGGAGATAACCAAGGTGTCTTTCTTTAAAAAAAAAAAAAATTATATATATATATATATATATATATATGTAAGGGAGAAGGAGAGAGAGATAGAAACATCAATGATGAAAGAGAATCATTGCTTGGCTGCCTCCTGCACACCCCTTACTAGGGATCGAGCCCACCACCTGGACATGTGCCCTTGAATGGAATTGAACCTGGGACCCTTCAGTCCACAGGCTGACGCTCTATCCACTGAGCCAAACTGGCTACGGCCCAAGGTGTCCTTTGATAGAGTATTTGATAATGAAGACGTGGTACATATATACTGTAGGATACTATTCAGCCATAAGAAAAGATGAACTGCTACTGTCACAACATGGATGGGTCTTGAGAATATTATGCTAAGTGAAATAAGTCAGTCAAAAAAAACCTAAGAACCATATGATTTCACTTATGTGTGGGATATAAAACTGAAACTCGTAGACACAGACAGACAACAGTATGGTGGATGCCAGAGGGAGGTAGCAAAGGGTAAAGGGAGACAAATATATGGTGAGGAAGATGATTTGACTTTGGGTGGTGGGTACACAATGCAATATACAGATCATGTATCATAGAAATGTGCACTTAAAACCTATACAACCCTATTAACCAATGTCACCCCAATAAATTTAATAAAAAAATAATGGTGAAAGAACTAGAAATAATGAAAACCATCAAAGACTGCTGACCCTCAAAGGGACTCAATGAATTGTAACTACTAATAGTAGAATAGGAGACCTTTGATCTGAACTAGAAGTTGGTCAATTGATTGATACAGTTGACTAAAATAAGAAATCTTAAAGAAAAAAGAGATCCAACTGTCCCTCTCTCACCATGCCCTCTCAGTGCCACTGAAATCATCAAACCTGTTCATTTCATCCCTAAAGGCAGCTCCTATCCCCAACACGATCTTTATGATAGACATGAGTCATCCACTTACAGAGGCTAGAACTTCTCCAGACACGAAGTCTGGTCATTTCCAGACAAACGACCACAGGCTGTGGAAGGAGGAGAAGAGAGTGGGGGTGCCACTCACCATGGGCCACAGAAGAGGAAGATGTGGAGAAATCTGGAATGGGAGGGTGGTTTGAAGGGAGAAGGAACCGTGAAGTGGGAACTGCTTTGGTGACCAGCTGTCCCGCACACTGTGGTCTGGAGCAGACTGTCCTCTGCCTGCAGAACTGGGCTGCTCCCCGAGCATCCACTTTGAAATGAGCTTTTTTGCTCTGGAGGCCGGGGCAAGCTTTCCTTCCCCACCTGACTCTTTACATGCCAGCAACATTGACTCTCATAAGCCCCAGACCATGGGTTAAAGGGATGTGGCCTCCTGGATGGGGTTATGGTGCCCTGAAGGGAAATCCTTACCTCCTGGTCTCAGTGAGACTGGACAGAACCAGTTTGACCTTGCCTTTGCCTTGGGACAAAGGTGAAACACCACACCTGGTTAAACATATTACAAATTACTACCCCCACTCTGAACTGGGACCATATAGTCAATGCAAAATCCACCTGGCAAATTACTAATTACAATTACTAATATTATAATAAATGCAGATGTCTGGTTTAGTTCTTGTAGTTTATAATTAGACCTTGTTGTGTGTGTGTGTGTGTGTGTGTGTGTGTGTGGCAGGGAGGGGACTTGAAAGCAGCTGTTTTGGTGCTATTTAGATCTGTGATTGACCCAGTTTTTAAAAATTAAAAATGTGGCGTTGGTCATTTGTCACGTCTTTGCACCTTGTTCACACTGGCGTAAGAAGAGCTTTGAGAAGTGTTTTCTGTACTGTGAGCATGTGGACAAGAAAGGGCCTTGTGGTGAGGGCACCGACCAGCCCTCAAACACAGTCCCAGAAGCAGAGCTCTTGCTGAGATTTAGTTTCACTTGCTGAAAGGAAGATGGCAACATAGATCTCTTTGGAGGGTAACCTTAAAAAGCAATGGATTTCAGAGGCAAATAATGATGGAGGTTGTTTATACTGGTGTTCTCGAAGTTTTTGCCACCACTATCCTCAAGATAAAAATGAGCAATAGGGTGAAACCTTAACCATCAATTTCCCCCACCTTTCCCTGTGTGCAGAGGGCCTGGCTTCCAGGATCCTGCCCACAGCCTTGCAAGAAAATTGATGGTTTATTCGAAATAAACAGCATGAATTAGGACTATCATCTATGTCTGGTTGTTCGGCTGGTTCTATGCCTGCTCATTATACAACAAGGTTTTTAGCCCAAAGTCAAAGGCAACTCCTCTCCCCTCATTCTCAAGCATGCAGAAATAATCAAAGATGACCAAACATTTAAGTAAGATGTAAATGACAAAATAAACTAACAGAAAAAAAAAAATGAAAGAAGCAGAGATAACTCAAGGAACAAACCAAAAAACCAAATAAACAAATTTAAAAGTTATCTAATGAGTTATCTTTTATGCACCTCATAGAAGATGGTGCATTCACAAAATAAGAATTGGTTGCAATGAAAAAAACAACAAAACTCAGTGCAAAATAGAGGCTCCCCAAAGTTGACAACAATCCTAATAATTTATATTACACTAGAGGCCCGGTGCACGATATTTGTGCATGGGGGGGAGGGTCCCTCAGCCCGACCTGCACCCTCTCCAATCTGGGAGCCCTCAGGGGATGTCCTACTGACGGCTTAGGCCCACTCCCCAAGGTTCTCTGCTCTCTGCGGGGCCTGCCTGCTCCACACCATGGTGACGGCAAGCAGGCCCTTCTGGGTGCTGCCTGCAGGCCCGTGATGGGCAAGCAGGACCTGCTGGGCACTGCCTGTGGGCTGCGCTTGCCTGCTCGGGGGTCCCTGTGGCGACCCACCAGCAGGCTCTGCTATCGCTGCCTGCAGGCCACATTTGCCTGCTTGTGGATTGCTCCGGTGACCTGCCCACAGGCCCTGCTGAGCACTTGCCTGCTCCAGGTCATCACGGCAATACCTGCTGGGCTCATGTTGCCAGGGTGACACAGCCAGCATCCTGCCCCGGCTGCTATGGGTGCCACCATCTTTGTTGCAGAGTGACGGTTAATTTGCATATTACTCTTTTATTAGATAGGATTACCAATAATAATGGGTGAAGCAGAAAGAAACTTTTTAAAACTATCAGCTACAAAGAATGAATTTTGATCAACCATAGGGACAAGTTATTTCTCTTCCCTCTATTGAAAATGATATTATAAATCATTATCCTATGAAGAGGCTATAAAAAAGTAAACAGCTAAGCCTGGCTGGCATGGCTCAGTGGTTGAGCATAGAACTATGAACCAAGAGGTTCAATTCCAGGTCAGAGCACATGCTAGGTTGCAGACTCGACCCCTAGTAGTGGGTGTGCAGGAAGCAGCCACTCAATGATTCGCTCTCATCATTGATGTTTCTATCTCGCTCCCTCCCCATTTCTGTCTGAAATCAATAAAAATATATATTTTTAAAAAGTAAACTAAAATTTATAGGAAAAAACATTTATAGAGGCGTGTTAAGCAGTTAACTAATAAAAAATTTTCATTGCCCTGACCATCAGCTTTTTATTTTTTTATAATGTTTTAAAATTGATTTGAGAGAGAGAGGAATGGAGAGTGAGAGCAAGTGAGTGAGAAACATTGATGTGAGAGCGAAACATGCATCAGCTTTTTTTGTCTCTCTCTTTTAAGTGTTAGTGTCTGCAGAGTTCTGTCCTTATAGCTCTCCTCCATCCATAGGCGGCTGACCACCTCTGTGGCTGCAGCTCTGGTCTTGATTTCCTAACCTCAGGCCACAGCTCTTTCCTTCTCTAGACCCATACTCATCCATTCAACAACTGTTTCTTTTTTTAGAGCAATAAATACCTTTATTATATGAGCTAAGATAAGAGGGAAGGACAATTTAGTTGCCTTTCTGGGCCCCGATTGTCCTTCGATAAAAGTCCAGCTCCTTGCCCTCTAGCACATAGCCATCTGCTGACCACATTGGCCTGGTCTTGTAGCGATGCACGCAAGAATCTTGCCCCTCTGTTACTGCTCTTCTAGAAGACTGCTGATTGTGGCATTGTTCTCCCTGTCTTCACGTTTCTTCTAAACTTTCTTTTTTTTTTTTTATCCTCACCTGAGGATATATTCATTGATCTGAGAGAGAGAGAGAGAGAGAATGTAAAACATCGATCGGTTGCCTCCTGTACCTGCCTGACTGGGAATCAGACCCGTGACTCTTTGGTACATGGGACGATGCTCCAACCAACTGAACCACTCGGACAGGTCTCTCCTGAACGTTTTTTTAAAATCGTTTTTTGTTTAAAATTTTTTCCTCCTCAGGAGTCAGCTTGGCCACCTTCTTGTGGCCCAGAGGCAGTGCCCAGTGGGTATGGTGTGTGGTCAGTGAGCACGATGCAGTTCTTTACTGGAGTCTTGGTGTGGACCAGCTCGGTGTTGGGTGCGTTGTAATAACCCCAGTAACCCTTGCACACAGCACTCTGAGCCCCAGGAGCAGTTGCCTGTGTCCAGCCTCAAAGCACAGTATTTCTTGCTGTGTCCCCTCACACAGACTGGGTGTCTGGGGGCAGGGGCAATCTTACTATTGGCAGCAAGTGTCCCAGCTCATATTTTTTCTTCTTGTGGTAGGGCTTTCCCTTGCCCCCAGTCTTGCGGTGCTTGGGTCAGTTGTCCCAAGAGATGACCATGGCTCAAAGCTGCCTGGAAAGAGCTGGGTGTCATAAGCCAGGTACTTTTTTTGGCTGGGACACATCAGTGAATGAAACAAAGATCTTTTTCTTCATGGAGCTTACATGCCTAGATCTCTCCCTGTGGTTGTACCTAAGACTCAGTCTATCCCCAATTATCTCCTTATCTGTGCCCTTTGATTCTCCCCACCCTAAACCTATTCTTCCCACGTATCCCCCATCTCTCTGATAGCACTGTCATTCTCTCAGAAACCTGCGAGTCATCCCTGACCCCTCACCAATAGATCACCATAGCCTGACCATTCTGGGACTGAATCTCTCAAAACCCTCCCCTTGTCTGTATTTCCACTGCCTGCCCCATTCTCATCCTTTCTCACCAGGCTTACTAACTGGCGTCTCTGCCTCTGGGCTTGTTGCTGCCTATCATTCCCCATATAGCAGCTAGAATGAGGATAAAATGCAAATCAGAACCAGTTGCTTTCTGCCCAAACCTGTCCAGTGGGCCTTTCAGATGAAAGTCTAAACTCCTTACCTTGTCCCCATGCCCCTGGCTGTGAGGTGATGAGCATAGCTGCTGAAATCTGGGTTCAAATCTCAGCTTACTAGCACGATCTTAGGCACATTGAAAAAAATATTTTATTTATTTCTGAGAGGAAGGGAGAGGGATAGAGAGAGATAGAAACATCAATGATGAGAGAGAATCATTGTTTGGCTGCCTCCTGAAAGTCCCCAACCAGGGATCAAGCCCACAACCCGGGCATATGCCTTTGACTGTAATTGAACCTGGGACCCTTCAGTCTGCAGGTCAATGCTCTATCCACTGAGCCAAAACAGCCAGGGCTTAGGCACATTTTTTAAAATCATCTCAATGCCTTACTGTCAAATGGGAATGATAATAATACTGACCTCATAGAGTTGTTGTGGGGAGTAAATTTGTTATTGCATACGAAGCACTAAGAACAGTACCTCACCGTCAGTATATACTCAAGAAGCCCTGGTTTTCTCTCATAGGGTTGTTGTAATGGTTAAATAGGTTAAAACGTCTAAGAGGCTTCACACAGCACCTGGTCCATCTTAAGTGCTCTGTAAGCCTCACTCCTTGCCCCTCTCCCACACAAACCCGACTCAGCCCCGCGGGATTGGCTGTGGTCCTCTCTATTGCACCTCCAGGCTTTGGTACTGGGTTCCTCCCTTCCTATCTTTTTCCTGGCAGTTTCCACCATTCCATCAAGTCTGCTCAGGTATCTGTTCCTGGCTATCCCACCCCAGGTTGGATTGGTTGCTCCTCCTCTGCCTCTTCCTCTTAGAAACTGCGCTTACTTCTATCACAGGAATTGTTTTTATGTCTGTTTTTTGTTAATCCTCACCCGAGGGTATTTTTCCATTGATTCTTAGGGAGAGTGGAAGAGAGAGGGAAAGATGGAGAGAAACATCGATGTGAATGAAAAACATCTCCTTATTGCCTCCTGCACGAGCCCCGACCAGAGCCCAGGCCAGGGAGGAGCTTGCAACCAAGGTATGTGCCCTTGACCGGAATCAAACCCTGGACCCTTTGGTCTGCAGGCCGACACTCTATCCACTGACAAAACTGCCTAGGACTATCACAGTAATTGTTTTTTGTTTGTTTTTGTTTGTTTTTTGCCAGAATAAATTATTGTTATTTATTTTATAAATACACACCACACCACTACCAACACTTTTGCAAACAAAGCTACACCAGTCCCAAGAAACCAAACACCGGTGTTCTACCACTTGGGATCTAAAGACCCCAAATTTCTAAACAATTTATGAGCATTAAAATCTCAAAAGTCTTCTCAGACAATGATTCCTTTTTACAGGTACAGAAAATTTTAAATGAATGTATCACAGTAATTGTTGATTTAAAATGCATTGAGCCCTGGCAGGGTGGCTCAGTTTGTTAGAGTGTCCCCCAGTAAGCCAAGGTTGTGGGTTTACTAGTAATCCCTGTTCAGGGAACATGCGGGTATCAACCAATGAATGCATGAATGGGTGGAACAACACATCAATGTTTCTCTCTCTCCACCCCCCTTCCTCTCTCTCTCTCCATAAAAGGGGGGGGGGGAAGAAATCAATGAATTTAACTCTAGATTCTTTAAAAATAAAAAATAAAAAAAAATGGACTGAGAAGCATCCATCAACAGATGAATGGATAAACAAAATGTGGTATACACATACAATGAAATATTATTCAGCCTTAAAAAGGAATGAAGTACTGACACATGCTACATTGTGGATAAACCTTAAAAACATTATGCTAACTGAAATAAGCCAGACACAAAAGGACAATATTGTGTGACTCCACTTATATGAGTTGCCTGGAATAGGCAAACTTAGAAAGTAGAATACAAGTTACCAGGGGCTGAAGGAAAGAAGGAATGGGTACAGAACTTCCGTTTGAGGTGATGAGAAGGTCCTGGAGGTAGTGTGATGGTTGCAGAATATTGCGAATGTACTTAATGTCACTGAATTGTACACTTAAAAATGATTAAAATGGTAAATTCTATGTTATGTATATTCTACCATGATAATTAAAAAATCATCAATACTGCTAGGTTCGGAGGCTTATCCTACAGATTCTGGATGTTCCTTGAGTTCATTTGTAGGCATCTGGATAATTACTGTCAGCATCTCCAAGGTCTTTGTAGAAGCAGACGTAAACATTGCCTACCTCTGGATATGCATTTCACAGTGTAGTTTTCTCATTTGTAGAAATAAAGACCACTCAAATAAAAAAAATATTTTTTTAAGAGAATAGTCTTTTATTTTTTTTAAAAATGTGTTTTTTATTGATTTTTTTTTAGAGAGAGAGGAAGGGAGAGGGATAGAAAGATAGAAATATTGATGATAGAGGAACCTCGATCAGCCGCCTCCTGCATGCCACCTACTGGGGATTGAGCCTGCAACCTAGGCATGTGCCCTGTCCAGGAATCAGACTGGTGACCTGTTGGTTCATGGGTCAATACTCAGCCACTGAGCCACACCAGCCGGGCAAAAAATATGTCTTTTAATGTACAGAATAGCAATTAACCTAGTTGTTCTCATTTTGGCTCAAAATCCTGGCTTCAGCAGACTCGTAGATGCAGAGATTACACTGATGGTTACCATAGTGGGGAGGTTGGGGGGCTGGGTGCAAAGGTGAAGGGAGTAAGAAGTACAACTTAGTAGTCACGAAATAGCCTCCAGGACGTAGAGTGCAGCATAGGAAATATAGTCAATAATATTGTAAAGACTGTGCGTGATGCCAGGTGGGGACTGGAAATATCAGGGAGAACACCTTGTAAAGTATATGATTATCTAACCACTATGCTGTACACCGGAAACTAATACTAAATAATACTGAATGTAAATTGCAATTGAAAAAGAAACTTTTTAAAATCCTGGCTTTGCCAGTCTGTGACCTGATATAAGGTATACTAGTGTCCCAGTGCACAAAATTCATGCACATTAAAAGGGAATTAATTAGAGGAAATATTTTATTTTTTATTTATTTATTTATTTATTTTATTATTATTTTTTTAAATATATTTTATTGATTTTTTACAGAGAGGAAGGGAGAGAGATAGAGAGCTAGAAACATTGATGAGAGAGAAACATCGATCAGCTGCCTCCTGGACATCTCCCACTGGGGATGTGCCCGCAACCTAGGTACATGCCCTTGACCGGAATCGAACCCGGGACCCCTCAGTCCGCAAGCCGATGCTCTATCCACTGAGCCAAACCGGTTTCGGCTAGAGGAAATATTTTAATATTGCTATTTGCCCTTTCTCTATAACAGAAGTGTCAGAGATAAAAGAAAATTAGTAAAATGTATATGAAAATCTTCCTCCTGTCAGAGTCCGGGACACACTGTGGGACCCAGAGTCAAGTCCCCACCCACCTGCGTGCACCTCGAAATAGCGAGAGACCCAGACCCAGCTGGCCCCACCCCTATTGGGTGAGATCCAGACCTGGCCGGCCCCACCCCCGTCAAGCCCCTCCAGGCGGGGGACACAGCCTCAGGTCCCCTGGCCCAGCGCTGGGCAGGGGGTGCAGCCTCAGGTCCCCCGTCAAGCCCCGATGGATGGGGGGCGCAGCCTCAGGTCCCCTGGCGCACCCTCAGGTCTCCCAACCCAGCACTGGGGCAGGGGGCATGGCCTGAGGTCCCCAGTCAAGCCCCACTGGGTTGGGGGGCACAGCCTCAGGTCCCTGCTGATTGCTTGCTATGGCTCATTATGGGAATCCCGCCTCTGCTGTGGGTGCAGCCATCTTGTGTTACAGGACCCTGGCCTCCACTGTGGGCACAGCCATCTTTTGATGGCGTGATGGAGTGAGGGTCAATTTGCATATTACTTCTTTATTATATAGGATTGTTTCTCTAAGCTTAAGGTTCCTCATCTGTAAAAACAGGTAATTTTCAGTTAGAAAGTCATTTGGAGTAATGTCCGTAGAATGTTTCCTACAGAACTTGATAAGGCTGAGCACTCAATAAGTGGTTTCTCTTATTACCGTTAGACTGTGACCTCTTTGGGCGTAGGATCTGTGTCTCTGTCCTGGTTGTATCCAGGTATTTCACACAGTAGGTGCTCAGTGCGTGTGTGGGGAATGAATGAACGGCTGTCTCAAGGCCCTACTTCAGCAATTCTCAAGTGTGATCTGGGAACCCATGGAAGCTTCCAAGACCCCTTCAGGGTACCTGTGAAGTCAAAACTATTTTTGTAATAATACTAAGATCTTATTTGTCTCTATAAGTCTCATCCTCACAGGAATGAGAAGTCCATTGATATGGTTTCAGGTTCCACTTTGTAACCAACCTAAGAAACTCCCACGAGTCAAGTTTTGGTGAGGTATCAAAGAAACACGCCCCCACTTCCCTGAAAAAAGCGGTTCAGATACTCCTCCCTTTTCTAGCTACAGAGAGGAGGAGGGGTGTTCTTCACTACACTTCAGCCCAAAGGAGATACTGCAACAGACGAAATGTAGGAGCAGATATGAGAATCCAGCTGTGTTCTATTGATCTAGATAGTAAACGAGATAACAAAGATTTAAGGCATGCTACTCTTCTCATTAATTTTTTGCTGGAGAAAACAGTTATTTTTCATAGAAATATGTTCTTCATGTTAAAGTACAAAGAAATTGCTAAGGTTATTTAAAAATGAATAAGTATTCAACAGTGTTTGTTTTTATTTCTAGCAAGGTAAATATTGATAGGTAGGACCCGTGTAAACACTGTCCTCTGGAATCCTCAATGATTTTTAAGAGTGTAGAGGGGTCCTGACACTGTAAAGGCTGAGAACCCACGTCCTGCCTGGCGCTGGGATCCCTGCCACGCCACCCGAGACAACCGTGTTACTGCCTCTGAGAGCAGCTGGTTGCATCTTTGGACTACTCTGCCGGCTAGAAAGTTCTGGCAAGGAGTCAGAAGTCTGTGTTTTGGAGGCTCCCACTGACTGGTGCTAGACTCACCCCGTGGAGTTTGGAGCCTCTTCCAGGTCCGGAAGACAGTCATCAATGGCCCTTTGTGGTGGCTCCAGGGAGAACCAGCCTGTCCCTCGCGTGGGGTGACTCACGTGCATGTGTGTTTTTCTGTGTCAGCCCGTGATTTGCAGGCAGCATTGCCAGGCCAGATAACTCACAGCTGCTCTTCCAGGAACCAGAAGGTTGTCTCCAGTCTCACACTGAATTTGAGAAACTCATTTTGTTGTTGCTTTTCTCAAAAAATTATTTTTCCCCCACTATAAGTCACATGTGCTTCTAAAGGAAAAACAGACAGAGAAAAAGAGAGAGAAAAACAGGGAGAGAAAAAGATCCTTAAAAAGGAAAGTTGAGTGACAGTTAGCCCTGACCTTCTTGTCCTGGCATTTCCCTTTCAGGCTTGCCCTGATGCCATTCTCTTCAAACAATGCCTAGGAGCAGGTCTGTGCTCCCCTCCTCCAGAGGCCTGGCTGCACGGTGGAGGGCGGCTGTCTGTCTGTCTGTCTGTCCGTCTGTGGGTCGGAAGCCCTTGAGCACAACTGAGGAGGGCACTCACACGGAACAGGAAGCTCCCAGGAGCGCTTCTGTCTGAAGGCCCGTTAGGTCAGATCTCTTCAGGTTATGTGGGGTCAGAGGGGACAGAGACTTGATTACAGCAGTGATTGGTCAATTTTTTTCTGCTTTTTTTTCACATGTGAAATATGAAGTTTTTTCAGAAATTCTACTTCTGAGACTCTATCCTATGGAAATGGTCCCTTCAGTCCATAGGCCAACACTCTATCCGCTGAACCAAACCAGCTAGGGCTATAAAGATTTTTTAATGACATGGGAAAATTAATATAGAGCATTGGTTGCCTAGAATATGACTAGCATATAGTTTTTTTTGTTTTTGTTTTTGTTTTTTTTTTAAAATATATTTTATTGATTTTTTACATAGAGGAAGGGAGAGAGATAGAGAGCTAGAAACATCGATGAGAGAGAAACATCGATCAGCTGCCTCCTGCACACCTCCCACTGGGGATGTGCCCGCAACCCAGGTACATGCCCTTGACCGGAATCGAACCTGGGACCTTTCAGTCCGCAGGCCGACGCTCTATCCACTGAGCCAAACCGGTTTCGGCATCTAGCATATAGTTTTAAAATAAATATTTGTTGATAGAAAATCGAATAAGAAACTGTATGTACAGGTCAGTCTTGCTTATATAAATATTTTTGTAACAAAGTCAAAAAAGGTTATCCTAATGGTTGGCACTAATATATCTCAGATGGAGGACACTGTGTTTATGAAAGTACTTTGAAGTGCCCAGCAGACATGGATGTCAGCAGATACTCAGCTCAGACGAGGGGAAGCTGCTTTGCATGAGGCGAAGAGAGAATTGGTTTACCACTTGTGAAGCGGGGGGGAGAAAGAAGGTATTGGTCAGCACTTGAAATTGCAAATAGACACTCAACCCGGCTTAAGGAGAAAACCCAGAGATCTAGCCAGACGTGGTTACATTCAGAGACTCACACTTTGTCATCCATATTTGAGTTCTTGCTCCATCTTTTGATTTTGTTTTCTTTTGTCTGATTCACTCTCAAGCAGGCTCCTCACATGTGGTAGCAAAGATGGGCACTAGCAATGCGAGGCTGACCTTTCTACCAGGTCTGTGACTCCAGGAGCAAGAGTTCTTCCCTTACCGAGTTCCCACAAACCTGCCCCTGAATAGCAGTCCGGCCAAGGTCATTATCTGGGCGTGGTCACTTGTTGGATCCCTGACATAGGGTGGGGTCAGCCCTGCTCAAGTCATTTGGAAGTTTCAAAAAGTTACTTGCCAGGTTCTTGGTGTAGAGCTTCTAAAAGTCTTGGAATTTCCTGAGTGATAAAAGTATCTTTATTATTCATAGTCCCTTGAGTCATTCCTGAGTTCATGCTGATGAGGTGACTCATGGTGGGCCCCTATCTAGCTTCAGGATGGACACTGGTCACCAGAAAGACCAACTATTGATTAGAAGGTTGGGACGCTGAGCCAGCCCAACCTTCAGGGAGGAGAGAGGGTTGGAGATTGAGTTCAGTCATGTGGTCCATGATGTAACCAGTCACGCTCAAACAACGAAACTCTAATAAAACTCTGAACACCAAAGCTCAGTGAGTGGACGTTCCTGGTTGGTGAGCACATTGTGGGGAAGATGAGCTATTGTCGCTCCATGGGGAGATGGCACAGAAGCTCTGTGTTCAGAACCCTCCCAGACCTTTCCCGACGTGTCTCTCCATTTGGCTGGTCTGATCAGTACACTTTAAAATAAAACTGTAATTGTAAGTACAGTGCTATCCTCCATTTTGTGTCATTTTAGTGAATTGTAGAACCTGAGGGGGGTGGTAGGAACCCTCTGGATTTGTACCTTGTTGATCAGAAGTATGGGTGGCCTGGGACCCTACTTGCCATTGGTGTCTGAAGTTGGGGTGGTCTCGTTGGGGAATGTGCTCCTAAACTTGTAGAGTCTGACAGTATCTCCTCTGGGTGCTGAGTGTCAGGATTGAATTGCAGTACACCAGCCGATGTCAGAACAGTTGGGGTTGAAATAGAATAGGTTTCACTCGGAATCTGTATATCAGGGGACCGGGTGTGGAACCAGGAGCCCAGAGGCCAATGGGCTATGGTATCAGAAGGCCACAGGGAAAGAAATGAAACCTTGAGGAGGGCTTGGGATTTCCTCAGGACATGGAATTGGAGAGGAGTGGTTAGTCTGTAAACTGACCCCATACACACAGGGCAGGGAAAAGAACAAAAAAGGAGTGACACCATTCTGGATTTGTAGGTGGCAGTTTTAATAAGCAAGGGAACTTACTTATCAGGCCTGTCTTGTGTGGCCACAAGACAAGTAGTTCTCCACTCCCTCCCTCCAGGATCTTAAAAGTTCATGTAGAGCAGTGGTTCTCAACCTTCCTAATGCCTCGACCCTTTAATACAGTTCCTCATGTTGTGGTGACCCCCCAGCCATAAAATTATTGTCATTGATACTTCATAACTGTAATTTTGCTACTGTTATGAATCGCAATGTAAATATCTGATATGCAGGATGTATTTTCATTGTTACAAATTGAACATAATTAAAGCATAGTGGTTAATCACAAAAACAATATGTAATTATATATGTTTTCCGATGGTCTTAGGTGACCCGTGAAAGGGTCATTCGACCCCCAAAGGGGTTGCGACCCACAGGTTGAGACCCTCTGATGTAGAGGCCTTAACGGGGTTCAGTCACATATACCACCCAGATGACCTCAACAGCACACCATCCTCCCAGGCTACGTCCTTGAAACAGTTCCCACATGGAGGGGTAGGCAGAGCATACATTCCAAGGACATGAGGGGGTGAATAGCCTCCAGTTGCCTGGGTCCAGCCCAGGGTCAGTGGGCGGTCAAGTCCTCCTGATTGCCTGCTCCAGCACTCCACGCCTTGTCACCGGCTCCTATAATCTCACACGCCGTCGCCCCGCTCCTGCAGAGGGCCCTGGGCGGTCAGCAAGGGGCTTCACCAGCACAGGCAGCCTGTTTGGTGCTGTCAGGCAGCACTGGAGGCAGATGCCACAGCAACAGTGCAGGCACCTGCGGGGAGAACAGAGATTAAGACGGTGATACTTCAAATCAGTGACAACGGTTTTCACCAAGAGCCGCACGAGCTGACCCACTGATTTTTAAGCCGCCAAGGCTGGGGGTCGGATCGCTCAGGGTATTCACTTGTGTCCTCAGGTGACTTAATAAAGACGATACATTAGCAGACTCATCGGGCATGAACATACAACATTCTGTTTGGATAACGGCACAGCCTTGTGAGGCAGTGATAGTGTCCAGTGCCATCCTGTTTTGGAGGTCACCTTCTCTCATTAGAAACACTTCAGTGCTCAGTAAGGGCAGGCTTTGTCGGCTACCCTTTAAGGCTTGCTGGGCTTCTCTATGTGCTGCAAGCCCTTCAGGCCAGCGGAGGGAAGAAAGATGGCAGCCAAATGATTCTATCAGTCACCTGGGCTTGAGGTTGTGCGCACCATACACGGGAGAGGCGGCTCTGTCCGGCCTGAGGAGATGGACTAGGGGTGGGATGTGATAGACCAGGACTCCACCTCCTCCCCTCTCTCACTGGTGCACTGCCGGTTCCGTTCCAGGTACAGTGCTCTTCATCAGGTCCAGCTTACAGCAGGATAACCGGTGCCGGTGGAGGTTCAGTATCCCCCTCACCCAGGTGTGTGAAGAAACTCACCTATCCCAGAGGGTTGTCCCATTGCAAATTCCAGCAGGGAACTCCTTTTCCAGGTGTGATGGGGCTTGGCGTTCTCGCAGCATAGCACACTGATCCACCGTGAGAGTCAAGGCAGTGGCTGTCTCCCATGACACCCCTGTCTTTACAATGTTGGGTGTCTTGGCAGAGGTCCACAGCCTGGCATATGGGGCTTCAAATATATTTGAGCCAGGGAAAATACTTTAAAAAAATCATTTTTTTTCTTTTTAAATATATTTTTATTGATTTCAGAGAGGAAGGGAGAGGGAGAGAGAGATAGAAACATCAATGATAAGAGAGAATCATTGATTGGCTGCCTCCTGCACGCACCCTACTGGGGATCAAGCCCGAAACCTGGGCATGTGCCCTTGACTGGAATCGAACCCGGGACCCTTCAGTCCGCAGGCTGACGTTCTATCCACTGAGCCAAACCAGCTAGGGCGGGGAAAATACTTTAGTCCACCTGGCCAAGGTGGTTTTACTTGTTAGTAATTTAATCTGCTGCTTTAATATTTCATTTTCTTTGCCACTAACCCTGCTGCTTGCGGTTATAGAGGAAATGGAACCTCCATTCAATGCCATGTTCTTTTTCCCAATCTTGTGTATCATGACCTTTGAAATGTGGTCCCTGATCATTGTCTAGTTGGCAAGGGTAGCTGTACATGGCAATCAACTTCTCTCATCCCCCAGTGGTGGTGGCCCAGTTTGTGAGGCGACAGAGGAAAACTTGGTTAGGCTAGATGCGGTGTCCACACAAACCAGGGCACATTTAGAACCTCACTTGAAGGGAAGGGGCCCGTGTAATCAACTTGCCAATCCCTCACAAGTCGGGAACTCTTGTGAGGCCCAGACTTCTTCGGTAGTCGTCTTGGGTGTTGTTTAGAACACATGAGATCTGCTGTTATTGCATTAACCAAGTTCCTGTATTTCAAGGGCAATCTGACATTCTTGGCAATACGCCAAACACCGAGATGCTACAGTGGCCACTCTTCCTAGGCATCCATTCCCATGTCTCTCCTGAAGTGTCAGTTGCTAGTGCTCATACCTGAGTGAGTGTGTCAGCTTCCTGCTTGCTGGAGGCTACCAGCACCTATGAGCCAGGATGTGGAAAACCGTGAGGACTGCCTCAGGCTCTTGCAGACAAACTCCACTGTCTTTCCGCATACCCTGCCCCTCCCTGCAAGGCCTTAGTCATGATCATCCACCCCTTAGCTCCCCATTTTCCAAGCCATAGCATTAATCCCTGTAGAACAGCCCACTGTCAGAGCAAAGGGTTAACAGAGAGGGCTCCCGGCCAAATGACTCCCAAAAACTTTATGGTGGCGCCTGGGTCTTGAATTTTTTGTGAGTTCATTTCTCACCCTCTCCCTCACAGATGCTCCAGCAAGGCCTGTACAGTGTCCTGCAGCAGAGGCACGTCTTTGTATGTTAATGCTATCGACAATTTTCCTGTACTTATACTGACATATCTTTTACCTCCATTTTATTTATTTATTTATTTATTTATTTTTTAAAATTTTCTTTATTGATTAAGGTATTACATATGTGTCCTTATCCCTCTATTGCCCCCCCCCCCATACCCTCACCCCCCTGGTGTCTATGCCCTTTGGTTAGGCTTATATGCATGCATACAAGTCCTTTGGTTGATCTCTCCCCCTGACCCCCACCCTCTCCTACCTTCCCTCTGAGGTTTGATGGTCTGATCGATGCTTCTCTGTCTCTGGATCTGTTTTTGTTCATCAGTTTATATTGTTCATTATATTCCACAAATGAGTGAGGTCATGTGATATTTCTCTTTCTCTGACTGACTTATTTCGCTTAGCATAATGCTCTCCAGGCCCATCCATCCAAGGGAGTTCCTTCCTTTTTACAGCAGCGTAGTATTCCATTGTGTAGAGGTACCTTACCTCCATTTTAAAAAAACAAAAATGACATCATGTTATACAAACTGCTTGCAGCTTGTGTTTTTTACACTCAACGATATGTAAAGGACATCGTTTCAGGCCAATATATAGAGATCCATTTAATTCCTTTTAGGAGAGAAGGGGGGTCCTAATATATGGTGACCAGAGAAAGATTTGACTTTGGGTGGTGGGCACATAGTGCAATATACAGATCTTATAACATAGAAACCCACACCTGAAACCTATATGATCATGTTGACCAATGTCACCCCACACCTTTAATAAAATATAATTCCTTTTAATGCCTGCGTAATAGTCTGCTGTATGGTTGTATCATTTATTTATTTAATCAGTCACCTATTGATGGATATTTAGGTTGATACCAGACTTATGTAGCTACAATGCTGCAATACACATTCTTAAACTTTTCTGCTGTTCTTTTCTTGGTAGGACAGACTCCTAAAAGCAGTATTGCGGGGTCATAGCAGATGCGTGCTTTTAATATTATTAGATGCTGTCACAGTAGCTTCCAGTAGATTTATATCACTTCCACTTCCACCAATAGTGTATAGAATGTCTGTTTTCACACACGATTGACATTAGCAATCATTTTAGTGTTTGTTGAAGGAATAGTCTTAAGTTCCTCAAACTGAATGTGGCAGAAATTGGATTGGTTCCCTCAGTGTCCAGTCCAACTGCCTTCTGGTATGTTTTCCTGTACTGGAGGCTGGAAAACCAAATCATATTCTCAGGCTTGTTTCTAGGGAGCGTCCACAGGCAGATGCACTCTTGCAAG
This sequence comes from Myotis myotis, assembly GCF_014108235.1. NCBI lineage: Eukaryota > Metazoa > Chordata > Mammalia > Chiroptera > Vespertilionidae > Myotis > Myotis myotis. The sequence continues at coordinate 36,536,381 of NW_023416314.1, forward strand.
ACTTGAGTTTGGAACTGAGTGGAGGAGGGAGGGGGGGCAGGACAGCAGGCAACCAGGTGTGCTGATGTGAACTGCGGTGGAGATGGCAGGGTTCTGGAGCCGTCCGCCTTAAGAGGGGCCTTCCGACGGTGGCAGGGCCGCAGCTTCACTCCTGGGAGCTCAGCCTGGAGTCTTTTCTTCAGCACTGGCAATGATTCTTCAGGGTAGGCGATTGCGTACCCTGAAGTCAATATTTTTGTGCTTTCACTATCCAGAGTGGGTCCTCTGAGCTTGTTTCCTATTATGTTCAGTTGTGTGACACTGGCCCACCCTCGTTATTTGTGAAAAGGAGATAATAATCCCGACCTATGGAGATGTTGTGAGGGTTAAGTGGAATGATGCATTTAGTGACCGACTCACTCTTAGCTCCACAGGCTCATGGCCGCGGGGCCTTTCTCTCTTCCTCCTCTGTAGGCTCACTCACCCTGCAAGACCCACTTAAACGCCGTCTCCTCATACCGCCGGGAAGGCAGAATTGCTGCTGGGCTCCCACTATCCTATTTCTTTCCTTTTACAGGTCACAACATGCTGTGCTGCTATTTTTCCTATGTGTGTTTGTCTCCCCAACTAGCTTTTGAGTTCTCTGAAGGCAGGGGTATGAATGACTTACCTGTATTTCCAGGGCCTGACACAGAGCAGGGAATGAGTGAAATGTGTTGGTTGAACGAATTAACCCTAGCGCAGCCTCACCGAGCTCTTCAGTTTCCCACCCTCGTCACAACAGTAAACTCGTAGTGCCCCATGGGTATGTTAGATTAGTATCACTTGGCCGCAAGGAACAGGAAGCCTTTTAAACTAGCTCAAGCAAAGGCGGGTATATCGGTTAAGCGTCAGGTGCAGGAAACAGAAATCACTCTAGCTACTGTAAGTCAAAAAAGATTTAAAGAGAAATGAGGTCCTTATAATGTTGTTGCAAATATCGGAGGCGTGAGTTGTAGGCTGGACCTCCCGGAATAACTCGCAGAACAACACTGCCCACGTGACCTCTCTAGCACAATCAGGGAGGCGGGGGGAAGCCCTCCAATGTCTGAGGGATGTTTAAGAATACACAACATCTGGCCAGCATGGCTCAGTGGTTGAGCATCGACCTAGAACCAGGAGGTCACAGTTCAACTCCTAGTCAGGGCACATGCCCAGGCTGCAGGTTCAATCCCCAGTGGGGGGCGTGCAGGAGAGACAGCTGATCAATGATTCTTTCTCATCATTGATGTTTCTATCTCTTTCTCCCTCTCCTTCCCTCTCTGAAATCAATAAAAATATATTTTAAAAAATACATGACACAGTGCATCTAGACACCCACAAAGTTAGTGACTGCCCACGGAGATAGTACTGCAAAAAAAAAACCCCAAAACACCCCCATCTCCCTAACTGTTCCCAGCAGCCACAGCTGCAGCAGTCTTCACAAATGCTGAGGCTTCTAATCCTTGGAGCTGCCTTTCCCACCCTCCTGTATTAGCTTTCTATTGCTCAGTAACAAATATCACACTTAGTGGCTGAAAACGACACATGCTTATTATCTCAATTTCTGCGGTTCGGGGTCTGGTCCTTTGCTCAGGGTTTCACAAGGCTACAGTCATGGGGTTAGTGGGTTGCATTCTCATCAGAGGCTGCCAAGCTCCCTCAAGTTGTGGGCAGAATTCATTTTCTTGCAGCTATAGAACTCATGGTGGCATGCTTTTTAAAGGCCAGAAGGAAACACACACACACACACACACACACACACACACTGAATGAATGAATGAATGAATGAATGAATGAATATCAGAAGGGGAGTGAGAGTGAGTTGTGTTGGAGTCTTATATAGACTGAGAGCCACTGAGAACAGTGCCATTCCACAGTAATGAGCTCACTTGGTGCATAGATTTTGGGCTCTACATTCTCTTCTTCAATGAAAAGAATCAGAACTCTTTGGAGAAATGGCTGATTTGAGGGCTGGGCAAAGGATAAGAAGAACCTAGAACAGTGATGGCGAACCTTTGACACACGTGTCAGGGGTGACATGCTAACTCATTTTTTTGGTTGATTTTTCTTTGTTAAATGGTATTTAAATATATAAAATAAATATAAAAAATATAAGTGTTTTACAATGGTTGCAAATATCAAAAAATTTCTATATGTGACACGGCACCAGAGTTAAGTTAGGGTTTTTCAAAATGCTGACTTGCCGAGCTCAAAAGGTTCGCCATCGCTGGCCTAGAACATTGTGGACCAAAAAGCAAGGAAGTGCTCAAAGAATGATGGGGACCTGTCAAAAGGACACTGAATGGCATGGCTATTTTGGAAGCTATTTTGGAATTCTTAGAGTTAAATATACACTCACCCTACAACCCATCCATTTCACACCCAAGGAAAATGAAAACATATACCCACACAAAGACTTGTACCCGAATGATCATAGTAGCTTTATTCATAATAGCCCCAAACTTGCAATTCGATCAATAATTGAATAAACATGTTGTAATATATCTATGTAATGGAATACTACTCAGCAACAAAAAAGGAAGAAGTACTGACTGACACATGAAACGACATGGATGATCTCCAAAATAGTATGCTGCATGAAAGGAACCAGACACAGAAAGTACATACTGTATGGTTCCGTTTATATGAAATTCTAGAACAGGCAAAATTAGCTTAAGGTGACAGTAAGCAGATGATTAATTGCTAGGGGGGTGTGGGGGGAGGGTACTGACTGCAAAGAAGTACAAGGGAACCTCCTGTGTCAGAAGGGGTGACAGTGTTTACAAAAGATAAACATTTGCCATAACTCATCAAGCTAAACACTTAAAGTAGGTATATTTTTATTATGTGTAAATTATACCTCAATAAAGTTGATTTTAAACACCTGAGCAAAAGATATGAACAGACACTTCACAAAAGAGAATATTCAAATGACCACAAACTTGGTCTAATTCAACCGCGTCAGTAATCAATCCCCACATAACCAGCTGAGGGACTGAGATAATAAAGATGGATGATACCAAGTATTGATGGGGATGTGAAATAACTGGAACTCTCATACATTACTGGTAGGAGTGTGTTGACTCAAGTAGTTTGGGAAAAGGTTGGTTTTGCGATGTGAACCCATAATTGAATCCTGTTTAGTCTGTAGCAGGTATTTCTGGTACTTGCTGTCACATTTCCTTAGCCCACCTCCGACTGCGGCCACAATTGTGGGGGACAGTTCCAACTCTCCTCCTGCTGCTAAGCTGTCACCTCAAGTATATACCTAACATTTTTTTTTTAATTCTGCTCTAGGGTCTTCTCTGACATCTGCAAGCAAAGCCACAAAGTCCAGGGGAGTCAACAGCCTTGGGAACACCTTACCAACGAGGGATGGAAGCCAGTGGGTAGAAGAATGCATCTTTCAGGCGGTCTGTTCTGGGAGGCATTCTGTCAGCTTCTCCGAGGTTCTGGCAGAAGCGAGACCCTCAGGAACTCACTCTACATTGACCTTTCCTTTCCCTTGTTTCACGCCCGTTTCCTCGGCTTACTTCCCAGATAAACAACCTGCACCCCAGCGTGTCTCTCAGCCTCTGCTTTGTGGGAAACCTAAACGTAGGCAGTTGGACCGGAAGTCAGCCCAGAGCGAACACCTCAGGAGCGGATTCTAGAATGGAGTCGCTCCCTGACCAGGCGGCAGCAAGGACTCTGTTGGGCAGTTGAGCAGTGACAGCCCCTGATATGCTGAGCTCTTCATCTGTGGGAGACTGGAAGGACAAGTGGGAGGAGCACATTAGATTATGCAGTGGTTCTAGCATAGGAATTCTTAAGCTTTTTAAAAAAAATATTGCCTTCATATGGAGAAAAATTACATTGATAGTATCTCAGGTTTGTGGGGGTGGTGGGCAAAAGGTGTGAAGGTGGTCAAAGGTACAAACTCCCAGTTACAAGACAAACCAGGTGTTGGGGATGTAACGTGTGGCATGGCAACCATAGTTAACAGTACTGTTTTGTATATTTGAAAGCTGCTAAGGGAATAGATCTTAAAAGTTCTCATCACACCCGACCGGTGTGACTCAGTGGTTGAGTGTTGACCCAGAACCAGGAGGTCAGGGTTCAATTCCAGGTCAGGGCACCTACCCGTGTTGCAGGCTGGATTCCCTAGTAGGGGGTGTGCTGTGCAGGAAGCAGCCAATCAATGATTCGCTCATCACTGATGTTTCTTTCTCTCTTCCCTTCTCCTCTCTGAAATAAACATACACACACACACACACACACACACACACACACACACACACACATATATATAAAAGTTCTCGTCATGAGAAAAAAATTGTAACTATATGTGGTGCTGGATATTAACTAAACTTAGGGTGGCAATCATTTTGCATATATACATATATCAGATCATTTGTACACCTAAACTAATCAGTGTGATAATTCAATTATATCCCAATAAAATCAAAGAAAATGAACCACTGAACTGTAAAGTAATGTGCATCCCTAGCCAGAGAGATTAAATGCTAAGAAATAAGATTTTGTCTAATAGGGTTGAACTTTGGAGGCCCCAAACCATTGTGATATTTAAGATGCTTTTTGTCCACTTAAAAACAAGTTTTCACTTCCTTGGGGAGATACCACCCCCACTGAGAATTCATGCTGTAACACTGGAATGGTATGGGGTGATGTCAATTATAATTTCATGGAATTTGCTGGATTTTGTTAACTACCTTAAAAGCCCAGACAAACGAGAATTTCAGGCAGTGTTACCTACCTATCAATTCAGGACATGGTAGGAAATCCAGAGACCTTCGTGGGAGACTTTTTATTTTATTTTTTAAAATATATTTTATTGATTTTTTTGCAGAGAGAAAGGGAGAGGGATAGAGGGTTAGAAACATCGATCAGTTGCTTCCTGCACACCCCCTACTGGGGATGTGCCCACAACCAAGATACATGTCCTTGACCAGAATCAAACCTGGGACGCTTGAGTCTGCAGGCCGATGCTCTATCCACTGAGCCAAACTGGTTAGGGCCTTGGGAGACTTTTTAAAACCCTCTTCCCCTCTGGGAGAGAGCACCGCGTGAAAACCAGGTGAGCATGCCTGCGAGGGGGGCAGAGATCCTTGGACTGGTCTCTTGTGCTAAAGTCATGGTTCTGTGGGTAGGGAGTGGGACCCTGATGCCTGGGATGGAGATGTTGGGGTGGATGCAACTGAGAACCTTGTACCGCTAGCAAGGAGCCCCCTCCCACTTGTTAGCATAGAGTTGGTGTCCTTGATTTGAGACTGTATTAGTTTCTTTTTTTTAAAGATTTTAAAAATATATTTTTATTGATTTCAGAGAGAGAGATAGAAACATCAATGATGACAGAGAATTATTGATCAGCTGCCTTCTGCAGGCCCCCTACTGGGGATCAAGCCCGAAATCCTGGCATGTGCCCTTGACCAGAATTGAACTCGGAACCCTTCAGTCCACAGGCTGATGCTCTATCCACTGAGCAAAACCAGCTAGGGCTGTATTAGTTTCTTATTGCTGCTGTAACAAACTGTCACAAATATAATGGCTTAAAACAACACACATTACTTTATGTACTGTGGTTCAGCCTGCTTTATGTGAGGGGGTTTGTGGATATGTGCATGGGGGTGGGGCTGGCTTTCATTCCCTCCACAGGGCTTGACCCTCTGATCTCACTCTTTACCCCCACTGCCCCCCTGCCTGCTGGGTAGTACATTCAGTGGTCACATCCTCCTGTTTCAGTCAAATACACATGACAGTTCTGTGGTTCAGAAGTCAGAAATGCGTGTCCCTGGGCTAAAATCAAAGTGTCTGCAGAGCTCTGTTTCTTTCTGGAAGCTCCAAAGCTTCTGTTGTCTTGTCTATTCTAGCTTTTGATGCTTTTTGTTTTTTTTTAATTCTAACCCAAGGACATGTTTTATTGATTTTAGAGAGAGAGGGGAATAGGTCAAGAGAGAAACATCAATGTGAGAGAGAAACATTGATTGCTTGCCTCCCATACATGGCCTAACTGGGATGGAATTCAATACCTAGGTATGTGCCCTGACCGGGAATTGAACCCACAACCTTTTTGTTGTATGGGAGGATGTTCCAACCAACTGACCCACCTGCCCATGCTGGAGCTCTTTTTATTCCGTAGCTGTGGCCCTTTTGCTCTGTCTTCAAAGGGTGAGTGGAGTGCTTCTCACATTGAATCACAGCTCACATCTGACCTTTTCTGTAGTTAGCCGACCTCTTCCCCACTCTTCTGCTTTCCTTTGTAAAGATCTTTGTGACTACATTGAATCCGCCTGGATAATCCAGAATAACCTCCCCATCTCAAGATCCGTAATTTAGCACTGGCCGTGGGTCCCAGCCAGCTCGGCGATCCCGCATCACCTCCTCCAAGACCTCACCAGAGTGCCTTCTCAAATGGAACACCCCATGGAAACCATGATGTTCACATTTCACAAAATTGCTGGGGATAAAGGTTACTAAACAAAGGAGGACCTGAGAGTACTCATGGAAAACTCTGGATTTTTGGAAAATCAGAAAGACCTTCTGGCTGTGGACAAAATAACGAAGGACCTGGAGCAGTGCAGAGAGGGCAGAGTGGGCTCCTAGAGCTGCTTTTCCCTAATTGCTGGGCTCACCATGGCGGGCGATGACAATTTTGCAGCACACATGAAGCCGAAGGGGAAGAAGTCGGCAGCACTGAGCAGTTCTCCCACCCTGATAACAGTTCTCCCAGTGGTTGCTTAAGGAATCTCTGCCCCACAGCTTCCCCTTTATAAGTTTCATGAACAGATTGGGAACCTTAGAAAATGTACAAATAAAACCCCATCCTCATTCCACATGAGAAAGAAAAGCCAATTAAAGCCAGATAAGCTTTTGATTTTTATATTGATTGTATCCTCAATAAACACATTTCTTTTTTAGTTCCTTAAAAAATTTTCTTAATTTAATGACACCGTCAAGGTCCCCTTTGTCATGGAAGGTAACATATTTATAGGTTCTGGGGATTAGAATGTGAATATTTTTAGGGAGCCATTATTCTGTCCGCCACAGAGACCATACAAAACGTTTAGGTTAGGATTAATTTACTGAGTTATGATTTTGGGTTAAGTTACTTAACTCCTCTGTGCCTCAGTTTTTTCATAGATAAAATGGCTGGATAACAGTCTATTTCAAAGGGTTGTTAGAGGCCTAAAGGAGATAATGCTTAGAACAGTATCTGACACATAGTAAGCACTATGTTAGTATTTGTTTGATACATTTTTAACTTTGCTTCTATAACTATGTGTCAGGCACCATTCTAGATACTGGGGATATGGAGTGTATGAGTAGGAACAGGACTTGATCTCAAGGAGCTCAGGGAGTCAGACACACAAATACAGTTACTACACAGTAAAAGGCATGGAAGTACTACAGGATTACAACATTGTGACGGCTCAGGGAAATTTAAGAAATATTAGTTGAATGAATAAAATGAACATGACGTTCAAACTGGGCTTTGTAGAATGAGTAGGTATTGGCCAATGAGATAAAGAGAGAAGGGCTCAGAGCCAAGAAAATGTGTGTTCAAAGAACATTAAGTAGCATTTTGTGTAGCTGGAACAAAAGATAAAAGCTAGAAAGGCTGATGTAAGCACCAAGGTTGAACAGTGTCAAGTTAAGGAGTTTGGACTTTATCCTGAAAGCAACAAAGGCCTTCCAGAGAGTTTAAACAGGGGAGGACATCATCAGATTTATGGTTTCAAAAGGCTACCCTGGTCACCAGTAAGAATGGATTGAATTTAGAGATAGAAGGCTGGCCCAGTTGTCCAGGCGATGGTAGTGAGTGAAGAGAAGGGCAAGGACTTGAGAAATATTTAGGAGACTGTACAGGATTTGGTGACTAATTTGATAAGGGAGTCGAGAGAGGAAGAACAGGCATTATGTTCAGGTTTCTGGCTTATGAGACTGCTAGATGGCGGCCCATTGACTGAGATGAGGAAGTAACATGAGTCGCACCTTTGAGGGGGTGGGGGTGGTGGGGAAGGTAATAGGTACAGCCATGATTCAAAGGTCTTAACGTGAGCTAAATTGTAGTTACTATTATTATGGCAACACTAAGGCTTGGAGATCATGTTAAGGACACACAGGTACTACTTATTATGGAGAAACTGTTTCTTAGAAATGTTAAGGTCCGGTCACTAACATTTGTACAGCTGGGATTTGAAGGAGAACATCCGATTTCAGACCTTCAGTCACTAATGTTTCAGGTTTGGACATGTGGGATTTCAGGTACGGCGCAGGGTAAGTGATGCTGTCCAGGAGGCACCGGGAAACACAGAAGCCGAGCTCAGGGGAAAGGTAGGGGTTGGGCGTAGTCTCCGTGGTAGGAGAAGGACGGGAAAGGAGGCCCATTTTTTTCAACGTCAGTTCAAATCTCTATTATTCTTTGTTCCCCAGCCCCTCCCCCTACAGAACTCCAAGTCGTATTATAAATGCCGGGCTCTGGGGTCACAGGAGGTGGGGTGGTTTGCAAATTCTGCTCTTGGCAATGGTCTAGCTAGCAGCTGATGCGGAGGAGCTTAGTAACCTGAAGAGGACCCCAAGACCTTTAAGCAGTCTTTTTCCACCTTGACCCGACCGTCATCGCCCCGAGAAATCGCCTCCTAATCTTCCCGGAGAAAGGCCGGGTCCAAGGAGCCAGCGGCAGTAGAGTTGGAGGCGAGGGGACAGATGCGGGAGCAATGACGTCATGCGGCCGCCGGGTGATTCCCCAGCCTCTGGCGTCATGCGCCGATGACGTCACTCCAGGCGCTCGCCTGCCCCCACGCCTGGGCCGGCCGCGCTCACGTAGGTCGGTCCGGGCCTCCCCGCCCCCTCCCACCTGCGGGAGGCGGGGCGGGCGGGACTCCGCCGCCTCGCCCGGGAGGGGGTTGGGGCCGGTGGGAGAGGCGGTCGCCCGGCCCCGCGGCGCACAATAGCGCGGCAGCGGGCGGGGGCGCGGCTGCAGCTGGAGCCCGAGGTGCCGGCGGCCACCGACGCCCCTCGGCCTCCCCCGCACACGCCTCCCTTCGGCTCGTCCACCGCGTCTCCGCGCGCCTCCCTGCCCGGCCCGCGCCCCGCTCCCCGCTCCGCCGGCGCGTTCCCCTCATCCTCCCACCCCTCGCCCGCTCCGCGCTCGGATCCCCTCCCAGGGCGGTCTCCCACTTCGGCCCGGCGGCCCGCGAGCCCCCACACCCGCCCCGCAGCACCCCTGCACCCGCGGCGTCCGACCCCTCCCGGCCCGAGGGGATCCCCGGCCCGGCCCGAGCGCGCGGCGGCGGGAGCGAGAAAGTGAGGCGGCCCCGCGCACCCCCGGCTCGGCCGCCGCCCCCGGCTGGAGGAGGAGGAGGAGGAGGAGGAGGAGGAGTAGCCGAGTCCAGCCGAGCGAGCGCGGAAGGTGAGGGCGGCCTCCGCGGTGCCCCGGCGTCTCGGGCAGCCCGGCTGGGGCGCGGGGCGGGGGCGCGCGGGGGGGGGCCCGGGCCCATTCATTCCCCGCGGCGAGGGCGGGCGGCGGCGCCAGGTGAGTGGAGGCGGGGCCGCCGCCCGCGAGGTGGATGGTTCCGTCCGACCAACAAAGGCCCCCCGGTGCACACATCCGCGCGGCCGCGGTCTCGGACTGGGGGGCCAGGGACCCCGAGAGGGGGCGGGCGGGGAGGGGAGGGGCGGGGCCGGGACCCCGGACAGGTCCGGGTCTGGGAGCGACTCTTTCCCCAACTTTGCGGTCCCCCGGCGCTGACCTTGGCCCGCGATCGGGAGCCCCGCAGGCGGCGTCCGGGTTGCTGTGCGTGGAGAGGGCGCCCCTGCCCGGGCCGGGGAGTCACCTGTGGGTCCCACTCCTGGCAGAATTCGAGCGGCTGGAGCCGGACTCCTGCAGCCCCTCCCCCACAGCGGGATGCGCCGTAACTTGTAGAGTTTAACCCCAACAGGGAGGGGAGAGAGAATTATTTTATGCTGATTATTCCATGTCAATGATTATAGCCTTCACTGGCTTGAACATTTAACAGCAAACACGGGAGGGAGTGTTTTTGGAAGAATACTTGAGAAGTTGTGGGTGTTTGTGGGTGTTGGGAGCAAAGTGCTTGTGTTGGTTCAACTCGGTGGATAACTGTCTTATGCTTTTTCCCCCCTGGCACTGTGAAAGGTGAGGGGAAGGGTTAGGACTATGGTTACCGAAAAAATTCAAATTCATAAGACTAGCCTTTAAGAATTGTTCCTGAGAAAAGTCTTTTTTTAAAAAAATATGTTTTATTGAATTTTTACAGAGAGGAAGGGAGAAGGATAGAGAGTTAGAATCATCGATCAGCTACTTCCTGCACACCCTCTATGGGGTTGTGCCCGCAACCAAGGTACATGCCCTTGACCGGAATCGAACCTGGGACCCTTCAGTCCCAGGCCGACGCTCTATCCACTGAGCCAAACCGGTTAGGGCCTGAGAAAAGTCTTTACTTTTGCCTTCTGTGTGTTTGGGCTCTCTCAACTTTGTCAGGAGAAAGCAGGAGCCGACAGTACACCGATGCCTCATTGATCTTACCTTGTGACTTCACCGCCTTCTTGTGACCTTGAGCAGGTTATTGCCAGCCTTCAAGTTCCAGGAGTTTGTTTTTATGCCCTCGACACAGGTACCAAGCACCGGCTCAGCTTTCAGGACTCCCCTGGAGAATCCCCCTTCTCCCACTCTGGAGTCTTTGCTAGCATCCACTCCCAAACTCCTCTCAGGCAAAGCCAACTTCTCCCCGGAGCCCTCAGCGGCCTGCAGGATTTACCACAGCATCGGTAACATATTTTGTTCTTGTTATGTTTCTGTTTGGGAAATCCTCCATCCAGGTGCCCGTGGAATCCACCTCACCTTAAGGAAACTCTACTTCTCAAAAAGGGTTTTGGGAATATGGACTCTGAAACATTCCCTGAAGTTTATCCATATCCTTACCTGGAGGAGCTCATGGGTTTATCTGGTTAATTTGCTTATTTAGCCATCCCTTGACCCTACATTACTGGAGTCGGGAGAGCTACTGTGTCCAGGCCTCCTGCTAGGGCGATGGGGATTCAGAGTCTATTAAAGACTTTCCGTGTCTTCCAAGAGCTCAAAGTCTAGTGGGTGAGGTAGACATGTAAACAGTGAGACCTGCTCTGATCTCCCGGGGACTCCCGTAGTTCAGGGAGCAGTGTGCAATAATTGAGGCTGCTGGACCTGTTTTACAAGGTTTGTCTTGGCCAGTGAGTCGTACTGGGAAGGTGGTGACCTGTCTCACATCCACAAGACAGCACTTGATAAAAGGCTTGTCTAGCCTGGCTGGTGTGGTTCAGTGGTTGAGCATCCAGCCGTGCCCCAAGAGGTCATGGTTCAATTCTGGGTCAGGGCACATGCCCGAGTTTCGGGCTCAATCCCCAGTAGGGGGCGTGCAGGAGGCAGCTGTTGGATGTTTCTCTCTCTCTCTGAAATCAATAAAAACATATTAAAAAAAAAAAAAAAAAGCTTGTCCAAGTCAATTCAATATACATTTACTAGGCACATGTTATGAGGCCCTGTGCTGAGCTTGGAGGAAGCAGTGCTTTCTGAAAGGAGGGCACTGTGTATCCAGAGAAATCTTTGTAAAACAAAACCCATCCTATAAATGTTTCCCTACCCAGATTAGTCATTGCCTAAGGATGCATTTTCAAACTCGAACCTGAATAAGAAGTTTTCAGAGACCAGACTGCTGCCTACCGTTGCAGCCTCACTGTAACTCCCCTGCCACACTCTTCTTATCGCTGCTTTTGCTTGGGCTGGTCTTTCTCCCCCAACGCCAGCCTTCCACCCTCTACCTGCCTGTGGGGGAGTGCTTGTTGGACCTCCGGAAGCAGCAGTCCTTAGTCTCTCCTCCTGTTACCTCCATAGAATGAGTTACTCCTTTATTCTCTGGCTCCTGTACACACCACTCTTACAGCACTGTTGCAATTATTTGAGTTTGTGCCTGTCTTTCCCATTAGCCTGTGAATTTCGCGAGGGCAGGACCTGTTTAGTTTTAGTGTCTTAACAAAGTTGCGTGCACGGATACCTGTTTTTAAAAGGAAGGAATGGATGGATGAAGAAGCAAGTCAAGGCCCAGGAGATAGAGGATGTCTGATCCTTTGGGCTAGAACAGTGATCTCTAAGTGTGGTCCCAGCACCAGCAGCATCAATGCCATCTGGGAATTTGTTGGAATTGCAAATGATTTGTCCCATAACTGAGTAACTGTGGTTGGGGCTGGCCCTTTAAATACAGTTCCTCATGTTGTGACCCAACCATAAAATTATTTTCGTTGCTACTTCATCACTGTAATGTTGCTACTGTTATGAATCGTAATATAAATATCTGATATGCAGGATGGTCTTAGGCGACCCCTGTGAAAGGGTCGTTTGACCGCCAAAGGGGTCACGACCCACAGGTTGAGAACCGCTGCTCTAAAACCTCTGCTGTAACAAGCCCTCCAGGTCAGCGGTCGCCAACCTCTAGGACCTCACGGACCACCGGTTGTCAACCCGCTGCTCCTGGTAATTCTGATACTTGATAGTTTGAAAACCGCTGAGTTAAAAGATCTTGTTTTGATAAGACCAGGTCCTTGCCATCCCCCCTCTCCCTCCCTTCTCTTTCAGAGCACTTACTGCCTGGCAGTTCATTCTAGTCCACCTCTGTATGCCTTCCTTTTGCCACTAGATTGAGCGCTTACTGAGAGCAGAGAATTTTGTCTGTTTTGTTGACTAGCTTTTCTTCCCGTTTCTATCTGTCTTTCTCCAACAAGCTTAGAATAGTGACTACATGCAGGCACTCAGATATTTGTTGAGTGAATAAGATGATTTAGTCCCATTTACTGCCAGCTGCTACATTGGGGTTTTATTCAATAGTTCTCAGATTGAAGAGGAACCATGCTTTAATATGAAAATCCAAGTGGATTCTGATATTTTTTTGGGGGAATTTATTTTAGACTGAGCTTTTCTTCCCGTTTATATCTGTCTTTTCTTCCCGTTTATATCTGTCTTTCTCCACTAAGCTTGCAGGATTTTTTGGCCTTTGTTCTTGTAGTCAAGACCTGAAAACTGCTGTTGAAATATCCTAGGCCAGGATTGTTTCTTAGGGATTTGCGACTTGGTTTTGCAAGTCTAAATGAGCACCCTAACTTTTGAGCCTTTTAACTTGAAACTGTCTCTTCCGGATCTCCTGTGGTTTTGTTTTTCTCTAGTGATACTTAAAGCCCTACGGAGGCCTGTTTGACTCCACGCAAAGGTTTTTCTTCCTTATGAAGCTCTTAAAATATATTTTTTCTTTCACTTTCTTATTAGCCATAAGATACAATATCCAGTTTTCTCCTTTCCTAACTTCCCTCTGAGAGATTGGCTTCGTTTGTTCATTCACTTATTTATAAACATTTATTGAGTCCTTCCCTACCATGTGCCAAGCCCCATTCTGGGACAGGGTGTTCAGATATACATACTCAATGCTTTAAGGAGTTAAAGATATCACAAAGATATCATTTTAAGATTTGGTGTGACAAATCTTAAAATGAAGGGATAAAGTGAGGGGTAAAAAGTGATGTATACTCATAAAGATGGGAGAAGGCTGTCTTTCTAATCCTGCCTCCCTCACCTCAGTTTAGGAATAGTTTATCAAACAAGCATTATTTTAATAAACAGACTTTAAACATATTTTCAACTAAGAGGTTGAAGGCTTTTGGGGAAAACAAAAATAAAAATCATGGTAGAATCAGCAATTGCTAATCTGAGATAATTCAATTCTGAGAGAGAGAGAGAAGAGGAGAGGAGAGGAGGGGAGGGGAGAGGCGGGGAGAGGAAGGGAGGGGAGGGGAGGAGAGAGAAAACATCAATGATGAGAGAGAATTATTGACTGGCTGCCTCCTGCAGGCCCTCCACTGGGGATTGAGCCCCCAGCCCGGGCATGTGCCCTGATCTATAATAGAACTGTGATCTCCTGGTTCATGGGTTGATGCTCAACCCTTGAGCCACGCTGGCTGGGCCCTTTCTCCCTTTTTATCTTTCTAAATCATAACCAGAAAGTAGGGAAAAAACTTTTTTGTTTGTATAGTAAAGAGAGACGTATAAGGTTATCAAAAGGACACACTGCTTCATAGATGTCATTTTAATTCCTAAAGACTAATGTAATTTGGAGATGGGGGAATAATGAAACCAGAAGAAAGTCAGGAGACCTTAATTTGTTTCTATATTACTGCATGACCGTACGAAGTGATTGATCCCTGTGCCTCTTCTCCTAATTGTAAAATGGGGATAGTAAAAGTTTCTGTGACCAGCTTACAAGGTTATGAAGCAACTTAAGTAAAATATTGAATATAAAGAAACCTTTGAAAAGTATAATTGGCTAGCTAGTTGTTAGCGGGTCGTAAACTTACTCAGTAGTTTATTGTACACCTGTTATGTACCAGCCACTGTGTGAGATGTTTTTTTCAATCTTCAGAATAAGCATACGGGATGATGGCCAGCACTTCTCTTTCATGGGTAAGGAGGTTGAGGCTCAGACTGGCAAAGGGAACTTGTTCAAGGTTTTGCTGAAAGTAGGTGGCAGACTTCATTTTCAGTCGATACCCACCTGATACCAGTTATGCGTTATGCTGTAATCTTTTCGTATGGAGGATATAGTAATGTTTGGCAAGTATATCGCTGTGAGAGTTAAAATACACTTTTTTCCCCCCCATTTAGCCTGCTCCCTTTTTCTGTGCATCGAACGATGGGTGAGGGCAGATGAACATGCATTTACATTTATGTTTCTACAGGGAAAAGGCTAGCATCTTGTCCTGCTGCGTTGGTTCAGTCTTTACAACAGTCCTGTGAGAGAGGTGTTTCCATTTTACAAGAGTTAGGAGACTGCGGATCATAGCAGTCTTGGCTTGCTCAGAGGCACATTATTAGCAAATGACTAAATATTGGTTTAAAACTACATTTTAAGAAATCTAAATGTAGTCCTTTACTTTTGCCACAATATCATATTGCCTTTTAAACTCTTTCAAACTAAGCTGTGGCACACTGGAAATGTCACTTTAGAATGCTTCCTGATCTCTCTCTCTTTTAAAAAAAAAAAAATATATATATATTTTTAAGGATTTCAGAGAGGAAGAGAGAGGGAGGGAGGGAGAGAAACATGAACGATGAGAATCATCTATGGGCTGCCTCCTGCACGCCCCCTACTGGGGATAGAGCCCACAACCTGGGCATGTGCCCTGATGGAATGGAACCAGGAATGGAACCAGCCGTCTCCTGGACAAACTCAACCAGCTGAGCCACACTAGCCGGGCTATCTCAGTGGTTTTTCATTTGGCCATGTATTTGAACCACGTCTGAAGATGTTAAAATAAATTGCCTGGCCTCTATCTCAAGTCTACTTAATTAAAATCTCACGGGATCTCTATTTTGGAAGGTTTATAGCTAATTCTGATATGCAGTCAAGATTGAGAAGTACCGCCATATATTACATTTTGCATAAACATGTACTTATTATATGAAAATGAATGTCTTAATTTTTATATAAAGTTCATTTCCTAAACACATTAAGCCTCAGGCATTGTCATGGGCTCTGACAAAACAGATGAATCATACATACCTGGTTCCTACCCTTAAGTTTATAGTTGAGAAACAGAGATGTCCATAGGCAATAATACTATATTGAGATAAAAAGGACACATGGAGATTTGTGCTGTGCAAAAGGCATCTACTCCGCCTGAAATGGGGATAGCCTGGCAAACCTTAAGGGAAGTGTCACCTAAGTTGGGTTCTGAGAGTTGAGCAGAGCTTAACCCAGTACAGTGGGGGAGGGGGAGGAGGAGAAGGAAGGAGAGACCTTCCTGAAAGAGAGAAAGCAGTATGAGGGCTAGCAGCTTGAGAGCATGTTTGGGGAACCGTGATTAGTTCGGTGCACCTAGAGGAGAGATGCAAGGCGGGGAGTGGTAAAACTCTCTGGGTTAGCTAAAACAGGTATTGTTTTATCTCTGTTTCATTGAAGAGAAAACAGGAGTTAATGGGATTACCTGAGGCTGTATAGCAAAGCTATGATTTGACTCTTGAGTTCTGACTCTTGAGCTTCTGATTCATGCTTCTTCCATCACATCAGAGCTGCCCGGACCTTTACAGTGTTGTGGGGCTCAGACCAGCTCCCTGGATAAATGCACAGCAACTGCGAAGTTGTAAAGTGCTTGACTCACATTGTCTATTAATTGGGAGTTAGGACTAAGTGGTCTATAAGAGTGCTTTTAACTCAAGAATCTGTGGGCAGTTTCTAGGATTTTCCTTAATTGCGGAAATAAACATTCCCCTCCTCCCCTGAAATTGATAACCAGGGTCCAGTGAGCTAAAATCTTGTCAGATAGGTAGTCACTCTTCCAGTTTGAGGGTCTTCACTCAATCTCCCATGTTTGTTTTTAAAGTACATTTATATTTTTAAATGTAAAAGTGATACATGAAAGTGATGCATGGTTCTCAGAAAATGTGAAGGATACAGAAGAAAAAAAGGTAAAACAACAAAACCGCCACCACAACAAAGTCCATCAGTTTTATTGTAGAACTATAACCGGTAGTAGCATTTCATCTATTTCCTTCTAATCTTTAAAAACAAAAAAACAAAAACGAGTTTGGGATGTGATTTTTCTCTTTCTCAAGTATCCCCTTTTCCCAATCTTATGTTGAGGGTAAATGAGATAAAAAAACCAATCGACATCATCAGCTTCATTACAACTGACCTTTAAGGTGTTTAGTGCCAAATACCTTACATTTGATTTTTCATTTAGAGTCTGTAATATTTTGCTGTATTTGTTTTATTGCATATCTGCCCTCTCTTAATTTATTTATTCATCAATCCATCTTATTTCAAAGCATGTATCAGTACACTTCACCTTTAAACACTTTAGCATTCATATAATTATTTGTTTATATAGAACCACAGTCTTACTGTTTACACTATGGCATTGTTTGATTAATGTCTATCTGCCCTAAGCTCCAGAGAAGCATTTCTCTTGAAGGCATTCTCCAAAGAGAATAAGTTTGTTTTTTTTTTAAAAATATATATTTTATTGATTATTGTTTTTAACAGAGAGGAAGGGAGAGGGATAGAGAGCCAGAAACATCGATGAGAGAGAAACATCGATCAGCTGCCTCCTGCACACTCCCCACTGGGAATGTGTCTGCAACCAAGGTACATGCCCTTGACCGGAATCGAACCTGGAACCCTTCAGTCCACAGGCTGACGCTCTATCCACTGAGACAAACCGGTCAGGGCGAGAGAATAAGTTTTAACATAGCACCTTTTACCTTAAAATAAATAGTATCTTTCTTTTTTGGTCACTGTTGTATTCACAATTCCTAGCATGTAGTAGGCACTCAAATATTTTTGGATTGAATAAAAGTGGAACCAGCATTCAAACTGAGATCCATATGACTTCGTCGCTAAGAACATTTATTTGATTTTCTTAAGTTCAACAAACATACAAGAATCCCTTCAGTGTCTGGTGTTGGGAGAGAGGAGAAGAGACCTCACTGTGCTAAATGTTTAGCTGCCCAGTGCAAATATCTCTGACCTGAGTCAAAGTTGAAGGCAAGCCCTTCAGCTGAGGATGTGGAAAATTCTTAAACCAATTACCACCTACTTTGCCGTTGTGTGTGGGTGTTCATTTTATTTGAGTTGAGGCATTACATGTTCCTGAAAAATGGCCCTGGACGGAGGCATTTGTTGGGATATTTGCCTTCCAGAGGGTCCTTTCTTTTTAGTACTTACTATCAAAGGCAACATTTCAAAATGGGCAGCTGTGTGTGTGTGTGTGTGTTTAGATTAGTATGATTTCTTTAATAAGGCCTAACATAATGTTAGCTTTCTTCCATTAAAAATAACAGAGCTAACAGAGCTCTATTTCACAAACTGTTTTGTAACACTATTAAGACATTTAAGCTGAAACCGGTTTGGCTCAGTGGATAGAGCGTCGGCCTGCGGACTGAGGGGTCCCGGGTTCGATTCCGGTCAAGGGCATGTACCTGGGTTGCGGGCACATCCCCAGTGGGAAGTGTGCAGGAGGCAGCTGATCGATGTTTCTCTCTCATCGACGTTTCTAGCTCTCTATCTCTCTCCCTTCCTCTCTGTAAAAAATCAATAAAATATATTAAAAAAAAAAAAGACATTTAAGATTCAGCCATGATTCCATCATTCTAATAAACTCTTTTTTCTTTTATATATAAACATACAAAGTTACATAGTTATAATCACAATGTAGACCTAAGTTTATTTGCCCTTTTTTCTTGACCTATAAACATTTCTCCATATAACTTCTTACTGTTTGTTATAAAATTTAAGATGATATTCCAATATTTGCTTAAAGCCTTTGTATCTCTTATACCAGAGAAACATAATGAGTAGAATTCTTTCTCAGGGAAATCTCAGTTATGCTCTTGAGGCCTTTCAACTGACTAGATGACGCCTACCCAGATTATGAGGGGTAGCCTCCTTTATTTATTTATTTATTTATTTATTTATTTATTTATTTATGTATTAATCCTCACCAGAGTATATTTTTTTCCATTGATTATCAGAGAGAATGAAAGGAGGGGAGGGGAGATAGATAGATAGATAGATAGATAGACAGATAGAAAGAAAAGAGAGAGACCTTCATGTGAGAGAGACACATCCATTTGGTTGCCTCCTACACACACCCTGACTGGGGCTGGAATCAAACCTGCCTATGTGCCCTTGACCAGGAATTGAACCTGCCACCCTCTGGTGCACAGGCTGATGCTCTAACCACTGAGTCATGTGGGCCAGCCTTAGCCTCCTTTGTTTAAGTCAGTGGATTGTAGATGTGTCCCATCTCTACAGAATGCATTCACTACAGCACATAGATCACTTCTAATTCAATAAGTGGATACTATAGCCTAACCTAGTTGTCACATAAAATTCAAACATCACAGTCATTTGGGTCTTTCTTTTCCTGTTGTAAATTACACTGTAATTTTTATCTATAACTAGAGGCCCAGTGCATGAAACTCATGCACTGATAGGGTCCCTCGTGGCTGCTGGCTGCCGGCCAGGTATTCCCTCCCTTCCCCTGGCCTGCCCCACCCCCTGGTCAAACTCCCGGACAACTCCTGGTTGAGGGGACAATTTGCATACTATGCTTTTATTATATAGGATACTATATATTGCTTTTGCCTTTCAAAAATTATTTTTTTTTAGAATAAATTCCCATAGGTAGGAATACTGGGTCAAGGGGTCCGCAGCCCTAATGGGCTCTTGACGGGATTTTATATTTGCAAACTACCACCTCAGCCTTTCTCTTAATGACATCTTAAGGGACCTACTCATTTCCCATTTCTACAAACCTGGTTTTCTCCCTGGGATTTTGGCTCTGGAATCAGCTGCTTTTCTTCAGGGGTTTCTTCCGTTTTCCCCTCAGTCCCCACTTGTCACTTTCTCCGCTGCCCTTCTCCTCACCTCTCTCTGTGCCCCAGACTTTGGCTCACATAGCACATAAAATTGAAGCTTCATATTCCTACTATTAAATCTAAGTATCTGCTTGGATTGGCACCCATTTTTGCCTTTGCCCCTTCTTTTACAAGGAAGGAAGCGATTCAAGGAAAGGCCTGCTCCTTCATATGCTCTTAGATTTCTTCCCAAGGTTCCGTCTTAGAAACCTCACTTCATTGTATCTTTCCATTTTGCTTTCTACTGAGTTACCATAAGCAACTTTCAAATGTTCTATTTAAAGGAAAACAATTTCCCCCTTCCCCACCAATCAAAAGCATTCTTGAGATCCTGTCAGGCTCCAGCTAAATCCTATCTTTGCTCTGCTTCACACCCAGTCTTTTTTAAATAACTGTTTACAACTTATGCTTCCCGTTTCTTACCTCCTATTTACTTGGCAGCCTACTCCACTCCACTCTATCCCACCAGCTTATCACAACTGCTCTCTCTAAGGCCCCTAATAACCTCTATGGTGTCAAATGTTAAATAATAAGCAAATTCCTCCCTCCCAACCTTAACCACCCCACCCCCCAATAATCTCCTTAACATTATCCTAATATTCAATTGTAGCTCAAATGTCATACTTTTTTTTTTTAATACTTTGAAACAGAATCCAGATAAGGGCCACACAGAGAGATTGGTTGATATGTCTTTCATGTCTCTCGTAATCTCTAAATCCCCTGTCCCCAGCCCTGTCAGTTTATTTGTTGAAGAAACCACATTGTTTGTCCTGTAGAGTTTCCACTGTCTGGATTTTTCATCTTTCTAGTATAGTTTAGAAAGTTCCTTGGTCCTGGAGGTTGGCAGCTGAGCGCATAGGGAGCCCATGGGAGTCCGGAAAAAAAAAAAAAAGTTCCTTGGTTCTGAGTATATGTTACTTGTAAGTTAGTATCTGGAGGCTTGCTCAGATTCAGGTTTTTGTTTTGTTTTCATGACCACTTCATAGGTTTGGTGTGTTCTTTCAACAAGAGGCTCGTAGTGCGTGGATGTCCCTCTTTCTGTGATGCTAGCAGCCGTGGAATTTCCTTTGCCATTCTTTTTTTTTTTTTTTAATTGATTTCAGAGAGGAAGGAAGGAGAGAGAAAGAGATAGAAACTTCAATGATGAGAGAGAGTCATTGATTGCTTGCCTCCTGCACGCCCAACACTGGGATCAAGCTTGCAATCCAGGCATGGGTCCTGACCAGGAATCGAAGCTTGACCTCCTGGTTCACAGGTCGACACTCAACCACTGAGCAATGCTGGCCCAGCCAGCTTGGAATTCTTTTCTTCTTTTATGCTTTCAAAATTCTTCATTCTTCAAGATCCATCTTGGATGCCATTATTTCTATGCAGGCTTCCAGTCCAAATCCACCATCCATGATTATAATTTCCTGAAGGGTATGCACACTGAATGTTGTGTTTCCCCTGAATTCATATATTAAATCCTAATGCCTGATGTGATGATATTTGGAGATGGGGCTTTTGGGAGGTCATGAGGTCATGAGGGTGGGTCCCTGATGAGTAGGATTAGTGCCCTAAATTCATATATTAAATCCTAATGCCTGATGTGGTGATATTTGGAGATGGGGCCTTTGGGAGGTTATGAGGTCATGAGGGTGGGGCCCTGATGAATGGGATTAGTGCCATGATAGAGGAGACCTCAGAGAGCTTCCTTGCCCCTTCTGCCATGTGAGGACACAGGGCAAAGAAAGCCATCTATGAACCAGGAAGAGGTTCTTATCAGACACTGAATCTCCTGGTGCTTTGATCTTAAACTTCCTAGTCTCCAGAACTGTGAGAAATAACTTTCTCTTGTTTGTAAGCCATCCAGTCTATGGCATTCTATTTAAGCAGCCCAAATGGACTAAGACAAGGTAGGACTCGGTGTTTTCCCTTGCATCTTTAACAGTGCCTGGCATATAATAGGCTCTCAATAAATACTTCTTGAATGACTGAATAAAGTAATTTACTTATTTACTCACTCAACAAATATTTATTAAGCTTTTCTGAATTTCCAAAGCACTCTCCCCATACTTTGCACTATAATTAGATATATAGAAATTTGTTTGTTATCCATAGGAACTGATCACTTATAAAATTAGTCCCCACTCAGACATCCCTCCCAGCTGACCATTGGGCTTACCATTACCTAGTCAATAAATGCCTTTCTAATGATAGGACTAACATCCAACAATACAATGCAAATAGATTCTAAAGTGAAAACTGACATTTCTGCAGAACATGAAGAAATTTATGCATGTGAAATAAAGTGATATTGGAGAATGGCTTGAAACACACAAAATTGATAAATGGGGGTTAGGTAAAGTTAGGCCAGTTTAAATTGAAGGGCAAATTAGCATGAGTAATGACATAATAGGAGATTCCGAGGACAATGATTTGAGTAACAAAGAATTAAGAGAGACTCTAGGGAAAAACTGGCGAAGCTCTTGAATATTTTGACAGAATTGATCCTCTTGATCAACGTGTGTCGAAAGCCAAATGTGAAGTGACAGATGTTCTTTGTTTTAGGAATTACCTTCATGGCAATTATAACTTAAATTTTGTTAAATCAAAAATTACAAAAATTTTGTTTTGTGTTTATCTTATAAGTTAAAGGCCCAAACAACTTTAAAAAAAATTTATTAGGGAACTTTGATCCCTAATAAGTTAACTTAAATGGCATTTGTGGATATTAGTTGTCCTCAGATAGCAAGAACCCCTCTGTATGTACCTGTACCCCATGGGATTTCGTTCCCTGAGATTGGGGTTGTGCTAATTCATTATATTCCTGTGGGGCCTGGCTCAGAATCTGATACATGGGAGATATCTAATAAAATATCTAATAATGCAGAGAGATAAGAAGTGAATAATTGAAGGGATTTGGAAAAGCTCCTTGAAAAGAATGTTTGGTACAGAGCTATTATGGCAGGTGGGGGAGTAGGGTTTGCCGACATCCTTTGTTAGGTCCAAAGGAAAACCTCTCGTCTTCCTTTTGCCAGCTCCTGCCTAGGGTCCGCTTTAATATTCAGAGTCTGTGGTCTGCCCCGATGGCTCTTGTTCTCATTGTAATTCTTTCTGGAGATTGAGATGGAAATGAGGAAGGTTTGGGGCTGGAGCCTGAACATCCACATTCATGAGAACTTAGAAATGCAGAAGGACCAAATGCCAGGCCTGACCCAAACGAATCCAGGTCAGCCAATCACTGCTTTCCTGGCTCCCCCTTTGTTCTTGAGCCTCCAGCCTCCTATCTGCTGGAGGTTTGTGCTACAGCTGTTTATAGTAATTACTATAATGCTAATGTGCCCCTTAATGAAGGCCTGGAAGAGCATGGTCCCAGCTGGTGGCTAAGAGCTGTGCGGTGCCAGCCTTCAAAGGACCTTTTCACTCACCACAATTGGACTAAGCACCTGAATACCTTTTCCCATTGTTTTTGAAACCATGGAAACAGAAGCTGAAAAGTGACCCTAGCTTAGGGAGTGTAATTCCTCATTTCATGAATTGAGGGGGGGAAAACTCTTCAGAGACGATTAAAGCTCATGCCAGATGAATAATTCCATGCCTCCCCTTTTAACAAAGTTCTGTCTCATGGAAATATAATGTCCTCTCTGAATATCGCATGGCAGTGAAAACCTCTGCCACAGGTCTGACTTTGAATTCTGAGGCCCTGCCACTTCCTGACTGTGTGCTCTGGGGGGAGTTCCTTAACCTCTAGTTTTCGTTTCCTTATTCTTAAAGTGCTTCTAATGATGGATGATACCTGCTGTAGAGGTTTGTTACTAGGATTCCATGGGATAATGCTTGTAAAGCACTCAGTAGATTCTGGTACATAACAAGTGCTTAATAAATACTGGCAAGCATTATTGTGGTTACAGGGTAAAGGACGCTCGAATGAATCTGATGATCAGTGCTTTCTTTCAGCCTTGTCCTTGAAACCTTTGGTCCTAGTTCTCCTCCAGTGAGATTAGTCTTGTGAAAGCAAGGACCTGTCTGCTTGCTTCCCTTTATCCTCAGCATCTATAATAATTTTTAGTGTTTTTAGTAAGTTTTTGGTGGATAAATGAATTCTCTTAGGGAAATTTTCCCTGAAGAACACCTACTTTTAGACACTCCAGTGACTTGAATCTTTCTTTCTTTAAGCTGTTTATATGAATTTGTACTTGTCTTTATAGCATTTGTGTCACGTCCTGATCTTTTCAGATAGCTTTGTTTCCTTATACATTGTAAATCATCAAGAGTGGGGGACTGTGATCCCTGCTATGGTTACTTTCCTATAGCTCCTAGTGTAGCTTTTTTTATTTTTAGTTAGTTATTAGTGCTTAGTAATTACTGATAACTGGCTGTAAAAATCATTTGTATTTAACATTAATTTATTGAGCAAAAACCATTAGATACTGTGGCATCATTTCCAACTCTAAGAAGTTGGGAATTTGCAGGGCCAGTCCTTGGGGGCCAGAGGCACCTTATTGCCTTTGTGAGTGTTGTTCTTTACGGTTGAAATACCCCTTTCTTCTTCCTTGTCCCTTCTGTGCCAGATGTCATATTGCTCATCTTTCAGGGCTCCTCTGTCAAGTCGATTTTCTTCCTTTCCTCTATGATTAACTCCTCTTTCTGTAAATCTCTTTGTGGAGTAAGTGGGTAACTTTTGCAAATGGAATGATTTTGAGGGAGGACGTTTCACATGGAGGGAAGAGTTGATGCAAAGATAGGAGTGGTCAGGGTTCTTACTAATAGGGGCAAGCAGCAGAATCCACTCTGGCAAGTAGTTCAGGGAAAAAGGACTTACTAAAGAGTACCGGGTGTAGATTAAAGAGTTTTTGGGGATTAAAGAAGAAATGGACCCAGACTGAGCTTCCAGGAACTAACTCCCCAGGCTGCACTAAAGAACTGAGCTCTCAAGGATGCCATTGTCTTTGCCATAACAGAAGCTGCAGAATCAGGAAGCTGTTGCCACATCTGCTAGATCTAGATCTGTGCTGCCTCCACTGCAGTTTGTTCCAGCAGAAGGTGTGTCCTGTGGCCAGTCTCTCCCCTCACCTAATCCCGTTCCTAATCAGCCTAGTGTGAGAGCGTCTGATGAGCAGAACCTAAATCACATTTTTTTTTTTATTTTTTATTTTTTTAATATATTTTATTGATTTTTTACAGAGAAGAAGGGAGAGGGATAGAAAGTCAGAAACATCGATGAGAGAGATCGATCAGCTGCCTCCTGCACACCCCCTACTGGGGATGTGCCCACAACCAATGTACATGCCCTTGACCGGAATCGAACCTGGGACCCTTGAGTCTGCAGGCCGACGCTCTATCCACTGAGCCAAACCAGTTCGGCCCTAAATCACATTTAGAAAGGAGTCTGGGAAATACAGTCTTTTTGCTCTCCAACATGTGCAGTACCCAGAGCTAGAAGGGGGTTGGAATAGATATTTAACACATCAATTGACAGATTCTGCCATAGAGAGTATTTAGGTGGCTTGTATGCTTTTCTAGTACCAAATTCTATATCATTTGGAATTCTGTAAGAATTTCTGCACAAATTTGGCTTAAATCATATTGACATTTGTATCAAGCTTGTGTTACTTTTATCCATGAACTGGCTTCCATCATGGTATTGAGTGGACAGGGCTTGTTAATAAATGATAGTATCTACTCACATCCAATCTCACCTCTCCCCTCTACCATCTCCAATCTCCCTCCTCCCTCTCCCTCTCACCTCTCCCCTCTCCCCTCTCCCCTCTCCCCTCTACCCTCTCCCATCTCCCAATCTCCCCTCTCCCTCTCCCTCTCCCCTCTCCACTCTCCCCTCTCCCCTCCCCTCTCCCCTCTCCCCTCTCCCCTCTCCCCTCTCCCCTCTCCCCTCTCCCCTCTCCCCTCTCCCCTCTCCCTCTCCCCTCTCCCCTCTCCCCTCTCCCCTCTCCCCTCTCCCCTCTCCCCTCTCCCCTCTCCCCTCTCCCTCTCCCCTCCCCTCCCCTCCCCTCCCCTCCCTCTCCTCTCTTCTCTTCTTTCTCTCTCTTATTTCTCTCTCTTCTTTCTCTCCCTTCTCTCTCCCTCACACAGAAGGAGAGAGGAGACAGAGAGGTAGAGACTTTATCACCCAAAATGGAAAAAGAATTCTTTTTCGCCCAATTGGATCAACTGAGGCCACTTGCCCATCCCAGAACTGTAAGGGTTTAGTGACATGCCAGGTGCTAAGTGGTTAAGCCTCATTTCTTGAGCTAATGAGTGACAAGGGGAATGGATTACCATGTTAGGTTTGGATGTAGAATAAAACCCTGCCCTGGAGCTATGTTAGGGGGTTAACTTTCCCTTAGGACAGCAATAGTTTTCAAACTGGTCACTGGGGCATGTATTAAAAATACAAATCCTCAGGGCTAGAAGGGGGTTGGAATAGGTATTTAACACATCAATTGTGCCAGCCCTACTGAATAAAGCCTCTGGTGCGGGGCCCCAGGACTGTGTTTTAGCAAGCCCTGCAGATGGTTGTGACTGGGATGACATGGTAAAAGTTGAGAACTGCCTTAGTAACAAGTTGCTGAGGGATGACTGAGGGATAAAGTCAGGAAGGAGGAAGACGGGAGGAGATGCTGGGTGGGCAGCCAACAGCATCCATTTCAAAACTGTGAAGGTGGGTCAGTTCATTGAGGAACCTTGAATGTCTATCTCCCAAGGTGGTTAAGAGATGTAAAACTGGTTAATGTATATGTGAGGGACTGTATAATGAAGGTGGTAGACTATAACAGGGATATAGAAAGTACATTGAGTCCAGCTGGCATGGCTCAGTGATTGAGCGTTGATCCATGAACCAGGAGATCATGGGTCTGATTCCCAGTCAGGGCACATGCCTGGGTTTTGGGCTGGATCCTCAGTAGGGGGCGTGCAGGAGGCAGCCAGTCAATGATTCTCTCTCATCATTGATGTTTCTATCTCTCCCTTCCTCTCTGAAATCAGTAAAAAATATATTTTTTAAAAAAGAAAAGACAGGGCATTGAACTTGGATTCAGGAATTGGGTTCTTACTTCCGTTTCTTTACCTCTTTGAGCTCCAAACTCCTTTTCTGTAAAACTGCTGTGTTAGGAGAATTACATGAATAGATTACATGGAAGTGCCTCGTGCATCATTTAGCATATTAATAAGTAAATATATATGAAAATGATGATGCTTGGCTAACGTAGTATGGGTTACACTCCTAGGACAAGTCTAGATGTGCTCCCTAGGGCTGCCTTTCCTCTGCAGACAATTCCCTTGTTCTCAGTAATTGTTTCAGGTCTTCGGTCCCTGATCATATTCAGAGCTGCTCTGGTTGTACTGAATGAGCGATGGTTTCTGCCTCTGCTGTCTTATCCTGAGGCGTTACATGAATTATTTACTTCAGCTGTCACTGGGATATAGAGGTTTCGTTTTGCTCCTATAACTAATCTGTATTCAGGGTGACGTGACCATACATATTTTATGTTCTGTCTTGGCAGTGTAACTTATTCCTTTTTATTTTCTTCGAGGTCGTTTTAATTTGTAACACTATGTCTTCTTCCTCCTAATTTTTGTTTTTTTTCCACACATTTTACATTTTATAAATATACAATGGTTATAAGTTCCTGTTAAGTTAGAGTGGGAAGGGTGTTCAGGATTGATTTGGAGTTTCTCCCTATTTATATAAAGAAACTGAGACAGGGAAGTAATTTGTCCAAAGTCTTGTATCCTGGTTCTTGCCCTCTTCCTATTTCTTAGCATGGAAGAACTTACCTCTGGGATTAAATCCCATTTTTATTTTTTATTTTTATTTTTTAAAAAATATATTTTATTGATCTTTTACAGAGAGGAAGGGAGAGAGATAGAGAGTCAGAAACATCGATGAGAGAGAAACATCGATCAGCTGCCTCCTGCACATCTCCTACTGGGGATGTGCCCGCAACCCAGGTACATGCCCTTGACCGGAATCGAACCTGGGACCTTTCAGTGCGCAAGCCGACGCTCTATCCACTGAGCCAAACTGGTTTCGGCTAAATCCCATTTTTAAAAAATACTTTTATTGATTTCAGAGAGACTGGGAGAGGGAAAGAGATAGAAACATCAGTGATAAGAGAGAATCATTGATCAGCTGCCTCCTGCATGCCTTCCCCACTGGGGATCAAGCCCGCAACACAAGCATGTGCCCTGACCAGGAATCGAACCTTGAACTCCTGGTTCAGAGGTTGTCGCTCAACCCCTGAGCCATGCCGGCAGGGCTGTTTGCTCTGTAATATTAATTAGTCAGAAGTCACTTTTAAATTGTTTATGTTTGATTGGATTTAGTTAGACATATGCCTGACCTGCTGTAAGTGAAGCAAAGTTGAGTTCCAATCTAGATATAGGGATTATCTAGTGCAGTGATGGCGAACCTATGACACGCGTATCAGAGGTGACACGCGAACTCATTTTTTTGGTTGATTTTTCTTTGTTAAATGGCATTTAAATATATAAAATAAATATCAAAATATAAGTCTTTGTTTTAATATGGTTGCAAATATAAAAAAATTTATATATGTGACACAGCACCAGAATTAAGTTAGGGTTTTTCAAAATGCTGACACGCCGAGCTCAAAAGGTTCACCATCACCGGACTAGTGAATACAGAGTCACGAATCCAGCAGTGGGAAGAAGGGCCCCACCTGGACACACTCTTCCCCTCTAGACATCAGCATGCTGTTCAGATGTGCCAGTATTGGATGCACCAACGTTGTGTTATTAGGTGGCTTGTGGCATTTTCTGTGTTTACATCTGGGGTGTTTGAGGAAGGAATGAAATGGAATGGCTAATTTTTACTCTGTGGTGCTGAGTACTTCTCACATTATCCATACTACAAGTAACAGTTAATGGTTTTAAAAATCTTTTTTTTTTTTTTTTTTCTTTTAGAGGGTTACTGTTGGGTGGCCAAGGAAACCAAAAAAACTGCTTTTCATGAACTTGTTGTTACTAATTAAAGACTAGATTTCCAGCTAAAGGGGAACCTAAGGATTATCCAATCCAACACCCTTATTTTATGAATGAGAAAACTAAGGCCAAGAGAAAAGTAAATAAATCACTCACGCCCTAGCCCAGGGGTCCTCAAACTACAGCCCGCGGGCCCCATGCAAATACAAATATTGTATTTGTTCCTGTTTTGTTTTTTTTTACTTCAAAATAAGATGTGTGCAGTGTGCATAGGAATTTGTTCATAGTTTGTTTTTTTAAAACTATAGTCCGGCCCTCCAACGCTCTGAGGGACAGTGAACTGGCCCCCTGTTTAAAAAGTTTGAGGACCCCTGCTAGCCAGTTAGGCTCAGTGGATAGAGTGTCGGCCCTCAGACTGACAGGTCGTGGGTGTGATTTCAGGCTTGATCCCCAGCCCTGGTCGGGGCATGTGCGAGAGGTAACCAACCCATGTGTCTCTCTCACATCGATGTTCTGTCTTTTCCCCTCCCTTCCACTGTCTCTCAAAAAAAATGAATGGAAAGATATCCTCAGGTGAGGATTAACAAAATAAATAAATAAACAGATCAGTCACTCAATGTTATACAATAAGTTAGTGACAGAGTCAGGACTGCGTTTCTGCAGAACTCCCTCCGCAAGGCACAGTGTCAGAGGAAATGTGGGGTCAGAAAAAGAGTACAGATCTGAGGTCAAAAGATCTGAGAACAAACCATTGTTCTGCCACTTACTGACTCCTTCCTGGGAGTAATGACACTTCCTTAAATGCCAGTTTCTTCATGTATAAAATGGGTTAATGCTGATACCTCTTTTACCTGCCTCATCGGGTCATTATTAGACCAGAATGTGAGATGCAAGGGGGGGGGGGGGAGGCTTTAAAGTGGACAGGGCCAATCTGCTTATGGATTTCTGCTCTACCACCTGTTAACTGTGTGATATTTGGGCAAGCAATTTAATGTCTGTAAACACAGTTTCCTTTGTAAAATTGGGACAGTGATAGCTCCTTTGCAGACTTGTTTTGAGGACATTATATATAAAGCACTCAGAATGGTGCATGGCACATGATGGGTGTTCAGTAGGCGAGATCTTCGCAGAACACTTAATTCTGTCTTCTCAGAACCTTTCCTCTAGGCTTAAAATAGACATAGCAGAGCTTGTTGTTCTGTGGCTTTAAAAGTGTTCTGTAGAATTTGATTTGGAGGCTGTAGGTGGGGCAAGGTATGGCTTTCCTTTTAGTCAGGTTTCCATTTTAAACTGTAGTGGCCCAGGGTCAGTCTCCTGTCCAGGGAAGAGCCCCTAGAGATGGGAGGCGGTGAATGTGGCGAAGTGACTGGAGGAAGAGGTGGAGGAAGCGTGGTGGTTGGAAAACCCAGGAGGGAGAATGGAAATGCGAAAAGTGGTGCTACCTTTGGCAGCGCTGCCGGCAGCCCCCTGAACGTTATGCCAGGACCTTAGTGGTGAAACATTTTTTCGTTATGATCTTAGTTTCTGACACTGTAAAGGTGCCTCAAAGTCTTGGGAGCAAGCCCAAGTCCTCTCTTGCCCCAAATACATGACCACAGTAGATACGCAATATATTTTCTGTGAAAGAATGACTTTCTGAAGTGGCCCCTGGAGGTCCGTTTGTCTCTGGTGGCCCCTAATCTCTCATTCGGCTCCACCTGGCAGAGATACTTGTATTTAACTAGGCGCTTCTAGTTTTTAATCTAGCAGAGGTTCTCAACCTGTGGGTCGCGACCCCTGAAAGTACATCCTGCATATCAGATATTTACAATACGACTCATAACAGTAGCAAAATTACAGTTATGAAGTAGCAACGAAAATAATTTTATGGCTGGGGGTCAGCACAACATGAGGAACTGTATTAAAGGGTCGCGGCATTAGGAAGGTTGAGAACCACTGAAGGATTTGCAGGATTTTGGGTGTTGGGTTTTTTTAAAACTTTGCTCTACTGCTGACTTCCCTTTGCAACCTTGGTCAGGCCAGACGCCTATTTCCTTCATCCTAAGTCACCTGTGGGACCTGCCAGGTTTCTCTTCCTGGTTTTTAATGCTGGGATGGGGTTTGTGGTTCTAATGCACAGTAGCTGGGGAACATGAAATCTGCCTGATCAGGCGAACGCCATTTCCTCAGAGGTTCCCGAAAGCACAGTGTGGATAGGTTCTCTCCTCCTGCTCCTGTCAAGAAGGGTCCTCTCAAACAAACCATTAATTCAGTAAACACGTGCAAGGCGTGTACACTATGGATCAGACACTCCCCTGCGTGTTTTAAATACATGATCTCATCAAACGGCAGTAACTGTGCGTTAGGCTGATGAGATTGCTCTCAATTTCACAGATCAGGAAGATGGAATTTTGATAAAGGAAATGACTTGCCTTTGCTAGTCAGGGTAAACTCGGGATTTGAACCCAGGTCTTTATGACTCAAAGATGATTACTGATTGCCATGTCTGTGGACCTTCCCAGAATGGCAGTTCCTTGAAAGCCAGGGTCTTGTCTGATTCAAATTTGCGTTTCCTATTCTCAGCATAGGAACTGAAATATGATAATTTTTACTGAGCACTTAATGCATTGGAAAGTCATAGATGCGGAGAGGAGGACAGTTGGGATGAGGTATTGAGAAACTGTTTACTACTCCATGTTATTTGTCCAGGAGAACCCTAGTCCTCAAGGTAAATTTTTTTTAAAATTAAAGTAAAATGAGGTATAATTGACATATAACATTATATTAGTTTTAGGTGTACAACATAATTTGATATTTGTCTGTATTGCAAAGTAATCACAGTAAGTCTAGTTAGCATCCGTCTCTATACATAGTTATAATTTTTTGTGTGGTGAGGACTTTTGAGACCTACTCTTTTAGCAACTTTCAAATATGCTAACTATTAACTATTGTCACCATGATGTACATTACATCCCCATGACTTATTTTATAACGGAAACTTTGCGCCTTTTGATTCCCTTAACCTATTTCACCTACCAACCCCTCCTCCCCCAGCAATCACCAATCTGTTCTTTGTATCTATGAGCTTGTTTTGTGTTTTAGAGTCTACATATAAGTGAGATCTTATGGTATCAGTCTTTCTCTGTCTGACTTATTTCACTTAGCATAAAGTCCTCAAGGTCCATCCATGTTGTTGCAAATGTTGAAAGATGTCATTTTTTAATGGCTGAATAGTATTTTTTTTATTATATATAAGGTGTATGAACTATATATAACACATATATGTGTATATATATATATTTATATATATATGACATTTTCTTTATCCATTCATTCATTGATGGACACTTCGGTTATTTCCATAGCTTTGTTTTTGTAAATAATACTGCAATGAACATATATCTTTTCAAATTAATGCTTTTATTTTTTTCACATAAATACCCAGAAGTGGAATTGCTGGATTATATGTTGGTTCTATTTTTAATTTTTTTTGAGGAACCTCCATACTGTTTTCCATAGTAGCTGGACCAACTTACATTATTTTCAACAGTGCACTAAGGTTCCCTTTTGCATACCCTTGCAACGCATTTCTTAAATTTTTGATATTAGCCATACTGACAGGTGTGAGGTAATATCTCACTGTGGTTTTAATTTGCATTTCCTTGATGGTTAGTGAAGTTGAACATCTTTACATATACCTGTTGGACATTTGTATGTTTTTTGATTTTTGGAAAAAAATGTCTGTTCAGCCCTGGCTGGTGTGGCTCAGTTGGTTGGAACGTGGTCCATGTACCAAAAGGTTGCCGGGTTGCAGGTTCGATTCCTGGTTGGGGTATGCCTGGGAGGCAGCTGATCAATATTTCTCTTTCTTTCTCAAATCAATAAAAACATTAAAAAAATGTTCAGATTCCTGCCCCCCACCCCCCTTTAAAAAATATCTTTATTGATTTCAGAGAGAGGGAGGGAGAAGAGGAGAGAGAGAAACATCAATAATGCACACCCCCTACTGGGGATTGAGCCCTTAACTTGGGCATGTGCCCTGACCAGGAATCGAATTCTGACCTCCTGGTTCTTAGATCGATTCTCAACCACTGAGCCATTCCGGCTGTCTTTGCCCTTTTTTAAATTTTTTTTTTTTTTTTTTTTTTTTTTTAAATTTCAGAGAGGAAGGGAGAATGAGAGGGAGAGAGAGACAGAAACATCAGTGATGAGAGAGAATCATTGACCAGCTGCCTCCTGCACGCCCCCTACTGGGGAGCAAGCCTACAACCTGGGTATGTGTGTGCCCTTGACCAGAATCTAATCTGGGACCCTTCAGTCCACAGGCCAATGCTCTATCCATGAGCAAGACCGGTTTGGGCCCATTTTTTAAAAAAATACATATATTTTATTGATTTTTCACAGAGAGGAAGGGAGAGGGATAGAGAGTTAGAAACATTGATGAGAGAGAAACATCGACCAGCTGCCTCCTGCACACCCCCTACTGGAGATGTGCCCGCAACCAAGGTACATGCCCTTGACCGGAATCGAACCTGGGACCCTTCAGTCCACAGGCCAACGCTCTGTCCACTGAGCCAAACCGGTTAGGGCGAAAGGAACCCATTTCTTAATTGGATTGTTTGTGTGTTTTTTTTTGCTATTGAGTTGTATAAGTTCTTTATGACAACTCTTTATCAGATGTATGATTTGCACATAATTTATTTTATTCAGTAGGTTACCGTTTCACTTTGCTGATGGTTTCCTTTTCTGTGCAGAAGCTTTTTAGTTTGTTTATTTTTGTTTGTTTTTTTGTTGCCTTTGCTTTTGTAGTCAGATCCAAAAAATGATCGTCAAGATTGATGTAAAGGTGCCTACCACCTATGTTTTCTTCTAGGAGTTTTAGGTCTTATGTTTAAGTCTTTATTTTGAGTTAATTTATGTGTATCATGTAAGATAGTAGTACACTTCATTCTTTTGCCTGTTGCTGTCCAGTTTTCCCCAACACCATTTATTGAAGAGATGGTCCTTTCCCCATTGTATATTCTTGGCTCCTTTGTTATAAATTAATTTACCATATATGCATGGCTTTATTTCTGGGCTCTCTATTCTGTTCTGTTGATCTATATAAGTCTGTTTTTATGCCAATACCATACTGTTTTGATTACTTTAGCTTTGTAATATATTTTGAAATCGGGGAGTGTGATGCCTCCAGCTTTGTTCTTTTTTCTTAAGATTGCTTTGACTTTTAGGGGTGTTTTGTGATTTTGTACAAATTTTGAGATTGTTCTCAAGGTGAATTTTTAAAATAACACATGGGATCAGAAAGGAAAGCATCAGTTAGTTCATGAAAGTAATTCACACAGACATTATAATGCTTTGTAGAACTTAGTGTTTCTCTGGGAAAATAACACCTCACTCACTGTGGCATCTTGAGGAAGATTGAGATAAGAGGAGTAAAAGAGCTTACCTGAAGTGTAAACTGTTATGTTGTCTTTAGGCCTAGCTCTCCCTGCCTCATCCCCTCTCTGGGCTTCAGTTTGTCTGTACGGTGAGGTGCTGGACTGAACGACCTCTGTGGTTCCTTGACACGTCAGACATTTGGATAACGGTCTTGCAGCTGCTCTATCACTAATTTCCCCTGTTAGTGCAGTAACGCGGAATCGATGCCTCATGTTCTGCAGCCCCATTTCCCCCTCTCTCTAAGCCCACTGCCTAGTTTCCTTTAAAGCCCATTGTCTGCTTTAGTTTAGTTTTCTCTTTTAGGCTGTTTCTGTGTGGGCTAGCCTTCCCTTTTGAGGTTGAATTGAATTGTGTAAGGCTGCAGGAAGTGGCAGAGGCACCTTCCTCAAACCTGGTTGCACCAAAAGCCCATCCAGTCAAGTTCTGTCCCCAAAGAGGAAGAGAAAGCTCGACTTCCTTAGCCAGTAGATAAGAATTTCGTCCTGAGCCCTCAGGGCTCATTTCACCACTTTAAGACGGGGCGTTTTCTTTTAAATTCCAGACACCCCGCTCTGTATACGATTAATGTCCCTGGGACATTTTGGGATCACTCTTTAATTTCCATCCACCATCTTAAGACCGACCC
This sequence comes from Myotis myotis, assembly GCF_014108235.1. Classification (NCBI taxonomy): domain Eukaryota; kingdom Metazoa; phylum Chordata; class Mammalia; order Chiroptera; family Vespertilionidae; genus Myotis; species Myotis myotis. The sequence goes on from NW_023416314.1 coordinate 36,570,802, forward strand.
CTGGGTCATACAAAATAACTTCAAGCGCTCCTCCATGTTACAGTTCTTTATAAGCACATGGTGATCTTGTTTTTGTTCTTCTCTAGTAAATATATTTTTTAAGAGTTTCCCAGTTGATTACCTCTCTTTGTCCTTCATGTCATTTTTCTCTCCACAAAAAATTCCAGTGGGTTGGCTCTTCTTGGTGCTAATCCTCTGGTCCCGTGTAACCCATTCACTTCTATTCTCTTAAGTGTTCTTACTGTTGCTTAAATAAGCCCTACAATCTCTTTCATGTCCCCCTAACTTGTTTCTGGTAGTTTTTTGTTGTGGTTCTTTTTGTTTGTTTGTTTGTTTGTTTAAGATGTTTTCATTTGTTTGCTGTACTTCTACTCAGCAACCTCAAGGCTCAGTTAAGTATCTCTGTGTCTGAGACCTTCCCTGACACTCTCCTGTTCCAGACAAAATTGTTCCCCCCTTTCCGGGTTTGTATACTTTGTCCCAATGGCCGTGACAGCATTTATTGCCTTGCACTTGTTTTGCTTCTACTGCATTGTGTTATAAAGGTTTATTCACCTATCCTGCCTCGCCCAAAACACTTCCTCAAAACCAATAGCCCTTCCGAGGTTGGAAGTACCTGGCCTATCCCAGGTGATCAATAAAAGTGGAAACTAACATTTATTGAGTGCCTTGCTGCTGTGTAAATTGCCTTATAGATACTCTCAGTTAATCCTTATAACAAGTCTCTATGTAGGCATTAGGCCCATTTTACATATAAAGTAATTGAGGCCCAGAGTGGTGAAGTGGTTTGTTTGTGTTATCATAGCTGATAACTCAGAGGACTGGGATTCAAACCTGTTGACTCATTTCAAAGCTTGAGTTGTATTTAAAACGATTCTTCTGACTCTCTGAGTTCAGTATTCTTTCTGTGCACATCAGAAAAACACAAATTGAGGTGTTTCGTTCCGTGGTGGACAGACAAGAGTTCAAATGGGAGGAGGGTGTGAATAGCTGTGGCCCTCACATACTTCTTGTGTATTAAGAAATGGCTCTGGAGTCATTATCGCCTCAATTGGTACTGTAGGCAATCCTATAATTTGGCATTTAAAAATGAATCTGTTCTAGCTGGTTAGCAGATGTAACAACACCTACCTTTAGGCATGTTCTGTTCTAAAAAGGGAGGAAAGGCTGCTCTCTCACACTCACGGCAAGGCGGGGAGCTCGGCTTTGACCTGGAACAGTGTTAGTGCTTCTGAAACTTTTCACTTCCAGGTTTCGCCATATTTTGTCAGGTGCTGGTAAACCTGCTTTTTCAGAGCTGCAGAATCAGGTAATGGGAATATAGGGTTCTTACCCCAGCTGTTTGAACAGGCTAAGCTCTCACCAGGGAGGGCCTAGACACAAAGGGTTTTTTTGTGGAGTTGGTAAAGGAGGCCAAAAGGTAGAACTTGGGAAACAACTTTGCCTCCTTGTTTTTGTGACTGGGTTGTAGTGTCACCCTGTATTCTCTTGGGTCAGCTAATAGCAAATGTGCTACAGAAAGGTCACAAGAATCAGAAGACCAGGGCTCAAGCTCTCGTTGGCCCTTGGTAATTGGGGCCTATTCCTTCGTGTGTTTTAATCCAGTGATTCTTTCCAGGGGATGCAGCCCTGTTGTCCAGGTACCACGCGTCCGTGCTGCCCCGGGATTACGCAGGGCTCTAGGGTACAGCTTCCTTTGCCCTTCTTTCTTTAAGTCACAAATCCTCTATCACTATCTATAGTCTAAAGACATGTTGATGTCTCTCATCTGATGTTCTCTCACTTATTCTCATCCTTGTTGAGGCTTATGCCCTTTTTTTATATCTTTACTATCATTTTAGTGTGATTTTGGGTGAGAACATAGATGAATATGTTTTTAATCTGCCAAATTTAACTAGAAGCACACTTCAGAGCAAGTTAAAGGAACAGAAAGGAAAGTTGCAAATGCTTATCTGACGTTGCAAGAACTTCACTGTGAGAGTAAGTGAGAGCGTAGACCTTCCCAGGAGATGCCCTGGGTTCACATTTGGGCTTCCTCATTGTTGAGATTGAGTTTTTTGTTTTAAAAAAGAGAAAAGGTACATCAGAAATTGTAATGAACTAGGAATCACAACCCACGTTTGCTTTTAGCAGACAGTGACCAAATGCTTTCCCCTTTTTGGGCCTCAGTTTCCCTCTCTGGGAAATAAGGGAGTTGGCCTGCCCTCTACGTCTCTGCTATCCCTCCTATTCTGAGGAGTCTGAGACTTTCCTGATTCTTGAAGAGCACTGGTCCTTTAATGCTAACTTCCAGTCTCCTGTTCAGGATGACTAAGGCCTGGGACACAAACAAACAGGATTGAGTGTTCTGAAGTCTGCGTATCCGCCTACCATACCGATCAGAGCATGATACTTGAAAAGAAAGAGGAATCACAGTGCAAAATCCATGGCTCTTAGACAGTACATGGCAAGCAGGCAGCTATTTGAAAACATTTACGCCGTTTTTCCTTTCCTCCTGGGATTTAGACAAGCCAGGGTACCTGAGGTCTTGGCACGGGAAGGAGCAGCATGTGTTCTTTGCAGGTACGATTATTGTCTCTCTAGCAGGAGAGAGGGACAGTAGGATTATTATAATATTCAGTGATGCATGTATAGTAGAGGGTTGAACATAATATTATCTGAGAAAGAAGGGGAGAGGGGGAGAAGCGGCAATAAAGGCTTCACAGAGGAGGTGACATTTGAGTGTGAAAGAATGAGCAGTTTTTGCCAGTTTGCACGTGTTGAGTTGCTCTGCCCTTTCTCTGGGTTTCAGCACAACTAGAGGACTCATTCTGTAGCAGGTCTGTGGAGTCTGTTGGGAAGTGAACAATTCTTTGGAAGTCTGAGTTAGGGTTTTTCTGATGTGGGTTTGGACTTCTCTTTATATTAGTGGGGACATGGAGCAACAAGATATTTGGTCAGACTGTGTGTAGTTCTTAGTTTGTTTGAGGTTTCGGTACTGCCCCCATTAACTTAAAAAGATTTTTTTTCAGTGCTTTTCGTTAAGCTGTGCTTGAATATCTTCTGTGTTAGATACTTTTAGGCTCCTTGGTGTAGTGAACAGCATAATGGTTTAGCGGGAAGAATATGGTCTTTGGAGTTGTGTGGATATGAAGTTTAATCCTGGCTCCATTACTAACCAGTCATTTTACCCTCTCTAAGTTTTAGTTCTCCTATCTGTTAAATGGAGTATTAAATGAGAAAATAATGTGAAAACACTTAGCCCTATGCTTGGTATATCAAGCACTGGTGATTGTTAGTTACTGTTATTATGAGAGGCAGTGATAGAGGGAGATACTTTTTTTTTTTTTTTAATATATTTTTTATTGATTTTTTACAGAGAGGAAAGGAGAGAGATAGAGAGTTAGAAACATCGATGAGAGAGAAACATCGATCAGCTGCCTCCTGCCCATCTCACACTGGGGATGTGCCCGCAACCCAGGTACATGCCCTTGACCGGAATCGAACCCGGGACCTTTCAGTCCGCAGGCCAACGCTCTATCCACTGAGCCAAACCGGTTTCGGCAGAGGGAGATACTTTGAAAAAATATTTTTATTGATTTCAGAGAGGAAGGAAGAGGGACAGAGAGAGGAAACATCAATGATGAGAGCGAATCATTGATTGGCTGCCTCCTTCATGCCCCACGCTGGGGATCTGAGGCCACAGCCCGGGCATGTGCTCTGACCAAGAATCGAATCGTGACCTGGTTCATAGGTTGGTGCTCAACGACTGAGCCATGTCTGCCGGGCGAGGGAAATACTTCTAATAGCTCAGTGGTGCAGTGGAGGCCTTTCCACTTTACTTCACGGGGCAGAGTCACCTCCTTTTGGTGGCTGTTGGGAGTGGGCCTGGTTGGGTACCTTCCAGAGTCTTCACTATAACAACTTTAATTTGTATAGTTCTATATTGTTTTAAAGATACTTTTACAAACTATTCTCATTTAATCCTCACAGTAATCTGCAGGGAAAGTGTCCCTATCTATTCAACAAGAAAAGCCCGGCTGAGAGACATGAAGTGACTTGCAACCAGTCACCTTATGAATAAGTAATGGAGACGGTTATTGTTTAAGGGAAAGCCCCAACCCTTTAGGCCTTGGGTTTTGTTTCAGCTGGACTTTTGGTTTCATAACGGGCTTTCTGATGTAAACCAGGAAACCTTAGTTTTGTAGAAAAAAAAAAGGAGACAAATGTACTACTCTTTGTAATATTTTAAGCAATAAAAAAAATTATATGTAAATAAAAAACAAAAAACAAAATAAAAAAACACCCCAAAACGTTTATTATTTTATACAGTTTCTGAGGGTCAGGAATCTTAGAATGGCTAGGCTGGATGGTTCAGCTCAATAAGCTGTTGCCCAGGGCTACAGTCACCGGGAGGCTCTCCCTGGCCTGAAGGTCCCCTTTTATGTTCACTCACCTGGTTGTTGGTCACTGTAGTTTCTGGCTGGCAGGGCCTTGCTCCGTGGCCCCTCCCCCTCCATAGGATAGCTCACAACACGGCAGCTGGCTTCCCCAAAATGAGTGATCCCAGAGAGAAGAGACCAAAACAGTAGCTGCAGTGCCTTCTATAATTTAGTTTAAGAAATGACATACCATTACTTCTGCCGTATTCTTTTGCTCACACAGACCGACCCTTCCACCAGCTGGGAAAGGACATATAAGGGTGCAGATACCAGGAGGCAGGGATCATTGGGTGCTGTCTTGGAGGATGGCTACCACAGCTATAGAGAACCTTTGAGGCCAACCAGGCTATACACATCATTTATTAAGGAGTTAACCTTAGTACACAGGTTCAGATTCTATTCTGTGGTCCTGGCATGGTGGATTCCAGGATTCCCTTATGCCTTTAAGGGATGGTCTCAGGATGCAGGGAGCAGGGAATCCTTCAGGAGCCTCCTATGTCTCATATCTACTGTCATTCTTTCTGCCTGTTTTTATAGTCAGAGACACTCTACTGAGGGGTGGGAGCCATTGGATGCTATCTGGTGAAATTGTCCTTGAAAATCTGAACATTGTGATTCCTTTACCTGTAGAGAAAGTTGGTTGCAGGAACTGTACATGCCTCCAGCACATAATGCTTTAAAAACCCTTTCACACCCTGGCAGGTGGTTCAATGGTTAGAGCATTGGCCTGTGCACCAAAGGGTCATTTCCCGGTCAAGAACATATACCTGATTGCAGGTTTGATCCCTGGCCCCGGCCAGGGTGCTTGTAGGAGGCAACCAATTGATGTGTCTCTCTCACCTCAATGTTTCTCTTTCTCCCTCCCTCTTTATCCTTCCCTCCATCCCATTCTCCCTGAAAAAATCAATGGAAAAAAACCTCAGGTGAGGATTAACAACAACAACAACAACAAAATAAAAACCTTTTCACAGTTATCATCTCAAAGTAGCCCAGTGGTGTGTTGAGATGGGAAATTGACTGCCCTTTAAGTAAGTACATCTAATTTGAGTTCCAGCTTTAGCACTAATTGGCTGTGTGATTTTGACAAAGTCATGTTCTCTTTCTTGACCCTAGTTTTCTTAAGTATAACACGAAGGTGTTAAAATAGAGTCTTGGGGTTTGGAAGTGCAACCTCACAGGCCCTGGGGTGACATCAGGAGGTGGGAGGAGACTGAGAAGGTGGAACTTCCCTACCCCCCTCTCAGCCAGAGCCACTCTCTACTCTTTATCTGTTTAAATGTTGGTGTCCATGAGATTTTATTGGAAACCGGGGTTGCAAGGTTTTAAAAACTTAAAAGCCCCTGGATTGTGTGATCTCAAAGGACTTCTCTGTGTAAAGAAAGAGGCTGGTTTTCCTGATGCCATTGGGCAAGCAGTTGCTTAAGAAGCTCTAGATCACCCTCTTTCCTGCAGTTCTCTAGAGAGTAACAGCGGAGCCGTGGGCCTGCCTGTCTCCTAAGAAACCTAGACTCTTCTATCCCCCTTTTCTCCTTAGATGTATTGGTTCCAGTGTTGGGAGAGATGGACATTGGTTGCTGATGGCTGCATCTCCCACCCCTCAGGTGGTGTAGCTTCTACAGGAATCAGGATCCAGATATGGAGAGTGAAGGCCTTCCTCGGAGAGGCAGAGGCCGTGAAACGAGGTTCCTGGGAGAGGAGGAGGCTGGGTGCGTCAGCAGCAGATGAGAAGGGCTTGTCTTCTCAATGGGCCTCTGGCTCCTTTGGGTGATTTGGATGTAAACATACTTTCCCTCGCCTATCCTTGGTCCCTAAGACATCTGTTTTCTGGAACTGCACTAATGGGGTGGGTGGAGGTGGGAGGGATTCGGATGATCTTGCTTTGAACAATTTGGGAGGGCTCTTGCCTTTTGGTGGCCCTAGCCCTTTTTGTTATCTCCCCGTTGGCTGTAGAAAGCAGATCTTTGCCAGCCGATCGAAGCTACTCTGTAGTAGCCATCTTTTCCCTCCTTTCTGTTCTCTTACTTTCCAGGCAAATATTCTTTTTGGAATAGAAGCCTGGAGATGAATGATTTAGTGGAAAGAGGACTGGACGTAGAATCAATAACTCTGGGTGAAGTTCCTGCTCTCCTTGCCTATGTGAAACTGGGCAAGTTTCTTAATCTTTTTGTTTTTTTCTTTATATATCAAATAGGATTGCTGTGGAGATGAAAGGAGATAAGCGTGGATAGTACTGCACTTGCTCCCTAATGCATATTTATCAGGTGCTAAGTATTTCTGCGTTATTGTTTTTCTACTTGTATCTTTGAGAATTTAGGATACATGCTAATTAAAGTATAAGAATAGCGCTTATATTAAAATAACAACATCAGTACCAGAAGAAATTGTCCAGATCATCTTACCTTATATATTTGTTTTACAGTTGGCACATTGTGTAATTTGAATTGCTCAGAGTGAAGAAGTGAATCGCCCAAGGTGATCCAGGGGAGGCCTGGGAACTCAGTTTACAATGCCTGATTCTCCAGGGACAGGGCTGTCTTAGACTAGCCTGGGAGGCCTGCCTGCATTAGCCTCGCGCACTAGGTTCCTCACTTTATTCTTTGAGGGCCATTGATCTGTGTGCCCAGGGAAACCAGTGGCTACCTTGAGTTTGGATACTGCTGGGTAGAGTCAATCTGGCAACTTCTTACTCTCCTGAGAAGTATTCCCTGGTGTAGATCTTGGTCCCTGCAGATATACTTGGTGGCTCTTTTCTTGACAGCTTAACCCAGGGGTGGGCAAACTTTTTGACTCGAGGGCCACAATGGGTTCTTAAACTGGACCGGAGGGCCGGAACAAAAGCATGGATGGAGTGTTTGTGTGAACTAATATAAATTCAAAGTAAACATCATTACATAAAAGGGTACGGTCTTTTTTTTTTTTAGTTTTATTCATTTCAAACGGGCCGAATGGCCCGCGGGCTGTAGTTTGCCCACGGCTGGCCCCTCCTTTCCTTTTCATAAATTAAAAATGAATCCTGTAAAGAGCAGGCAAGTATAGCCATGATGTCTCTGGGGGCGAATGACCTAGTGGTGTGTGCTGGATGGAACTATAGGAAGGAGGAAAGGAGAATGGGAAAGATCAAAAAATTCCTTGCCCCCCCCCCCCCCCCATCTGCTAAAGGCTATTCTTTCTTGTGGTGTGAAGAGAGAATTGCAGAATTTTAGAATAGAAAGTTCCCTTTAAGGGCATTAAACACAGCCTTTACCCCGTGTTCGAATTCCTTCTGCCAAGTTCTTGCCAAGTATTTGTTAGTACTATCTGCTTGCGTGCTTCCACAATGAAGAGCTCTCTACTGCTAGGGGCAGTCATTTTCATGGCTTGACTGTGGCTCTTAAAACTAAAATCTGTGCTTCTATGGCTTCTAACCGCTGACTTCTCGCAGGAGGAAACTTGGGCTCAGGCAGATGAAAGGGCGCATGTCAGGCCATTGAGTGTGCATCTTCCATCCACCTCCAGCTAAGGGGATCGGGCAGCACAGACCCAGGGTCTCAGTGCTAGAGCCTCGAATTCATCCTCATGTCTTTGTGGGTGACTGGTTTTTATTAAAATTATTTATTCTTTTCATGGACTTGTTGACTTTATTAGAATCATTAGGCATTACTATTTTTAGATATTTTTTACTACCAGAAAGAAATTTGCTGACCACATGGTGTGTTTTTATCATCATTTTATAGATTAGGAACTGAGCCCCAGAAAGGCCTCTGCCCAAAGTGACCCAGAAATTCTGTGACAGAACTGGGTTCAGGACACTGGATGCCTTGCTATAGACAGCTCTTGTACAGAAGCTGTTACCAAACTTAAGAACTTTGTTTTCTATTAGGAGAGATTTCTATTAGGAGAGATGGCATCAGTTGAAAGTCACATAGATTTCCACCTGAAGGTATCATACTGTTTCATCTAAAAATAGCATGCTGTTTTTCAACATCACAAGAGAAGTAAAAGGGTTCCAACCAAAATAGGTATTGTACACCTATAGCAGCTCATGCATCAAAGTCCTGAAAATTTCTATTTCACGACACAACTCAGAAATCTTCACTTTTGTGAAACTTCCTGACTGTTCCCTTTCCCCAACCCCATCCCTCATGGAGGTGTTCCTCATTATAGAACTGATGCTGCCCTGTCGATACGGTGTAGTGAGAAGACTGTGGACATTGGATTCAAACAAGCAGACCAGGGTTGGATCTTGGCTCCAAATAATCCATGTAAAGTGCTTATCAGTGTGCTAGGGCACACATTAAGAATCCCAGAAATAGCCCTAGATGGTTTGGCTCAGTGGATAGAGCGTCGGCCTGCAGACGAAGGGTCCGGGTTCAATTCTGCTCAAGGGCACATACCCGGGTTGTGGGCTCGATCCCCAGTGTGGGGTATGCAGGAGGCAGCCGATCAATGATTCTCTCTCATCATTGATGTTTCTATATCTCTCTCTCCCTCTCTCTTCCTCTCTGAAATCAATAATATATATATATATGTGTGTGTGTGTGTGTGTGTGTGTGTGTGTGTGTATTCCAGAAAGGTTACCTACTGTTACAATGATTATTTTTATTGTTACTTATGTCTTATTTCCCACTTAACCTGGGAGCTGTCAAGGGCAGTATGGGTTGTGGATTTAATATAATAAGTTGGACTGGTATTTTTAAAAAGTCAAATAATAAAAAAAAGCCAAATAGAATTCATCAGAGAAAATTCAGGACACACTGTATATAGAAGGAGCAAGGACTATTTTGTGACACATTTGTTTCCGTTTTATATTTATAGATGTGTTGTCTGCATGTTTGTGTGGGCGCATGTGCATGAGGACTGGGTCTCCATACATACTGTGTTCTTACTCGAGGTTGTGGTCAGACGATTTGAGAAAGCCTGCTTTAGGGAAGAGACTGCCTGCTATCTATATCTGTTATTCACAGGACCTAGCACAGTGGCTGAAACAAATCTGATGCCCATGTAACGAAGACAAGTCAGCCTGAAATTAATTGCTCAATATATGATACAGACAGTAATTGCAATATAGGTTCAAAACAAGGGGTATAAATGTCTTGAGATACAGTTTAGTGAAGTAGTTGAGAGTTTAGTTTTCTGGTGTCTGAAGATCAGGGAGAAATGGAAGCTCTGCTACTTCCTGGCTAAGGCAATAAGGCAAGCGACTTACCTTTTCTTATCCTCATTTTCTTCATCTCTGAAATGGGGATAATCATGACCTCAGGTCGTGAGCATTAAATGAAATAAAGTTACTGAAGTGCCGACACATAATGAGCACTCACATGAAACCTTCATGGGCTGAAGTGGTCACAGGAGGCCTTTTGGAGGAAGCAGGCGTTTGTCTTTGCAGTACTGGTCGGAATGAGATGTGGGTTATGTTTGAGATGTCCTGTGTGTGCCCCAGTGCTCTGTGACAGCCCTCAGAGTCCTGTTCTCTTATGGATCCTTCCTCTGTGATCTCTGTCATCACCATACCCACAGTCCTTTTTTTCTCTTCAAAACCACTTCCTGGGAGAAAGTCCAATGTAAGCTGTTACAACTTGCCTTTGGCCCCTCCCAGAGGCCAGTGGTTTCCCAGACAGGGAAAAGAAAAGTAATCCAGGTTGCCTGATCTAAGTAATCCTTCCAGGCGGACCGCCTGCCTTTGCCTTGGAAAAGAGCAGCAGCCCCAGCTCCGTTTAGCCCCAGTAAGAAAGGACCCTGGGCAAGGTGCGCAGGAAGAGTTCTTGGCCTCTGACCCAAGGCCCAGGCTGGAGCTCCAGGGGGCAGGTCCTGAGAAGGTAGGCAGCTGAGAAGGTGGGGAGAACGGTCAGCCTGTCTCTGACTTCTGATGATGCTGGAAAGGAAATAGATTGTTTCCAAACCTGAGGAGGAGGGGGGCAGGAAAAGGGAGAGGGGCAGAAAGGGAGTGGGGAAGGGAAAGAGAAAGTGCTTGCAAGGTGTTTGGTTTAGTTGTGGAAGCAGCACCAGCCTGGGAGTCGGGAGACCTGGGTTCCAGTTCTGACTCTCCTACTGGATCTCTGTTCTTTCGTAAACTGCTTGCCCATTTTAGGCCTTGGTAAAGTAAGGGTTTCTCTGAGACCTGTTTTAGGTCTGAGACTTTCATACCTGTTTCATAAAGTCTAGAAGAGAGATCCAGATAAAATACCCTAGGAGCTCAGAGGAGGAGGACGCCGGATCCGTGTAGTCCAGGTCAGAGAGTCTCACCCTCGAGACTGTTGTATGATTCTGTGTTGGGGAGGAGGTTGTTCTGTGCATTGTTTAGCAGTGTCGTCGTTGTCCTCTACCTACTAGATGCCGGTAGCACCTACCTCCTTCTCCCCGGGCGTGACAATAAAAAATGTCTCTAGACATTTTCGTCCCCTGGGTGACAAAATCAACCCTAACTGAGAATCAGTGGTCTATATACATGCAAATTGTAGGGACAGCTAAAATTAATGAAAACAAACATAATTTCATACTTATATAGCACTTACTATGTGCCAGACACTGTTCTAAGCCTCTAAATATATTAGCTTATGTAATCTCCTGAATAATCCCATGTGTTGGAGTATTACTGTCTGCCCGTGTCTACTAATGAGGAAACTGAGTGGAAAAAGGGTAAGTGCATTAATTGAAGTTAATGTTTTTATGAAATGCTAAATGTCGGGGACTCTGCTAAATACCTTACCTCTGTGTTATCGCATGTAATCCTCACCTCACTCTGCAAGGCAGGCATAGATGTAACGCTGTTTTACAGACGGGGAAGCTGTCGTGTGCCTAACTCTGTGCTGAGCACTGGGTCCTTTTTCCTATTTTATCTTACCTACTGTGAAGCAGGTAGCATTGTGGATAATCTCCCCCGCACCCCCTCCTGCTTTTCGAGTTTGCTTTACGCCACTTTGCTTTCACAGAAGACCTGCCTTACTGCCTATTTTTGCTAACCAAAAGAAATCTGAAGAGGATTTTCTTTTTTATGGGAAACAAAAAGTGAAATAGCGTTCAGTGTCCTGCAGTGAGTTGTTACAGAGGCAGTGCGCTCGCCCCAAGCAGCGAGAGGGGCAACGCCATCCTCCCCTGGGACTACGCTCAGCACCCCAGCATCAAGCTCCGTGGCTGCCAGCTGGGTCTGTGACCATCTGGGCCCTGCCTTGATTTATTTTGTGCATGTGTTAGCAAGATGTGTCCTGAAGCGGTTGCTTCTTTGCTTTACCCCATTTCAGCTTATGAGAGGTTTCATAGCAATGCTCTCCTTTTGGAGAGAGCGGGGGAGACCTGTCTTCGCATTTTATACCCAAAAGGCCCTGCGATTCAGAGAAAGAAAGGGGCAGAAACAAGTGACTGGCATTTGTTGGATGCATGTTTTATGCTTTTTGTGGTTGGCCATGCTGCTTCCAGCCACACAGAGCAGCAAGCAAGAAGGTGACAATGTGTGGCAAAGAAATACTGAGCCCCTGGTGGTGATGGAGGGGAGCCGAGAGGCGCTCCTGATTGGTTATCTGAAGTTTGTGGGTGAGTTTTTCTTCTGCAAATGTGCTCTCCCACCCACTTCTTCCTCACTGACATTGGCTGTGCAGCACAAGTTAATGGTTATAATGGGCTTACTTTTTTTTTTTTAAATATATTTTATTGATTTTTTTTACAGAGAGGATGGGAGAGGGATAGAGAGTTAGAAACATCGATCAGCTGCCTCCTGCATACCCCCCACTGGGGATGTGCCTGCAGCCAAGGTACATGCCCTTGACTGGAATCGAACCCGGGACCCTTGAGTCTGCAGGCCGACGCTCTATGCACTGAGCCAAACCAGTCAGGGCAACTTTTTTTAAATATTTGATTTCTGCAATATTCTGTCCTGTAAGCTTCGGAAGTGTAGACTTATGTGTAAATAGACTCTGTTTTTTTGCCACTATATCTCAGGACAGTGCCTTGTATGCAGTGGTTACTTTTATTTGTGAAACTTCTGAATCAATAGAGAGATGGGAAGGGGACTGAGAGTGAGAGAGATTGATTTATTCAAGATTAGACAGCAGTGTGGTAGCAATTTTGGGGTTAGATCAGGGTTTTTCTATCCTCGGGCCCAGAATTCTTTGTACACCAGTGTGCTGTGTGCATATACCTATCATACGATTGGGGCTGCTAGATGCACTTGCTGGGTGGCCTTAAGCAAGCTCCCCAGTCTTCCCTTCTATAAACTAAAGTATTAAGCAACTCTTCTCTCCTTTCCGTCTCTGGCTGACCACGTGGCCTCCAACCACAGCATGATAAGTGTCTACCAAGAACCCGGGAAGCCTCATTCCATTCTCCTTGCCAACCCAGAGCTAGAAATCATGTAATCGCTCCTGAACAACTACTTCCTGTTTCAGTGGTGTGGTGGTTGTGGTCAGGGTATACAGATTGAAACAGAAAGTAAGTTTGGGTTCTGAGGGAAGAAGGCAATTGGGGTACCTACTTATGCCCCTTCTCTACTCAGGATGGCACGTTGAGTGCCTGGGGTTCATCGTGTACTTTCGAGCTTTCTTATTCTTCATTTTAAATGTAGGGGTCTGCTCATTTTCTTTTTAACTTGTGGAAGGAAGCCACAAAGCTGTTCTCTGTAGCCCCTGATTCATTGGCTGCTCCTTGAATGCACACAGCACACAACATGTGGCACTGCCTCTAGTAGACACTCAGGGAGGGCTGATGGAACTGGTGGAGGGAATGGGTTCTGGGTTGTGAGTCTGTTGCTCTTATTTGAAGTCTCTTTACAGGCCCTGCAGGGGTCTAAGAGGCTCTGACTACAAGAAAGGGTACAGACCGTGGCACTGGTGGGTCAGAAGCCTGCCCTGTGCCAGAGCTCTATCTGAGAAAATTATATATTTGCACTCCAATTATGTTATTAAATTTTTTTCTCTACAGCCCTGGCCAGTGTGGCTCGGTTGGTTGGCGCATCACCCATGCACCAAAAGTCAGATTCAATTCCCAGTCATCAGGGTGTGGGCAGGAGGCAACAGATTGATATCTCTCTCTCTGTCTCTCTCTCCCTTTCAATAAATAAATAAATAAATAAATAAATAAATAAATAAATAAATAAATAAATGTTTCCTTTACATTCTCATCCCAAATAAAATCATTCCTGGCTATAGATTATTGAGTATTTAAAGCTGGAAATAATAGCAGCCACATTCCTCTACCAAAACACTTGCCTCACACTGTGTGAAGGGCAGTGTAGTGACAACGAGACTTCGGACAGCCCGTCTGCCACTTAATCTGTCTCTGGAGAAGTATTTAGGCTGAAGTATCAGCAAAGGAGGGTCTTGGACTTTCTCACTAGCTTACTGATTTGTACTTTCAGGTGCTGTAGAGAGAAAAGCATGACAGGTTAGGTTCTTTGCAGGATATGGGGATGTCTGGGAAGGAAGAGGATAGAGGACCGTATTTTCTTAGGTCTCCTCTCACTACCAACATTGCTCCAGCCATAGTCACATCTCGATCCTCTCTTGTTCTGCTGATGCCCTCCTCTAGGGCTTTGTCCAGGTTTTTCTTTTCTGCCTAAGTTTGGGTTGTGTGATCTCAAAAGTGTAGGCTCTTTCCCATGCGTCATAATCATAGCATCGAATGGTGAAAAGTGGATTGTTCCCTTTTGCTTTTCCTGTCAGACTTTCAGTCTAGTTAAAATAATTTCAGAATTGAGGTCAGAACACTTTCTAATGCACACATTCAGATTTAGCTCATCCTACTGTGGCGAGGCGCTACAGGGATGCCAGTCAAGCTGTGCTTGTACAAGGCTAACTCTTGGTTTGATTTGGCCTGAGACACAATGGAATGTTCTCAAATCAAGACCAGCACTGTTCCATCTGCCTAGTGGTAATTGAAATTAATGAGGAATAACAGCTTTCCTTCTTCTTTTATGTTGGGGAAGCAGTATGGGAGGATCCTGAGGATGTAATGGATCTGGATTCTGCTCCCAGCTCTGATAGGTTTGCAGTGTTTGGAAAGTGTTAAGCTTTCTGGGCCTCATTTTTTCTCAGCTGTAAGATGAGGATAATAAAGCTGATTTTGCCTGACCGGCATGGCTTAGTGGTTGAGCATCTACCTATGACCCAGGAGATCAGGGTCGATTCCCAGTCAGGGCACATACCCAGGTTGCTGGCTCGATCCCCAGTAGGGGGTGAGCAGGAGGTGGCCAATCAGTGACTCTCTCTCATCATTCATGTTTCTCTCTCTCTCTCCTCCCTTCCTCTCTCTGGAATCAATAAAAATTGAAACATTAAAAAACTGATTTTTTAGAGTTGTTAGGTTAAATTTGATTCTCCAAGGGCAGGCTCTGAACACTTCATCAGCGACAGTGGAAGCCATCGACCTGAGCATTGTCTCTAGCTTAGTATACCATTTCACACTTCTCAGGCCGCTTTTTCTCACATAACCTTGTGTAATTCTCACAGTGTGTTCAGAGAGGGAAAGACTATGTGCTTATTCCCATTCGACAAAGGAGGAAACAGGCTTAGAGAAGTGAAGTCGCTTGTCTGAGGACCAGGGACTTCTGATTTCTAGTCTGGACTCCTTTGTGCACTGACCAGTCCTCGGAGAGGGGAGTGTGTAACAGTCTGTTCATGAAAGTCAAGAATACTCTGGGTATAGTCTTAGCTGGGACAATTTTGGAAAGACATCCTGGCTTCTTCTTTATTTTATTATTATTATTTTTTGAAGGTAAATTGTTTTTTTTTTTTACTCTTTACTTTTTTTTTGTTACAATATACAGACTAAATCTATTATCAGATTGTAGATACACAATAATTAGCCATTTATATGCAATAAACAATATTTCAAGGAAAACGATTTTAAATATAATATTACATGCAATAAACATTAATGTTTCAAAAAAAAGATTTAAAATATAATAATATTACCAACACTGTCCTAACATAGTATAATATCACAAAAGTTGTAGGAGATATTAAAAATCTGCAAATAACAGGATTACTTCTATTACATTCTAAAAATATTTTTTTTTCCTCTGGCTCTATTTTTGTTCATCAGTTTATGCTGTTTATTATATTCCACAAGTGAGTGAGATCATGTGATATTTATTTTTCTCTGACTGGCTTATTTCGCTTAGCATAATGCTTTCCAGTTCCATCCATGCTGTTGCAAATGGTAAGAGTTCCTTCTTTTTTACAGCAGCATAGTATTCCATTGTGTAGATGTACCACTGTTTCTTAATTCACTCATCTGCTGATGGGCACTTAGGCTGTTTCCAGATCTTAGCTATTGTAAATTGTGCTGCTATGAACATAGGGGTGCATATGTCCTTTCTGATTGGAGTTTCCAATTTCTTGGGATATATTCCTAGAAGTGGGATTACTAAGTCAAATGGGAGTTCCATTTTTAATTTTTTGAGGAAAATCCAGACTGTTTTCCACAGTGGCTGCACCAGTCTGCATTCCCACCAGCAGTGCACGAGGGTTCCTTTTTCTCCACATCCTCTCCAGCACTTGTTGTTTGTTGATTTGTTGATAATAGCCATTCTGACAGGTGTGAGATGGTACCTCATTGTCATTTTGATTTGCATCTCTGGGATGATTAGTGACTTTGAACATGTTTTCATATGTCCCTTGGCTTTCTGAATGTCCTCTTTTGAAAAGTGTCTATTTAGGTCCTTTGCCCATTTTTTGATTGGATTGTTTAACTTCCTTTTGTTAAGTTGTATGAGTTCCCTGTACATTTTGGAGATTAAACCCTTATCAGAGATAGCATTGACAAATATGTTTTCCCATGCAGTGGGCTTTCTTGTTGTTTTGTTAACGGTTTCTTTTGCTGTGCAAAAGCTTTTTATTGATGTAATCCCATTTGTTTATATTCTCCTTAGTTTCTATTATCCTAGGAGCTGTATCAGTAAAGATATTGCTACGACATATGTCTGATATTTTGCTGCCTGTGGATTCTTCTAAGATTTTTATGGTTTCCCATCTTATGTTCAATGCAGTCCCCATTAAGATACCAACGGAATATTTCACAGACCTAGAACAAATGCTCCAAAAATTCATATGGAATAAAAAAGACCCCGAATAGCCACAGCAATCCTGAGAAAGAAGAACAAAATTGGAGGGATCACAATATCAGATATCAAGCTATATCACACAGCCACTGTTCTCAGAACTGCCTGATACTGTCACAAGAACATATATATTGGCCAATGGAACCGAACAGAGAACCTAGAAATCAACCCAGGTCATTGTGCTCAATTAATATTCGACAAAGGCAAGAGCATACAGTGGAGTCAAGATAGTCTCTTTAATAAATGGTGTTGGGAAAATTGAACAGATACATGCAAAAAAAAAAAAAATGAAACTAGACTACCAACTTGTACCATACACAAAAATAAACTCAAAATGGATAAAGGACTTAAACGTAAGATGGGAAACTATTTTTTTATTATTATTTTTAAGTCCTCACCCAGGAATATTTTTCCATTGATTTTTAGAGTGAGGGCAAGACTGAGATAAATATTGATGTGAGAGAAACACATCAATTGGTTGCCTTCTGCATGCATCCCGACTAGGGCTCAGGCTGGGGAGGAGCCTGCAACTGAGGTACATGCCTTTGACCGGAATCGAACCCGGGACCCTTTCGTGTGCAGGCCAACCACTGAGCCAAACCAGCTAGGGCCGGTTTTTACTTCATTAAAACAAAAATTCTAGCTGTTCTATCTACCTCCCTTTGTTTATTCATAGACAGGGAGCATTTACTTTGCTCTACACCTGCTGGGCCTGGTTTTTAGTAGATAGTCTGTTAAGTGACAAGGACAATAGCAGTCGTGTGTGTGTGTGTGTGTGTGTGTGTGTGTGTGTGTGTGTGTGTTGAGGAAGAGGTGGCGCTGGTGGTGGTAGTGGTCCAGGAGAGGCGGCTTTGGGACGGAGCTTTGTTTGTGAGGAGAAGTCTCACAGGGTCGTCTATAAGCATTATATTGGATAATGTGTGTGACTGTGCTTTGTTAACTGTAAAGAGCTCCATAAATGTTAGGGATTGTCCTATCTTCTAGAAGGTACTCCTTTTCTAAAACCTTGCTGACCTCGGGAAGCACCATGGTTGGAGTCTAAGCTTAAAGTGAGAAGAAATATTTCAATGGCAAGAAAGATTGGAAGCTTATTAAGAAAATTCTGCGTCTAAAGTGTATTGTATCCAGGAGTCCTTAAAGGGGAATATGCTTATTAAAATGCTCTTCTGCTGCGATGATATAGTGGCCTTTCAAACTGCTTCTGGTTTTTTAGAGAACTTAGAATCAACTTCTTAATAAAGCCGCTTGTTCTGCTGCGGCATTTAAAATATTGAGGAGAGAGAGCTAAGGCAGCCTTGGGAACAAGCTTATATCCTGGGGTATAAAAGGATTCAGAGCAAGACAGAAAGATTGTGTGGGCGAATTAGATGCCAACACATATGTGGTGTTTTTATTTTTAGATTTGTCTGGATTCAGTAGATTTAATTGTTGGGAACCTTCTATGTCCTAGGCTTTGCTTAGGTATTGAGGGGACAGAAATGAATGCAACATTCCCTAACCAAAGGGACTTAGAGTCTGGCTGGAGATATGACACCTGTGGAAAATAAAGTGACGGGAGATTTCAGGAGGTGCTGTAAACGAGGAGGACCTACTCAGGCCTTTGGGCAGGACTGTATCAGAGATAGCAAGTTGAAGGAGATAACACTAGTGGCGATAAGGCTGTCCCTGCGCAGGGCAGTATCTGGGACTTAAAGCACTCAGCAGATAGGAGATAAATTCCTTCGAATTTAATGCTGGGATGTTGTAACTGATAAGACATAGGGTTGTTTTTAGGTAAAAGCATTTTTAATTTGTTAGGGTTAGTGATAATATGTTAGCATGGAATATTTTAAGAATCTGTGTTTTTAAAAATTGGTTTGAAAAAGAAAGAGAAAGGGGGGAGAGTGAGGGGGGGAAGAGAGAGAGAGAGAGAGAGAGAGAGAGAGAGAGAGAGAGAGAGAGAGAGAGATTTGTTGTTCCACTTATTTATGCATTCATTGGTTGCTTCTTATATGTGCCTTGGTATACTGACACTCTAACCAGCTGGCCAGGGCTGGAATATTTTTAAAAAACAATTTATATATGGGAATAAAAGCTATAAGTAAGAGATAAATGAATAGTTGTCATTGTTTTACAGCGCAGCATTTTGCGTGCCTCAACATTGAGGTTTTGGCAGGATTCAGTTTCTCATGAGAGCTGTAATAATAGTGACACTATTATTCCTGGCTTGAGAGATCGATTCTGGTGACTCTTCCTGTTTTATAACGACAGCACCTCCATTGGATCGGCGCTCCTCCCTTATGAGGTCATTTAACCTTAATCACGCCTTAAAAACCTTATTTTCAAAACAGTCACAAAGAAGGGCTAGGGCTTTAGCTTATGAATTTTTCTGGGGAGGGGCGCACAGCTCAGTACCTAACCATGTATTAACAAATACTTTTACCAAGTTGGAGTAAGTGTAGATAGAGTGCTCTGAGGGCCATAAGAAGGGGTGATTCTAGAAAGCCTTTGAAGAGGTTATAACATTTGAGCTGAGTCCAAAAGGACAAGCAGAGAAAGAAGAAAATTATGGGAGAGTAGTTTCTTATTGTATCCTTCCTGTAGAGAGGCTGGTTGGGGATATTAGTACCTTCAAGTTTGTCCATTTCATTATTAGACACCTCTGATTATTATAGTACTAGAGGTCCGATGCATGAAATTTGTGCACAGGTACGGTCCCTAGGCCTGGCCTGAGACCAGGGCCATCTTCCCTGGCTGCCGGCCCCGCCACCCACTGCCCCCATTCCCGGTTCCCCATTCGTCATCGGGCAATCAGAGCCTGCTGGCCGGGGTGGGGGATGGGGGAAGAGAAGGGACCAAGAGGTTGGTTGGCAGGCCCCAATCAGGTGAAAGGGGCCTGTGGGCTGGGAGCAGCTCCTGCATTAAGCGTTAGCCCCCTCGTGGTCAGTGTGTGTCATAGTGACCGGTCGTTCTGTCATTTGGTTCATTTGCATATTACCCTTTTATTATATAGGATTCTTGTATTGGTACAGTATAGAATTTCACATCCATTCATTTCTCACTCTCCCTTCCACTCTGCTCCTTTCCCCCTCTCTCTTGGAGGACACAAGGTGATTTGTATGAGCAGCTTCTTCATTAAGCGAATTCTAAGATTGCATCCACTGCATCCATATTTTTTTCTGGCCTCCAAGGTTCTCTGTAGTTGCTTCTGACTGGTGTTTCCGGCTCCATTAATTCATTCAGCCATTACTTAGCAGCCACATACTGTGTGCAAGGAGTGCGTTTTGAGGTCTGGAATAAAGACAAAGTCTTTGCCCTTGTGAAGTGTATGTTCTATTGGAAGGAGTTAACCAATAAGCAAATATGTCAATTGATGATAAGTGCTATGCATACAAATAGTCCTCGGAGACCAAAGTCCATTAAGTTTAGTGCCTATATTTTTTTCTATGTGTTTTATTGTTTCAGGTCTTATATTCAGGTCATTTTGAGTTAATTTTTGTGTATTGGGTCAGATAGCAGTCTAGTTTCATTCTTTTGCATATGGCTTTCCAGTTTTCCCAGCATCATTTATTGAAGAGGCTTTCCTTTTCCTATTCTATGTTTTTGGCTCCTTTGTCGAAAATTAGTTGCCCAAATATTTTTGGGTTTATTTATGGCCCATTGAGAGTCCTTAATAGGCAACTGGCCCTGCTATCTGGTTGCAAGAAAGAATGGTATATTAGATGACTATTTTATAATCAATATTATCATTATTGACTGACTTCTTTTACATTTAACTGGCGATAGCAGAAGATTATAATTCTCAATCTTTAAGTGTATTGTTCTTAAAATTACTTGTGGTTGCAAAAAAATTAACAGTTTTCAAATCTTATAGGCAGTATGATCATGGTAGTCATGAGTTAAATTTATCTAAACAAAATTTGCTCATTATTACTGATCATTAGCCTTTATATAGTGTTTCCAGGGGTTACAAATGCAAATACCTGCAGAATCCAGGTGAGTGACTTGAAAGGAACTGGTCAGGCCTAAGATGACCACACAGACAAAAACATTGCTGATCAAGGTTCATGGAAGATTAACTTGTAAATTATTTACTTTGTAAACCAAAGGACTACATCAGCGCAAGGAGTTATTGCACTTAAAACAAGTTAACTGCTAACTTGTGTAAACTTGGGCAAGTCATTTGGTATTTCTAGGATTTAATTTCTTTCTTTGAAAATACAGTTTTATCGATCAAGTCCCTTCTACCTCACTTGATTCTGCTTTTTCATTTCTTTAGCTAATACTTTCTCCCTTGTAAGAAGGTCATCTTAATCACTATAATCTTTCTTCTTGATTATCTGGGACCAAGAAATCTCCCGTAGGGTACCAGGCAGTAAGAAGCACAGTGAGTATCATGTCCCCCCTTTGGTACCTGGCAGTAAGAGGGTCATAGGACTATGTTCAGTGGGAGGTGTCCTAGAGCCCCATACTCAAAGTAGAGTCTGAACTGTTCCAGTCTGCCATGAGGGAAGCAAGAAATTTAGAGTGTTTAGAAAATTTTACAGCAGTTTGACAAAGAGTATTGTTTTTGATGAATCTAATAAAAAAGAAAATGAGGTTTATTTTGTATATCTGTTTTTGCTTGATACTTAACATGTTTATTTTAATAGACTTTATTTTTATAGCAGGTTCAGGCTTACAGAACTATTGACCTGAAAGGACAAAGAGCTGCTGTATACTCCCTCTCCTCTCGATCAGCACTCCTCTATTAGCAACTTCCTGCATTTGTGTGGTACAATTGATGAACCGATATTGATACATTATTATTAACTAAAGTCCACAGTTTATATTCGGGTTCACTCTTTGTGTTTTACAGTTCTATGGCTCTTGACAAGTGCATATCATATATTCATCATTATAGTATCATACAGAATAGTTTCATTGCCTTAAAAATGCCCCGTGTTCTATCTCTTCATCCCTATCCTCAATTCCCTTTTGAGCCCCTGGCAGCCACTGATCTTTTTGCACTTTCTATAATTTTGCTTTCCCAGAATATCGTATAGTTGGAATCAGCCTTTTCAGACTAGCTTTTTTAACTTAGCAGTATATATTTAGGGTTTTCTCATGGCTTGATAATTCATTTTTTTTATTGTTGTTATGCCATTGTATGTTTGTTATCCATTCATCTGTTGGAGGATATATTGGTTGCTTCTGAATTTTGGCTGTTGTAAATAAGGTTATTTCTGAATTTTGGCTATTGTGAATAAGGATGCAATACATATTTGTGAACATATTTTGTGTGGACATAAATTTTCAACTCATTTGGGTAAGTTACCTAGGAATGCAATTGCTGAATTGTATGGTAAGCCTACATTTAACTTTGTAAGAAACTACCAAGCTGTCTCCCAAAATGGCTATAAGATTTTGCATTCTCATCAGCAGTGAATGAGAATTGTAGTTGCTTCACATCCTCAGCTGAATTTGATGTTTTCATTGTTTAGGATTTTAGCCATTCTAATAGGTATTTAGTGGTACCTCATTGTTGTTCTAATTTGCATGTCCCTAGTGACATATGATGTTTATTATCTTTCCATATGCTTAATCTCTATATCTCTTCCATATGCTTCCCATCTCTATATCTTCTTTGGGGAAGTGTCCATTCAGATCTTTTGTCCATTTTTTTGATCGAGTTGTTTGGTTTCTTCTTGTTGAGTTTTAAGAGTTCTTTGTGTATTTTGAATACAAGTTTTTCATCAGGTATATACTTTGCCAATATTTTCTCAAGTCTGTGACTTGTATTTCTCTTAATAGTGTCTTTGCAGAACAGAACTTTTACATTTTAATTAATTGAAACTTATCAACATTTTCTTTTATGGATCGTGATTTTGGTGTTGTACCTAAAAAGTCATCACCAAACCCAAGGTCATCTGATTTTCTCCTATTTATCTTCTAGAGTCTAGACATTTTATAGTTTTGCATTTAACATTTAGATCTATGATACATTTTGAGTTATTTTTTTGTGAGAAATGTAAAGTTTGTGTCTAGATTAATTATTTTTGCGTGTGGAGATATATTCTTGCACCATTTATTGAAAAGACTATTCTTTCTCCATTGAATTTCCTTCGTCAAAGATCAGTTGACAATATTTGTGTAGGTCTGTTTCAGGCTCTCTCTTCTGTTCCGCTGATCTATTTATCTATTCTTTCACTTATACCACACTGTCTTGATCACTGTAGCTTTATAGTAAGTCTTTAAGTTGAGTAGTATTAGTCCTCTGATATATATCTATGTATCTATAGTTTTCTCTATAAAGACATATTGCCTAGGCCACACCCCAGACCAGTTGAGTCAAAATCTCTGATAGGACTTCAGTACAAATTTTTAAACCTTCCCAGGTAATTTTGATTACCAGGGAGAGCTGAAAACCACTATAACAAGACCATAAACTCTGAAGGAGTGGCTTGTATGAGATGCTCAGTTGTTGAATAAACAAGTGATGAAAAGAACTCAGGGTATTTTTCCTGGAGAAGAGAACAAGTATAGGGGCTTGATAGCTCACCATACACACCTACCTGAAAGCCTTTCATGTGCCATTTCCTGAAGGATGCTTTCCGAGTCCTCCCTCCCGGAGGCAGCATTGGAAGTTTACAGAGGCACCTGGCTGCATATGAGGAAGCACTGCCTTACAGTGCAACTTGCAAGTGAGCTCTTTTTTCCTGCACATGTTCCAGCAGGGCCTAGAAAACCCTCTGTCGGAGGATGCTTGCTGCATGTGGTGGGCAATTGGGTAAGATCAGGTGCTATGATTATGGATCACTATGTCCAAGGCAGAGCACTGTTTCTGGGACTTCCGGTAGTTGGAATGGCAAAGTACTCGGCCTGGGAAAGGTGAAAGATATTTAACAGAAGAGCTCTTTCTGTCCTCATGGAGTTCTTCCTCTGTTCCCTTCTGCAATTAGATTAATTTGGGCACATTGAATGGAGGGGAGGTGTAGGTATCTGTCAGGAGAAATGGATAAATACCATAAAATTCTCTCTACTGCACTTAAATAATTGATCAGGCATAATGTTGGTTACCTGCTGTTTGCCAGGCAGTAGGAAGAGGGATAAGCAATTGATATAAAATTGACTACGATGGCAGAGAGAAAATAAAGCATAGGTGTAGGAGTCAGACTAGAGTTGGGGCACTTTGGCCATTTACCAGCTGGGTAGTCTTGGGGAAGTCACTGCCCTCTCTCACTCGTCATATTCTGTTATTCAGCAAGTTCTGCTGCTTCAAAGCTGTGTCCTTAGAATTGACTTGTTTCTTCTTATCTTCCAGTGTATTAGTCTAAGTCAGTGGTCAGCAAACTCATTAGTCAACAGAGCCAAATATCAACAGTATAACGACTGAAATTTCTTTTGAGAGCCAAATTTTTTAAACTTAAACTATATAGGTAGGTACATTGTTATTAACTTAATTAGGGTACTCCTAAGGCTTAGGAAGAGCCACATTCAAGGGGCCAAAGAGCCGCATGTGGCTCGAGAGCCGCAGTTTGCCGACCAAAGGTCTAAGTCATTACCATCTTCTCTCACCTGGAGTCCTGAATCTAATAACTAGATTCTATCACTCTCTCCTCTATTTTTCTTTTTTAAATACATTTTATTGATTTGTTTTTGTTGTTGTTGTTTTTTTTTTTTTACAGAGAGGAAGGGAGAGGGATAGAGAGTCAGAAACATCGATGAGAGAGAAACATAGATTAGCTGCCTCCTGCACACCTCCTACTGGGGATGTGCGGGCAACCAAGGTACATGCCCTTGACTGGAATCGAACCCGGGACCCTTCAGTCCCCAGGCCGATGCTCTATTCACTGAGCCAAACCGATCAGGGCTCTCCTCTATTTTTCATCATTTAGTGATCTTGTAAAAATGTAAATTAGACCTTGTCCTTCTGCTTAAAACCTTCCAGAGCCTTCCCATTGCTAAAATTTAGGACAACATCCGAACTCCTAGTTATGACCTGGAACCTCCCTACATGATCTGACTCCCGCCATCTCTCTAAAGAGCAAGATGTAGAAGGGGAGTTGGTGAGGTAATGTTACCTCCGAGGGGGTATTTGGAAATGTGTGGGATTTTTTTTTTACAGTTTCAATGATACTTACTGGCATTTAGGGGGTGCTGGGCCAGGGTTGGTTGGCACTTGTCCTGTTATGTGTTGTTTAGCTCAGGGCCCATTCCAATGCCTGATTTATGATAGGTGTTTAAGAACACTTGAATGAAACCACATTCTTCTGGACCTCAGTATTCCCCCGTTGTAGATTGGTAGAGTGCCTACTTCCTAAGACTGTAGTGAGACAGACGTAACCTTTTATAAAGCGCCTGGTACACAGTAACACTTAATCCAGGGTGATTGCTGCAGAGCTTTCTTTGCTGTGACTGGGTATAAGCGCCGCCCATCCTTTTCCCCAGGGCATTAGAATTAGACCCTGTCACCTTTGTGGGGGTGGGGGGTGGGAAGGTGGGTGCACCTCTTTTCCTGAAGCCTAATCTGATGGAGCCGAGGTTTGACTCCAGTTGTCCTGGAGTCCAGGCCCGGCTGCCGAAACGAAGGCACAGAGGTTCTCTTCCTGGACCCGTAACTGGCCCGTGGGAAGCCTAGTCTAAGAGAAAAAATAACCTCCTGCTGGAGACTCAGCTGAGAGGGAGGGAAGGTAGTAGTCTCCCCTCCCGCCCTCAGTGCTTCTCAGAAAGGAGAAGCGCGGCTTCCTCCCGCCTCCTGGCCTCCCTTCTTCCCCCGCCCCTTCTGCTTCGCCAGCCCCAAAGCAGCGCCTTCACTGCGCGCTGCGAGGGCGGGAGCGTGCTGCGCCCGGGAGCTGGGGCGCCGAGCTGCAGGGAGCCCCGCTCCCGCCGACCAGAGGCCCGGGTGGAGCTCGGGCTTGGCGTGGCCAGGCCCGGCGGGAGAGAGGTGCGGCTCTGCGACAAAAACAGTGGCCAGAGATGCCGGGGCCAGCTCTCCCCACCAGGTATTGCCGGCCCAGCAGGGCGATGCTGGGGAGGGGTTAGTCTCTGCAGGCTTCGGAGCAGTGGTGATGCAAGGTTTGGTAGATTTAGGGTCGCTTCCCTTAAGAGATCCCAAATGAGAGAAGGGCTGAAGGTGGAACCCTCCGAGGAGCCGATGCTGGGCTAGGCCAGCACTGGGATCAGAGCTCTGGCAGGGAAGGGCGTGAAGGGGAAGCTGGGTTTTGGGGAACTGCTCTGCCTCAGGAACCTCGCTCCTTGGGTGCTTGGTGGCTAGGGCGATACTTTTTCTCTGCCTTGGCTTAGCTACCTGCCAGCTGGGATGGTGGGTTTTTTTTCCCTCTTGGGTGCTGGGGAGGGGCATTATATTATAAGTGACCTGTTAAGAGGTCCAGTAAACTGGGAGATAGGAAACTTGGGGGGCTGGCCCTGTGCCAGTAGCCACTGTGGGCCTCAGTTTCCTTATCTCTTCAGCGAAGGGCTTGACATTCTGTTTGCAACTCTGGCTTTTCCGGGCTGTCAGATTGCCTTCTGGAAAAGTGAGCTGGTATGAAGTCCTTCCCGTGGGCGGCAGAAAAGCCCCCTTCACCCTGGAGGAGACAGGTGAACTCTGGCAGCAGACCTGTGTCCTGTCTTCTAGCCAGCTTGTGGATAGCATCTTGCTGGTCTGCTCAGGACCCAGTGGCTTTCTGGGCAAGGCAGAGGTTGAGAATGCCGACTGTTTTGGTGTTGCGTGTGGGTGTGTTGTGTGCAGGGAGGTGGGATTAGGAAGAAGAGGGGCCAAGGTATGTTAATGGTTTTTCTCAAAACTGACCAGTTTTTTGATACTTAGGTATAAAGCTGTTTTAAACTAGGCTGTCTTCTCTGGAACCCCCTTGTTATTCTGCCAAATTAATGACAGACTTGGGGTCTGGGTAATGTCTTAATCACTATACTCTTTCCTTCTTGATTATCTGGGACCAAGAAATACATGTCAGGCCTGGTATTAACCTACTTGATTATTTAGGCCCTCCTTCTCTCTTCAGTTTTTTTTTATGACTCTGCTTCCTTGTGTTCCTCTTTCTACTTTTTCTTTCCTGCTCCTGGTGATTTTTCTATCCTGCCCCTGACCCACCTTTTCTCCCAGCCTCAGTTTCGCTCTTCTTCCTGCTCCCTCATGCTTCCCCTTTCTTGTCCCTTCCCTTTTTCCTTCCCTCTCTTGGGTCCTTCTCCTGCTTGGTTAGGCGTTCTTCTCTTCCTTTTAGAAGTATTGATAAACTTTCTCATTATTATTGGGTTATTGGTTGTAGGGACCTTTGCTCTGGTGTTTGTGTGGTCCGAACACTCTCTAACTCCCACCTACCTCCCTGGCTTTTGGCTTTCACTTACAAATCCTTTCTTCCCCAAGCGTCAGCCTCTCTCCTTACTGCCTCAGTGCCTTGTGTTGGGCCTACCAATAGGCAGTCTTTCTTCCTGGATTTGTTCCCACCTCCTTCCTGGAGGGGACTGGGCAGCAGCAGGCAGTAGGGAGAACGTAAGTTGGGAGGTGGGAGGTTGAACGCTAGCCTGGGAGGAGAGCAAGAGGGTCCGGTAGGACTGGGCAGAAGCTCACATTCTGATGAAGTTGACTGGGAGAGGAACAAGACTCTTTGGCATCTCTGAGGTGTTACTGACCTGGAGGAAAAGAGGTTAACTTTTGTGAGCCCAGGGAAGATGAGGGGGTACAGGGGTGAGGTGGAGGCAGAGAAGCAGGAGTTCTGGGGGAGAACAGTGGTCTTTTGAAGAAGAGGGTGGCCTGGACAAGATGGGGGTTATTTGTGGATAGTGGTGTGAAAGAGGAACATACAGGTTAATCCTCTTTCCCTCTGAAGGCTGGCTTTTCGAACTGGGTTGTTTCTACTCAGCAAACTCTTCTTGGGCAGTGTTCTCACAGTAAGAGAGTGAGAGGGGAAGCGGAGATAAGGCAGGATTGCAGCTTTCCTGGCACTTACTGTCTAGACTAGAATGTGGAATGTGTATACATACAAAAAGCTTTGAATATGGCATCCATCCATCATGAGACATTCTCTGAACCATCTATTCTGGGTTAGTTATGGTGTCAGGTGCTGGGGATACACAAATGGAAACTGGACTCAGTTGCTGCCTCCCAGTACAGGTGAAGGAGTACGGATATCTGTAACCTCATGCCATAAATGTATGCGGTATAAGAGAAGTACAAATGGCCGTGATAACACAGGGGTTATCATCAAGTCAGCGACAGAGCTGGGTCCTAAACTCAAGTCTTCTTTAAAGGTGACCCCTAGTCTCTTACACCATGTGATCTTCTGGCCCTGTGCGTACATATAGTGTACATAGAGTTTCCTTATATTCTCATTTCTGCCTACCTGTGGGGTTAGACTCTAGGTTCTGCTGAGAAGGAAAAAGAACAGTTCTATATGGTAGGTCACTGTGCCATGGCCAAACAAACACTCATTACCTTGGAAGGGAAAGAGACTTGGTCCCTGTTCACTTCTCCTGGCTCTAGGCCATTGGGTGACTTGGTGCTGAGTTCCCTCTATGAGTCACTGGCTCTCTTCCTCTCCTTCCAGGCAGGCCCCACCTCCCTCCCCAGTTTTCTTCAGTTCAACTTCTGGCGGGCAGTACAGTTCAGAGACCAGATGAAGCTAGGCGAGGCATTTTACTTCCATTGGCATCTGTAATATAGGGATTTAGCAGCTCATAGGACTGGTGAAGATCAAGTGAAATAATGCATATGTGAAACTGCCCTGGAACTTGTAAAGCACTCTGTACAAATGTTACTGTAGTTGTTCCCGAATGCATGTTCAGCCATGAAAAATGCTCAGGTGCTGCAGCCTGAAAGAAGTGCTCAGGGTTGCTCGCTGACTACAGCTGAACCCCAACCCTTGATCATAAAGGAAAAGGAGGGGGCTAGAGAGTGATTTGGAGACTGGTAATTGAGCCCCATGCTGAAAGAGGTATAGTGATTTGTTTAAGGTCAAGCAAATAGTAGGTGGCAAGTATAAAAATATATTGTTTTAAGTGATGCCTTGTGATATAGGAAAAAAAAGAAAGAAAGAAAGAAAGAAAGAAAGAAAGAAAGAAAGAAAGAAAGGAGGAGGAATTTAAAAGCAGACTGACCTCAATTCAAATTCTGGTTCTACCACTTACTAGCTATCTGGTTTTTAATCTTTCTGAGCTTCATATGTAAAATAGAAGATATTTATACTTACCTTGAGGAGCTATAATAACATTTCAAAATAATTCTGTAAAAAAGAAAAATACATACAGTAGGGACTTGATAGCTATACTTATTCTTATCTTGCAAAAATAAACTCTGAAGTCACCTTCTTAAGAAAGTCTCCCCTCGCTGTGGGCTACTAAGGGCCCCTCTTTTGGATTCATGCAGCACTCATGTGCTTCCTCTCATCACGCAGACTGGCCCTTACCATGCTGTCCTATCATTGTGGCTTATGCATCGGCTTCTCCCATTAGTATGTGAATATTTTGAGAGCAGCCACAGTGTCTAGTAAATCTTGGTGTCTACTTGGTGTGTACTCTTGCTAAGCCCTATTTAGTTGCTAGGAGTACATTGGTAAACACAGCAGACTTAGTTGCTCCTTTGGGAAGCTTACTGTTTATTGAGGAAGATGTATAGTAAGTAAGCAAATAGAATTAAAATTCATGATAGATGCTGTGAAAAGCAAGCGTTCCATTTGGTTTCTATCTCTCTCTCCCTCTCCCTTCCTCTCTGAGGTCAATAAAAATATGTTTAAAAAAAGAGTTCCATTTATTCATGTCATGTTTAAGATACTTATGAGAAGTACAGGTGGGGTTGTCTAACAGATTGTATTTAGTCTGAAAGACAGATTTTGGGCTATAGACAGACACTTGGCTAGAGATATCAACGTATAGATGATATGTAAAGCCATGAGAATGGATGAGATCATTTGTTGGAGAGTGTAGTGTATGAAGAATGGAGGTTCCTAGTCTTGGACATATGGAGGATAGCTAGTGAAGGAAGATAGGAGTAGACAGAAAGATAGAAGGAAAGACAGGTGAATGTGCATTCCCAGAAGCCAAGAAATAGAGCATTTGAAAGAGAAGGGAGATCAGTTATGTTGAATGTTGCTGAGAAATTCAATAAGGTGAGAATAGAATAGTTGATTTGGTTTTTTATTTATTTTTTAAAATATATTTTTATTGATTTTTTTTAGAGTGAGAGGAAGGGAGAGAGAGAGAGAAACATCCATGTGAAAGAAAAACATCGATTGGCTGCCTCCTGCACACCCACACTGGGCATTCGAAACATGGGCATTCAATTCCCTGACTGGGAATTGAACTGGCGTGACCTTTTGGTGCATGGGAGGACGCTCAACCAACTGAGCCACACTGGCCAGTTGATTTGGCAACATGGATATAATTGGTAATCTTGACAAGACTACTTTTGGTGAAATAATAGGATGTTAGTTGGCAAACAGAAGGGGAGGGAGTTGGGTAGTGTACTAGTAAGTAGACACTTCTTTTGAGAAGTTTTGCTATAAATGGGGACAAAAAACTAAATGGTATTTGGAGGAGGATGTTGGTGTTAAGGGAAAGGAGTGTGTGTGTGTGTCTGAATAGGAGACACATAGGATGTTTACCCAGTGTTCTTATATCAGACCAAAAATTTGGAGATAAAGCTTGATTTTTTTCTTTTTCTTTTTTTCTCACACTGTACATTCACTCTCGAAATAAATAATTTGGCTCTACCTTCAAAATATATCAACCTTGGCAATACTTCTTTCTACTTACTACCATTCATTCAAGCCACCATTAGTTCTCACTTGGATTATTGTAATTACTTCTTAATGACCTCACTACTTTTCCTCCCCTGAGATCACTGCTCAAAACTCTTCACTGTTTTCTCACACTTGCTGCAAAATCCAAACTTACTGTGTTCTGTAAGGTCCTGCATAATCTAACCTCTGGCTGTCATCTCCAATCTCACTTCCCTTCCACATTCTCCTTGTTCACTCAACTCTTGTCTTGTTGGCCTTTTTGCCATTCTCCACGCCCAAATATTCTTTTCTAGGACAATTGTACTTACTGTTCCCTCAGCTTAAAATGCATCCAGGTATGATTACTATGATTTGCTGTCTTATTTCATTCAGATCTTAAGTGTGTCTTCCTTAGAGAAGCCTGTTCTGATCACCTTTTTTTATGTACCACCTCCATCCCTGTCTCCCCTCTCTCCTTTCACATATACTACTCATCAGTTTTCATTATGGACTTGAAATGTATATTTATTTGCTTATTTCTTTGTTTACCTCTCCTAACTAGTTCATACACTCCATGAACACAGGAACTTTGTCTTATTCACCTAGATTAGTACTGGTACATTGTAGATGCTCAATAAATATATGTTGAATGGCTGAATATATCTAAGAGAGATATATTCAGTCTTTGTCAATCACCATTATATTTTGTCTCTCTGATTTTGACCACTCTTAAGTACCTCATGTAAGTAGAATGAGAGAGAGAGAGAGAGAGAGAGAGAGAAAGAGAGAGAGAGAAAATATTAATGGAGCTGAAAGAGAATATCATTCCAGGTGAGAGAGAGAGAGAGTACAAGTAAAGAGTACAAATATATATATTTGATTTTAGAGAGAAAGGGAGATGTAAAGAGAGATAGAAGCATCAATGATGAGAGAGAATCATTGATCAGCTGCCTCTTGCATGCCCCATACTGGGGATTGAGCCTGCAACCCGGGCATATGCCTGACCGGGAACCTGGTTTTCATAGATTGATGCTCAACCACTGAGCAACACTGGCTGGGTGAGAGAATGGCTTTTGATGGGACACCTTCTTTACTGTAACTGGATGGTGCAGGTTCAGGGAGGCATGTAATTTGGGGGTGGGAAGATGGAATTCTCTTGCAAAGATTTCTGTTTTCTCATGGAAGATAATCTTATCAACTAAAGGTGAGTAGAGAATCCAGTTGAATGCCCATTTGAGGTAAGATAATCACAGCTAGGGAGGTACCATAATTTTCAAGTGAAACCAGGTATGTTCTCAAGGGCATTCAACTGCTCCAGTATAGAGACAGTTGGGAGATAGAGTAGTTCAGTTTCCAATTGAAGTTGGAAACAGAAAAGGCAAGGGGGTGATTTAAATAAAAAATCAGAGTTATTTAGATGGATTGATCAGATTTGTTTAAAGTATCTGACAGATTTTACTTAGATTCAGTTATGCATTGCCCATAGTTAACATTTAAGTTTTAGTTCACTGGTCCCTACCTCATGAACAGGCTCCTACTGTAATATGACGGTCTATACCATTGTGAACTTTTGGCACATTGTAGTGTATTTATTATATAGTAATTTCTACTTGCCCTTACTTTTTTCCTTTTCTTATTGTGGTAAAATATGTATAACATAAAATTTATCATCTTACGTATTTTTAAGTATACAGTACAGTGCTATTAAATACATTTATATTATTGTGCAACTATTATCACCATCTATTCCCATTAGTCTTCATCTTGTAAAACTGGAACTCTATACCTATTAAACCCATTCACCCCTCCTCCAGCCCCTCTCACCCACCATCATATTTTCTGTCTCCATGATTTTGACTACTCCAGGTGCTTCATATAAGTGGAATCATACAGTATTTGTCTATTTGTGATGGGCTTATTTCACTTGCATAATGTCTTCAAAGTTTATTCATGTCATTGCATATTGCAGAATTTCCTTTCTTTTCTGAATAATATTGCATTGTATGTATATACCACACTTTGCTTATTCATTCATCTGTCAATGTATTGCATCAACACTTTAGCTATTGTGAATAATGGTGCTATGAATATGGGTATACAAACATATTTTTGAAACCCTGCTTTCAATTCTTTTGGGTATATACTTAGAAGTGGAATTGCTGGATCATACAGTCATTATATTTTTATTTTTAAACTTGAGGACTGGTGCATGAAATTCGTGCATGGGTAAGGTCCCTAGGCCTGGCTGGTGATCAGGGCCAATCAAGGCCTTCCGGCTGCCAGCTGGGACCTTCCTTCATTCTGTGCCGCCCCCTGGTGGTCAGCGCATGTCATAGCAAGCGATCAAACTCCCCGTCTCCCGGTTGAACTCCCGAGGGGGACACTTTATATATTACCCTTTTATATATAGATTATTATTATTTTTTAAATCCTCACCTGAGGATATTTTTCCACTGATTTTTAGAGAGAGTGGAAGAGAGAGAGAAAGACAGAGAAATATCTATGTGAGAGAAGCACATCGATTGGTTGCCTCCTGCATGAGCACTGACCAGGACCCAAGCTGGGGAGGAGCCTGCAACCGAGATACATGCTGACTGGATTTGAACCCAGGACCCTTTGGTCTGCAGGCCGACGCTCTATCCACTGAGCCAAACCAGCTAGGGCCTGTAATTCTATTTTTAATTTGTTAAGGAAGTGCTATTTCTGTTTTCCACAGTTGCTTTATCATCTTACATTCCTACCAACAGTGCACAAGGGTCCCATTTTCTCCACATCCTCACCAACACTTGTGTTTTTTTAATAGTAGCCATCCTAATGGTGGCGAGGTGGTATCTCATTGTAGTTTTGACTTGCATTTTTCTAATGATTAGTCATGTTAAACATCTTTTTATTTGCTTATTGGCCATTTGTATATCTTCTTTGGAAAAATGTCTGTTCAAACCCATTGCCCATTTTTTTCTTTTCATTTTTAAATATATTTTTTATTGTTGATAGTATTACAGATATCTCCCATTTTCCCCCTCTCCCCCCTCCTCCCAGCCCCTATCCACCACCCCAGGTTTTCACTACCCTATTGCCTGTGTCCATCCATTGCCCATTTTTGAATCAGGCTCTTTTGTTTTTTGTTGTTGTTGCTGTTGAGTTTTAGAAGATTAATGTTGTGGCTTTTAAAAAATAATTATTTATTGATTGGAGAGAGAGAGAGAACATTGATTTGTTGTTTCACTTAGTTATGCATTCATTGATTGATTCTTGTATGTGCCCTGTCTGGGGATTGAACCCAGAAGCTTGGTGTATTGGAACCATGGTCTAACCAACTGATCTACCAGGGTTGAGGATCGATGGTTTTTGATTTTTGAGTGATTTTGACAGACTATGATTAGGGAAAAAGAGAAGCAAAGGCAGGGGGGACTAATGGGTAGTGCATTGGAGCTTAAAATGAAGTCTAGGAATTGTGGTGGAAGTTCTTGAGTAAGTGAGCTGTATGAATAAGAGGTTGTGTTTGGAGTAGATATGACTCATTCCAAATATTGGAGTAGATGCACATTTTGGTGATAAGGTTCAGGATGTGATCATGGTAGTACCGGCTAACCTGGACTGGAGGTCAGCAACTTGGCCAGAGTGTTGGAAGATCATTAATGTTGCTGTCAAAGTCACCTAGAATGGTAACTGCTGTGGTGCAGAGGAAGGCTGATCTAGGAACTAAAGCCTTTGAGTGGGGTGGCCAGGAAGTGAGTGTGAGGCAGCAAGTAAGTGTGATAGCAGCCAGTGGAGGCTACTAAAACGAACAGAGGTTTCTACAAGAGGAAGAGAAAGAAATAGTTTTATGAAATAGCACTGAAAATTAAGGACAACATTGATTGGTTGGGTATGAGAGAGAACACAGCTTCCAGTAGAGAGGGCTGCTAGAGGGGATTCTTCTTCAGATGATAGCCAGGTTTCCTTTAAGGCAAGGAGGCAAGGAGTCGGAAAGGGGTGAGGAATTTGGTCAGACAAGAGGGCAGAAAAGGTTGGGAATGAGAGTTTGGGTGATTGAGAGTGACTGAAGTCAATGGGCACTGGAAGCTTGATTGGCTTAGTCTGGATATCTTTTAGAGGCCAAGAGGGCAGTCCATTTTCATGCTGTGGTTCTTAATACTTCCAAGAGAAAATGTTCCTTTGAGGCAGCATGTGGCATTGTGGGAAACCACAGGATATGTTCAGGCAGCGATTACCTGGAAGATCACCTATTTAGGAGACAGCAGAATAGATTCCAGTGTTTCTTGGAAGGTTGAACCAGATTGCCTATTGATTCCTTCTCAGATCGTATGGGCTGTTTTAGTGATGATTTTCTCAGTTCAGGCCATTCGTTAAGAGGTCTAGAGGTTTGAAGCTTACTCTTGGGAGTAGCTCAACTGATGCTGCAGGTCAGGAAGGTAGGGAGAGGATTATAAGACCGTTGGTACTGCTTTCTGGAAGTAACTCTAGGGACTATTTTTCAGGGGTGGTAGGAATGAGGAAGATGTGCAGGTGTGATTGGTTGGGGGAGGAGAGGATGAAGGTACCAGGCCAACCTTAGTGACCTTAATTAAGTCTGACACCAAATCTCTCTGCCTTTTCCATTTCACTTTGCTTGCCTCTCAGACCTCACCAATTGCAAGAAGCCTCCCAGGTACAGTTCTTTGTTCATTCTGTCTCAAATAATAATCAGTGTAGAAAATACTTGTAAGGGAATCAGAGTTATCGGAGGCGAGTCATGGCTTTCTCCCTATTTCATTGAGTGATCTTAGATAAATTGCATACCCCTTTGGTTTCAGGTTCCTAACTATAACATAAATATTTGGAACTGACTGATTTTTCAAGATTCTTCCAGTTCCTCGTGTTTCCTTTTCTCTTCCCACTAAAACAGGTTGCTTTTTAGTGAACCTGTACTATTACCAGGTCTGTGCTGGGCCTGACTCTGGAATACAGAGGTTAATTAGATTCAGTTTTATCCCTTGATTTGTTCATAGTCTGGTGAAGGTAATGTGATGAAATATGGAAACTGCTGCTTAGAAGTAAGTATAAAATGCTATTAAATTGGGGGAAGGAAGATGTAGAGGGGGTGTTCTGTGAAGGTTTTTCATAGAGGAAGTGAGTCAAACTGGGTCTTGAAGATTGAGTCGGACTTTGTTTGGCAGACGAGTTGGGACATTTTCAGCAGGGAGAGCAGTGTGGGCAAAGGCAGGGGCGTGAATGCATATTGAGCTGGGACAATTCGTTTAGGAAATAGCGGAGAAAAACTGGAGAGATGAGTGGGGGATGTGAACACATATTTATTGGATATTTATTTTGTGCCAGGTAGCATGCTAGACGCTTTTATGTATGCTTTTTAATTCTCATAACTGTATAAGTAGGTAGCCTTATTTGAATTTTGCTAAGAGGAAACTGAGGGTTAGAAATTAAAGTAGCTTTCCTTACCGTCCAGAAGCAGCCTCCAGCTTTCCTCCCTGCTACCTCAGCAGTTGTTTTCTTCTTGCTAAAGTGGCTGGAGGCTGCATAGCGGGAGTGTCTTTGACATGTCAGAAGGACATCCCTCAGCAAATTCAAGACTGCAGCATTCTAGGCCTCTGCCAAAGAAAACCTCCTGGCACAATTTAATTAAAGATCAGATTCTCATAACTAGGTGTCAAGGGCATGCAGTACTCCCCCAGTCTTGTGGGGAGTATAGGTCATGCCAGTTTCAGCTGCTCTGAGTTGTTGGAACTGAGAAATGTGATTAATATATATTTGGAATAGATTTTATTTCTTCTTCCTTTCTCTCCTTCATTTAAAATAACGGTCTGAGGGGTTATTAGGGGTTATCTAGTCCGTCCCTTTGCCTCTAGCGTGAACAGTAAGGTGTGATGATGTGGTGGAAGAAAAGGAAGTCTTGGTTATAGTCTTCATTTCAGGTTCCTGCCTCTGCTGCCCGCTAGCTATGTGACCCTGGGTGACCGGGAACATCTCTGAGATTTTGTTTCTTCTGATTTGCTCACTATTTTATCTCCAGCACCTAGCACAGCCTGGCAAACAGTAGGTAATACATAAATATTTGCATGAACGACTGAGAAAATCGATACCAATTGAATAGATTTCCAAGTTTTCTGTAAATTCCCACATGTGATCTAATGTTAATGGTTATGCAAATATCAGCCCCAAATGATGGCAGAAATCCTATTTGTGAAGATAGTTTGCCCAGAAGGTTCTCTGGGGAAACTGTTTTAGAATTTTAGGCAAGTTTCTTGGGCAGTGTAAAGAGTCTCCCAGACTTCCCAAGTCTCATTATGTGAGCTTTCGGCATCACAGAGAATTCACTGAGAATTCACTGCAGACGGGTAGCAGCTGGTCCCTCCTTCAGGCAACACCTCTTTTTTCATTGTCATCTCTTTACAGCCTTTAAAAAAGTGAACAGTGTCATCTTTTATTTTTAACATGAGACATTCATTGCACAGATCTAGATTTGCTAAGAAGGGACCATTTTGTGACTAAAAAATGCTGTAAAAGACCCTCTGTGATTCCTGCACCCTACTTTTTCACCTTCACATTGCATTCTTCCACACTGTACTCTCACACTTATATTATTCCCGTGGTCTAGGATGCATTTGCCTTCATTGCTCTCCATCAAAATAATTTATTTATTGTCTGTTTTCTTTGGTTCAGGTACTAGACCA
This sequence comes from Myotis myotis, assembly GCF_014108235.1. Classification (NCBI taxonomy): domain Eukaryota; kingdom Metazoa; phylum Chordata; class Mammalia; order Chiroptera; family Vespertilionidae; genus Myotis; species Myotis myotis. Next base: position 36,607,616 of record NW_023416314.1, read on the forward strand.
GTGCTGTTCCAGACCAATTGCATCAGAGCTTAAGCCACAACTTCTTAATAGGAAAATTTTCAAACATACAGCAAAGTTCAAAGGATTTTATAGTGAATAGCTGTAAAACCACCATCTAGATTCTTCTGCCATAAACATTTTCATATACTTGTTTTATCACATCCATTATATATTAATATTGACATGTATAGTATATCACATCGGTATGTTCATCCATTAATCAATTTTATTTTTAAAAATGCATTTCAAAGTAAATTGCAGATATTAGTATACTTCCCCTTAAGTATTTCTGCTGGTGCTTTAAGAAGCTCATAGGGATTCTAATAGTCGAGAGTCAAAGACCACTAGTCTGACCTATTTATTACCCTACTCTTAATACCATCTCTTCTTATGAAGCCTCATTGATTACCTTAGTTCAATATAGGTATTCCTTTCTGTGTCTTCTGACATTTTATCGCTTGTACTGTTCTATGGCACTCTTTTAAATGGCCTGGCATTGTGGTTTTCTAGGTCCTGTCTATCCTGCTTTCTAGACTGTGAGAACCTCTATAGTTGGGATCATATCTTTTTCATTTATTTGTCTCCAAATCTCTGGTTTCTGGCATAGCACCTTACATGTAAGTACTTAGTAAAAAGTTATTGATTTGAATTGTACTTGAATGAGGAACCTGCAACTACAGCAAAAGGTGTATATAACTTTCATGTGGCTGATTTGAGGGCCAGGGATTTGTATATCTTCTCTGGTGCTTATTAGCTCCTGGAAGAAATTTGGGAAATATCAATCAAGTCCAGCCCAAACATGTTTATATATTTCTATATTTGCTATTGGCTAGATGTGACCAACCTAAACATAAATCAGAAGTAGAATTCAGGTCAGAAAAGGGACAAAGAGGCTAGAATTACCTCAAATATAGTTGGAAAATCCTTTGGCAGAGAGTCTGAAGACATGGATTCTAATCCCCACCTTTATTTATTTATTTTAAAAAATATTTTTATTGATTTCAGAGAGGAAGGGAGAGGGAGAGAGAGATAGAAACATCAATGACGAAAGAAAAATCGTTGATCGGCTGCCTCCTGCATGCCTTCACAGTAGGGACTGAACCCACAACCTGGGCATGTGCCCTGACCGGGAATTGAACCGTGACCTCATGGCTCATAGGTTGACGCTCAACCACAGAGCCATGCCAGCTGGGTGGAAGATGACTTCAGGTATCTAAAGTTCTGTCTGGGGAAGAGGCAATAATCTTTTCTGAAGAGCCCTAAGAGATGGGATTTAGGACTAACAGATGGAAGTAGTTTTTGTTTGTTTATTTACTTGTTTATTTGTTCACTTCTTCTTTTATTTGTTCATTTGTTCAACAAGTCTTTATTGATTACCTATTCTTTGCCAGGCCTGGGGTTGGGGATTGAGAAGTAAACAAGACTGGATTTTGTTTTGGGGGTGTTCATAGTCTGGCAGGGGAGAGGAATGAAAGGGGAGGCAAATGTGTAAACAAGCAATTGCCATGCAGTGTGAGGTAGACAGAACTTAATATAAGTGAGAATTCTCTAAGTGAGGTGACCAAAGATAGAATAGGCTGACTTTTGAGACTGTAGATTTTTTTTATCACTGGAGGTTTTCAACCATAGGCAGGAGACCTAGGCTGGAATATGGTGCAGTGAATTCAAACATTGTATTTCAAAAGCAGATTTTATGTTTTAAGTAACTTGGGCTCTTTTACCACCAAGAATTCCCCAGGCACAGGAAAGAACTGAGAAATGAAGAAAAGCTGTATGTATCAGAAAGGCTGATGAAGCCTTTTTTGGCACAGTCCTGGGCTGTGGTCATAAAAGGGAGTTACAGTCAATGAAGTTGTTGGCTGAAGAGGCAAGGAAGGGCCTGCTTAGAGTATCAGGTGGCCGCAGGGAGTATAATTTTGGAACTGGCAGTTCGCAGCGGGAAAGTATCCTTGAGGACTGAGCCGGCAGAAGCTCTCTGTGGCGGAGCTGAGGGACCTGAGTTGGGGCTGGTGGGGAAAAGCAAGAGCAGAGCTGCAAAGTGCACCTGGAAGAAATGGGTAAAAAGCACGGCACCCAGAGAGTTACTCAGACCAGACTGTCTTCGCTTACTTGGTTTATTGTGTTCAGAAAAAGAAGTAAGGAGCAGTTGGTGTGCCAGAGGAAGGTCAGGATGAATTATACAAAAAGATGAAGTTCGAATTTGACCTGGAAAGATGAGTAGGAGACATCATTGACCAGAAGCATTGGGGAGTCAGGAGGGGGTAAGAGTCTATTTGGCAAATTCAGGAGAACAGAGATTTATTTCTGAGGTATAGTTTGAATGTAAGTTGGGTCCAGATGTGGTGGCTTAGTGTATAAGGTAGGTCGATGTCAGATTGGGAAGAACCTTAAAACTTCATCTGTATTAAGTTCCTTAATGGCAAGGCATGTATCCCTGTGTAAACTTTTTTTAAAAAAATATATTTTATTGATTTTTTACAGAGAGGAGGGGAGAGGGATAGAGAGTTAGAAACATCGATGAGAAAGAAACATCGATCAGCTGCCTCCTGCACGCCCCCTACTGGGGATGTGCCCGCAACCAAGGTACATGCCCTTGACCAGAATCATACCTAGGACCCTTGAGTCCGCAGGCCGACGCTCTATCCACTGAGCCAAACCAGTCAGGGCCCTGTGTAAACTTTTGATTAATTAAAAAATTTATTGAATCTACTATAAGTCAGATACTCTACTAGGTACTTTTGGATTGTAAAAGTGACAAAATAGAGCACAACCTTTGGGGAACACTTGCTTCTGGTGAAAACAATTATAATCTAGTAAAAATAAATGTAATAACCTAGAAATATACCATTGCCCTGGGTCTGGAGGAGACATCTAACTGCTTAAAGGTGAGAACAGTTCCAAAGGGCACATGGAGAAAAGATTGGGGGTGGTGGGGAGGGAGGATGAGGGAGGGATGAATGCAGGGATCATTTAGTTTTGCATTTATTAGAAAATGTTAAAAAGACTCCTATAGATTTTGTTTATACCATTTAAGCAATTGATATGTAAGGCAGTGGTATTCAAATCTGGCTGGTATTAAGATCACTAGTTTTTTAAATTACAGAATTTGGCCTTAGCCCAGCCATACAAAATCAAGATTTATGAGAGTTAAACCATGCATCTCTATTTTCTAAAAAGCTCTGGGTAATTATTATGCTGATTTTTTTTTTTATTAGAAACTTTAGTCTTTAAAACACTGTTGTGTTTGACTCCAAGGAGCTTACATTCTAAGTAGTCATGGTTAAAGATATACTATCCTCTGTAGCATGGAAGAATAATGAGAAACTTTATTAATTCTGGAAACATATCTATCCATTGACACTTATTTGAAGTAATAACATCTATCTTCATTAAAACTATTGCTACCATGTAATAGGAGATTTTACCTCTTTCCCCCCTTTTTTTATTCTTTATATTTTCCAGAAGCATTGGAGATTGCCAATAAATCCAGCATCATATAGGATAGGATGGTTACTTCATTGACCATTGTATATTTAGAATAAGGTCAAATTTTAGAGGAAGGTGATAGTGCAGAGGTGATGTAGGCCAGGTGTCTGCAAACTTTTCCTGTAAAGAACTAGATTGTAAATATTTTAGGTTTGTGGGCATACAGTCTCTGTTGCAACCACTCAGTCCTGCCATTGGAATGTGAAAGAAGCCATAGACCTTTGTAAATGAATGGGTGTTGCTATGTTTCAATAAAACTATTTACAAAGCCTGCAGCTCTACAGACCCTTGATAGAGTGATACAGTCCATTCCAGAGAGGGAATGTTACAAAATTAGAGATAGGCAGAAAATTCACTGTGTGGAATGCTACTAGCAGTTTTATTTAATCTTCATGTGAATGAATAAATGGCACACAATGATTAAAGAATTTTTCTAAAGCTAATAAGTGGCACTGGGATTCATACTTAGTTCAGCTGGGCTAAATTTCTATCTTTTAAACTACATCATCATGGTTTTCTGTGTTCTCCAATGCCTCAGATAGGGGAATGCAGAGAAAAAGCAAGAACCTTGTGAATTTTCAGCAGTGCTTGGCACAGAGTAGGCATTGTATCTTTGAGTACTGTTGACTGAATATGATAGTGGTAGTCGTGGTATGCAGAGAAGGGCTTGAACAGGGCCCTGGAGGAAGGATTGTATAATTTGGATTCTTTCAAACTTTTCAACACACATTTCTTTTTGTTCAGAAATAATAAAAATGCTATGTTCTTTTTTTCTGATTCCAGTAGCTGCTGGTGGTGGTGACAATGTCAAATAACGGCCTGGACATTCAAGATAAACCCCCAGCCCCTCCAATGAGAAACACCAGCACTATGATTGGAGCTGGTAGCAAAGACGCCGGAACCCTAAACCACGGCTCCAAACCTCTGCCCCCAAATCCCGAGGAGAAGAAAAAGAAGGACCGGTTTTACAGATCCATCCTACCTGGAGATAAAAGTACAGTATTTCACTTCTTTCTCATAATTTATATACTTAATTTTTTTTTTTTTTGGTAACCTGGATAAGAGATTTGTTCTTTCCTTGACTTCATTTTCCTTTAATACCTCCTTCCACCCTATTAAATATTTCTCTTGTCTTTTTTGCCTAAAGTGGCTGGAGTCAAATGGAAAATAGACCTATTAAACTCTTACTAGTATTAATTATTCTGAGCAAAATTCTAAGAAAATAATTACGCTCTTGCCAGACTTTGGACAATCTGTACATGTTTATTTACTTAGACTGTTTATGAACTCTCAGAATGTAAGCAATATTGACATGTGTTCATTTGGGAGTGCTTTGTTTCCAGACTAGTTTTATTTGGAATGTCTTTTCTTCAGATTCTTGATTGCCTCTTTTTTATTCATATATCTTGAGCTCACACTTAGATTTGGGGATTAAATATCAGTAAGAAGGGCAAGTAGTAGCTGAGGAAAGGAAGCTTGGAAAAGGAAGCAGGACTCAGCATGAGTTCACTCTGAAAAAGTCATACCAGCTGGGCTCATTTCCTTTCTGTTGACAAAGCTTCTAGAAGAATAACCAGGATTTTAACAGTGTATTTGATAAAGTCACTGAAATCCTATGGACAATAGTGAAGTAGAGGTTTGGGTGTCCACATGGGTAGATGACTTTTGTTTGACACCCTCAGCCCCAAATATTTATTTAAGGGTCTGTTGCTATGAAGTAAAATTCTCAGTCATGCCTACAGGGCTTTGTTCTTGTGGCATGCTGAAGAAATTGGCTTTCTGTCTGTAATTAGTTATCATGAGATTCCGATTTAGGTGGACCTGGTTCAAATCCTGGATTCATCACTTACAGCTCTCTACCCTTAGGTAGGTCAGTTAACTCCTTTGACTTTTAGTTTTCTATCTCTAGGAAAGAATGGTATTGCCCTCTCTCTATAATTGGGATAATATCTCACAGGGTTGTTGTGTGAAGATTCCATTCAAAGTTCCTAATACAGGACCTTCTGCACAGAAGGCACTCAAATATTAGTTCCCCTTCTCTTTACTGGTTTGCTGAAGGTGGGATGCATGGCTAGTAGGTTATATGACAAAATCAGAACTGGGATTCTGAAGCAGCCAGATATAACAACCACATTGATGAATTGCAGAAAATGTTTTGTGTTGCAGAAAAATATAACTGCATAACTACAGATCGGGGGAGATGGTATATGATTGCATCATTTACCAAATAGGGAAAAACAGGAAGAGAAACAAGTCAAGAGGGCTGGCTATTGGAGAGCAGGGAAGATGACTTTAAACACCTTGCATTTGAGGTGAAAGGATAATTGTAGACACTTTGCATTTGAAATGTCTTGACATAGAGATGTCTAATAAGCAGTGGTCTTACAAATAGAAAGTGCTTGGTGAATAACTGAAATGAGAACTAATGAGGCTCTTTATTGAGTACATTGGGCTTGCATCTTTATGTGTTTACCCTTTCTGCTTCCACCTTCACTGTGAGCCCTTTTCAGGTCTGGATAGAAGAAAGGTGGGTAAGTTGCGTAACTTGCATTTTCTGGCTAATTCATTACATAGTAGCTACCAACTTCCTAGGCACAGGGCTATGATGTACATTCGTGGTGTTACCCTGCTCCGGCACCTCCTCCCACATATAGAGCCACTTTGTCCCTCTATTTAGATGTGTGCTTATTTTTAAGATTGTGCTTTTATCAACCATAATTGTTATAAGATCTCTATGAATAGGAAGGCCTTTAACCCAACTTTCCACATGTAGTGAAGAGGGCAAGTAATTGCTGAGGAAAGGAAGAGGACTTTTAAAATTAAAAGTGCGGGCCCTAGCTGGTTTGGCTCAGTGGATAGAGCATCATCCTGCAGACTGAAGGGTCCCGGGTTCGATTCCAGTCAAAGGCACATGCCCAGGTTGTGGGCTTGATCCCCAGTAAGGGTGTGCAGGAGGCAGCTAATCAGTGATTCTCTCTCATCATTGATGTTTCTATCTCTCTCTCTCCCTCTCCCTTCCTCTCTGAAATCAATAAAAATATATATAAAAAATAAAATTAAAAGTTTGGAATTTTTCTTGCTGACAAACTAGGAAGATAATAAAATTTCTGCTCACTAGGCATCATCAATTAAAACCTTGTGCTTCAAATGATACCATCAAGAAAGTAAAAAGATAACCCACAGACTGGGAGAAAAATTTTCCAAATTATATATCTGATAAGGGATTTGTATAAGAAATATATCAGGAGCTATTACAACTGAACAGTAAAAAGACAACTTGATTATAAAATGGGCAAAGTATCTGAATAGACATCTCTCAAAGAAGATATACAGTAAGCCCATGAAAAGATGCTCATAATCATTAACCACTTGGGAAATGCCAATCAGAACCACAGTGAGAGACTACTTCACACCCTCTAGGATGACAATAATAAAGAGAGATAATAACAAGTGTTGGCAAGGACCTGGAGAAATTGAAACCCTCATACACTGCTGGTCGGAATGTAAAATAGTATAGTGAACAGTGGAAAAGTATGTCACTTTCTCAAAATGTTAAACATACTAGTAGAGTTAGTTGCCACATAACACAGAAATGAAAACATGCCCACACAAAAACTAGTACATGAATGTTTGCACTAGCATTATTCATAATAGCCAAAAGTAGAAACAATGCAAATATCCATTAACTGATGAATGAATGGATAAATAAAAAGTAGTGTATCCATACAAAGAAATATTATTTGGTAACAAAGAGAAATGAAGTTCTGACCCATGCTACAACATGGGTGAACCTTGAGAACAATGTTAGTGAAAGAAAGCAGCCACAAAAGACTACATATTATATAATTCTTTTTATATGAAATGTTCAGAATGGGCAAATCCATAGACAAAAAGTAGACGAATTGTTGTCAAGGGCTGTGGGGGAGGCAGATAGAATTGGGGAATTTTGGCTAAGTGGGTTTTCTTTTGGGGGTGATGAAAATGTTCTGAAATTGATTGTGGGGATGTTCACCAGGCTCTGTGAATATACAAAAAGCCACTGAATTGTACACTATATAGGTGAATTATATGTTATATGAATTATATCGCAATAAAACTCTTAAAAAAAAGATTTCTGCTTATAGCAGCAGATGGAAGCATAACCTTCAGACATCATTTGGAACTAAAAGGATGATCTTAGGTACTGAATAGGGAAGTGGGGGTCTGGATATCTAGGTTATAGTCTTGGTTCTCCCATAAATTGGCTGCCTGATTTGGGTTAATTATTTCTCTGTAGATCGCAATGTCTTAAGCTAAAACATTAGAATCAATCCAGTGGATAAATATAGTCTCTCATACCTTTGAAATCCTATCCTCCTATATAGTAAAAGCCTAATATGCTAAGTGTCTGGTCATCCGGTCGGCCATTCAGCCAATCAAAGTGTAATATGCTGATACGCTAAGGCTGCTCAACTGCTCGCTATGACATGCACTGACCACCAGGGGGCAGACAGTTGACTGATTGACCAGTTGCTGTGACGTGCACTGACCACCAGGGGGCAGATGATCCGACTGGTAAGTTAGCTTACTGCTGGGGTCTGGCCGATGGGGACTGAGTGAGACAGACTGGACACGCCCTGGAACCCTCCCGCGGTCCCTCCCTGGCTGGCCAACCTCCTGTGTCCCTCCCCGGTCCTGATCATGCACTAGTGGGGTCCCTTGGCCTGGCATACACCTTCTCACAATCCTGGACCCCTTGGGGGGATGTCGGAGAGCCAGTTTCGGCCCAATCCCACAGGCCAGGCCAAGGGACCCCACTGGTGCACTAATTCGTGCAATGGGCCTCTAGTAATTAGATAAATGAGATATTATAAAGGTGAAGTTGGATCAGGTTGTCTATGTAGGTGAAAACAATCTAGGCCAGTGGTCGGCAAACTGTGGCCCGTGAGCCACATATGGCTCTTTGGCCCCTTGAGTGCGGCTCTTCCACAAAATACGTACAGTGCGATTGAAACTTTGTGGCCCATGCACAGAAGTCGGTATTTTGTGGAAGAGCCACACTCAGGGGGCCAAAGAGCCGCATGTGGCTCACGAGCCGCAGTTTGCCGACCACTGATCTAGGCCAAAGAGCTATAGCCCCAGTGGTACTTCTGGAAATCCTTACTGAGTAACCTTAGGCCAAATCTGGTCTGAAAACAAATCTCTTACCTCAAGGTTAAAGCTGCAGCTCTATAAATTCAAAGTATAGAGTTATAAGAACTTGTTATGAAATGATCTAGTAACTTCTCTTTCATTCTCTAGTTATAGATTTTCTATACATGCCCTGAGCTCATAGGTTTAAGGTCCTAGATGGCTATGATTCATGTGTACATCAAAATGATATTTTTTGAAAAGTGGTTTTACCTTTGTTGGGAGCATTTATTCAACTTGATTTTGTGCTCAGTTGATATTGCCATTCAATCAATCGGCATTGTTGACTTGCTGCTTTGTGCTTAACCTAGTCCTAGCCGGATTCACATTGTCGCAGTCTTTAAAGTGGTGTGCCCTTTGTAAAATATTTGAAAATTTATACCAGCTGCATAGAGAAATGGTCTAGAACTGGACTTAGATCACCTAGATTGAGTCCTACTGTGGTTGGCAGTTAGACAGACAATGAGCAGACCAAAGACGCTGGGGCAGATACAGAAGGTCACTCTGGTCCAAAGCCCTGGGTGCCTAGCAAGGACCAAAATGGGGAAAACAAGGACCTCCCCCGCTGGGTAACTTTTCCTCCTCTAGCATATTGCTGGTCAGGTGGCTTAGACCCCCTAACCTTTCACATCGATGGTCATGTGGTTGGGGCCCTCGCTGACCTTGCCTCCCCTGGCATGTTGCTAGTAATGCCCGTTAGACCCCCTTAGGGAATGAACAAGGGGGTCAGAGAATAGCCCAGGACAATGAATTTTTGACCCACATCAAATATGTCTAGGCCTCAGCTGTGTTTCAGTGCTTGGCCCAGAAAAGCAACAAAACCAGACAAGCTATACTATGGCTGATATCAGGACCAGCTGCATTGACTAATGACACCCCCCCCCCCCCCCCCGAGCTGACCAATCAGTGGACACACCTGGAAAGCTAATGAAATTCTGTTGAGATATTGAGACCCCCCTTTGGGGCTCTCCCTAAAATCTCCATCCTTAACAGCCCTTCGGAGGAGGGCCGGTGAGCTCTCCCTGGAGTCTTTTCTTCCCTCCCTGGCGGGTTAGCTTTACCTTTCTCTTTCCTAAGCTCCAAGGACCCTTCCTTTGCCTCTGTAACTTGTTTCTTAAGCCCATTTCTCCTACGGCTCACTTCTTTTACCTCTGTGACATTCTAAATAAACTTTTTCTTACAGTTTCAGTCGTGGTTCTGAATTCTTTCTTAGCCAGAACTCAAATACCGAGGTTGCTGAACTGAGGTCCGGTCTGGCTCCACTGGTCTGACACCTGGTGTCATTCTTGCCGCCGGCACTACCTCTGATATTTACTGTGACCCACCCCCTTACCTGTTTATTTTAATCCCAGTATTCTTTTTTTTTTTTTTTAAATTAAATCTTTATTGTTCAGATTATTACATTTGTTCCTCTTTTTTTCCCCCCATAACTCCCCTCCTCCCAGTTCCCGCCCCACCCTCCGCCCTCACTCCCCACCCACTGTCCTCATCCATAGGTGCACAATTTTTGTCCAGTCTCTTCCCGAATCTCCCACACCCCTTTCCCCCCCAGGAATAGTCAGTCCATTCCCTTTCTATGTCCCTGATTCTATTATAATCAACAGTTCATTCTGTTCATCAGATTATTTATTCACTTGATTCTTAGATTCACTTGTTGATAGATGCATATTTGTTGTTCATAATTTGTATCTTTACCTTTTTCTTCCTCTTCCTCTTCTTAAAGGATACCTTTCAGCATTTCATATAATCCTGGTTTGGTGGTGATGAACTCCTTTAGCTTTTCCTTATCTGTGAAGCTCTTTATCTGACCTTCAATTCTGAATGATAGCTTTGCTGGATAAAGTAATCTTGGTTGTAGGTTCTTGGTATTCATCACTTTGAATATTTCTTGCCATTCCCTTCTGGCCTGCAAAGTTTGTGTTGAGAAATCAGCTGACAGTCGTATGGGTATTCCCTTGTAGGTAACTGAGTTTCTTTCTCTTGCTGCTCTTAAGAGTCTCTCTTTATCTTTTGCTCTTGGCATTTTAATTATGATGTGTCTTGGTGTGGTCCTCTTTGGATTCCTTTTGTTTGGGGTTCTCCGCGTTTCTTGGACCTGTAAGTCCATTTCTTTCACCAGGTGGGGGAAGTTTTCTGTCATTATTTCTTCAAATAGGTTTTCAATATCTTGCTCTCTCTCATCTTCTGGCACCCCTATAATTCTGATGTTGGTACGCTTGAAGCTGTCCCAGAGGCTCCTTACACTATCCTCGCATTTTTGGATTCTTTTTTCATTTTGCTTTTCCGGTTGGGTGTTTTTTGCTTCCTCGCATTTCAAATCATTGACTTGATTCTTGCGCTCCTCTGGTCTGCTGTCGGGAGTCTGTATAATATTCGTTATTTCAGTCCGTGTATGCTTAATTTCTAGTTGGTTCCCCAATATAAGATCGAGGGTCTCATTAGTTTTCTTGTAGATCTCATTAAGTTTATCGGCGGCTTCTAAACAGTTCTTGAGAGACCTTAAAAGTGTGGTTCTGAACTCTTTATCTTCCATTGACAATTTTGTCCTGTTTCTTTGTCTCCGCATTTTGTTATGCTTCCTTGGTGCACCCCCTAGTGGTCTTTGTTCGCAGTCTTATAGTTAAACCTTGATTGTTGTAGCTAATTCCAGGGAGGGTTTGACCTCCAGGCCAAGTGGCTATGAGAATCAGCTGTGTCAGCAGTGAGGGAACTTCTGTCCTCTAGGGAGGTGCTAATCTAGCCTTTGCCTGAGGCTATCCGGCAAATGCCTGTGTGCAGGGCTTGGGTGGGGCGGGTCGCACAGGATCAACAGGGTGGGCTGGAGAGAGCAGTTATGGCAGCTCTCAGTCCTGTCCCCAGGGGGTCTGCCTCTCTGAGTCCCAGCACCCGCTGCAAAGCTCGGAGAGAAAGCTGCACTCGCTCTGACCGAAGCCAGACAGTCCCGCTGCTCCCGTTTGAGTCTGGGTCCCTAAAGACTCGCCCGGTTCTGGAGCTCAGAGTCTGCGACTCCCTCCCGATTGAAAACGCCAACCGCGCCCTCCGCCGCCAGCCGGCTCCGCGCACTCCGCACCTCAGAATTTGACTTCAGCACTGCGCCTCCTCTGAGTGTCCGTATGGGTTTCTCTTTCCTCCTAGTTGTAGGACTTCCACTCAGCCGGCGTTCCTGTGGTTCTGGGTGCTGTCCCTTCTGTTTTTTGGTTTCACTTTTGAAGTAGTTGTTCAAAGCAGCAAACTCCGGCGTTAACCTATGCCGCCATCTTGGTTCTCCTCCTCATTGTCTTAATCCCAGTATTCTTATCTGTAACATGGTAATAATTATAATTTCCATCCACTCTATACCATTAGTAGGCTTTTGTCATTTGATGTAGTGGGCGTAAAAGCATTTTCTAAACTATAAAACACTGTACAAATATGAAGTGTTTGTGTGTATGTTTTACTAAAAACCTTATTTCTTATTTTATCTGATACTCACAGCAACTCATTTTCTGTTGGGGAGGCCGAGGAAAGTAAATTGTTCAAGGTCTCACAGCTGGGAAGAGGCAGGGATGAGTGCAGAACTAAGTCTTCCTAAGTATGTGTTACATCCTAGCATAACATCTCTGTCAGTTGTTCTCAACCCAGATGACACATCTGAGTCACTCATGATGCTTTTAAAAAATACAGATGCCTGGGTTTCAGCCAGACTTTGGACCCAGAATTTCCAGAGGGTACTTTCGGGTCTCTAAGAAGACTTGGGGGATAAGAAAGGAGAGTTCTCTGTGGGCTGTGGTGGTGACTGGGATGGGAGTTGGCAGTGGGGATATGTCTGTGGGCATTACCTAATGCTGACCTCCAGCATGGCTTCAGTGTGTGCCTGGGGGAATGCGTAAATGATGGGAAGAAGCTGTCACTAGGGGCCTGTAATAGGTGGTGCTGAGCTGCAGAATTCCATGTGGGAAAGCCAGGTTCCTGTGGTCAGGGCCTGGAGCCTATGGTTTATTCTAAGAAGCCCTGCAGCTTTTCGTTTGGAATCTTTTTCTGGCTACATTTTCACAACCAAAGTGGAATTATCTGAGCTTGGGAAGCATTTAGCAAAGTTAATTTTAAAACTGGACTACGTCAGTGTTTATCTCTCCAAGTTTGGAGTGTTTTACTGCCTTGAGTTCAGATTAGCTCAGCTGAACCAATGAGAGGTGCTTCTTAAAAATAAATCTTTAAAAAATATAAATAAGGCCAGTGCCTTGTGCTGAAAATGGATGGCTGTACAACAACATGAGACTTGAAATTGTCAGCCTCATGTGTCAGAAAGCTGAGTGGACGAGGCCACAGGTAGGGCTAAAATTAGGATGTGTGGTTGTATGCTTGTTTCTCCACTTTATGTCCTCAAGCCAGTGATCTCTAGTTACAGGAAATCAGGATGATTTTGCTTTCTATTCAGCCAGTTTCCTGTTAATGAGTGAGATAGGAAATATGACTCTAACACTCTTCCCTTCTCTTACGCATCTTAAAACAACCAATACTATTTGTTATCTCAGTTTTTGAGGGTCAGGAATCCAGCTGGGAAGTTCTGACCCAGGTATCTCATGAGGTTACCATAGATATGTCTCGGATACTTTCTTATGTTAAAGATAACTCAACTTACAAAGGTAACTTTAGTGATCCTCAAAATAACAATAACAATACTAAAAAAGTAGTTTATAACAGTCACAACAATAGCATAGGTACTATTTTCATTTGGGCCATGATTTTTGTCCTCAAGAAGTTTACATCTTAGGTTAGGAGGTAAGTCTTAAAAAACCCCAAAGAATCATTCCAGATAGGAAATAACTAAATGCTGACTCAGTGTCTTGGGAATTCACAGAGAGAGGAAAGGTCAGGAAATCCACTGGGAAGAAGTGGGACTTGAACCAGTCTTTAAAAGATGGCTGAATGTTTAAAGGGAGAATGAGAGGAAGAGGTACTGTATATGAAGGCACTATGGGAGGTACTGCATATGAAGCAGAGCCACCCTCAGCATTACCCTGTGTGCTTTTGTGTTAAAGGACTTCACTTCCCTGGGGCTCTGTTCTTGTAGACTGCTCATCCGCTGAGCCATTCTCTGTTTGTAACTTCTTTACCAGAATTCATTTTGCATTTGCCATTCCAAGCCTATGATGATATACTAACATAATATAAATAATAGGTAAAAGTATAGTGAGATATAAATATAAATAAAATATAAAAATAACAGTTATTCTTACGATACTTTTAAGTAACTAGATCAAAAGAAGTTTAGGCACAGAAAGCAATCCCAAAGCCCTGCAACGTGTCCCATGCATTCCTGTAAGCAAGACAGATGGATTTATGTCATAAATGACAGCTTAATTTCGGCCTTGATAAGTCTTTAGCCTTCCCTCTCAAAGCAGCTGCTTCTGGAAGATACGTTGTCAAGTGGGTAAATAGCTAAAACCTGTGGTCTTTTCAGATTGATTTCTTTTACCTAGTGATGTGCATTTATGGTTCCTCTTTATATGGCTTGATAGATCATTTCTTTCTTATTTTTAAAAATACATTTTTTTATTGACTTCAGAGAGGAAGGGAGAGGGAGAGAAAAAAACATCAATGATGAGAGAGCACCACTGATCAGCTGCCTCTTGCATGCCCCACACTGGGGATCGAGCCCACAACCCGGGCATGTGTCCTGACCAGTGATGGCACTGTGACCTCCTGGTTCATAGGTCGACACTCAACCACTGAGCCACGCCAGCCAGATGATCATTTATTTTTAGTGCTGAACAGTATTCCACTTTCTGGAGGTGCCACAGCTTACTTATCCATTCACCCACTGAAGGACATCTTGGTTGTTTCCAAGTTTGGGTAATTATAAATAAAGCTGTTATAGACATCTATGTGCAAGTTTTTGTGTGAACATAAGTTTTCAGCTCATGTGGCTCAATACCAACGAGTGTGATTGCTTGATTGTATGGAAAGAATATGTTTAATTTTGTAAGAAACTGCAACCTGTCTTCCAAAATGACTACTATTTTGCATTCCCACCAGCAACGAATGAAAGTTTTTGATGCTCCACATCCTTGTCAGCATATGGTGTCACTTTTTGATTTTGGCCATTCTAACAGGAGTGGAGGGGTACTTCACTGTTGTTTTAGTTTGCAGTTCCCTAATGATATATGATGTTGAGCATCTTTTCCGTTTGTATATCTTCTTTGGCAATGTGTGTACCCATGTCTTTTGCTCATTTTCTTAATCGAGTTGTTTTCTTATTGTTGAGTTTTAAGAATTCTTTGTGTATTTTGGATAATGGTTCTTTATTAAATAAATCTTTTGCAAATATTTTCTCCCTGTCTGTGGTTTGTTTTCTCATCCCCTTGATTCTTAAACTTTTATTTTTAAATGTTTATTTTTTTAAATTAAATCTTTATTGTTGAAAGTATTACATATGTCCCCTTTTTACTCCCATGGACCCCTCCTAGCCCGCCCCCAACCCCTACCTCAGGCCTTCATCATCCTACTGTCTGTGTCCATGGGTTATGCATATATGCACACAAATTGATCTTTGGTTGATCTCTTCCCACTAACCCACTCACCCCCACCTTCCCTCTGAGATTCCACAGTCTCTTCCAGGCTGCTGTGTCTCTAGATCTATTTTGTTCATCAGTTTTAAATACGTTTTTATTAATTTCAGACAGAGGAAGGGAGGAGAGAGGGATAGAAACATCAGTGATGAGAGAGAATCATTGATCGACTGCTTCCTGCATGCCCTCTACTGGGGATCAAGCCACACAACCTGGGCATGTGCCCTGACAGGGAATCAAACCATGATCTCCTGGTTTATGGGTCAATGCTCAACCATGGAGCCACACCGGCTGGGCTTATTTTATCTGTTTTAATTTTTATTGATTTTATTGGGATGATATTGGTTAATGAAATTATATAGGTTTCAAGTATACAATTCTACAACACATCATCTGTCTATTATATTGTGTGTTCACTTTCCCTCTAGTAGTAACCATACTGTTATCTGTGTCTATAATGTGTTTCCCCCTCCCTCCAGCTTAATCCCTTCACCTTCTTGCCCCAATCCTCCAAGTCCCCTCCCTTCTGACAGCTGTCAGTCTGTTCTCTATATCTATGAGTCTGTTTCTATTTTATTTGTTTGTTTTATTCATTAGATTCCACATATAAGAGAAATCATATGATATTTGTCTTTCTTGATTGGCTTATTTCACTTAGTATAATACTTGCCAGGTCCATTCATACTGTCACAAAAGGTAAGATTTCCTACTCTTTTATAGCCGAATAGTATTCCATTGTGTAAATGTACCACAGATTTTTTTATATATATATTTTATTGATTTTTTACAGAGAGGAAGGGAGAGAGACAGAGAGTTAGAAACATCGATGAGAGAGAAACATCGATCAGCTGCCTCCTGCGCATCTCCAACTGGGGATATGCCCGCAACCCAGGTACATGCCCTGAAACGGAATCGAACCTGGGACCCTTCAGTCCGCAGGCCGACGCTCTATCCACTGAGCCAAACCGGTTTCGGCGCACAGATTTTTTTATCCACTCATCTACTGATGGGCACTTGGGCTGCTTCCAAATCTTAGCTATTGAAAATAATGCTGCAATGAATATAGGGGTGTATATATTCTTTTGAATTAGTGTTTCAGGTTTCTTTGGATATATTCCCAGAAGTGGGATTGCTGGGTTATAAGGTAGTTCCATTTTTTAATTTTTTGAGGAACCTCCATTCTGTTTGCCATAATGGCTGCACCAATCTGCAGACCCACCAAGAGTGCATGAGGGGTCCCTTTTCTTTACTTCCTCACTAATGCTTGTTGTTTGTTGATTTATTGATGATAGACATTCTGACAGGTGTGAGGTGATATCTCATTGTGGTTTTAATTTGCATCTCTCTGATGGTTAGTGTTGTTAAGCATCTTTTCATATGTCTCCTGGCCATCTGTATGTCCTCTTTGGTGAAGTGTCCATTCAAGTCCTTTGCCCAATTTTTAATTGGATTGTTGTTGTTTTTTGTGTGTTGTTGTGTAAGTTCTTTATAAATTTTGTGTATTAACTCCTTATTAGATATGTCATTGGTGAACATGTTCTGGTATTTAATGGGTTGTCTTTTCATTTTGCTGATGGTTTCCTTTGCTGTGCAAAAGCTTTTTTGTTTGATGTATTTCCCTTTGTTTATTTTTCTTTGTTTCTCTTGCCCAAGGAGATATATCAGAAAAAATATTGCTAAGAAAATGTCTGAGATTTTGCACCTGTGTTTTCTTCTAGGATTTTCATGGTTTTGTGACTTACATTTAAGTCTTTTAAAAAATATATATATATTTTTTTATTGATTTCAGAGAGGAAGGGAGAGGCAGAGAGAGAATCATTGATCGGCTGCTTCCTGCACACCCCTACTGGGGATTAAGCCCGCAACCCAGGCATGAGCCCTTGGCCTGAATTGAATCCGGGACCCTTCAGTCCACAGGCTGACGCTCTATCCACTGAGCCAAGCTGGCCAGGGCTTACATTTAAGTCTTTAATCCATTTTGAGTTTATGTGTGTGTGGTGTGAAAAGGTGGTCTAGTTTAGTTTTTTTCATCTATCTGTTCAATTTTCCCAATATCATTTATTGAATAGACTGTCTTTACCCCACTGTATGTTCTTGCCTCCTTTGTCAAATATTAATTGACTCTAAAGGCATGGGTTTATTTCTGTGCTTACTATTCTGTTCCATTGGTCTATAAGTCTGTTTTTGTGCCAGTGCCATGCTGTTTTTATTACTATGGCCTTATAGTATAATTTGATATCGGGTAGCGTGATTCCTTCAACATTGTTCTTCTTTCTGAAGATTGCTGTGACAGTTTGGGGTCTTTTGTGGTTCCATATAAATTTTTGGAATATTTGTTCTAGTTCTGTGAAATACCCCATTGGTATCTTGCTAGGAATTGCATGGTATTATAGATTGCTTGGGGTAGTATAGACATTTTAATGTTGATAATTCTTCCTATCCATGAACATTGTATATGCTTGCACTTATATGTATCTTCTTCAGTTTTTTTCTTCAGTGTTTTATAATTCTCTGAGTGCATGTCTTTTACATCCTTGGTTACGTTTATTCCAAGGTATTTTTTTGGGGGGGGGGGCGGGGGATGCAATTGTAAATGGGATTGTTTTCTTAGCTTCCCTTTCGGATAGTTCATTATTGGTGTATAGAGGTGAAATGGATTTCTGGATATTTATTTTTCAGCCTACTTTACTGAATTTATTTATCAGTTCTACTAGTTTTTTGGTGGGATCTTTAGGGTTCCTTATATACAGTATGATGTTATCTGCAAATAATGACAGTTTTACTTCTTTTTAAATTTGGGTGCCTTTTATTTCTTCTTCTTGTCTGATTGCTATGGCTAGAAATTCCAGTACTGTGTTGAATAAGAGTGGTGAAAGTGGACATCCCTGTCTTGTTCCTGATGTTAATGGAAACAGTTTTTGCTCATTGAGTATGATGTTGGCTGTGGGTTGATTCTCAAACTTTTATATACACACGAATCATTAGGGATCTTATTAAAATTTTTATTCTGACTCAATAGTCTATGGTGGAGTTTGAGATATTAAAATTTAGATTCTGATTCAACAGTCTTATGGTGGAGTTTGAGATTCTACATGTTGATGCTGACTGATGCTGCTTTGAATAGCAAATCTATAGATTACTCTAACTGTTGTTTTCATTGGAGAGGACCAGAATGCAGATGATGGGCAACTCTTAGAATGATTCAGGCCACAGATAACTGCCTGAAATAGGGTGGTGGCAATGAAGAGAGAGAAGAGTGGGTAAATTTGACCACTGTGTAGAAGATAAATGCATTGAGGGAGAGCAGAATCATAAGCAGCAGCAATCCATGAGAGGCAGAGTGACAGAATAGAAAGGCTACAGAGCTGGAAGTCTAAAAGCCTTAGTTCTGGTCCCACATTTGCTTCTGAATTGCTCTGTGGCGTTGGGCAGATTACTTAATTTCTTGGAACGTTTGTTTCTTCTTCTGTCAAATGGGCACCATAA
The DNA here is from genome assembly GCF_014108235.1 of Myotis myotis. NCBI lineage: Eukaryota > Metazoa > Chordata > Mammalia > Chiroptera > Vespertilionidae > Myotis > Myotis myotis. Next base: position 36,626,308 of record NW_023416314.1, read on the forward strand.
TCACTGCCCTGCTTGTCACACTGTTGTTTTGAGACGCTAGAGAACTAATATATGTGAAAGTGCCTTGTAATCACTAGAGCATGATACAAATACAAAACTAATTACATCTTCAATGACCTTATTCTGAGGCACTAAGAGTTAGCACTTATCTTTGGGGAGACACGATTCAACCCCTAACAAGGGTACTTCAGCTCTATAACTTTTCTGCGAGGTCAGCAGGACTGTAGTGAACATCTACTCTATGCTAGACCCTACAAGTATTTGAACTTAATGAGCCTTTAAGGTCTTAACCTAGGGAGGCAGCATAGCATCGTGGTATAGAGATCAGGCTCTGAGCCAGACTGCCTGGGCTTGGGTCTTGGGACTGCCAATTACTAATCATGTGATTTTGGGCAAATAACTTAATCTTATTTATATGTAAAATAAGGATGATAGTACCTGAGTGATAGAGTTGCTGTGAGGCTAAAGTTAATTAATACATATAAAAGAATTTGAGCCATTGCCTGGTAAGCACCTGATAAAATATTAATGACTCACATTATTAAATCTACTTCCAAATATAAAATTCTGTAATTGAACCTTAAAGAAGTCCATAATCAAAGACCTAGTAAGTAGGACGCAGGCTATAGAAGCTCATTGAATATAGGATGTCAGGGCTGGAAGTGTCCTTAGAGACAACCTACTTGAGCCTCCTCTCTTTACAGATGGGTGGGAAACCAGGATTCAGAAGAAGGAAGTGACTTTCCCTGGATCAGGTGGCTCATTAGTAGTAGAAACAGGACTATTAACTCTGATGAGTGTTCTTTCTGTGCCTCCCTTACTTTAGTTTGACAAAAAATGAAGTCTTTACTCGTGCATTGAACATCTATTCCAATTTAAGCCCAGCATTGGGCTCTGTAAATACAGATATGAAATAGATAATTCTTGGCCTCTAAAGGAGCCTACAGATCAACAAAGAGCTAAACAAGCCTAAAAATGTAATAATGTTTCTGTTTCTTAAATTTCCGTTTCTCTCTTTCTTTTGCAGCAAATAAAAAGAAGGAGAAGGAGCGGCCAGAGATTTCTCTTCCTTCAGATTTTGAGCACACGATTCACGTTGGGTTTGATGCTGTCACAGGGGAGTTTACAGTGAGTCCCAGGCCACAGAGAGGCCTTCAGAGTTCTGGCTGTGCACTGTGAGAGGCAATCCTTTCTAGTCTTCCTGATGCTTCTGTCTGCTTGAGACCCTCATTGCTATCTTCTTTTATTCACGAGAGGGACACTTGACGAGTCTCCAAAATTGCACCGAAGAATCCTTTGAATCTTCATTTCTTAAATAGAGCTCTGTGAGGTGGCCTTTTGGCGGCAGGCTCTGTTCTGGGCACCGATGGTGCGGAGACAAATCAGACATGGTTCCTATTCCAAAGGAGGATTAGCCTGGTGAAGGAGCAAAAATCTCAGGAAGTGACTAATACAATGAGATAAGTCTTATAAAAGAGGCTTGTGCCGCACTCTGAGGGTACAGGGAGGAATGACTAAATTGCCCTTGGCTGCTAGCAGGTATCAGAGGAGCGCTGATTTTCCTTCAGGGCCCCCTGTGACTATCCTCCTGACAGCCTGCATGTCTCTCCTACAGGGGATGCCAGAACAGTGGGCCCGCTTGCTTCAAACATCAAATATCACTAAGTCGGAGCAGAAGAAAAACCCGCAGGCTGTGCTGGATGTATTAGAGTTCTATAACTCCAAGAAGACCTCCAACAGCCAGAAGTACATGAGCTTTACAGGTACAAGATTGCGAACAGGGCAGCCCGGGAAAAAGGATTTTCTTGTGGGTGGAAAAGAGCCCCCTGCCTGTTGGCCTGGGGTGAGAGAAGAAAGTACTGGAAGGAGTGGAGATGGTACTTTCACTAAGACAGGGTTAGCCAAGGCAGTGGGTTTTGCATCAGACTTGAGTCTTTACTCTGAAACTGCTCATTTAAAAAATGTGACATGTAAAGACGTACACTTTGTGCTAGAAGATCTCACTTCTGACACTCACTAGCCTTTAACTGTCACTTCATTTCTTTGAGCCTCAAAATGGGAGTAATAATTCCTATCTCTGGAGGTTGTAGTGGGGAAAAAATGAGCTCATTGATGCAAAAGTCCTTCATGGGTTATAAATGACACCATGGAAATGTAGCTGTCATTATCATCAGTATCTTTAATATTGTTAAGTTAATTTAATAACACATTTAACGTATATCTTTTAAGTAGGCAAGCCCAATTTCTTCATTAAGGCACTGATTTTTATCAGTCAAGTGAAAAACAGGTCTGTAATAATAAACGTGCTTTAGATGTACTCTCTATATAAGGGACTATGTTTTTCAGGGTTGTCCTTTATAGCAGAATTGAGATTAGAAGCCAGGTCCTCTAATCCTCTGCCAGCACCCTTTAAGTTTACTGCTTGCCTCTAGTAACTTCATTTGGAGAACCTCTTTTTATAGTAGAGAAATTTTCTTTTCCTAGACAAGTCATGAGAAGGCCTACATTTCTGGAGACTTACTTACCTTTTGTATAGCATCTTAGAATGTTAGAGCAAGAAATAGCCCTAGTATGTATATCACTTCCAGTTCCCCATGTTTTGCAGACAAAGCCAAAAAAGGCTTTTCTGATGTGTCTGATTTAGTGGCAGAGCTGGTCTCTTACCTCCGAGTTCAGAGCTCTTTCCAGAGTCCATGCTGTCTTTTTCGAAGGGCAGTATTACTGGGGAAGGTGAGAACCAGGATGAACTAGCCAATTTTGAAGGATGCTTTCCCAGTAAGTATCTGGCTTGTATCAAAGGGCACAGATGGCGAGGATGACAGACTGCAGCTTCGCTCATGCTGCCATGGTGGTGCCCAGGAGAGGGTCATGCATGTTCCCAGCAGTATTTCCTTCTTCACGTCTGGCCCCGCTGGGTCTGTCTTACTTCTCGCATTGGAGGACTGGGGCATTCCAAGGAGGAATTGGGGTTGAGAGGTGGTGTGGGGCGAGTTTTCTAGGCAGGAGATTAGAGCTTGTGTTTTAGGGATTTTGTCGTGGAGATATAAGATTAGAGCTGGCTTTGAAAGCCTCAGCTTCAAAGTCTTTGGAAGACTTTCTGTTTTATGTTTACATGTGTGTAGATGTAGACAAGTGCCATATATATATATGGAAGCGTAGCTCTGTGGGTTTGCATATATTTGGAATCAAAGCCCACTTAAGTATTCATGAATGAATGCTTATACAATCCAGGTAATTGTGTGTATGCTCATCTATGTGTGCATATGTGAGTAACATTGAGTACTGGTATATGTGTGTGTACACATGCATGTGCATGCAGGATTTTTAATTTTCTAGAAGTTGAAGACCAGGACCAACTCCAGGCAAACTTTTATGTTTGGCATGGTTTATTTTTAAAGTCATCTTTCTCCTTTTTCTGTTTCCCCTCTTCTCATACTATTATGCTAACACTATCTCAATCTGTATATGCTTGTATATGAGTGATCTCATTTGATTCTCATCATGGCCTTGTAGGATTGGTAGGGCAAGGATTATTATCCCTAGTTTACAGACTCAGAGAAATGAATTAGGCTTAGAGAAACTAAGTGAATTGCTTTGGGTGATTCAACTGATATTTGATGGAAGTGTGTTTTAAATTCGGGTCTTTCAATCCATTGCGGTTTATAACCCAAGCATAATCTTCCAAGCCAATTTTTGACAACTTTTCTATTTTTTTCAGCGTTTTATTTTCTGTGCTGATTAACAAAAAGTAGTGTAGGGAGTTTAGCTCTATGTTGCCAGTGATTTATGTAACCTTTTTTAAAAATACATTTTTTATTGATTTCAGAGAGGAAGGGAGAGATAGAAACATCAATGATGAGAGAGAATCACTGAATGGCTGCCTCCTGCATGCCCCCCACTGGTAATTGAACCTGCAATCTGGGCCCTTGACCAGAATCGAACTCGAGACCCTTCAGTCCATAGGCCAACATTCTATCCACTAAGCCAAGCCGGCTAGGGTGATTTATGTAATCTTGAACCTGTTTCTTTTCTCTGAACCTTAGATTCCTCATTGGTAAAATGAAGGGATTGGAAGTCCTCTCTGCTCTGTCGTTCTGTGCTGTGGAATTTGATTTTGATATGTAGGCATGGTGCACCCCAGTGAAAAGGAGCAATGCTTACTTGTTTCTTATATGGGCCAGACACATTTATTATCAGAGTGCCCAGTCCTCAAAGACACTAGCATCAGGTTGGGGTTGTGCAGTGAGGACAGAGTGTTGAGCTTTGTTTTGCCCTAAGCTGATGTTCTTTTGGACAAAAAGAACCAATGAGTTGTGTTTAAAGTACATCCTGAATTGGTTTCACCAGAGTACAGCTGGCTATTCGGGGTTTGTTTTAAGAACATTTTGTCATAGCTTTTGGGTCCATTATTTGTCGTAGGACAGAAGAAGTACTACCTGGCACTTTCTTATAGAATGGGAATTGGGGTCTTGGACATTCTCTGGGCTTTGTTCTTGGTGAGGAATGTATTGGATTTGGTAGAATATTTTTCCTCTTTAATTCCAGAAAAGTCACTTGAACCAGCAAAGTCACTTTCTTCTTGGGTCTTTAGGAATTAAAGAATAAAGCCAAATGCAGTACTTGGTCTTTAAACTTATTTTCTTGCTAAAATCTCCATCGAGTGTATGTTTCATATTTCATTAAATCTAAGATATCACTGATTTTAAGAGGCATCATTATTTTATATACCACTAAAGAAAAAAGGTTGCCAATTAAAATATGAAATGCGCCCTGGCTGGGTGGCTCATTTGGTTGGAACATCATCCTGCGCACCAAAAGGGTGTGGGTTTGACCCCCAGTCAAGGTGCGGACAGGAAGCCACTGATCGATGTTTCTCACATAGGTATTTCTCTCTCTCTCTCTCTCTCTCTCTCTCTCTCTCTCTCTCTCTCTCCCTCTCTCATTTCCTCTCTCTCTAAAAATCTAAAAATATATCTTGGGTGAGGAATTTAAAAAAAAAAAGCCTTTATAGGACACATCTCTGTTTTAGAAATGTTAATGTGAAAAAACGTACATCTCAGAATCAGTGAAATATGGTAATTACCTTACTGTGGAAGCTTGAATCTATTATTAGAAACAAGATTCTGCCTTTAATTAGACTTGACGTGATTAATGCCTCTCATTTCCTGAGCCTTCGTCTTTCTCTCCCTGTGGGGAATAGACATGAATGTGGAGGATCCTTTCTAGAAGCCCAAGCTGCAGGCTGGTCATAATTTGTCATGGGTGCTCAGGACAACCCAGCCATGAATCCTCTTTCTTTTAGATTCAGGCCTGATGACAATAGAGTTGCTGATGTGGATACAGTTCTATCATAGTATTTAGAGTTTGACCAGAATTCAGATCTTGACTCCTATTTAACAACTGTGTGTACCCTGGGCAGATTACTTAACATCTCTGAACCTCAGTTTCCAAATCTATAAAAGGAAACATAATAAGAGCACTCGGAAATCTATTGAGGATAAGGGAGGTAATGTGTATAATGTGCCTAGCATGGTATTGGGCCCATAGTACCAGGAATACTGTTGTCATTCTCTGAGCCTGGCAAGGGCTTGACTGACTAGGCTTCCTTAGCTCTCAAGAACAGATGCACTGTAATCGTTTACTGACTGAGTCCCTGGTCTTTTTTCCTTTGCAGATAAATTAGCTGAGGATTATAATTCTTCTAACACTTTGGTAAGTCTTCATTTCCTCTATTCTGATATGGGCAGGTGTGGTGGTTAGGGATCAAAGACAGTGTGGCAGATGCAGAGCCTGGGCTGGGAGGCCCTCATCTTGGTCACTCCCACACTCTGGGCCTCAGAGTCCCTATCTGTTCTGGGAACTGCAAAGGAATTGGACTCAATCAGTAGATACCCCTTCCAGCTTAAAAAAATTTGTTTTAATGTTCTAGAAATCCTAACCTTGGAACCAGAAGAACTGGCTTTTAGGCTCAGTTTTTCATTTGCCTTTAAAAGCCAGTTTCTGAGCTTGAGTTTTTTAATCAATAAAAAGAGGATGACATACTTTGCCTTACCTGGACATGTCTTCGAAAACCTGAATTTAGAAGAGAAGTCCCTCTCTTTGGTTTGGGTATACAAAACCAGGATTAGGCCTGGTTGTTGAGGGCAGCATATTCTGTCCATTTAAGGCAGTGGTTCTCAACCTTCTGGCCCTGAAAATACAGTTCCTCGTGTTGTGACCCAACCATAAAATTATTTTCATTGCTACTTCATAACTGTAATGTTGCTACTGTTATGGATCGTAATGTAAATATCTGATATGCAGGATGGTCTTAGGCGACCCCTGTGAAAGGGTCATTCGACCGCCAACGGGGTCGCGACCCACAGGTTGAGAACCGCTGATTTAAGGTGTCCCCTGAAGTTGTAGTGAATGCCCTGTCTTAGGAAGGGCTGGAGAGTAAAACTCAATAACTTCAAAGATCCCTCTGCCTCTTCCAGCTTACAAGTTCTATTTTCCAGAGCAAGTAAAATATGTTGATATGTTTGAAAGGGTCTTTAAATAGTAAGCTGTTATCATATATATATGATAACTGCTGTTCTTTACAACCTGATGCTGTCTATGTACAGAGGTGGTTGTGTCATATTGATCTGCTAAACACTTGCAAAACGCCTACCTGTGCCAGGTCTTGTGGAGAAGTGGCAATATGGGCATGAATCCGACATTGTCCCAATGTCCGATAATCTCCCAGTCTTGTGAGGGACATGAAGACGACAGTAAACAGTTACAGTGCTGTGTGCTGGAAGTTTATGGGGGCCAGGGGTTAAGTCTGATTTGCTTATTGCTGTATGCATGGCATCTGGCAGGTAACCACTTACTGAATGAAACTGGATGTATAAGGAAAGCTTCTTGATGAGAGTCTGAGCTAAATGAGTTAGTTGTCTAGGGTGTAAGAATTAAAAAGAGATGAGAGTATTCCAGACAGAGACGGAATAAATAGCATGTGTCAAGACAAGGGCTCGCAAGCTATGCTTGGTAGTTTGTGTGGCTGGCATGTGAAGGGTGAAGGGAATAGAAGTGGGTGACAAGGAGGAGTGGTCAACAGGTCCGATCGTGTAGGAGTTTTAATCTATCTTAAAGGCAATGAGAAGCTCTTGAAGAATTTTAAGCAGGAGAGTAGTAAGTTCTAACACAGTGTCGAGTCATCGTTAAAATAGTTTGAACCATATTTCCAGGAGTGTGGATTGGTTTACCCTGAGTCATTTATCCTGTCATCATTTGTAAAAAATGTTCACCTGTCCAATGCCTAATAGCACACTCAGTCCTTTCTTATTTACTATTTCTTTTAATCCTCACGGGCGCTTGATGAGGTCAGTTAATATTTTTGCTTTATCGTTGATAAAACTGAACTTGAGAAGGGTTGATGGCAAATAGGTATCAGATTCCCAGTCTGCGTTGCTTTCCCCTATTCACTCTTTCATCAAATGGAAGATATATAATTAAAAGATGGGGAAGCATTTGCAAATGTTAAGATTGTTGGGAGGTTCTTACCGCTGTTGAATAGTGAATTATTGGAGAAAGCTGAGCGGTGCTTTGTGGTTCATATATCTTTGTTTTTATGGGAGGAGTGGCAGCTCTCATATATTGAGTGGCTGATATGTGCCAGGCACTGTGCTAATAATTAGACCTCACAATTACCTTGTGAAGAAAGTATTTTTATTCCTGTTTCACAGGTAGAAAAACAGTTTCCTGGAGACTCAGAATTAGCTATTATGGCAGAACCAGATTAGAACTAGGGTCTTCTGAGTGCTGTTCCAGGGTTCTTTTCTCACCGAGGCAGGGAACTGAGAAAGAAGATGGCAGAGAGGTCTTATAAAAGAGACTTCAGTAAAGCCATAGCCGGGCTGTTCATTAGTGAGGAGGAGGAGGGGCCCTGGGGCTCAGGCCATATGGCAGAGAGGATAACACCTGCTTGCTGAAAACCTGTACTGGTTTCGTAGCTACAATTAAAGGCACTCAGGCCGTCAAGGACATTTTCTCTCCCGATTCAGAACATTTGTCCCTGTGGCTCAGTACACGGTATCCTTGCTAGTTTTACCTGAGGGATATGGTTTCTATTGTGGTAGCATGTCATTATTTCCCATATTGGTTTCATACAGGTCATTTCATTTGATTTGTGAAATAATTGGACAGGATTGTTATCCCCATAACACAGGTTAAGAAATTGAGACTCAGAGAAATTAAATGACTTGCTCCCTACCCTTGAATGAGCTAATAGTGGAAACCAATGCAGAATTCAGTTCCCCTGATTATTCATTTATTCCTCCATAAAATAAATATTTACTTAGCACCTCCTTTGTGCCAAGGTGTTCGTGATACAAAAATGAATATGCACTATCTCAGTCCTTGAGGGAAAAATTAACAGCAGACTATAGGGAGAAAGGCTGCAAGAGAGGTATAAATAATGTACTTTGGGGGTCATATTTGATGGAGTGATTTATTCTTCCGAGTAGTACAGAGAAGTGTGAACAGAGTTGTTGGGACTGAATGATTTGTTCATTTAATAAACATGATTATTAAGGGCTTCTGGCTCTAAAATTTTATTTGTGGCATTGGTCTGAGATCTCAGATGGTATGCCTTGTAGTTCCTGAATTCTCATTTATGAAATGAACACCTACGGTGTGATAGATTGGGGAGTCAAAGACTGGTAAGGTTTTTGCTCTTGATCTCACAAATTTCGTGAGGAAACAGGACACATAAACAAGGATTTATAATATAGTGTCAGGTAAGCACAGGTAATGATACCAGGCAGAGAAAAGGGCAATGCTTTTTAAAAAACTTTTTATTTACTTATTGTGAGAGAGACATCGATTTGTTGTTCTACTTATTTGTGCATTCATTGGTTGCTTCTTATATGTGCCCTGACCAGGGATCTAACTGGCAATAGTGGCATATCGAGACAGCACTCTTACCAACTGAGCTACGTGGAAGGACAGTGCTTTCTTATCGGAGGTGGCATGAGCAAAAACCAAGTTGGACTTAGGGCTGGAGCTAAGGAATATTTTAAATAGGAGAATGGTATAGTTTGATGTACATTTTAGTCTAATCTAACAACATCTTAGAGGATAAAAAAGAATTATTAGAAATTAAAAAATATTATTAGGTAAATAAATTCACAAGGATTAAAAGCCAAATACATCTAAGAGCGAATTAATGATATAAACTATAAAAAAGATGGAAAATTGAGAATAAAGGACACAGAGGGTTTAGGCAAGGAGATTCAAGAAGATTCAGAGAACGGAGGCATTAGAGTAAAAAATAATCAAAGGAAGAAATTGGAACCCTCATAATTGCTGGTGGGAGTGTACAATGGGGCAGCCTCTGTGGAAAAGTCTGGCAGTTCCTCAAAAGGATAAGCATAGAGTTACCAGCTGACCTCGAAGTTCCACTCCTCAGTATATATCCAATAGAAATAAAAACATACATTCACACAAAAATGGGTGCGTGAACGTTCATATGAGCATTATTCATAACAGCCCCAAAGGGAAACAATCCAAATGCCCATCAATTGATGAATGGATTTTTTAAAAAGTATTATATTAATACAATGGACTATTATTTAGACAAAAAGGAATGTAGTACTGATAATGCCACAATTTGGATGAACCTTGTAAACTTTATGCTAACTAAAAGAAGCTAAATACAAAAGACTGTATGTTGTATGAGTCCTTTTATTTATTTAACTAAAAGCCCAGTGCATGGATTTGTGCACATTGAAAGGAAATTAATAAGAAGAAATATTTTAGAGACTGGGGAGGGACCACGGGAGGTTGGCTCCAGGGCATGTCCAGCCCGTCTCACCCAGTCCCGATCAGCCAGACCCCAGCAGCAAGCTAACCTACCGGTTGGAGCGTCTGCCCCCTGGTGGTCAGTGCACATCATAGTGACTGATCAAACGGTCAGACACGTAGCGTATTAGGCTTTTATATATATAGATTATAGGGAAGGATTAACCACATAGAACCAAAACATCTAGAGTGGAGTTTAAACTCTCATAGATTATCTTGTTACGACTCCCTGAAATGGTTAATTTTGACTGTTTCCTCTTCTAAAATGTAAGACACAGACCAGGGACTTTATTTTGTTCTTCACTGGCTTTTTAAAAAACAGAGGTTTGTGGTCATTAGTCAGAATGATAATTTAATTGATTCCTTATATCTTCCTAGCTCCTTACTGTGTACAAAGAGTTCTTATACCCACCTCACTTCATTTCATTCTCTTAGGGCCCCTCTAAGAATTTTAATTTCTAAGAATTCTTTTTTATCCTCCAAGATGTTGTTAGTTTAGACTAAAATGCACATCCAACTAGGTAGGCAGAGAGCTGCTGTCATTATCCCCATTTTAGAGATGAGAAATGTGTGGCTTAGAGTAGGACAGCCTTGCCCAGGGACACAGGGATAAGAAATAAAAAATTTGGGACAAAAACCTGTAGCTCTGATTCTGATAGTTGTTAATACTACCACCCAAAGCTTTCACCTGGGAAAACAGAATGTTTTGCTAAGGAAGATGATGAAATCTCCTTCTCTACAGAGTTTTAGAGCAAACAAACCTAGTGTTTATAGTGTACATCAGGGTGCCCCAAGGCAACAACCCGATGTGAAGAGGCAGCCAACTTAATTCCCATTTTGGATTTCTGGTTAAAGTTTGTTGAGAGGAATAGTGGGGAGAAAAGAAATCAGAATAGCCCTAACCGGTTTGGCTCAGTGGATAGAGCGTCAGCCTGCGGACTAAAGGGTCCCAGGTTCGATTCTGGTCAAGGGCATGTACCTGGGTTGTGGGCACATCCCCAGTAGGGGGTGTGCAGGAGGCAGCTGATGGATGTCTCATTGATGTTTCTACCTCTCTATCCCTCTCCCTTCCTTTCTGTACAAAATCAATAAAATATATTTTTAAAAAAGAAATTAGAATAGAAAAATACCAAAATATATGTTTTGAGCCCTGGCTGGTGTTGCTTAGTGGTTAGAGAGTCAGCCTGTGGACTGAAGGGTCTCAGGTTTGATTCCGGGTCAAAGGTGCATATCTGGGTTGCAGGTCCGATCTGATCCCCGGCCCTGTGTCGAGGCTCAATCGGGAGGTAGTCAATTGATGTTTCTCTCTTTTTCTCTTCCTCTCCCTTCCTCCCTTTCTTCTACTCTCTCTAAGAAAAAAATCAGTGGGAAAAAGATCCTTGGGTGAGGATTAAATCCCGCCCACCCTCAAAAAATATATATATATACACACTTTGACAGGGAAAGAACCTCTATTGGATTGTAGGACTGAAAGTGACTTATTATAATTATACTGCTACTTTTCACCACATTCCTCAAGTGATAAAACTTGAGACTGAAAGGATAAATTCATTGCTTATGGTGACCAAAGCTTGTTGCTTACATGTGCCCAGCACTGAAAGTTTTTAAGTCATGCCCAGTACCAGAGGTCCTGTTGAAAATATGAGATAACTAGTTTTTCTTACCTTAGTATGTCACATGTGGTAAAGGCCAGCCTGCCACATGGTAACAGTACCTCTAGTCTACTATTCCTCTAGGGAAGTTTTCCACCTATCCCCTGTCATTCTGACCCCCTACTGTCCTCTCTCTAGAGGCCCCAAATGGCAGGCAAAAGGGAAACTCACCCTCTGTCTCCTGTATTCGATGATGAGCTGCTTCAGGACATAGGCCACCCTTTTCATCTTTGTATCTTTATGCCAACAGTATCCATCACAGTATCTGACTGAGCACAGAGTCAGTGCCCTGAAAATATCGGACACTGTTGAATTATGTCTATATGTATTAAAATATCTCTATTGCCTCTTTGGCCCTATGCTGTGATCATTTAATCTCCATCAAACATCTCAGGTTTTGGAGCTATTTTGTCTCGTATCTGTGGTATAAACAGCAATGGTATGATATTTTTGCCTGGACCTGCCCCCAAACATGCTGTTCTTGGCCCAGCTTTGTTACAGTTTGCAAGTGAAAATCACGTTGCTGAGATTATAGCAGATCCAATCAGTCATGCTGGTAAGGTTCATTCCAGGACCAGTGAGATGGATAGTAGCCAGTCTTGGGAGAAACTCATTGTTCTCGTGAGACCAGGGGCTCCTGCGGTTCTGTATCTGCAGGTTGAGGCGAGGGCACCTGTGAACATAATGGGTGTGCGATAGGTTTTGGTAAAGAAAGGAAAAGGGGAGGCAAGCGCCTGCCTGGATTTCCATTAACCGTATCAGAAAGGAGTAAGGAATATAATGATAAACTTTGTAGAATTCCCAACTTCTCATCCCTTCTCTACATTTCGTATTTTATTACCCGTTCAGTGTGGAGAGTAAAATTTATAGACTAAGAAGGAGCTACATGCTTGTCTTCGGGGTCTGGATTGGGGAAGGCAGGTAGGAGAAGTGTAACCTGGCTTCCCAATCCCCAGTTGGCTTTGGATGGGAGGAAGGGACTGAGTGTCTAGTGGTAACTGGAAGAGAGGGCAGCCGGCTGAGTTCCTGACTGGCTGCACAACGGCGAAGAGCTCGGAGGCTGCTGTGGGTTTCAGAGGGGGTGTCAGGATGAGGTTTCTTTGGTGAGGGGTGGGGAGATTTCGATCCTGGTATCTTAAAGCTGGACCTGATGAGTCTGGCTTTTTCTCCGCTGTTCAGAATGTGAAGACTGTGTCTGAGACCCCCGCAGTGCCACCAGTCTCAGAAGATGAAGATGATGATGATGATGCTACCCCACCTCCAGTGATTGCTCCACGCCCAGAGCACACAAAATCTGTGAGTCTTTGTTATTGAAGTTTGGAGGGGGAGGGGGAGGGGGAGGCTGATGCTTGGGGCTTAGAGGTTTTATATTCGGGTAGTGGTCCTTAGATTTAGGAGTTGGTGAGATCACTGAGCCAATTTGATTGAAAGGTACTTTCTTTATGATTAAAGACAATAAGTTGTATATATATTTATCATGGGTTTGCAGATAGCCCCAAAGTGTCCTAAATAATTGGTGTATATACCAACCCAGCCCTCGTTAACTTAGTCTGTTCTCCACAGACAGGAAGATATGCAGAATTAATGTTGCTTAGTGCAGGACTAACATAAATTATTCCCGTCTCCTGGGAAGCAACAAATTAGCCGGCTGCAGATCTTTTCTTCTCTGTTAAATGTGCAGCATTCAGCCTCTTAGAACATCATTGATGATACTGAAAGACCCAAGAGAGTTGATAAATACGTTAGTGCTATTAATATGCTGGATATCCGGATGCCTGATATTGGCAGTGATTTTTATTTAACTTCCTAGGAGGTTCTTCCATCTCAGAATAGCCACAGTCCTTCTGCCCTCTCTTTGACAACAGGGGTTCATGCCTTTTACTTAATTTAGCTTCAGTGAGCACTGACCTATTATCAGACGATACTCTGCTAGTGTATATATATATGTGTGTATATATATATATATATATATATATTTTAACTTGGACTTTTTTTATGACAAGAGCTTTGTAATGAAAGAACAATCTAGGGCTTAAACTCTGTGATAATACAAAAAAGGCCGCCTTTTGGGTTAAGCATTCAGGGAGGTGTTTAAGCAGAAGTTGGTTGGCTGACTGTGGGAGATGCTGTGGAGGAAATTCAAGGGGATCAGATGGTCAGATGAGATGGCCTTTTAGGATAAGGATTTATAATCTGTGGAGTCACCCTTTCTGTAGGTCCTCATAGCAATCGTTTCTATAAAGGCACTGATAATTCCCAATTTATAGAAAAAGAAGCTGAGATTTGGAAAGGTAAATTGATCTACCTAAAGTCTCTTAGTAAACAAAAGAGCCAGGATTGAAAGCAGGTAATTTATTCTAAATCCAGGCTGCTTTCCACCATAGCACAGTGGCCTTTTTGTGTATGCAGGTCTGTGCTGGGAGCCAGAGAAGGAGACTATTAGAGAAGGAAAAGGCAGGGTTTGTACCCTCAATGAGCCATATCAGGAGAACCGAACAAGAAGGACAAGGCATGCCCAGCCAGTGTGGCTCAGTGGTTGAGCATCGACCCATGAACCAGTCAGGGCATATGCCCTGGTTGCAGGCTAGATCCCCAGTGTGGGGCATGCAGGAGGAGCCAATCAGTGCATCTCGTCATTGATGTCTCTCCCCCCCCCCCCCCCGACTATTTGGAAAATAAAAAATGACAGGGCGTGGAAATGCAGGCCTGAGGTGCCAGGGATATCCTTTGTCTATAGGTAGAGATAGAAATTGAAGAAATCATTGCGCTAGAAGTCAGGAAAGAAGCTCTAGTCTCTGATCTCAATGTCTTCACTTAAGTTCTTTCCCATTTGCACCTATTCAAGTCCTGTCTGTCCTTTAAGATCCAGCTGAAGAACCCCACTTATTGATTCATTGATTCATGAAACATGCATCTAAATGCATGCTTTTTGTTAGGAACTGCTTAGATACAGGAACTCAGGGATGAATGACACATTCACTGTCTTCAGTGAGCTTGTAGACTAGCCAAAAGACAGTTGTGATATTTTTATGAAAAAAATCTGATAAATGCCTAAAATGATCTTCTGGGAAAGGGAATATAAGTTATCTAAACCTCAGTAGTATAGAGTTTGCTCACTTTTAAATGACATTTATCCCTTTCTGCCTTGTAGTTATAACTTTTTCACAAGACTTAATTCACAAGAGGATGGGGCAGCATTTTGTACAGCCAGGCAAAGGTTCTCAGTAAATGTTTGTTAAGTAAATGAATAGGAAATATAATAGAATTAGCAAAATTTTAAAAGCTCAGTATCTGTTGGGTATGATTTTAATAATTTTACATTTGCATTTAAAACTAATTTGGCTTATTCACAATAGCCAAAAGGTAGAAATAACTTAGGTGTCCATTGGTGGATGAATGAGGCACCCAGAGTTGGGAAATTCTGGAAAGTGGAGTGGTGGCTGCCACTCTCATGGGTACTGAATCTTATTTCTGCAAGATGAAAAGAGTTCATGGTGGATGGTGGGGATAGTTATAGAACTATGTTAATTAATTTATTCCTACAACAACCCCATAAAATAGGTATCATTAGTATCACCATTTCATAAATGAGGAAACGGAAGCACAGAGAAGCTAATAACCTGCCCAAGGTCATACAAATGGTAAAAATAAGAGTTGGGATTTAAGCCCAGGCAGTCAGATTCTCGAGTCTGTGGTCTAAATGACTACATCCTACTGCTTCTTCAACAAGAACAATTGTAGTTCCTCCTCTGCCAAGGTTCAGGATTTAAAGAGGGAGCAGCTCAAAAGAGATAATGTTGTATTAGTGCAAAGTGCTGTGCAAATACAAGATATTCATTTCAGCTTGGGGAATAATAGAATTTTGAGATGAAGGGGATTCCCATCCAATGATAGAATTTCCTTTAAATCATTTCTGTTGAGAGTTGTCTAACCTGTATTGAATATCGTCATTGTTCAGACTCTCACTAACCCTTGCCGTGTATACTGAGAGCAAGGAAGGCCATTCCAACCACAGAGGATAGGCCTGGCACAGAGGAGGAGGGACATAGATTTTGACCTGGGAGAACAAATGAGTTTGTTGGGATTTGTTTTTCTGTGATGTTCTAACGCACATTTAAGAGAGGCTCCTGAGCTTCGCTATGCTAACAGAGGCTGGCCTTGTCAAATTCTTATACCAACAATGCAGGTCTACACACGCTCTGTGATTGAACCACTTCCTGTTACTCCAACTCGGGATGTGGCTACATCTCCCATTTCACCTACGGAGAGTAATACCACTCCTCCAGATGCTCTGACCCGGAATACCGAGAAGCAGAAGAAGAAGCCTAAAATGTCTGATGAAGAGATCTTGGAGAAATTACGTAAGCACTTTGTAGCTTTTTGAACCTTCCTCTGCTATATGATTGGTTGAGCACAAAGACAGAATTTTGTTGCTGTCAAGATCTCCGTCCTAGGCTTGCTGTATGTGGCTGGCTAGCTATGCTGGATATCTTAGCCACAAACTGTGCTTCTCTTCACCCTACCCTTGTTCCCACCTCCTCTGAGTCACTGCCCCGATTGGATACCACATTAAGATGAGAATGTGATGAGAGAGAATGTGGATAGCTCAAGTTAAGATCTAGGTATTTCTCACCCTTAGGCATGGGTTATGTAGATGATAAATAGCTTTTATCTAGTGAATAGTATATAATGTATTGACAAAGGCTGAGGCCTTGTCTATACGTGGTGGGAAAGAGTGCTGTGATTGATTTTTTTAAAATTAATTATTTGTATGTTTGTCATTGACCTAGGACAGTGGTCTGCAAACTCATTAGTCAACAGAGCCAAATATCAACAGTACAACGAGTGAAATTTCTTTAGAGAGCCAAATTTTTTAAACTTAAACTATATAGGTAGGTATATTGTTATTAACTTAATTAGGGTACTCCTAAGCTGGCCTTTACTAAAAATGTCCTCACTCTGATTGAGGTACGTTCGCTGAGGTCGACCCCTTCCAACTCTCCCATCCACACTTGTCTTGTATACTTGTTTCATCTATCTCCTTTTGTTCATCCTCTCTATATGTCCAAACCATCTCAACATACTTTTCTCAATCCTCGACACTATATCTTTCACTCCACAACGTTCCCTAAAATTAACTTAATAAACTTTACTTAAAGTTTTAAGTCTTTTTTTTAAAATATGTTTTATTGATTTTTTACAGAGAGGAAGGGAGAGGGATAGAGAGTTAGAAACATCTGTCAGCTGCCTCTTGCATACCCCCGACTGGGGATGTGCCTGCAACCAAGGTACATGCCCTTGGCCGGAATCGAACCCGGGACCCTTCAGTCCGCAGGCCGACGCTCTATTCACTGAGCCAAACCAGTCAGGGCTAAAGTTTTAAGTCTTAGTTAAACTATAGATACATTGAATAAAACTTGACATCATACTTAATAACGATATTATTTATTGATAAAATCAAATTCCTTATAATTTACCTTACAATAGCCATAAAATTAAATCATGACAATGACTGGCAAACACTAATGTGAATAATGGCCTTGCATCTCCTTGGAAAGTTTGGGTAAGTCAGGTTTGTATGTTGTTGTTTTTAATTTTAGGCACGATTCCAGGTTCTCATCAATAAGATGACTTCTCAATTTACTCTTGATAAGGTTCATGCTTGAAAATGATTGTTCGCATAAATATGTAGACCCTAATAAGGAAAGAACAGCAAACGCTAGTTTTTTCAGTTGATTATATGAGTCAGGAATACTATTCCAGGTGTTAAAAATCAACATATCTTCCTTCTCCAGGTCTTTCAAAGCAAACCACTTGTGCTGTGAACTAAGTTCACATTTGTTTTTCTCCAATATTTCTATATCAGCACAAAGATGTTCAAATTTCGAGCTCCACAGTTCTTTGTTTTTTAAATCCAGCAATTGTATTTCAAAGTTGCCAATGTCAATATTAAAGGGAGAAAAATTTAATTCTGTTACAGTAGCATTGAGAGGATTTTTAACAAAGGCTAATGTCACTTTGCTGTTTCTAACACCACTTCTTTAAAATAGACTGGCCCAGGCTGAAAACCGACTTCTGCCCATGGGCCACAAAGTTTCAATCGCACTGTACGTGCGCGCCCGCACGTGGTATTTTGTGGAAGAGCCACACTCAAGGGGCCAAAGAGCCGCATGTGGCTCACGAGCCATGGTTTGCCAACCACTGACCTAGGAGAAGACAGATCTGCCATCTTGGTTGTAGGAACAACCTTCTCCTCTCCCTTCTCCTCCTCTCCCTTCTCCTCCTCTCCCTTCTCCTCCTCTCCGCCCTATGATCAGAATCGAACCTGGGACCCTTCAGTCTGCAGGCTAACGCTCTATCCACTGAGCCAAACCTGTCAGGGCTCTTCTCCTCTCCTCTTTTTCCCTAGAAGAAGGAAAGGAGAAAGGCAGAGGGTTTTGAATCCGTACCAAAAGGAGGGAAAAAGAACTCTACATGGACACAGAGCAGTCCGAGTAAGACCCCAGAGGCTTGAAATGGTGTACAAGTTGGGGAATTATGATGTGTTCCAACCATAAAGTGAAAGAAAGGATGGAAGGAGTTGAGGTTGGAGAAAGGGGCTCTAGGCTGTCCTCACATGGAAGTCATTACAAAGCCTCTCTTTCCCACACTCCCTCCTCACTCTCTTTCTCCTTTTCACCAGGTTCATCTATTTGCTTTAAAATATCCCTTCAATTGAAAATTGAAAACAATTCAGGAAGGAAGACTTGCAACATAAATGGCATCTGGGAATGCTCTGGAAATTAATCTGTTATATACATCCTTCTTTTTGAGGTTTTATCTTCCTTCTAAAGAGCCCTGACTGGTTTGGCTCAGTGGATAGAGCGTCGGCCTGCAGACTGAAAGGTCCCAGGTTCGATTCTGGTCAAGGGCATGTACTCTAGGAGAGTCTTTCTAATTACCTTTTCCTGTCTGTGCGAGGTACCCTCCCCTGGGCCCCAGTGCTATTCTGTGCTTATCTCTGTCATGGTTCTAGTCATATTGGATGGAAATAGTCACTCTGATCCTCTTCTAATTAGAGTGGTTCTCAACCTTCCTAATGCCGCAACCCTTTAATACAGTTCCTCATGTGATGACCCCCAACCATAAAATTATTTTTGTTGCTACTTCATAACTAATTTTGCTACTGTTATGAATCATAATGTAAATATCTGATATGCAGGATGTATTTTCATTGTTCGCGACCCACAGGTTGAGAACCGCTGGTCAATAGAGGATCCAGAAATTGACCCAAGCCATTATACTCAATTAATATTTGACAAAGGAGGCAAGAGCATACAATAGAGTCAAAACAGCCTCTTTAATAAATAGTGCTGGGAAATTTGGTCAGGTACATGCAAAAAAATGAAACTAGATCACCAACTTACACCATACACAAAAACAAACTCAAAATGACTAAAGGACTTGAATGTAAGACGGGAAACCATAAAAACCCTACAAGACTCCATAGGCAGCAAAATTGCAGACATATATTGTAGCAATATCTTTACAGACACAGATCCTAGGGCAGTGATGGCGAACCTTTTGAGCTTGGCGTGTCAGCATTTTGAAAAACCCTAACTTAACTCTGGTGCCGTGTCACATATAAAAATTTTTTGATATTTGCAACCATAGTAAAACAAAGACTTATATTTTTGATATTTATTTTATATATTTAAATGCCATATAACAAAGAAAAATCAACCAAAAAAATGAGTTCGCGTGTCACCTCTGACACACGTGTCATAGGTTCGCCATCACTGTCCTAGGGCAAGAGAGACTAAGGAGAAAATAAACAAATGGGACTACATCAAAATAAAAAGCTTCTGCACAGCAAAAGAAACCATCAACAAAACAACAAGAAAGCCCAGTGCATGGGAGAACAAATTTGCCAATGTTATCACCGATAAGGGTTTAATCTCCAACATTTACAGGGAACTCATACAACTTAACAAAAGGAAGATAAACAATCCAATCAAAAAATGGGCAAAGGACCTAAATAGACACTTTTCGAAAGAGAACATTCAGAAAGCCAAGAGACACATGAAAACATACTCAAATTCACTAATCATCCGAGAGATGCAAATCAAAACAACAATGAGGTACCATCTCACACCTGTCATCATCAACTGGCTATCATCAACAAATCAACAAACGATAGGTGCTGGAGAGGATGCAGAGTAAAAGGAACCCTCCTTCACTGCTGGTGGGAATGCAGACTGGTGCAGCCATTGTGGAACACTATGGCGTTACCTCAAAAATATAAAAATGGAACTGCCATTTGACCCAGTAATTCCACTTCTAGGAATATATCCCAAGAAAACAGAAACACCAATCAGAAAGGATATATGCACCCCTATGTTCATAGCAGCACAATTTACAATAACTAAGATTTGGAAACAGTCTAAATGCCCATCAGCAGATGAGTGGATTAGAAAACTATGGTACATCTACACAATGGAATACTACGCTACTATAAAATAGAAGGAATTCTTACCATTTGCAGCAGCATGGATGGAACTGGAGAGCATTATGCTAAGTGAAATAAGCCAGGCAGTGAAAGAAAAATACTACATGATCTCACTCATTTATGGATAATAAAGAACATTATAACTTAATGAACAAAAAGATAGATACAGAGGCAGAGAAGCATTGAACAAACTGTCAAATTACAGCGGGAAGGCTGGGGAGTTTTGCGGCAGGGGGAGGGTTAAGAGATCAATCTAAGGACTTATATGCATGCATATAAGCATAACCAATGGACACAAGACACTGGGGTGGGGTGGGGTAAAGGCATGTGCTGGGGTTTAGGGGAGGCCGGGGGAAGGTCAATGGGGGAAAAGGAGACATATGTACTAGATTTGTAATACTTTAAACAAGAAAATAAAGTTTAAATTAAAAAAAACCCAAAAGATCCAAGAAGGTAGAACTCAGTAAAACCAGTGGGTGTATCAATTTCTAGGACGCAAAGAAATTTCTAGGGCAATTATAGCCTGAGTAAAGGTGACAGATGTCAAAGCCAGACTGCAAAAGTCTGGAAAAAGTGATCAAGGATAGTGACCAAAAATGTGTAAGACAATTCTTACAAGGCTTTTAGGCCATCGAAGAAAAGAGAGAAGTTTGATTTAGAACACAATTAAGTGTCACAATGATTAATAATTAAGTACCATAATAAGTCAATCACAGATTTCCAAAAGTCACTAAATCTTCAGAAGTATTATAACATGAAAATGACACTAGTCTAGGAATCAGAAGGTCTAACTTCTAATTTCAAACATTAACTGTGAGAGCACATTCATTGGAGAATAAAAGTAGTTTTGAAAATGGAAAACTATGGAAATATAATTTTGGATCATCTTTCCCCAAGGTACCTGTGAAGACGTGGAGAGGATTTAGGAGAGAAAGGAGAGCTAAGGAGAGTGAAACACAATGTCTTGTCCAACCAATGGGCTCAGGGACAATCATCCTTTATCAATGAGTAGAGAGCTGAAGGGATCCTTCAAACCAGAAACAGAAACATGTAACGAGGCACTGTCTGACTCTGGTTACTGCAAGGAAGTAATTTATTACAGTCAGGCTACAGGGAAAGTTGGCATTGACTTGGTCCACACGTCCCCTCCCATGAACTGCCTCCAGATGTCAGCTAGAACTGAGCATCCTGAAAAAGTTAAACAAGCCTGAAACATCTAGAGAGTAGGCCTGAGGCAATTTTAAGGGAAAAGGTTAAATGTGAGGACAGGAATTCCAGGGACCCACAGCTTCCAACAGTAAGCTCTCCCATCTGACTCCAAATACCCTAAAAACAGGAAATATACCTCCAACTCATTTATTCAACAAATAGACTCCATGCTAGGTGTTAGAGATGAAAGAGTAAATATTATTCACCATAATAGCACCAACACTCAGAACAGAATAAACATAGTTTTGATTGCGAGAAGGTCTTACTTACAGGTGAGGAGGGCCAACTGGGGCTCAGGAGAAAAATCTTTATGAGCCAACCTGAAAACATCTTTCAAACCAGAAGCAGCTGATCTATTAACCCACACCTTGGGAGAAAAGCAGAGAACAGTTTCCAGTAGGAAGCAATTAGGAACAAAGCAATTGCAACTTGTCAAGTAATACAAAGGCAATAATAATTTAATCTTTTTGAAATAATTTTATTGATTTCAGAGAGGAAGGGAGAAGGAGAGAGAGATAGAAACATCAATGATGAGAGAGAATCATTGATTGGCTGCCTTCTGCATGCCCCCTACTGGGGATTGAGCCTGCAACCGGGGATGTGCCCTTGATCAGAATCAAACCTGGGACCCTTCAGTCCACAGGCCAACGCTCTATCCACTGAGCCAAACCGGCTAGGGCCATAGAATTTGATCTGAAACTGAGAGACCGGTGGGCACAGAGAAATACAAAGGAAAACAACGACTCAAAAGATAAAACTTTCTATTATGAGTAGAAAACAACTTCCCCTGGTCCAGGCAAGAAACCCTGGATAGGATTTAGAATGTGGAGGTAGTTGAAACATGAAGGATAGAAGTAGAATGACCAAATCTCATCTGCAACTGGACAGAGTGGAGCATGGATCAGAAAGTAACAAATATATTCAGTTCTATGCTCTTGTACTTTCTCTTGGCTTTGGGGAGGAAAAACAGGGTTTGCTTTTTTTTTTTTAATGTAACTTTATTTGCATCCACAATATACTCTAAACAAATTCTAACTTCAGAAGCATCTGGTTGATTCTTTTTTTAATTTTTAAAAAAATTTCTACTGTTGAAAGTATTACAGATATCCCCTCTTCTTCCCCATTGATTCCTTCCAGCCTACCCCTGCCCCTTGCCCCAGGCCTTTACCACACTATTGTCTATGTCCATGGGTTATGCATATATGCCTGCAAGTTCTTTGGTTAATCGCTTCCCATCCACCACCCAATCAGGAGCGAGTATGCAAATTTACCCAACCAAGATGGCGGTGGCCACAGAGCTGGAGCAAACTGGAGGCTTGGGTTGCCCCCGGCGATGGAGGAAGCCAAGCTTCCTGCCTGCCCTGGCCAGCCCTGGCCTCCATTCAAGGCTACAAAGTTTCAATTATAGAAGATAAATAAATCCCAGATACCTGCTTCCCTCCGAGGCACTGAAAAATAAAAGAAAAAAAGGAGGGGCTGGGAGCTTGGGTCGCGGGGGGCCATGGCCAGCCTGCAAACAGCCATCAGCTCACCCAGGCTGGCCAGGTACCTCAGCAGGGACCCCCACCCTGAAGGGGCTGTGGCCAGCCTGCAAACAGCCATCAGCCCCTCACCCAGGCTGGCCACACACCCCCAGTGGGGACCTTCACCCCATGGGGGCGTGGCTGGCCTGCAAACCACCACAGGCCCCTTGTTCAGGCTGCCCCACACCCCAAGGGAACCTCCACCCTGATCGGGGACACCCTTCAGGGCAAACCAGCCGGCCCCCATCCATGCACCAGGCCTCTATCTATACTAATAAAAGGGTAATATGCTAATTAGACTGGGAGACCTCCCAGGAGACCTTCTGGATGTTCTTCTGGACAAAGCCATGGTGGTGGGGCCAAGGTAGAGGCAGTTAGAGGCCAAGAGGGGAGGGCAGTTGTGGGTGATCAGGCTGGTGGGGGGCGGTGCCGTTGGGGGTAAGCAGACCATCAGGAGGGCCAGTTGGGGGCAAGCAGGCCGTCAGTGGGGGTCAGTTGGAGGTGATCAGTGGAAAGCACTTTGGACTGGGAACTGGAAAACCAAACTCCTAATCTTAGCCCTGACACCAATGTGCTGTGTAACCTTGGGAGGAAGTATCTTCCCTTCAGTGGGCCTCATTTTCACCATCTCTAGAATACAAATCGTAAAACTCAGTGAACTCTCTCGTACCTCTTTCTTTGCACTTGATGTACTTCCTTCTGTGACCCCTTCTCAACTTTCTCTCCCTACCTAACTCTTATTTACCCTGTAAAAATCAGTCCAGATATCACCTCCTATCTGAAGCCTTTCCAGTCTGTATTTTGTGCCTCTTTCTGTAACCCTTGCCGTCTAGTGCAATGATTATTATTTTTTCATGAGACTTTATGCTTGTCTGTCTCCTCCATGAAACTGAGCTTCTTGAGAGCAGAGACGGCCTTAACTGTCTCATCTATCTTTTATTCCTAGCATTCAACATAGAGCTTGGCACATGGTCAGCGAGCATATTAAATGAGTAAATGTTTATTGAATGAATGAATTAAAAATTAATAAATGGTTCTCAGGAATTTAGCAATGGAATAGATTACTATGAATAAAAGGGTAAGGAGATGAAACTTTTGGGGGAAAGCTTAGGATCTCCTTAGTATGGTTTTTGGGTATCGGAGGTACCTTTGCCAACTCCAGGGTTTGGAGAAACATGGGGCCTGTTTCGTATCTTGATCTGAGGGAAAAAAATGATTTTTGGTCTCTGTTTCTTTCACAGGAAGCATAGTGAGTGTGGGCGATCCTAAGAAGAAATATACACGGTTTGAGAAGATTGGACAAGGGTTAGTAGGGGCATATTCTTTACCTGGAAAAGTGACTTGAAATTGTGTGTACTGGTGCATGTGATTTTGCTTTTGTTTTGCCTCTCAGAAACCTTGTTCTTCTTTCTCCACTTCACCCCTCACCCATTTGAAGGTGTTATGTTAGGCTGACTTCAGGTTTGGCAGAATTATGCTTAATAGGAGAGATGTGCCATTAGCCAACCATGTTGCTAAAAATACCCCTGCAGTGAGAATTGAAAAACCATTTATTTTCTTAGTATAAAACATGCTTCCCAAATAACAGCTCTGCTTTTTCAGACTAACTCTGTTTACCTGGTGCTCAGCTCTACCAGCACTAATATGAAATGAAAGACTCAATTGCAGACCCTTCTGCTAGTGTAGCAGGACCTGTTTTTCTAGGTGGATAGTCTTCTCCTCTCTGGTTCCTTCTCTGCATCTTGTATGCTGCCCTCAGTGTACTGAGCTCAGCAAATCTTAATCAAGTCCTGTTATGTACCAGGCAATGGGAATACAGCTATGAATCAAACACAGTTTCTGCTTTCAAAGATCTCATGTCTACAGGAGATAGTCAAACAAAGAATTAGAATACAGTTGACCTTTGGACAATACAGGTTTGAGCTGCACGGGTCCATTTATGTACAAGTTTTTCATAAATACTGTAAACGTATTTTCTCTTCCTTATGATTTTCTTTTTTTAAGTATATATATATATATATATATATATATATATATATATATATATATATATATATATATATACTGATTTCAGAGAGGAAGAGAGAGATAGAAGCATCAATGATGAGAGAGTGTCATTGATTTGCTGCCTCCCGCGTGCCCCACACTGGGGATTGAGCCTGCAACAACTGGCTCAGCCACTGAACCATGGGGGCCGGGCTGCTTTTCTTAACATTTCACTTCCTCTAGCTTACTTTACTGTAAGAATACAGTATATAACACATATAATGGGCAAAATATGTGTTAATTGACTATGTTATTAGTAAGGCTTCCGGTCAGCAGTAGGCTTTTAGTAATTAAGCTTTTGGGGAATCAAAAGTTGTACATAGATTTCTGGCTACACAGGAGGTCAGTGTCCCTGTGTTGTTCAAGGGTCACCCCTATACTGTGATTTCTTAAAAAGCATTTGGCCGTTATTTTGAACAAAAGAAGCCAGACATAAAAGAACAGAAACTCTATGATTTTATTTATATAAATATAAGTTCAAGAACAGGCAAAACTAATATATGCTAATAGAAGCCAGAGAAATTGTTGCGTCTGAGAGGGGAATGCTGATTGGGAAGGGGCATGAAGGAACCTTCAGGGGTGTTGGTGGTAGTGCACACGTGTGTATACCTATTGAAAAATCATCAAGTTGTTCACTTAAGATTTGTGCAAATTACTTTAGGTAAGTTATATCTCTATATGAAAAAGAGAAATAATGAGATTTTTATAGACCTACAGAAATAGCTAAAATTAAAAAGAAGCAATAAAAAAATTACCTGGCTTATGGAAAGCTCTCATCTCAGTGTTAGTTGAATGAAAGCATTATTGCTAATGAAGTCATTGAAATTTTCTGTTTTAGTTTTTTCCTTATGATTCCAAAACTTCCTGGAAATAAAGTATTGTATAATTTACTGATGTTTTAATTATACAGCATTCTACAGCTTACATCAGTTATTTGCATCTGTTGTTTAATCCTTAAAACAACCCTGGACTTGCGTGAATCTTATTTTTTTCCTGTTGGAGTGCTTTTTCTACTAGACATGCTTTTGTGAGTCTGAACTGATATAAGGTTGTTAACATCTTGAGAAGAAAGTAAGAGTAATCTGGTATGGCATTTCCTTCAGCTAATTACATTGAGGTACTGAGAATGTAGCAGATGTACAGACAAGTGTGGGCAAGTCGGGTCCCATCTCTGGAGTTCAGTTTCTTCATCCATAAATTTAAGGGAGAGCAATTGTAGATTCTGTGCCTTTCACGTCCCGAATTTATGATTTTTTAAAAAATTCAGATGTGTGAAGCCCATAAATAGGCAACATCTACAAAATGTGCTTTCCCTGCTTATTTGACAGGTCTGTTAGTGTAATATTTATTAATCACCTGTGCTGATGATTTCACATGCCATGATTTCAAAAAAAACACACAAATGCCACATAATTATGATGAATTAGTGCTCTTATAATATTTGCTTGTTCTTCCCTTTAAGACCGGAGGATTTTTTTGCCCCACAATTCATATCTAAACATATGTCTATTCAAGGTAGAAACAATCAAGTACTAACCAGTGGGCCCGAGTTGCTTTCTAGACTTCTGAAATCATAGAGATGTCCACCCCCAAGGCCTTTTAAGAATGGTTCATCTGGTGGGATGGGGGAGGATGGGCACAGGAAGTTAGACACCAGCTTTATGACAGAAGATGGCTAGAGGCAGGATGATGAGTCAGTGGGAAATAGCTGCCAATGCAAATAATGCAGTCCTTATTTGATAGTCCATATCTTATGATCACAATTTTTTTGGCATGTAGCTAGGATCTCAACTAAAGAGTGGTGGTTAGGAAGCTGGTGACCATAATTTCTAACGCTAAGGCAAACTTACAAGTTTTCTCCCTGAATTGTCCTGACTTCCCTGCGAAGCATAATCTCAGGGCTTGCTAAAATGCTTTTTTTTTTTTTTGGCAATACATGGAATTAAATTTCTTATCTGACATATGACATGTAAAGTTACAAATATTGCTGCATATCATCACCTACAAATATGCAGTTATAGTTATAGGCATAACTATTCATAGTTATAGGCATAAAATGAGGTTTTTAGTTATTTTGGGTGGACATGATTACTTTTCTAGCATTATTCCTAGTACTTCTCTCTCTCCCACTCCCTTTTCTCTTTGTGTGTGTGTGTGTGTGTGCACGCATATGTGCACATGTATAGTGAGGATACCTTGGGGCTGGGGTAGAAATAGCAGATTTTCTGGGAGCATATGTATTTAAAAAGCATATTTAATATTTTATGTTTGAAAAGAATGAAAAATACAAAACTCTTTTAAAATGAAATTCACATATCCTCTTGAGAGCATAAATAAATAATTGATTTAAATTCTCTTATACACTCTTATACTCTTACCTTCACTTTGCAAACGAGGAAAGTGAAGCTTAGAGAATAACTTGCTCAGGACTGTATATCTAGTAGATTCTAGGTAGACGTTCTAGATCGGAACTCAGATCTTTTGGCCACGAGAGCCTGTATGCTCTTTGCTACTACATACTGCCCCTCAAATCTGAGAAGGTGGGGGTGGGCAGTGGGGAAGATTATTTTTGCTGCTGTTATAAACCCTGTATTGCCAAATTGTGTGTAGATTTGCATTTGACAAGTATCACCTCACTTAATACCTATGTTTTTCCTCCCTCTCTCCCCGACCTGTTGTTCAGTGCTTCAGGCACTGTGTACACAGCAATGGATGTGGCCACAGGACAGGAGGTGAGTGTCTATAACCAACTATTGCTCCTTCAGCTCTACTGGTTTTTTGGTTAAATTTTAACCCTTCTTAGCTCAATAGGGACACTATGTGAAAGATTCAGTGCTGCCGCAGCACTGAGACATTACAATCGTATCTAAATGGCTTTCCAGTGGCTGTGAAGTGGGAGATCTGGCTGAGCTGAGGATGGCGGATCTCGTTGTTCTCCCAGCCCCTCACACCTCTCCTGAAGGCCCTAGATAAAATGGTTTTATCCCCTTTCCCCCAAAATCATATACAAATGTAACAGACCATATTTTCCATTGTGTACACCTAAAAGACTTATCGTGCCGAGAGGAACCTGTATTGAAATAATGGTGAGGAAGGAAGGGTGATATAATTGTGTCAATTTTAAATATGGTGAATTGGAGGCAGAGATCTGGAAAACAGGAGGTTATGCCCATTCTAAAAGTCCCTATGATGTAGGTAACAGGGAGTTTAAATAACTTGTAGGGTGGTACAGTTCGCAAGGACTGGGTTAGAAACTTTTGATTCCAAAACCTAAAGCTGTGCTTTCTGGGCTGCAGAGCTTGGGTTAGGCACTAGGGTTCCTTGTTATGTTTCTGGCCTCTTGGGCTTTACAGCCCTTAATGGGAGGCTGGCTCATGGTGGGTAGTTCCTGAAAGGCCTGGAGGCTGCGTGTATGAAAAGCTACCCACAGGAAACAAACTTGACTTCCCTATGTGCCTGCCTTGTGGTTATAAAACTATGAATGGAAGTCCATTAGGGTGGCTAATGAGTGTGGTCAGAAAGACCTTGCTTCCTGCCCAGGGAGTCTAAATCTCCAGGCTTCGGGAGTAAGTGCTTACGAGGGGCTGTCCCCTGGGATGAGCAAAGCTATTGTCTGTGACCTATAGGAAGACTGTATGTTAGTGCTGGGAAGTCTTCCAGTGACAGATTGAACTATTATTTTTCAAGCCTATTGTTTAGAGGGAATGTGTGTAATAGAAGAGACTGGAAGAGGCTTTGGAGTCATGTGGCCCTGTGGGCACTGATTATGACTTTAGGCAATTTTCTTATAAATGTTAAATCTCAATTTCCTTACCTGCAAATGCAGATAATGATTTTTACTTACAGGGTTGTTGTTAGATTTTACTGACATAATGTAAGCAGAGTACCTAACCTCCGGGCCTGGTACATAGTAGGTATTCAAAAAATAGTAGTGGTGGGAGGGTGGTTGGGTTTTGCTATTGTTCCTGTTGATGTTGTCGTTCTTGCTGCTCTGTGCCAGGTACTTATCAAATGCAGTTATTACTGTGATTAGCATTTTCATTGTTGCCTTACTTTATCATTTAAATTTCTTTTTGAATCTGAGTAACACATTGGCCACTATCTCATTTAGTCCTCAAACCAATCCTGTGAGGAAGGGAACCAGGGTTGGTATTATTATCCTCAGTGTATTGATGAAGAGACTGAGGCGTAGAGAGCTTGTGATTGGTCAAGATCAGTAAGTGCAGACTCAGCCGTGGAGCTTACATCCTCAGAGTTCAAGTCCAATTCCTTTTCTGTTATAGGAGTGCTGTCTGCTGGCCTGAAGAGGAGGGATCTGATTAGGTGTGAAGGGCATGTAGCCTAGGCCATAGTTAGTCAGTAGCTATTACAAATGATCCCTGAGGTCCTGCCACTGCCTCTATGTTATCTTCTGTCCGCCTCTGTTCTTCCTTTCTGCTACCAGCAGTGACTTCTGTGAGGTTCAAGAATACTGTTCCATCCTTCGAGATGGCCTGAGGGAATTCCAAAGGCACTCCATGGCTCCAAATCTTTTTTTTTTTTTTAATATATTTTATTGATTTTTTACAGAGAGGAAGGGAGAGAGATAGAGAGTTAGAAACATCGATGAGAGAGAAACATCGATCAGCTGCCTCCTGCACATCTCCTACTGGGGATGTGCCCGCAACCCAGGTACATGCCCTTGACCGGAATCGAACCTGGGACCTTTCAGTCCACAGGCCGATGCTCTATCCACTGAGCCAAACCGGTTTCGGCCATGGCTCCAAATCTTAACATATGTTACAAGGGCTTATTATACTTAATGTAAGATGTCTTTAGGTCAATGTGTTGCCCTTCAGCCATATGTATGCAATTCACATATCCCTCTCAAATACAATTTCCTTATCTGTCAAAAGGGGTCAGCAGTAATGCTGAATTTGTTATTTCGGAGGATTAAATGAAATAAAATTGAGAATACCTTAGATAGTACCTGACACAGAAAAGATAGATAAAAAAGTGCCTTGGAAACTAACCTATACCTTATATTTGTATTATGTGGAAACCGATTTATTTCTATAGACAAGAAACCTATCAAGATCTTTTTTCATACACAAGTAGTATAGGGATTTTATCCTTTTTTGTCTTCTCTCTTAATTGGTCCACTCTGATTTGTCTTTCCACACCAAGTTTAAAAAGTCATTTTCCCCTCTCTGAAGTCTCTACGTTGCCAAACATGTTCCTGTAGTATTTTGTATGGACTTTTGTTAAAGCACACCTCTTTTATACTGTGATTTTAAAAAGTATTTTTTAATATGACTATTTTATTTAGTAGCAAGGTTGATCCTCAAACTGGTGCATATCAGAATCTCCTAGAGGGTTTATTAAAATACAAAATTTCTAGGACTGGCTAGAGCCTGAAAATTTTCATTTTCAACAAGTTTCCAGATGTTGATCCTGCTGGTCTAGGGACCTCATATTGAGTACCACTGGGCTATGTTAATAAATTGTGAATTCTTCAAGGGTAAGATCATATCTTAATCATCTCTGCTTAGTGTTTAAGGTCTGGTACTTAGTAGATGCTCAGTAAGTACTGAGTGACTCTAATTGTGTATCGAATGTACTCTGATTTCAGGTGGCCATTAAGCAGATGAACCTTCAGCAGCAGCCGAAGAAAGAGCTGATTATTAATGAGATCCTGGTCATGAGGGAAAATAAGAACCCAAATATTGTGAACTACTTGGACAGGTATGGACAGGTCCTGTCAGAGAGATAGGGCCTTTGGGACTATTGGGTGGTGGAGGTGTTAAAGGAGAAGGCAACGCCTCCATTGGAAATGCAGGTTCACTCTGTCTACGTGCTGAGCCTTTGAAACCCAGTTCTATGGCTCAGTGCACTCTGATCCTTCTTACCCTTTATCCTACAGTTACCTCGTGGGAGATGAGCTGTGGGTTGTCATGGAATACTTGGCTGGAGGCTCTTTGACAGATGTGGTGACAGAAACCTGCATGGATGAAGGCCAGATTGCAGCTGTTTGCCGTGAGGTAAGGCCAGTGGCCAAACCAGCCTTGAGCAGGATGTAGTCTCCATACCCAGGTCTGTCAGTGTTCAACATCTGGTGGGATCTCAGCCTGGGCACTGTGCAGGTGGGAGAAATTAGATGGGAAGTCAGACTCTCCCATCATTCTTTCATTATACCTGTTTTGAAATTTCTATCACCATGATTTTTTTTCTTTAAAGATAACTTTATTCCGATTATAAAATTACTAGAGGCCTGATGCACAAAAATCGTGCAAGAGTAGGCCCTCGCAGCCCTGTGGCCCCAACCCCCCACTGGTTGTTCTGGAAGGTCGCTCCGAAGGTCATTCTGCTGTCCGCTCTAATTAGCATATTAGCTCCTTATTATATGGGATATACCCATTATAGAAAAATTAAAAAGTACCAAAATATATATCAAGTCACTCATAATTTCAACCCTTAAAGATAACTGCTATAAACACTTTGTAATATTTTCCTCTCTTTTATATGGACATATATTTTAATCATATGTGCTATGAGGTTTCCTAGGAAGCAGAGTAAGAAGGTGGTGACAGAGGAATTGCTCTTTTAGACAGAGTCATCAGGGAAGGCTTTGCATAGGTTTGAATAAAGATCTGAATGATATGAGGAAGTAAGCCAAGCTAAAAATCTAGGGTAAAATATTTCCAGACAAAAGAAATAGAAAGCAAAGCATAAATGGGTATTCTCCTTTCTCCTCTTTGCTATTAAGTGTCTGAGGTCTATAACGTGCTGGAGTAAGAAGGGGGAGGCTCTCTGTAAAGGCTCCATGAGCAGCACTCAGAGGATAGCCACGTTGTCATTAGAGTGAGAAGATGAAGGGAATATTCAGAGAAGTTGAGGATATTGGATGTTTTGCTGATATGAGACTGGAGCTTTTCAATAGCCCAGAGAAAAGTTTGGGAATTGGGGAAAGGGAAAGTAGAAGATTATATTAGGTTCAGAGTTTTATGGGGATGTGTCCAATAGTATGATTGAGGTTTGATGATGTAACACCTGGAGGCATACAGATGAATTTATGTAGTTGTATATTTAATAAATATTAGGAAACAAAAGCATGTGAAATCAGTACTGTCCTAGAAAATATGACAGTATTTTTTTTTAATATATTTTATTGATTTTTCACAGAGAGGAAGGGAGAGAGATAGAGAGTTAGAAACATCGATGAGAGAGAAACATCGATCAGCTGCCTCCTGCACATCTCCCACTGGGGATGTGCCCGCAACCCAGGTACATGCCCTTGACCGGAATCGAACCTGGGACCTTTCAGTCCGCAGGCCGACGCTCCATCCACCAAGCCAAACCGGTTTCGGCAACAGTATTTTTTAATATGACAGTATTTGCTTTAAAAACCCTGTGATCTAGAACAAGTACAATAGGTTAATGGAATTAATACCAGCTTGGGATTCTTAGGTCTGACTTCTTTTCTGTACCACTGATGCAGTGTTTCAACTTTTCCCCCATTATTTCTGCCCCCACCTCAAAGAGCCTTTGAAGACATTTTTTTCTAATCACATTGCCCCTATGAAATTTTAATATCATAGGTACATTATGTTGAATATCTGCTTATGTACTGTGACCCTTTGGAAACCACAAACCATTGTAATGTCTAAGATGTTTTTCACTCACCCCAGAAACCTACTTTCACTGGTTAAAAATACATGGATGATACATGCATGTGTACTCAAGGAAATCAATTTGCCTCAGATTATTTATCTTTAAAATGGAAATGCACAGAGTATATATACCTTAGGGGTGCCATATGGATCAAAAAGCACTTTGAAGAATTTTTAAATGTTGCATAAATGGATGGCATTGCTGTTTCATTGAGTTCTAATAGAGATCACCCCACTTTTTAAAAAAGCTTTAGTGAGATATAATTCACCCATATAAAGCACAGGTGGTCCTGACTTATGTTGGATCACCTATGACATTTTGGCTTTATGATGGTGCAAAAGCAGATGCATATAGTAGAAACAATACTTTGGAGTTTGAATTTTGATCCACTCAATCAAGGCATATACTTTTATTGTTTTTAGTATATTGAGTTGTACAACCATCACCATAAACAAGTTTATCACCCCAAAAAGAAACTCCATACCTGTTAGCAGTCACTTTCCACTCACCCCACTCCTATAGATTTGCTTGTTTTGGGTTTCATATAAATGCAATCATGTAGTATTTGCTTATTTTTGACTGGCTTCTTTCACTTAGCATAATGGTTTGAAGGTTCATCCTTATTATAGAACATAGCAGTGCTTTATTCCTTTTAATAGCAAATCAGATTGCATTTATTTATCTGTTCATCAGTTGATGGACATTTGGGTCATTTCCACTTTTTGGCTATTGTGAATAATGCTATAAACATTCATGCATACGTTTTTGTTTGGATGTATTTTTTTTATTATTATTAATCCTCACCCAATGATATGTTTTTGATTGATGAGAGAGAGAGAGAGAGAGAGAGAGAGAGAGAGAGAGAGAGAAGAAAGTTCAATCGGTTGCCTCCTGTACGCACCCAGACTGGGGATCGAACCCACAACCTGGGTATGTGACCTGACACTTCAGCCAACTGAGCCACATGGGCCAGGGCTGGATGTATGTTTTAATTTCTCTTGGGTATATGCCTAGGAAAACATTTTGAGGAATGGCCACACTGTTCTCCAAAGTGGCTGTACCATTTTACATTTCTCCTAGCAGTGCATGAGGGTTCCAATTTCTTGAAATCATCCTTTTTGTTCATAATTTTTGACATTCAGAGGCCAGGGTTTTCAGCCTCCTAAGGAAAACAACTATTACCTTTATAGGGAATAGCCACTTCTGGATATTGGTTTATTTTTAATTTAGCCATTAGTATGCTTTTAAAAATAAAGTATTAATTTGAGAACATTTAAATATCATTTTCATATTGGTTTATATCTTTACTAGAGGCCCGATGCACAAAATTTGTGCAAGAGTAGGCCTTCCTTCCTCTGGCTGCCAGCACTGGCTTCCCTCTGGCACCTGGGACCCGGGCTTCCCTCCGGCTGCCAACAGGCACCCAGGACCCGGGTTTCATCTGGAAGGTCATTCGGAAGGACAGGCAGTCTAATTAGCAGATTACACTTTTATTGTTATAGATGGTTTTTAATTTGGTAGAAGCTTCTAAAATTTTAGCTTTGGGTTCTGGACTTAACTTAGTAGATTCAGTAGCATTTTATAGATGAGCAAACAGTAGCCCAGAGAGTAAGTGATTTATCTGGAATGATTTTGTCCATCAGGAGTGGCAGAACCAGGCACTTTCATTCTTCCATTCAGTCTCTATGTTATTCATTCTGCCTGCTAAGTATAGGTGTTTTCTAAGGTTTTTTTTCTTTCTCCTCTTATCTTCTATAACATTTGCCAGTTCCGACCATTTCTATAACTTAAAAAAAAAAAAATCACCTCTTCACATATGACTCATAAATATTTATCTCAAGTCTAGACCTTTGTATAGAACTTAAGACTCTTATGTTCAATTGCTTACTGGACATTGTCTACAAATGCTTATAGGTATATAGATTTAGCATACCCCAAACAATATAAATTATCTCCAAAATAAGATTATCCTTCTAACTTTACTACTTCTAATATCAGTTCCAGATGCCTACTTTCCCAAATATGACTTTTTGTCACTTTCCTCCAGTTTTATTATTACAAAATTCTTTCCATTCTTCCTCAGTAGTTTTTTTGGGGGGGTCTCAGGTTCTTTACCAAGTATCTAATGCTCTGTAAAAAACTCCAAAATAAAATATATTGGAGGAATTCACGTACTGAAAGAAAACTGCTATATGGTATATTATAGTAAGGTATAATAAATAAGGTATAATCTATAATAATAAAAGCGTAATATGCTAAACCAGACAGCCGAACGACCTTGCCAACGTCATTCTGGACATCCTTCCGGACACAGCCGTGGCGGCGGGGGCCAAGGCAGAGGCGGTTAGGGGCAATCAGACAGGCAGGTAAGCAGTTAGGGGCGATGAGGCAGGCAGGCAGGCAGAGTGGTTAGGGGCAATCAGGCAGGCAGGCAGGTGAGCAGTTAGGAGCCAGTGGTCCTGGATTGTGAGAGGGATGTTTGACTGCTGGTTTAGGCCTAATCAGTTGGACATCCCCCAAGGGGTCCTGGATTGCAAGAGGGTGCAGGCCGGGCTGAGGGACCTGCCCCTCTAGTAAAGATATAAGGCAGCATGTAGTGTTAGAGGAATGCTTAACTGGGAGACAGGAGACTAGAATCTAGACCTATCTATGCCGCTCATTTGGAGCAAGTCCTTTTACTTGTGGGGGCCTCACTTTATCATAGAATTAGGAAGTTGGATTAGTTGATTTCCTGTAAGTCTTCGTATTATATGTCCTTTCTTTCTCCCCCTGCCCACACCACTTCAATAGTGCCTGCAAGCTTTGGAGTTTCTGCATTCCAACCAGGTCATTCACAGAGATATCAAGAGTGACAACATCCTGTTGGGAATGGATGGCTCTGTCAAGCTAAGTGAGTAGGAGTGATAATGCTTCTCTTCCCAGTGGGACCCTGTCTCCTGTGGGACAGTGTTCATATAATAGTAGCTAGAGCACTCACCAAAGAGCATTTCCTCGGATCTTTATATTACTACTATATAAGGTGTCATTTTTTTTCATTCATTTACACATTTAGCCAAAAAAAAATGTGCTGAATGCCCCCTATGTGCTAGGTCTTCTGATGGATACGGAGGACGCTTTTGCCTGTCTTCAAGTAGTTCTCAGTCTTCATGAAATACATAATTAAAAAAATGAGTTTAGGGTAATATTTGTCATTCAGTCATCCATTCAGTATTATATGTCTGTTATATTCCAGACCCTTTTGGGATAAAAAAATGAGTGAGAAGGCATAGTTCTTCCTATCAAAGGCCTCGTAATTTAAATAAACATATAATTGCAATGTAATGTGAATGAACTTCAGTCAGAATAAAAGTGTAAGGACCAGTAGTCCAGACAAACAGGTTGTGTCATAGGTGGATGGGGAGACTGTTCTCAGTCTCTGCTCTGGCCACAGGGTGAGGAACTGATAAAAGTAGGGCCCTGCCTCATTGTAAGTGATTAGAGATTAAGTCTGAGACTCATGCCCAGGAAGTAAAGCAAGGACCTACCTGCCGGATTTTGGGATATGGGGATTGTTTTCAAGAAGAAAGAAGAATTGGAGCAAGTAATCAAGGCCAAATGGGCAGCTTGAACTTTAATGCCTAGTCCTTTTGGCTTGAGGATGGATAAAAGGCCAGAGGTGATATTTGTTATGTTGCTCCTACTTCTCTTTAAGGTTGAACAGGGGCCAGGCTAGGAGCTGGGCATGAAAGTGGCAATTATGTGACTCCAGCTTTGGAGAGAGAGGGAGTGAGGCAGAGATTGACACCTGGGGGTAGGCATATAGTCATATAGGGTATCACGAAAGAGTACCCTAAGTACAATTCCTTTCCTTCTTTTCTTTTTCTAGCTGATTTTGGATTCTGTGCCCAGATCACTCCAGAGCAGAGCAAACGGAGCACCATGGTGGGAACCCCGTACTGGATGGCACCAGAGGTTGTGACACGGAAAGCCTATGGGCCCAAGGTTGATATCTGGTCCCTGGGCATCATGGCCATCGAAATGATTGAAGGGGAGCCCCCGTACCTCAATGAAAACCCTCTGAGAGTGAGTGTTGCTAGTCCCATTTCAAATGCATACTGAAACCTAGAGATCTGTAATCAAGAATAATAATTAACCTTTAGCTATGTAGCACACTTCATCATTTACCAAGTGCTTTCCAATATACTGCCTTGTTTTATTTTTACAGTCGTGTGGGATAAGCACTATTATCATCCCTGTTTTACAGATGAGAAAGTTGGAAGCTCACTGGCTTGCATGTGGTCACATGGCTTTTCAATGTTAAACTTGATCCTTGGTCATAGTCTTTCCACTATACCAAAGCTGCCTCTTTGTGTCCTAGAAGCATAAAGCAGCTGACCTTATTTCTAGAGGGCATGTCTGGGACCAAGTGAGAACCTCATTTGGAACCTAAGGTGATTTTCCACTTGTGTTGTCAGGCCTTGTACCTCATTGCCACCAATGGGACCCCAGAGCTTCAGAACCCAGAGAAGCTGTCATCTATCTTCCGAGACTTTCTGAACCGCTGCCTTGAGATGGATGTGGAGAAGAGAGGTTCGGCTAAAGAGCTGTTACAGGTAACTGGTGTATGCAGAGAAGCCCCTGGTTTTGGGAAACCACTAAACCAAGCCTGTTTTGCTTCATTTTTGTCCGTGAGGTAACGGGTTTTTATAGAACCTGGCTTCTCTCTTACCACTTTTGCACTCAACCTATATTTCCAGGTCCCTAACCTTCTTCATCCTGGGCTTCTGCTCCTGTCATTCCCTTAGGCTCTTCCTCAGCCTGTTAAAACTCTGCATTCTCCCAGGCTCAGCTGAAAGATCTGTCTGAGCTCCTACTGAACTTTGCTTGTATCTTCCTTTAGCACTTGTTTTGTTCTGGCTGGTTGGGTCTAGCAGAGTCTGAGTCTTTGGTAGAAGATGCTCTCTAATATGAAAATATTACAAAAGTTATATTTTACTGGAGATATGCTCAAAAAATGCATTTTCAGTAAAGGGTATCAGAGGTCATAAGTTTGGGGGATGGTTAGAGCGCAGCTTTTCAAGTCTTCCCTGTTTCTTCAATTGAAACCCTCTCAGATGGTGGCAGTGATATTCTGCCAGACTTGGCGAAGCCTAAAGTCAGGGGTTTACTATGTCTTTGATACTACCACCTGCTGAATTCTGAATAGACAGCCTAATTATTTCACACGGTTGCAGAAGCTGTCTTTAGCAGGCCACATTATTTGTATTTAACACTTATGTTCCAGGTACAATTTCTTATTACTAGTATATTTTCCTACTTTGCCTATGGTGATTTAATAATAAGTATCACATAACTTTATAACAGTGAGTCATCTGCAGGCATGCCCAGTCAGTCACTTTTGTGTTAGGATCAAGAGCAACTAAGCAGGGCAGGGCAGAGCAAGATCTACCACACTGCCCTGCATTAAAGTTAGTTAATGAACATTTCTGTTTTCCCCACTAGATTACAACCTCCATTTTATTAACCTCTGGGTCTCCTCTTATAGTAGGACCTAGTTCAGAATAGGTATTTAGAAGAAATCTGTTAAATTGAATGGAATTGCTTAAATTGAAATGTTACCCTCTGGAACATATTTAGCATTTCTTTGTAATTGGGGTTACTGGTTACAAAGCATCGGTCAATTAGATATGGGATCTGGGTTCTGCCAAGTGTAATCCAATCGTCTCTAGAATCCTTTGGGACTAAAAACCCCTTATAACACACAGTACAGATAGGATCCCTTTGCCTTTCATATGAGGTTTGTTCAGGAAACCCGAGGCATTGGGAAATGTGCAAATACTATATTAAGGCTGTGACTGAAGATATTGTTAATTAGGTACCAAATTGTAGTTATTGAAAGAGTAGTGCCCTCTAGAGTTTTCTCGATATAATAATGTAACTAATAGTAAATGCAGGGTTTTGAATCTTTACCACACTCTAGGCACTAGGAACTTTATGTATTTTTCATTCATACTTTATAACAACCTGAGAGTTATAGCTTCTGTTATTCCCAAGTTTACACATGAAAAAGAAGAGAGAATTCAAGCATTTAGTAACTTTTTTATGATTACATAACTGATAAGCGGGTAACCAGGATTTCAACCTATGTTCATTAGGCTCTCAAGTTTGTGTGCTTTTGGCCATTGCTCTTTTGGCTCGATAGAGTGAAAACTGGAAGGGCCTTAGGGTTTATCTAGTCTACTTTGTTCACCATATAGAGAAGGAAACTGAAGCCTCTCAGTTGGATATTTGATCATGCTGCTTTCTCAGCTCAGAGGCTCATAGAACATGTGATCTGAGGACATGGGCTCTTTAATGTTACTGTACATTGTAAATATTTAAAACCATGACTCTTGGAATCTTAAAGAATGAAAGCTTCTCATCTATTTCTCCAGTGCAAACACATATGTGAACAGAAGTACATAGGATCTTATATTGGAATTTATGTCTGCATGATTTAGCCAGATCTTTTATTCCTTTCATAATAATTGTAACTTCTTGTTCTTAGTACCTCTTTATGTTCTATCTCTGTCCAAAAGGAAGTTGAAGCAACTTGCTAGTAAAGAATCTATATATATTGTCTCTGTGTGTGTCTGTACACATATACAGCATGATTAAAAAGGGACTTATAAGGATGGCAAAAAAAATTAAATTTGCAAATAATTTGAGTTAAATTGTTTTGTTTAAACATCAAATTTAGTTCCAAGTTTTCTGGTAGTTGGACTGGAAAGAAAATGTGGTAGTTCCTATATTCTTATCAAATTGAAGAAATATCCCCTATTCTCAAGGCACAAAGCTTTTTTACTAATAAATATAAGGAAAATCACTTTTAGTTAAGAGACTGAGTTATGTAAAGAATTGTTTTTCATCACAGTTTTACTGAAAATGTACATGCCATTTTCATATGGTGTTTTCTCCAAAAAGTCTTCTTTAATAGTTGGGGATATGGCCCAAAGTACAGTCCAATGAAAGTGATTTGGGTTAGGACCAAGCTATTGGTCAAGTCCTTACTGGATTAATTAGCCTTACTGGATTCAAGGATAGCACAACAAATTATGTAGTCTCATATGCTCCTGAAACACAGCATTTCAATATATCATTGAGTCATGATTAGTCAATACTTTCCCACAGAGGTAATTGTTGTTCTGATTGTCACCATAGTTTAGTCTTACCTAATCCTATCTAATAATAGACAAACATGGTAATTGACCGTACCTTCGCTACGCCTCCCATTGGCTAATCGGTGTGATATGCAAATTAACTGTCAACAAAGATGGTGGCTAATTTGCATACTGCAGGCAGGGCGGGCCAACGCGAGCCGCCATCCGGGCCCCATGTGCCGCCTAAGCCCCGCCCCCAGCTGGGACCCCCGTGTGCGGCCCTGGGTGGCGGGGCTTGGCGCCATGATCGTGATCGTGATTGTGATCGTGATCAGAAACCAGGCCGCAGGCAAGGCGGTACCCCGGAACCCAGGAGCCACCCTGCCTGTGGCCCGTGATCGTGATCGGGAAGCCGGGCCGCAGATAAGGTGGCCCCCTGGAACCCAGGAGCCCGTTGGCGAGGTCTGCAGGCAAAGCAGCGATCAAGCTATGAGGGGGAGGGTGGGGGGCGGAAGGAGCTACAGGAGCAGCTCTGGCCGGAGACTGAAGACTCCCGCCAGAGTGAGGAGCAAAGACTGAAGGCTCCAGCCACAGCGAAGACTGTGTCCAGAGCGAAGATGGAAGGCGGTGGCCAGAGTGAAGGTCTGGGTCCTGGGTGCCAGAGGAAAACTGGTGCTGGCAGCCAGGGGAAAGGAGGCCTATTGCACGAATCTCTTCGTGCAATGGGCCTCTAGTATAATATAAACTCCTTTGTATCTGGCTTCTTTCATTCAACATAATGTTTGTGGGCTTTTTCTCATTGTCAGTGTACCAGTTATTTATTGTATTTCTGTGTAATTTTCTGCATAGTATTTTATGACTATAACATTATTCATCCTTCCATTCTCTTGGATATTTGGGTTCTTTTTAGTTATGGCTATTAGAAGTAAAGCTGTGATGAACAGCCTTACATCTGTCTTTTGATGCATACACAAACTCCTCTTGGAAATGTCCCCAGGAGTGGAATTGCTGGGATATAGGACAGATTGTGTTTAGTTGAAAGTAGATACCGCCAAATGGTTTTCCAAAATGGGTTGTTATCTTTTAAAGATGTCCTTCAATTTGGGGATAATCTGAAGCTTTCCAGGTAGACATGGATGCCCTTAACATATTGTAATGGCTGCTGAGGAAGAATGGTCAATAGTCATGTGTCTTTTGCTCTTTTTTTTTTCTTTTCTAGCATCAGTTCTTGAAGATTGCCAAACCCCTCTCCAGCCTCACTCCACTCATCGCTGCAGCAAAGGAGGCAACCAAGAACAATCACTAAAACCACGCTCACCCCAGCCTCCTTGTGCCAAGCCTTCCGTGAAATTAATGCTAATTCCAGAAATTCCAACCCTTGATGCTCTCTCTTCCTTGCCTTGCTCCTCCCATTTCCTGGTCTAGTGCTCTCAAGACTTTGATCCTTGAAAACCATGTGTCCAGCATTGAAGAGAAATGCAACTGACTACTCAGATGACGGCCATCTGAATAAGGAATTTCCTCCTGATCTGCAGATGTGAGGATGGTTTATGATCCGAGCTCATAGGAATAAACCCTTGGACTCCTGTTTCTACCTAGCAAAATCTTCTTCACATACCACCTCTTCCCAAACCCCAGGCCAATCTACTTTTGGCTGTATAAATTTTTGGCTTTATAACATTATCAATTTGTAATTGGTTGAGGCTTCGTTAGTTCTTGATTTTCTGTGACTGAACTGCCCAAACACCGTATTGTACTTGAAAATTGGAACAGCTGGAGGAATGCCCTTGGGGTTGATAATCTGTCAGGGACATGAAATGACTCAGCTTCCTGGACCATGTCTATGGCACAGCTGATACTGAGTTGGGAAGAGAGGGCTACCACATTTTTCCTTGTGTGTGCTTCTACAGCTGCTTAGGAGGATCTTGACCCAGTAGTGTTCCCCATGCTATTTCTTGTGAGATGGTCTTGGCTATCTATGTAGCAGCTTTTGACTCCCTACATCCTTTAGACTGCTGCTCCCCATTCTGTCCTTGTTTAGAACACTGAGAAGTTTCCTAGGGCCTATGCTGAGAGCAGTGTGAGAAGTCAGGAGAGAAAACATTAGCTGCTTTTAGAACAAGGCTGGATATCAGTACCTGTCCAGCTATACCTATGTGATATTTTAAGAACTCAGTCTCTTTTTCCTTTTGGGATAAGGAGCTGAAAGATTAAGTGAGATCTCCCAATGGCCTGAATCTTTCGGTCAAAGGGAAGGATCTCCAAATCTGAGACTACATGTTAGTTTGGATGGACTTGGTGGCTTGAGATGATACTCTGCCAGCTGTGAGGGGACCCTGTTTTCACAATGCATGGCCAAGCTCTCTGCAAATGGAAATGCTTGCACTGGGTGTTTGGGATGTTTGCTACCTCCTGCTATCTGTGGTTTTGGTCCTGCCACTATGGTAGGACCCCTGGCCAGCATTGTGGTTTGTCATGTCAGCCCCATTGGCTACCTTGTTATGCTCTGAGGTACTACTGCCTCTGCAGCACAGGTTTTATTTCCTTCAATAAAAGAGGATGAAAATACTCTACTTGGAGTATATGCCTTTCATTTTTCCTTTATTTCCTGGTTTTTTATTTTGACATAATTTCAAACTAAAGAAAACAAATTTATGAGATAAATATATATTTTTCTTCTCCATTTGAGATTAAGTGCAGATAAAATGCCCCTTCACCCCTATATATTTCAATGTGTATTTTTTCTTTAAAAAAAATATTTTAGAGAGGAAGGGAGAGGAGAGAGAGATAGAAACATCAGTAATGAGAGGGAATCATTGATAGACTGCGTCCTGCACAGCCCACACTGGGGATCGAGCCCACAACTGGGGCATGAGCGCTGACCGGAACCAAACCGTGACCTGGTTCATAGGTCAACGCTCAACCACTGAGCCATGCTAACCAGGCTCTTTCTTAACACTTTTATTTTAAATATAAATTAAGAGAAATGGGCCAAAATGTTTGTATATTATAAGGTACTAGGGGCCCAGTGCATGAATTCATGCCCCTTGAAAGGAACTGTGGGCCACAAGGCTGCAGTGGCACAGGGGCGAGTCTCGGCCCATCCTCCATGCCCCCGCCTGGCCCCTCCTGTTGCAGCCCGGGTTCCCACTCCCACCACCGCTGCTCCCATGCACTCACAGTGCTGGCCCTGCTCACACCCCTGTTGGCACAGAGCAATTGGGGCCAGTGCCGCCAGGGGGTGCAAGTGGCAGCTGCTTCCCCGATCACCCCTCAGGAGCAGGGGGAGGTGGAGAATCTCTCAGGGGCTATTGGGACCGGCCTGGGGCGTTGGCAGTGGGTGAGAGCAGTGGCTCTGGCACCGGCTGCCAGTGTGAGTGGGGCCGGCACCAGCAGTGGGTGCAATCAGGGCTGTCGCTGGTAGCGGGTACGAGAGGCGGCTGTTGGCCTTGATCACCCTTCAGGAGTAGGAGGAGGTGGAGAAGCCCTGAGGGGTGATTGAAGCCGGCAGTCGCCACTTGCACCCGCTAACGGCGCCAACTGATCAGGGCCGGCACAGGGCGCTGGCAGTGGGTGCAAGCAGCAGCTCTGGTGCCCGCAGCAGG
Source organism: Myotis myotis (assembly GCF_014108235.1). Taxonomy (NCBI): domain Eukaryota; kingdom Metazoa; phylum Chordata; class Mammalia; order Chiroptera; family Vespertilionidae; genus Myotis; species Myotis myotis. The sequence goes on from NW_023416314.1 coordinate 36,669,424, forward strand.
TGCGAGCGCCCAGTGGGACCGTGACACGTGGGAGCAAAGAATTTTCAGTAACCACCGGAGGCTCACCCCCATGGCAGCGACCCGTGCCTCACCTTAGTCTGCATCCCCACTCACCTGCTCCACCATCCTGCCACAGCCAACGCCAATCATGTTCCGCGCTCTGCCACCTGCTGCTGATGCCTGCCATGTTCTGCCTGCACCCCTGGTGGTCTGTGCCTGTCATAGCAACCGGTTGTTTGGTTGTTCTGCCTTTCAGTCTATTTGCATATTAATGTTTTATATATATAGACTAGAGGCCTGGTGCACAAAATTCATGCATGGGAGGGTGTCCCTCAGCCCGGCCTGTACCCTCTCACATCCCTCGTGGGATGTCCGACTGCTGGTTTAGGTCTGATCCTGCAACTGACAGTTGCACATCCCTCTTGCAATCCGGGACCTCTGGCTCCTAACTGCTCGCTTGCCTGCCTTATCGCCCCTAACCGCTTGCCTGCCTGCCTAATCACCCTTAACTGCCTCTCCCTCAGCCCCCACACCCATGACCTAGGCTTCCCTCTTCCGGCTGGCCGCAAGCAACCAGGACCCGGGCTTCCCTCCCTTTGACCAGCCGCAGGCACCCGGGACCCCAGGTGGCGCCACCTGGGCCCCAGCTTTGTCAGGAAGGACGTCCAGAATTTGTCCGGTCTATCTGGTCTAATTAGCATATTACCCTTTTATTAGTATAGATTGGCTCAAGCAGTTATGGAGCCTGAGAAGTTTCATGATCTGTGTCTGCAAGTTGGAGACCCAGAAAAACCAGTCGTTTAAAAGTCTGACAGTCAGAGAGCCAATGGTGTAGATTTCAGTCAAAGTCTGATGTCAGAACCAGGAGCACCAAGGGCAGAAGATCAGTGTCCCAGAAGATCAGTAATCTAGCAGAAAGCAACCTTCCTCCACCGTTTTCTATTTAGCCCCTCAACTAATTGGATGATGCTCACCAACACTGGGGAGGGCCATCTGTTTTACTCGGCCCTTCAATTCAAATGTTAATCTCTTGTGGAAACACCCTGCAAATACACCCAGAAATAATGTTTAACCAGATACTATACTGGGCATCTTATGGCCCAGTCAAGTTGACACATGAAGTCAACCATCAACCTCCCCAGCTCCACCTTCAGGCAAAAGATGCTGTCAGCTTATGGCTTTTAGATCAGGGGGTCAATGTATTAAGATTGGTGACCCCCCAATATTGTTTTGTGTAAGAAAATAAAGGCACAGGAGATCCTCCATGCAGTTACTGAAATTGGGTTGCTTATGTGTAAGAGAGAAGGAATGTTAGATGATGGTATGGGAGTGATGAGAACCCAGACTACCTGTTCACTTTGAGATTGCAATGGTAAACTGGTTAGTCTGATGAGGCCTGAGGAATTGTTAACCGATTGCCCCTCTGCAATCTTCAAGTTGTCTGATTAGTTGGATGTCAAAGCAGAAGCATTGACTGTCCTGTGACCCTTCCATTATAGGGATGACTGTTTACTGCTGGGATATCTAGCCTCCACTCAGATAATGGAATATTCTTCATGCTTAGGCAGCTTAACAGCATATTTTCATGCCTTTTTAAAAAACTATGTCTGCAGAGTGATGGAGACAAGAGAACTCTGAAACTCATAGACAATTGCTACTTGTCTAATTTTATATTGGCACTGAACATATCTGTCTCCTCTGTGTTAGTTTTCTATTGCTACATAATAAATTACCACAAACATTGTGGCTTAAAATAGCACAAATTTCTCTATACGTCAGAACTCTGGGCACAGCACGGCTAGATTTTCTGCTCAGGATTTTAGGCTTGAATCAATGTGCCATCTAAGGATTCTGCCCAGAACACCCTCCAACGTTCTATCTGCTCTCAGCCATCTGTCAAGGACCCAGGCAGCTGGGTTTAGTGCTCAGAACTCAGGTCAAAGCTAGAGAAATAGAGGAATCAAAGATTAAACAAAACTAGAACAGGCTAGTTTTAAGCAGGTTAGGGAAAAAAACCAAATAACCAGGCTGCAAAAAATATTTAATGCCTAAACTGAATGATTAACAAGTTTATACTTGTTATTTTTATAAGAACCAAAGCAGAATCAAGCAGGGAGTACTCTACAGCCTAAAAGGCACATTTCAGATATGCTCTGCAAGCTAAGGTTGGGGTTGGGCTTTCACTGCAGCCTCCAGGCAGCTGAGGGAGCCTCGGAGGCCACGCCCCGGCCACGCCCCGGCCACACACCGGCCACGCCCCGGCCACGCCCCCGGCCCGCAGGCGCGTCCTCAGCCCGGCCTCCATCTTGAGAGACGCTGGCCTGGTCAGTGCGAGGCCCGGCCTGAGCTTGGGCTGTGAAGTCACCGTAAGTCAAGTGTCCAGCTCCCCGCTTCCCACTAACATCTTCCGAAACAGGAGCTACGTTCCTGATCAGGTTGGCAGTCAGACCCGCGGCCCGTGGGCTCAGTCGGCTCCCCGGGGCGGTTGGCCCTGGGGCTGCCATTACCTGCGGGGCTGATGGGGCAGCTGAGGCCCAAGGGCTTCCACCTGTGCGGGCCCCTGGGGCCCCCTCTGGGGGGGGGGGGGGGAGACCGCAGGCCCAGGCCGGCCTCCGGGTGGGCCTATCGGGAAGTCCCCGCAGGTGTGGAGGGCCCGGCGCCTTTGTCTGGGGGTCACAGCCCAGCTGCGCGGTGCCCAGCGTCTGAGCATCGTGTGTAAGGAGCTCTGTCCGGGTTCCTGGCTTATGGCGGGAGGCTGTCTTTTCTAGGCCCTCCATCCTGGCAGGCGTGCCCTGGGTTTGAAAAATATGTGGGTTTTTGGTTTTTTTACTGATTTTTAAAGAGAGAGGAAAAGAGAGGGATAGAGAGAGAAACATGGATGAGAGGGAAGCATCACCCATTGGCTGCCTCCTGCGCGCCCCCTGCTGGGGACCCAGCGGACAGACACCCTGGTGTGTGCCCCGCCGGGGAATCAACCCGGGACCTCTTGGTTCTTGGGACTGACTGGGGTCAACCACTGAGCCACACTCACCGGGAACCCCCGGGTTTTGGACACCAGCACCTGGATGAACAGTGGTGCCCTCTCCTGAAATGGGAGGAACTTGGGGAGGAATGGGTCCTGGAGGGAAAATCAGGTGTTCGGTTTTGGAATATTACATTTGAGACGCATGAGAAATGCAAGTGGACATTTCAGTATGTCGGACGTATGGGATTGGAAACCAGAAGAGCTCTGGAAGGGAAGCAGTATTTATTGATCGTTGCTCCCCGCCCCCCGAAAAAAAAAACACACGTTATTGAAATTTCAGTGTGGACTTGGCTACCGGGCTGGTAGACTCAAATATAAAGGGCATGCAGATATGTGGGAAATGGTGTGCTAATTATTCTGGTTAAAATGCTGCCTTTTATCCAGTATTCAAACCGTTTACCACCCTCTTAGTCAAAGTTGTTTGTTCAAAACATTTTTCTTGGATAATTCGATATTTGCAACAAAGACACCAAGTTTGTGTAGTTTCATCATCAACTAGTTCAGACTTTTTTTCTTATTTCCATTGTGATATTTTTTCCTTTGACCATGGATTTAAAAAAAAATATGGTGTGTAATTATGCAGATTCCTCAAAAAAATAAAATATACATTCCACAAATGAGTGAGATCATGTGGTATTTATCTTCCTCAGACTGGCTTATTTCACTTAGCATAATGCTCTTCATGTCCACCCATGCTGTTGCAAATGGTAAGAGTTCCTTCTTTTTTACCGCAGTGTAGTATTCCATTGTGTATATGTACCACAGGTTTTTAATCTACTCATCTGCTGATGAGCACTTAGGCTGTTTCCAAATCTTAGCTATGGTGAATTATGCTGCTATGAACATAGGGGTGCATATATCCTTTCTGATTGGTGTTTCTAGTTTCTTGGGATATATTCCTAGAAGTGGGATCACTGGGTCAAATGGGAGTTCCACTTTTAATTTTTTGAGGAAACTCCATACTGTTCTTCACAGTGGCTGCATCATTCTGCGTTCCCACCAGCAGTGCATGAGGGTTCCTTTTTCTCCGCATCCTCACCAGCACTTGTTGTTTGTTGATTTGTTGATGATAGCCATTCTGACGGGTGTGAGATGGCACCTCATTGTCGTTTTGATTTGCATCTTTTGGATGATTAGTGACTTTGAGCATGTTTTCATATGTCTCCTGGCCTTCTGTATGTCCTCTTTCAAAAATTGTCTATTTAGGTCTTTTGCCCATTTTTTGATTGGATTGTTTATCTTCCTTTTGTTAAGTTGTATGAGTCCCCTGTAAATGTTGGAGATTGAACCCTTATCGGAGATAACATTGGCAAATATGTTCTCCCATGCAGTGAATATAAAGAACATAATAAAGTGATGAACAAAAATAGATACAGAGGCAAAGAAGCATCGAACGGACTGTCAAACTACAGCGGGAAGGCAGGGGAGGGTTTTTTTGGGGCGGGGGAGAGGGGGTGGCGGTTAAGAGATCAACCAGAGGACTTGTATGCATGCATATAAGCATAACCAATGGACCCAAGACACTGGGTGTGGGGGGTGAGAGCATGTGCAGGGGGGTAGGGGAGGCTGGGGTGAGGTCAATGGGGAAAAAAGGAGACATATGTACTACTATTTGTAATACTTTAAACAATAAAATAAAATTTAAAAAAATAAAAATTTAAAAAAATATCCTATATAATAAAAGCCTAATATGCTAAGTGTCCAGTCAACCAGTCGGCCATTCAGCCAATCAAAGCATAATATGCTAATGATATGCTAAGGCCACTCAACTGCTCACTATGATGTGCACTGACCACCAGGGGGCAGATGTTCTGACCAGTAGGTTTGCTTGCTGCTGGGGTCTGGCAGATCAGGACTGAGCGAGAAGGGCCGGACAGGCCCTGGAGCCCTCCCGCGGTCCCTCTCCTGCTGGCCAACCTCCTGCGTCTCTCCCCAGCCCTGATAATGCTCCAGTGGGTTCCCTCGGCCTGGCCTGCACCTCTCAATATCCAGGACCCCTTGAGGGATGTCGGAGAGCCAGTTTTGGCCCAATCCTGCAGGCCAGACCGAGGGACCTCACTGGTGCACGAATTTGTGCACTAGGCCTCTAGTATATATATATATTTTACCTTCATCAATTTGGCAAAAATTTTAAAAGACAAAATACTCAGTACTTTTCATAAACTTTGTTGGATATGTAAACTGGGGTCAGTTATTTTTGGAAAACACTTTTATAATTTACTAGTATCTTTGTGAATTAAAAATAAATATATATTTCAACCTAAAAAATTAAAAATATATACAACTACCATATAATTCAGCAATCCTTCTTGTGGGTATTTATCAGAAGAAATCCAAAACACGAATTCAAAAAGGTATATGCATTCCTATTTATGTTCAATGCAGCATTACGTACAATACCCAAGATATGCGAGCAACCCAAGCCCATTGATAGACAATTGATAAAGAAGATGTGGTACATACAAGGTGTCCCCAAAAAATGTATACACACTTTAACAGCTGATAACTCACGTAATTTTCACTCCTTTTCAGGTTTAACAGATTTGAAATAATGGGTGGAGCCAGACTAGTCTTTGAACAAAGAAAATTTATCCACTAGATTTTTTTATGAGGACACATAAAAGAGAAAGTTTACCATACAAAACCAGCAACGGTTGATGAATTGAAGGTGCACTAATACCGAAAAAAATGATTCTTGGTGTTTGCAATTCCGTTACTTTGTGTTATCAGCAGTGTCTGGACCAGAAAGGTCATCAATTTGAAAACAGGCATTGACCAAAAAAATTATTCATTTCTGTAGATTCTTTTAAATTTTGAAAATGAACTGTATATTAATAAACACTGACTTTATAATTATTCAAAGTGTGTATACAGTTTTTGGGTCACCCTCTATATACAATGCAGTATTAGTTGGTCATAAAAAAGAATGAGATGTTATCATTTACACTAAACAATGGAGCAAGAGGGTATCGTGCTAAGTGAAATAAATCAGACAGAGAAAGACACATAGCATAGGTTTTCATTAATGTGTGCAATCTAAAACATAAAGAACAAACAAAACAGATTCATAGATGCAGAGAACAAATTGATTGTTGCCTGATGGAGAGGGTTGGGGAGCTGGGTGGAAAAGGTGAAGGAATTAAGAAGCACAAATTGGCAGTTACAGAATAGTCCCAGGGATGTAAAGTACAGCACAGGGAATATAGTCAATAGTATTGTAATAACTGTGTATGCTGCCAGGTGAGGGCTAGAATCATAGGTGGGATCACTGCATAAGTTATAGAAATGTTTAAGCACTATGCTGTACACTTGAAACTAATGTAATATTGAATGTTAACTGTAAAAGAAACATTTAAAAATTAAAATAATGGTTTTTAATCTCCAAATGTGGAATTTTCAGTTATCATTTTCTTCTTATGGGCTTCTGGTATAACTGCAATGTAGTAGAAAACACACTCTTAAGATTTCAATGTTTAGAAGTTTATTAAAACCAGTTATGTGGCTTAATATATCATTTTGATAAATGTCCTATTTCCACTTGAAAAGAATGCACATTCTGCAGTCATTGAGTATAGTGTTTGATAATTGTTAGGTTAGTTTGTTAATCAAGTTGTTAGAATCTCATATTCTTACAGACTTTTTTTGTCTGCTTAATATGTCCTTTATTGACAGATCTCCCACCATGGTAGTGGATTTGTCTTTCTCCATAGAGAGACTATGTGATTAGGTGCCTATAAATTGAAAATTCTTTTAAAAAATCATTATGAAATATCCCTCTTTGTCTCTACTAATGCTTTTTCCCTCGAGGTTTTCAAATCTGTTGGTAACATAGTGAGATATGACCCCAGTTCTCGCCCTTCCTTTAGTTACACCTTTTGTGTTCACACCCTTTGCCAAGTAACTCTATGGTGCTCTCCTACCATGAGTTGACCAGGTCTGCTTTTGCCGTAGACCACACAACATCCCTTGAAGCAGAGGCTGTAAATGGGAACTTGCATATGGGAACTTGCTTTCTTGGCCGTTTTCCATCTCCGTGACAATATGCTTAGGCTAGCCTGGTTGAGTGACACATGGAGCAGCACTGGGTCACCCCAGTCATCCAAGCCGAGGCCATTCTAGAGCAGCAGAACAGGTAACTGTTCAGCTCAGATGTGTGAATCATAAATGCCTATTTTTATATGTGACTGAGGCTTTTTCTTTGATTGGTACATGGCATTATCCTGATAATAGAATATTAATAAATAGCATATACAAGGTATATGAAATATTAAATTATATTTCATCATAGTACAAAGTAATGCCTCCTAAGTTTAGACATGATTCCCACACATCTAGAAGCAATTTCCCTGCCTTTGAATATTGTTGTCATACATGTTACTTTTACAATTGTAAAATGTCTATATAGGTCATCTCTTTCTTTTTTTAAATATATTTTTATTGATTTCAGAGAGGAAGGGAGAGAGAGAAAAACAGAAACATCAATGATGAGAGAGAATCACTGACTGGCTGCCTCCTGGTTGGGCTGCAGGAGGCAGCCCAACCTGGGATCGAGCCCGCAACCCATGGATGTGCCCTTGACTGGAATCCAACCTGGGACCATTCAGTCCGCAGGCCGATGCTCTATCCATGAGCCAAACCAGCTATGGTCAGGTCATCTATTTCTTAATCACATTGTTTTTTGATACTGAGTTGTATGAATTTAATTCAGCCATTGCTATTTTGAATATTCCATAATTCTTAATTGAGGTGGACTCTCACCGATTCCATATGGGAGAGGAGAGAAAGGGGAAGGGGCAGGCAACTGTGTGTGTGAGAGTCACTTATTAGTCAAAGATTGTATTTTTCATATACCTCACCCATGCCTCTAAGTTCTCAAGTTATTCCAAGAGCATGTAACAGTTAAAAAAACATATTCATATATATTATCTAATATGATGCTTTTAGCATCTATTAATTGGCTGGTGCAGAGAATATGGTTCCATTTTAGAGGTGAGAAAACTAAATGGTGCAATGACTGCAATAAACACTTAAGTTATTGGGAAAGGTTGGATGAAGCTCTAATCTGCACTGAATTCAGTGCATTATCTTAGATTATAATTTTTAAAATTCATTTATTTTTTAATGGAATTTTCTGTAGAATGGTGGGGTAGGAAACATTTAAAGGAGCTACTAGATCCTTATTGTTTTATTTGTCATTCCAGCAAAGGGTGTACCATACTTAAGAATGTCAAGAAGGTTGAGGTACAGAGCCAGAAGAAAAGACAGAAAAGGCATAAGCCATGGATTATACACATCTTCAACCACGAATGCTATGCCACCTACATTACTGGCTGCTACAGCTGCTATTGGAAAACCAAGCTGGAGAAAAAGGTCTAGATGTGGACCCTGCTGCTGCTCTTGGGTACAGAGAGATGGAAAGGAGCTGGACCACACTTCCTGAGATGTGGGGAACGTGGGCTGGTCCCTGCCACCATGAGGGCTCATTATCTCCCGCACTGGGCATGCTTGGGCTCTAGTTCTCCCATGAAAGGTCTGCCGCAATCCTGGAACCAAATTAACCTTACTGAAACATGTGCTTGTGTTCTTTCACTGTTAGTCTTCACTTCTCCTTTTCCATGCTACCTCTTTTATCATTCATTTATTCATTCACTCACTTTTGCTTTTATTCACTCAGTGAACCTTGAAGAAAAAGTGAAGTTTAAGTATATTTAGATGTTTTTGTCCAGGGATTACAGGAATGTCTGAATATTTAATTTTCTCTTCATTGTGAGTTTCCTAAAGTAGCTCTGCTTATGAGAAAGGAAAAAAACAACAATTGCAACTGAGAAACAAGGTGTTCTTTTATTTATTTTTATTATTTGTTAATGTGTTTTATTTTCATTTATTGCTTAGAGAGAGAAAGGAAGGGAGAGAGAGAAACATTGATTGGCTGCCTCCTGCATGTACTCTGACGGGGGATTGAGCCTGCAACCGGGGCATGTGCCCTGATCAGGAATCAAACCAGTGACTTTTTGGTGCATGGAATGACTTAACCGACTGAGCCACACCAGCCAGGGCAAGGTGCTCTCTTATTGGTCAGGCTAATGCCTGATTTTCCCTAAAGAAGGACTCGTAAGGCTGAGTGGTGGCATGTGGCCTAGCCTCACTGAGGGCCTGCTTCTTGCTCTAAGCCACATGGTGGGACCCGCTGGTGGGCGATATGATGTAAGGGATGAAATGATGAGCATACTGAAGTGAGAAGAGGGTGGCCATATCGTGTACCTTCACTTACTTGCAAACCTGGTCCAGCTAGGGTCTGAGATTCTGACCAATTGGATAACTAACTTTTCATGCCTGAAACAGGGAGCACAAGGAAAGGGGTGGAAATAGGAAGCTTTCCTGGATTAGGCAGAGTGTTCTGTCCCCTGTATCTTTTCTGCCCAAATATTTGGCTTCTATGCTAGTGACTGGTGATAACAGAAGTGCTTCAGGCATGGTTACCACTCTCAAGGAATTCACAGAGTATTGGAGGAAAAGACAAGTACACACACGATGTCAGTATGGTGAGAAAAGTGCTATTATTTTGAGTGTGTGGGTGTGTGTGCACATGTGTGCTGCATGCTAATATGCACCCATATGTCAGTGGAATGGTTGAACATAACTTTATTTAGAAGGGGAAAGTTGATTAAGATTTATACAGGTAAAGAGCAGGGGATGGAAAAAGAAATGGCATTGGAGGAGGAGGCAAGGGCATTGGTGTGAGGTTTATTTTAGGTGGGGCAGGGATGTAAATAAAGAAGTGATGGGAAATGAGGCCAGAGTGGAAGATGGGACAGATGTGTGGTTTTTAGAATTTGACATCTATCTGTAAGGAATAAACTGTCCCCGAAGATACCAAGTTAGAGATGTTGTCTGAACTATGTTTTGGAATGATTATTTGATTATATGGAGGATGCATTGGAAGGGACACAACTAATACAGGGCGACATCTCTGCCTTCAAAGGAGCTATGCTTATGAGAAAAAGAAACTAGCCCATGGGAAACAAAGTGCTCCTTTATTATTGGTCAGGCTGATGCCTGCTTTTTCTGAATAAAGAACGTGGATAAGCCTGAGTGGTGGCATGTGGCTCAAGGTAAGAGATGTTGGTGGCTTGGATTCAAGAAGTGATGGTAAAAATGGAGAAGAGCGAATTGATTCAACAGATATTTATTATGTGGGATGAGGTTGTAAGTCACACGAGAGCTATAAAGAAGGGCATAGGGAGGAAGATAAAGGGAGGCTGCGTGGGAATCATGACAGTGAGGCAATGTGGCATAGTTGAAAAATCCCTGGACCAGAGCATGGGGGTAGGTTTGGATCCTCATTCCAACTCTGCCCTTGGGCTGGTTATATGATTTGACATAGGTAATTCTCACAGCACCCACAGCCAATAAGGAGGGGACATGCTAATTGGTTGCCCCGCCCTCAAAGATGGCAGCACCCACAGCCAATAAGGAGGAAATATGCTAATTGACTGCCCTGCCCTCAAAGATAGTGGGGCCCATAGCCACAAGATGGCCGGCAGGGGAGGGTAGTTGGGGGCAACTGGGCTGGCAGGGGAGGGCAGTTGGGGGCGATTGGGCTGGCAGGGGAGCAATTAGGCGTTGATCGGGCCGGCAGGGGAGTGGTTAGGGGGTGATAAGGCTGGCTGGCAGAAGTGGTTAGGGGCAATCAGGCAGGCAGGCAAGTGGTTGGGAGCCAGCAGTCCTGGATTGTGAGAGGGATGTCTGACTGCTGGTTTAGGCCTGATCCCCATGCGGTCCCAGATTGGAGAGGGTGCAGGCTAGGCTGAGGGACATCCCTCCCCCCGGTGCACAAATTTTGTGCACAAGGCCTCTAGTCCTATATAATAAAAGAGAAACATGGTAATTGGTGTACGACCGCTACCCTTCCCATTGGCTAATCAGGGCGATATGCAGTCCAATATCCCCTGAGGGGTCCGGATTGTGAGAGGGCACAGGCCAGGCTGAGGGACCTCCACCGGTGCACAAATTTGTGCACCGGGCCTCTAGTAATTTGATAATGTGCAGTAGAATTTTCTGTGACTCCTAAAAATAATTTGTCCCCAGTACATTTATTCTGGAGGTTCTTTTTACAAAGTAGGTTCCTAATAATGAAGTTTATAGGAAAGTGCCATAAAGAAGAAAGGAGTGTGTCTGACAATAACTTCAACATAGTTATAGGTTGGGATGAGGGAAAGAACTTGGGATTGTTAGAAAGTACCACTACTTTATGCTACTCAGAGCGATCTGATTTTCTCTGATATAAATAATAAAGGTGGTGACACCTTTATCAACAAAAACTGTATTGTTCATCTACATTTACAGATACATCTCAGATTGTTTGTTGAGTGGTTTCCTTTAAGTGGCATTATTGGGCAGATTTAGATAACTGTCTGCTTTCTTAAACAGTCTGATACATTGAATCATCCAATGTCCTTTCTGTTGTAATTTCTCTAAACATAGGCATAGAGCAGTGGTGGCGAACCTATGACACACGTGTCAGACACACATGCAAACTCATTTTTTTGGTTGATTTTTCTTTGTTAAATGGCATTTAAATATATAAAATAAATATCAAAAATATAAATCTTTGTTTTACTATGGTTGCAAATATCAAAAAATGTCTATATGTGACACGGCACCAGAGTTAAGTTAGGGTTTTTCAAAATGCTGACATGCCGAGCTCAAAAGGTTTGCTATCACTGGCCTAGAGAAATGAGAACCTTTTAGCATTGTTTTTAATTGAGGAACCAGGTGTTTTATGTGTAGAACTATTTTGTTGTCATTACTATATTGTTACTTCCTAGGACTTTTGAAATGTTCAGCCACATATTGGAGGTAGTATAAACTGTCTTGTCCTATTCCAGCGGTTCTCAACCTTTGGGTCGCAACCCCTTTGGCAGTCGAATGACCCTTTCACAGGGGTCACCTAAGACCATCCTGCATATCAGATATTTACATTATGATTCATAACAATAGCAACATTACAGTTATGAAGTAGCAACGAAAATAGTTTTATGGTTGGGTCACAACATGAGGAACTGTATTTAAAGGGCCAGAAGGTTGAGAACCACTGTCCTATTCCATTTTATTTTTCTGACTAAGTCCCCTATTTCATATACAAAAAAAAGAGACTTGATTTACTTCAGCTGTTAGATCTACCCCATAATGCCACTTAAACCTTATTGGACTCTAGTTTGAAACTCTGTTGTTGATTAATCTTTCTTGTTTTTACTATTTTGAATTTTTCATGACATTTATCCTTAAAGGAAAGGCTTCATAAATGTTTTCCTAGTATGCATTTCCTATTCCTTTTGCCCATTCAGGGACACTTACAAAATTATGCATTGCTTAGTCATTAAATTCTGTCTTGGTCTTACCCATCTTGTTCTTTTAACAATTTCCCCCACATAAAGGCCTAACAAATTAATCAGTTGGTCTAGATCTGGTATAGAATCAAACAAAATCTTGAATCCTGAAGCAAATTTCTATTTTCTTGAGTATGAAAAAAACCCTCATGATAGACCAGCGGTTCTCAACCTGTGGGTCGCGACCCCTTTGGGGGTCGAATGACCCTTTCACAGGGGTTGCCTAAGGCCATCGGAAAACACATATATAATTACATATTGTTTTTGTCATTAATCACTATGCTTTAATTATGTTCAATTTGTAACAATGAAATTGGGGGTCACCACAACATGAGGAACTGTACTAAAGGGTCGCGGCATTAGGAAGGTTGAGAACCACTGCGATAGACCTCAGCTCAGACATAGATTATGTTTAATTCAGCTTCTGTGATCTGCCTTACAGTCTAGCATGGGGATATTGTGAAATGTGATTGTATATATATATCCTGAGAAAAAGGTGGGAAATGGCAGCTTTTTAAAGAGGTCAAAGCAAGGAGAAGAAATGGAAAGGGTGAGAGTGAGAATGAAATAAAGTTGTGCAGAGAGAAAGAGATTGAGTTACACTAATGTGAGGTGGCTACTGCTTGCTTCACTGAACTTCACCCACAAAAAATCTACAACTGGTAAACGATAATAAAAGCAGCCATCTGTTACATTTAAAATAGCTAATACAAGTATGGACTGATATGTAGGATGAAATGCTGTGTATTGCACAGAAAAATGGACAGTTTCTGCTGTGAGGGAGTTACATTCCAGTTGAGGCAGTAGAGAGTAAGGGAACTAAGTGAACTGTGCACTTTTCTATGTACTGAACATGCTCCTAGAATCTACGGCCCACGGGCCGGATCCGGCCCGTTTGAAATGAATAAAACTATTGAAAAAAAAGACCGTACCCTTTTATGTAATGATGTTTACTTTGAATTTATATTAGTTCACACAAACACTCCATCCATGCTTTTGTTCCAGCCCTCTGGTCCAGTTTAAGAACCCATTGTGGCCCTTGAGTCAAAAAGTTTGCCCGCCCCTGCTCCTAGATCCTGCACATATCTATATATAGAAAACCCTAATGTGCAAGTAGACCAAACGGCGGAAAAACCAAACAACTAGTCACTATGTGCGCTGATCACCAGGGGACATGCACACAACATGGCGGGCATCGGCAGCAGGCAGCAGAGTGTGGAACATGGAGGGTGTTGGCTGTGGCGGGATGGTGGAGCAGGTGAGCAAGGGTGCCAGACCAAGGCGGAGTGCCGATCGCTGTCATCAGGGCCAGCCTCTGGTGGTTACTGAAAATTCTTTGCTTCTACACACCGCAGTCCCGCCCGGCACTCACACCTGCTGCCGGTGCTGGCCCTGCTCGCACCTGCTGTTGGCACTGGAGCCACCACTCACACCCACTGCCGGCGCCCAGCACTGTCCCTGCTCGATCACTCGGCGCCATCAGTGGTACAAGCAGCAGCTGCCGGTCCCAATCACCCCTCAGGGCTTCTCCACCTCCCCTTGATCCTGAGGGGCAATCGGGGCAGCAGCCGCCGCTCACACCCACTGCTGGCACCGGCCCTAATCGCTTTGCGCCATCAGCGGGTGCAAATACGGCCAGGACCGTCAGTGAGTGGGAGCAGCAGCATTGGGAGTGAGGGTGCCAGCAGACAGGGGACTGGAGGCCGTGGTGAGAGGGACTGGATGGGGGTGTGGAGGATGGGCCAAGACCTGCCCCTGTGCCCACTGCAGCCTCGCGGCCCACAGTTCCTTTCAAGGTGCATGAATTCGTGCACTGGGCCTCTAGTTTTATCATATTTAACCTTCAGAATAATCTTGAGAAGTAGATAGCTTTCCCTCGCCCCCCATCCTCTACTTTCTGGTTTGGGCAATGAAGACTTGGAGAATTTTAATGGTTCTACCAATTACACAGCAAGAAGCATATGAAGCCAGGATTTGAATCTGGTCTAAGATAACCACAGATAACTATAGAGGACAGAATGAGACATACAAATACAGAGGCACAAAAATGGGCCATTGGAGTTTAACACCATCAAAGTCTCTTTAGTTCAGGAATACTTAAGTCTTCATGAAAGAAGTAGCATTTGGACTGGGCTTTGCAGTTTAAGGGTAGGATTTTTAACAGGTGGTAATGGCAAAGAAGGCAAGTGAGTGATAGAGCTGGGATTGACTCCAGTTCAGTCTTAAGCCAAAGCCTATTTCTAGAACAGTGAGGCAAATGTTGGAAGCCAATGCAACTGAAAAGGGATTGTATTACCTTGAGTTATAGAATACAGGCTGAAAGGATGGTCAAGACAGGAACATGAAAGTCTTTCAGTGGAAATACAACAGGTTCTTTGATATAAACTCAATCATTCCAAATTATGTATGGAATTACATTTAATTACCCATGGAGATTACATTTAATTACCTATGGAGATTACATTTAATTTCTCTCCTTGGCTCAGGACAGTATTTCAGAGGTCCTGATGGGTTGAATGGTCATGGAGCAACACATAGTAGGGCTAGAAGTGGAGCTATATACTAGTAGCAGGAGCATTGTAAATGCTTCTAATGGAAACCAATGCATTCTCTTTTGTATTTGTTTATTTTTTAGCTCAAACCATTTTACAATATAAAACCCTTATCAGAGGCTGATAGAGAAAAAGCAAGAAATCAGATTCCAAAACTAAGTGATTTATTGGAACTTGCACAGAAGACAAATAAATTTGTGATATTTGATCTTAATGTCCCTCCACCAAAACATCCCTTCAGAAAAATGTTTATCCATCATGTTGTACGTGTGATTCTTGACTCTAAAATTGAGCAACATCTGTTATGTCTATCTCAGTATTTATGGTAGAGGCTGGGAGGTGGGTAGTATGTCCCTGGAGCATAGCAGTTGAACCTGACCAACCTTGTAGATCAAGCATGTCAAACTCGCGGCCCACGGGCCGCATACGGCCCACAATGAATATTTTTGTGGCCCAGCCAATATAATGTTATGTAAAAATGTTTTAATAAAAATTCCGTAACTTAATTTTTACAATATCCTGTTATACATAATTATTAATAACTACAACGTTCACTAATGACTGATTACTATAATTGTGTTGGATTCATTTCCCTTACGCGCCTTACATGCAGGCACACCATTTCCTCCACTAATACTAGCAGCGAATATTTTAGCAGCCGATTTCCACACCCTTTTTGCATCTCAAACCATGAATGAGGCCATTGGATGCACCTCTGTTTCTGTTTCTACTCTTCCTGCCTTTTTGACCATGATCGTGGTTGATCACAAAATATATTTTTTTTCTTGTTGCATTGAATTATTATGTATGTCTTACCTCTATTTTCCAATCAGAAAGATTCATTTTTTCCCAACTATGCCTCTATTATGATTGTATTGCTATTTCCTTTTACTTTTTTTTCAGATAGAAAATTGCTGTAAAATGTTTTCCTTCCAGTCATAATTTAGATTAATCTAGTAGTTGAGAAAGAATTTTAATGGCTTCTATTTATTGGGCATTTATTATGTTCATGCTATGTGGTTGGTAGACCACAGGTCTCTTTTTCAAATCCTGGCCTATTCATCAGCTACACATAAGACTCTGGACAGTTTCTCATTGTCAGTGTTCTCATTGGTAAATTAACAACAGTAACATCGTAGAATGATTAAAAGATTAAATCAGATAACTCATGTTATAGTAGGTCCTCGGGTTACGTCGGAGATCCGTTCCTATGGTGCGACATAACGCGATTTCGCCGTAAGTTGGAACCCACCTACATAAACACCTACGTCACTCACATGGAGCACATACACAGCAATAATGAAGTGAAACAGTAAAAAAAAATTTAAAAGAAAGATAACAATTCCTGACCTTGTGGTAAATAAATAATAAAAAACTCGCCGAAACCGGTTTGGCTCAGTGGATAGAGCATCGGCTTGCAGACTGAAAGGTCCCAGGTTCGATTCCGGTCAAGGGCATGTATCTGGGTTGCGGGCACATCCCCAGTGGGGGATGTGCAGGAGGCAGCTGATCAATGTTCCTCTCTCATCGATGTTTCTAACTATCTCTCTCCCTTCCTCTCTGTAAAAAATCAATAAAATATATTAAAAAAATAATAAAAAACATAAAGCACATATGTACACATGTCTAAATGACGGAACTTTTTTTTTTTATAAATAAATGGGAGATGCTGACCTAACCACAAAACGACATATGTCGAGTCCGACGTAACCTGAGGACTGTTTGTATACACATAGCAACATACTGGGCAAATTAAGAAGATAATCATTAGCTGCTGCTTTTCTCATCACCATTTTTACATGCGGTGCCCTGGAAATTATCTTCATTCACTTCTCCTCTCCTCAGATCCCAACTCCTTGCAATGACCAACCTGTTCTCCATTTCTATAATTTTGTCATTTCCAGAATTTTACATAAATAGGATTATGTAGTATGTAACCTGTTGTGATTGCAATTTTTACAGATAATTCTCTTGAGATCCATCCAGTTGTGGCATGTGATAATGGTGTGTTCTTTTTTGTTGCTGAGTAGTAGTCCATTGTATGAATGTACTAAAGTTTCTTTAATAATTCACCAGCTTACGCATATATGATTCTTTCCATTTATGAGCTATTATAAATAAACTAGAGGCCCAGTGCATGGATTCGTGCATCGGTGGGGTCCCTCAGCCTGGCCTGTGCCCTCTTGCAATCCAGGATCCCTCGGGGGATGCCGGATAGCTGGTTTGGGCCTGATCCCCACAGGCCCGATCCAGACAGGAGAGAGCCCGATCCAGTGCGATGAGGTCTGTCCTCTGGTGGTCAGTGTGCATCATAGCAACTGATCATTTGGTTGGTTGGTTGTTTGGTTGTTCAGTCATTTGGTCGCTTAGGCTTTTGTATATATAGATGTTATGAACATTTGTGTACAGATTTTCATGGGAACATAATTTTTTAAACTAAAAGTCTATAGTTTACTCCAATTTCCTCCTTTTAATTTTTTAAATTTTGATAAAATACATATAACATGAAATTTACTATTTTAATTATTTTTAAATGTGTACTTCAGTGGTTTTAATATACATTTATAAAATTTTGCAATCACACCATCCATCTACCTAATAACTCTTTTCATTTTTATAAACTCAAATTCTATATTCATTAAATAATAACCCTGCATTCCCCCACTCCCACCCCCAGGCCCTGGTAACTATCATTCTACTTTCTGTCGCTATGATTTTGACTCATATATGTAGAATTATATAGTGTTTATCTTTTTGAGACTGGCTTCTTTCACTTAGCATAAGGTCCTCAAGATTCATTTGTGTTAAATTCAACATTCCAGAATTTACTTCATTTTTAAGGCCGAATAATATTTATTATATGTATATTCTACAGTTTGCTTATATATTTATTAGATGCATTTTAGCTATTATGAATAATGCTATCAAGATGTTTTTACAATCATCTCTTCAAAACCCTGCTTTTAATACTTTTGAGTATACAGACATACCTTGTTTTATTGTGCTTTGCTTTATTGCACTTTGCAGATACTGCATTTTTTACAAATTGAAGGTTTGTGGCAACCCTGCATTGAGCAAGTATTTGATCAGTTTATGTCTTTGTGTCAAATTTTGTAATTTTCATATTTTAAACTTTTTCGTTATTACTATATTTGTTATAGTGGACTGTGATCAGTGGTCTTTGATGTTACTATTGTAATTGTTTGGAGTGCCACGAAGTGTGCCCATATAAAATGGCAAACTTAATTGATAAATGTGGTTCTGATTGCTCCACCAGCCTGTTGCTCCCTCATCTCTCTCCCTCATCTAGGGCCTCCCTGTTCCCTGAGACACAATATTGAAATTAGGCCAATTTTTAACACTACAATGGCCTCTAAGTATTCAAGTGAAAGGAAGGGCCACACATCTCTCACTTTAAATGAAAACCTAGAAATAATTAGTAGTGAGGAAGGCATGTCAAAAACCAAGACTGCCTAAGAGGTAGGCCTGTTGCACCAAACAGTGAGTGAAGATGTGAATGCAAAGGAAAAGTTTTTGGAGGACATTAAAAGTGCTACTTCAGTGAACACATGAATGGTAAGGAAGCAAACCAGCATTATTGCTGATATGGAGAAACTTTTCTTAAAAAATACTGTATTTTTTAATTATTATTTTTAAATAGATATTTTATTGATTTTTTACAGAGAGGAAGGGAGAGGGATAGATAGTTAGAAACATCGATGAGAGAGAAACATCGATCAGCCGCCTCCTGTACACCCCCCACTGGGGACGTGCCCACAACCAAGATACATGCTCTTGACCAGAACTGAACCCGGGACCCCCCCAATCCACAGGCCAACGCTCTATCCACTGAGCCAAACCGGCTAGGGTGATATGGAGAAACTTTTAGTGGTCTGGATAAAAGATCAAGCCAGCCACAACATTTCCTTAAGGAAAAGCTTATTCCAGAACAAAACCTTAACTCTCTTCAATTCTATGAAGACCAAGAGAGTTGCGAAAGCTTCAGAAGTTTGAAGCTGGTAGAGGTTTGTGAGGTTTAAGGAAAGAAACTGTTTTCATAATATAAAAGTGCAAGGTGGAGCAGCAAGCGCTGATGTAGAAGCCACAGCAAGTTATCCAGAAGATCTAGCTGAGATAATGAATGAAGGTGGCTACCCTAAATAGCAGGTTTTCAGTGTAGATGAAACAGTAGCGAGTGAGGAAGGCATGTTGAAAAGATGCCACCTAGGACTTTCACAGCTAGAGAGGAGAAGTCAATGCCTGGCTTCAAAGGACAGGCTGATTCTCCTGTTAGGGCCTAAGCAGGTGCTGACTTTAATGCTCATTTACCAGTCCAAAAGTCCTAGTTCCCTTAAGAATGATGCTAATTATATTCTGCCTGTGGCCTATAAAATGAAACAACGAAGGCTGGATGACAGCACATCTCGTAACAATGTGGTTTACTGAATATTTAAACCCACAGGGGTGGGCAAACTTTTTGACTCGAGGGCCACAACGGGTTCTTAAACTGGACCGGAGGGCCGGAACAAAAGCATGGATGGAGTGTTTGTGTGAACTAATATAAATTCAAAGTAAACATCATGACATAAAAGGGTACAGTCTTTTTTTTTTTTTTTTTTTTTAGTTTTATTCATTTCAAACGGGCCAGATCCGGCCCGCGGGCCATAGTTTGCCCACGGCTGGTTTAGAACCACTGCTCAGGGAAAAAAAAGAAAAAAAAAGATCCCTTTCAAAATACCACTGCTCATTGACCATGCATCTGGTCACCCATGAGCTCTGATGGAGATGTACAATGAGATTAATGTTGTTTTCATGCTGCTAACAACATCCATTCTACAGCCCATGGATCAAGGAGTAATTTTAACCTTCAAGTCTTAATATGTAAGAAATACATTTCATGAGGCTCTAGCTGTTATAAATAGTGATTCCTCTGATGGATCTGGACAAAGTAAATTGATAATCTTCTTTAAAGGATTCCCTGTTCTAGATTAAGAACATTTGTGATTCATCGGAAGAGGTCAAATATCAACATTAACAGGAAATGGGAAGAAGTTGATTCTAACCCTAATGGATGGTTTGAGAGGTCTGACTCTAATTTTAAAAGAAGTTCTGTAGAGAAGTTATTTGTGAAAGGAAGCGTCAATCGATGGAGCAAATTCTTCATGATTCATTGTTGTCTTACGAAATTGCCCAGCAACATGAACCTTCAGCAACAGCACCCTAATCAGTCAGCAGCCATCAACAATGAGGCAAGATGAATGCTCAGATGATGGTTAGCATTTTAAAAATTTTGTTTTTAATACTCACCTGAGAATATGTTTTTATTGATTTTTAGAGAGAGGAAGGGAGAAAGAGAGGAAGAAACATCGAGATGAGAGAGAAACATTAATCAGTTGCCTCCCATACTTACCCCGACCAGGGATTGAACCTACAACCTAGGTATGTGCCCTGATCGGGAATCAAACCTACAACTCTGTGGTGTATGGGATGATGCTCCAACCAAATAAGCCACCCGACCAAGGCTATAGTTAGGATTTTTTAGTAATAAAGTATTTTTTAAATTAAGGCATGTGCATTGTTGTTGTTGTTTTTAGATATAATGCTATTGCACACTTAATAAACTGCAGTATAGTATAAACAAATTCTATATGCACTGGAAAACCAAAAACAATTTTGTGACTGGCTTTGTTGCAATATTTGTTTTATTGCAGTGTTGTGGAACCAAATCCACAATGTCTTTAAGGTGTGCCTAATGCACCAGAAATGGTATTGCTGGATCATATAGTAATTCTATTTTTAATTTTTGGAGGAACTGCCATACTGTTTTCCATAGCAGCTGTACCAACAGTGCACACGGTTCAAATTTTTCCACTTCCTCCACATCCTTGTTATTTCTGTTTGATGTAGCCATTTTAATGGGTTGGTATTAGTTCCCCTTTAAATGTTTGGGGAATTCACCAGTGAAATCATCGGGTGCAGAACTTTTCTTTTTCAGGAGATTTTTGGTTAATGAGTCAACCTCTTTACTCATTTAACTCTTCACATTTTTAAATTCTTCATGATTCAGTCTTGGTAGATTTTGTGTTTCTAGAAATTTATCCAGATCTAGATTATCCAGTTTGTTGGGGAACAGTTGTTCATAGTACTCTCTTCTAATCCTTTTTATTACTGTAAAACTGGTAGTAATGTGCTCACTTTATTTCTGATTTAAGAATTTGAGTATATTCTCTTTTGTCCTTATTAGTCCATCTAGCTAAAGGTTTATTATTTTTTGTCAATCTTTTAAATGAAGTTACTGTTGGATTCATTGGTTTTTCTCTGTTGATTTTCTGTTCTCTATTTTGTTTATGTCTGCACTAATTTTTATTATTTTCTTCCCCTTGCTCTACTGGGTCAATTTTCTCTTATTCTAGTTTTTGTAAAATTAGGTTGTTGATTTGAGGTCTTTCTTGTGTGTTTTTTTTTTTTTAATGTAAACATTGATTCTCCCCTAGAACCCATTTTGCTGCATCCCATGAGTTTTAGTATGTTGCGTTTTCATTTTCATTTATCTGTGTATTTTTTAAGTTCCCTTGTGATTTCTTTGTTGATCCTTTGGTTATTTAAAAAAGTGTTGTTTAATTTCCACAAATATGTGAATTTTCCAGTTTTCTTTCTGTTATTGACTTCTACTTTCTTGTTATGATTAAAGAAGATACTTAGTCTGATATCTATCTTTTTACATCTATTGACATTTAATTTGTGATCTAATATATGGTCTAGTCTGAAAAATATCCCCTATGCACTTAAAATGAATATGAATGCTATTGTTTTAGGGTTTAATGATCTATATATGTCTGTTAGGTATAGTTAATTTCTTGTGTTGATTAAATCCTCTATTTCCTTACTTAATTTCTGTCTGCTTGTTCTATCCATTACTGAGAATGGGATATTGAAGTCTCCAACTTTTATTGTATAGCTGTCTATTTTTTCCTTCAATTCTGCCAGTTTCTGCTTTATAAATTTGGCTCATCTGTCATTATGTAAGTGTTCATAATTGTTACCAGAGGCCCGATGCCCCTGCCGCTGCGGCTTCGTCCTAAGGTTGTCCAGAAGGACGTCTGGTCTAATTAGCATATTATGCTTTTATTATTATCGATATCTTCTTGATGCATCAATTTTTTTAAATCAATATATAATGTTTTTCTTTGTCTCTCATAATCTTTTTTTGATGTAAAGCTGTTTTTTTATATAAAGGTGTTTTTTGTCTGACTGGGACCAGGGATCAAACCTGCAACTCAGGTACGTGCCCTTGACTAGGAATCAAACTCAAGACTCTTTTGGTGCCAATGTTCTAACCACAGATCCATGCTGGCTCTTATTTCTATTTTTTATGTAGCTTTAGGTGATCTAGAATTTTCTTAGAGACATTGGATGACTAATTGACAACACTCCTGCAAAGGTGTTATTAATGCTTTTATCTTAGTTTATATACTGAGTGTAAGAACTTGCCTTGCCATTATATGACAGAACTGGGATTGAAACCCAGGCTTGTACAGAGCTGTTTCCAATATGTTATACCAACTCAATTTTCAAAAAATTTTTTGAAGGCACTTACAAGTGTCTTTTCTGAGAAATTTAATCCCTGAAAATGACAACTTGAATTACTAAATATTTTTCTACTGATCTTCTTCCTGTTTCTCTGGTTAGTACAGAAGTATCTACTGATGTTTAGTGCATTGGGAAGAATTTGGTGCTTGTAAAAATTCTTTATATTTGAAATTCAAATAGTCACCAGATTGGTATTCATTTATTTATTCCTTCAATTACTGTTTAAGAAGGCAGGTATTATGCTAGGTACTGGATATACAAAGATGAATAAGACTCTGTCTCTGCCTTTAATTTACACTCAAGTACCATAAGAAAGCACATAGAGCGTGTTGTCAAGTGCTTTGATGGAAGTATCGCTGCTACCCAATAAAGTGCTGAAGCTTGTTCATACTGGCTTTTGGGAGCCAATGATCAGAAACTTTGAAAATCTGTTTTTCCAGCTTGAAATTGGCTATGGTAGGAGTATTTACACCATGGAAATGAGCAAATACTACAAATAGGGATTTCCTTTTCTTTTCTTTCATTCCCTTTTCCTTTCTTCCCTTCCCTTCCCTTCCCTTCCCTTCCCTTCCCTTCCCTTCCCTTCCCTTCCCTTCCCTTCCCTTCCCTTCCCTTCCCTTCCCTTTCTTTTTCCATTTTTTTACCCCAGGACATCCAGTTTACTAAAATGCCACTGTTAGTACAGGAGGTAAAAATCCAGTCCTTTATCTCATTGCAACATGAGCCTATTCTGCATGTCCTATCATAGTTGTTTCAGGACCAGCTGGTGATTTAAGCATTAGCCTTTCACAAACCTCGTGGCTGTTTCCCTTTTAGATGATGAGAGTCAAAAAGTCTAAATCTCCTATGGATTCTGTTTTTGTTCCAGTGATTATAAAGCAGCTAGCTTCACCATCAACTTATATATCGTCAATGAACCTTGGGTCTTCTCACTGGCCTGGTGCTCCAGGATTAACTTGGTGACCACAGACAACATTCAGCTCCTGAGGCAGATAAATTACCCGGACTACTCCATGGTGAGCTGACTTCCAGATTGTTCTTCCAAGTCTAGTATAATAGGATTTCATGTCCCCTACCCCACCTGTACATTGCCCACTGTGTAGTTGCCTGGGAGCAGAGACTTCATTCTATTGTAAATGCAGCATTCTCCCTTTCCTCACCCAGGTCCTTCTGTGATTTTCAGGGAGAAATTAGTATCGTTTTAATAACTGCCGTTTATTGAATCCTAACAGTGTTCTTTTCATGCATTATGTAATTTAGCCCTCTGAATTAGCCCCTGTTAATATCCCCATAAGGAAACTGAAGCTTGAAGATATGAAGATTCTTGCACATTGTTGCATGATGCAAGATAGAATGAGGTCTGAGTCTAGAATTTTGCTACTGCAGCCCACCTTCCTAGAGGCATGGCAGCAATGACAGTGGCATAGGGTAGAGGGAGAAAAACAAACGTACTTCACTTCCAAGTGATACTGTGTGCTTATTTGAAAAAGAGAGCCTGTGGCCAGTTACCTAGTTTGATTTCCCCTTCCACAGCTCATTACCAGAGGCTTAGGGACCTGAAGATCTCATCACTTAAGGGAGCCCCAGCTAACCAGTTTACTGCTGAAGACTGTTTTTCTTATCGGTGTAGAGTAGGTTGCCTGTAGAGCGGGACACAGTAGTGTACCAGAAAACAGCTTAATTTCTCGTATTGACACTTTAAACTGCTCTGTGAGCTAGGCCTTTCCCTGCCCCTGAATGAAATCATACTCAGGTCCCATAGCTTTTCTAGTCACTCTTAGATAATTTTTATTTTTATTTATTTTTTCCTTTATTGAATAAGATATTACAAATGTGTCCCTATCCCCCGAATGTCCCCTCATCTCCCCAATCCTGCCTTCACCCTCACTTAGATAATTTTTAAAGGTGCACTTTAGTACACCAAAAAAGCTTCAATTCAGAATCAAAAGTTGCCACTGCAGAGTAATAACCCAAATTCCAAACTGCCTTGGAAGTTAAAGCTTTAGGCTGAGAAGCCTAAATGAGAAGCCTAAATATTTCAGATTGTCTTCTCCATGGTCCAGCCTCACAAGCCTACTTTTCTGACCTGTTCAGGGTCAGGCCCCGGGGAGAGAGGATCAGGATCAAGGGCCACAGTGCACTGAGGCCCTCTGGTGGCATCTTAAAATAGCTGACCCCTCCTGGTGGCTTGAGCAGCTCAAGGAAACCTTGGATGGCAGGTACCTTGGCAAAAGTGAAACCTCTCTACCTGCCTGTCCTTCCATAATTCCCCTTCATGTGTGTACTGCATATATTTTTAACATTTTTATTTTTAAAATTGATTATAAAGGAAACTTGCTCTTTATATAAAATTCAATTAATTATAAAATGCATAAATTGGAAAGCAATGCACTCCTCCATAATTCTATCCCCCTAATCAGTAATGTCTCAAAGTTGTCCCTTTGGATATATTAAATAAAACTTTGTTAAAAAACACTTTTCATTTAAATACTTAGATTGATAATATTTGAATTGATAATAAATTCATGTGAATCTAAAGTCAAAAAGAATAAAAGAGTGTATAAGTGAAAAATAAAATATGGATTTTAAGATCACTCTACTGGCTGTTGAGAGGTCTGAAGGCTGTATTCCAGATACCTTATGATTTTCAGTAGTTGCATGAGTAAACTAAGGCTGCCATAACAAAATATCTTAGGCGGGGCAGGTTAAACAACAGAAATTTATTTTCTCACAGTACAGAGGCTAGAAATTCAAGACCAGTGCATCAGCTGGTTTGGTTTCTTCTGAGCCCCCTGTCCTTGGCTTGCAGATAGCACCCTCTTCTTGTGACCTCACACAGCCTTTCCTCTGTGCGCATACACATCGTCACTGTCTCTGTGTGTCCAAATTTTCCCTTCTCCAGTCAGGTTGGATTAAGGTCCACTCTAATGGCCCTCTTTAGTCACTTCTTTAAATGCCCTATTTCCAAGTGTAGTCAGATTTTGAGGTACTGGGGGTTAGTGCTTCAACATGTGAATTTGAGGAGAACACAGTTCCGCCCATAACAGTAATCCAGCCAAGAACTGAAAAGAACATGAAAATGGTGAGGAAATCCTGGATGAGAAGTGGCTATAATGCCTTAGAAAAAGTACTCCATTAGCTTGACCTCAATACTTCACCATGGTGAAATGATAAGAAAATAAGGGAAGTAGAAAATACATTAATCCGTTTGCCAGTTCTTAAGAGTTTTTTAGTTTGCTGTTACATAAACCAGTTTTGACTGTTCTAAGCAAAAAGAGAATGTATTGAAAGGCTTTTTGAGTACCTCAAGGAAACACCTAGAAGGTGTAGGACTAAGTTTGAAATCCTGAAGTGAAGAGGGAAGACTGGACAGAAGCCAGAACCTGAATCCAGATCCATTCAGGTTGAGGAGAATAGAGCCGCCAACACTAAGTACATCTTGCACCACAATCACCTCAGCATAGGAAATACCTGAAAAAATACATATGAAAGCATGGAGCATTCCTGGAAACAAAGGTTTCATAAGGATGAAAAGGTCAATATATTAGGAAAGCATTATGACTATAACTGTGTATGCACTTAATAACATAGCTTCAAAATACATGAAACAAAAACTAAATGAAAGAGATTTATAGTCAGAGATTTCATTCCTCTCTCAGTACCTGGAAGAGAAACTGAACACCCAAAAATTATAATCAGAAAGGATGCAGATGTCTTAACAACACTTTCGGTCACCTTGGCCTAAATGACATAAAATAGTATACCCCAAAACTGCAGAATAAACAATATTTTCAAATGTATCTGGCATGGCGCATTTGCAAAGATAGACCACATGACAAACCATAAAATAGTCTCAATAAATATATTTCAAAAGACTGAAATCTTACAGACTATGGTCTGTGACCACAACTAAATTGAACATTAATAAAATACCTAGCTAAGCCTCTAAATTCTGGAAATCAATGTGTTTCTAAACATTCCATTGATTAAGGGATAAATCACAAGGGAAATTAGAAAATATTTTAAACTAAAGGATAATGCATATACAACAATATTTGTGAGATACAGCTAAAGCAGAACTTAGAAGGAATTTTATAACTTTAAATGTTAGAAGAAAGAAAAGTTTAATACTGATTAAGTTTCTACCTTAAGAATCTAGAAATAGACGTTTTTTTCCCAATGATGAGGAAAGAACTACTAAAGACAGTAGGAATCAATGATATAAATAGAAATGATACAAACAATAGAGAAAAATGAGAAAATTAAAACTTCTTTATTTGAAAAAAATAAAATTGATATATTCTTAGCAAGATGAGAGAGAGAGGGAGGTAGGGAGATGGGGGAAGGGAGGGAAGAGAGAGAAAGAGAAATCGCCAATATGAATGGTGAATGAAATGGGAATGTCTCTTTAGATCCTAAATATAAAAAGAAATATTATGAACATTTTTATGCCATTAAATTTGACAAATTAGATGAAGTAGACAAATTCCTTGAAATACATAACTTACCAGAACTGAGAGAAGAAATATAAAATTTTAATTATCCACTATTACAATCAATCTATGTATATAAAAGCCTAATATGCAAAGCGTCCCCTCAGGAGTTTGACCAGGAGTTCGATCGCTCGCTATGATGTGCACTGACCACCAGGAGGCAGGGTGGAATGAAGGAAGGCCCCAGCCGGCAGCTGGCAGCCAGGGAAGGGAGGCCCGGCTGGCAGCTGACAGCTGCTAGGGACCCTACCCATGCACAAATTTCATGCAGTGGGCCTCTAGTTTGTATATATAAAACCTCACCACAAGAAAAGTCCATTGCCCAAAGAGTTTCACTCACTTATCAAATATATAAGATAATACTAATCTTATGAAAACTCAGAAAAAGGGAAGAGGACTTCCTAGCTGATTTTTGAGGCTAGCAATACCCTCATATAAAACCTGACAAAGACCTTACAAGAAATAAATTTACAGATAGATATCATTCAGAATGTAGACATAAAAATCTTTATCAAAATGTTTGAATCCATTAAACAGGCTAATACATCATGAGCAAGTGGGGTTCAGACCAGTAATGCAAGATGGATATATCATTTCAAAATTACTCAATATAATTCAACATATTAACAAAAAGTAAAGTAGAAAAAGCACATTTGACAGAAGTCAGCACCCATTTATGATAAAAGGTCCGGACGAACTAGGAATAGGGATAAAACTTCCTCATTCTGATCAAAGATATTTGAAAATATTTTTACTAAAAAGCCAATATCATTTTTAGTGGTGAAGCAATGAATATTTCCCTGGAAGTTGAGAAATAAGGCAAGGATATCTGCTCTCACAACTTCTACTCAGCATTATGTTGGAGATCATAACCAGTTTAATAAGATAAATGACAGGCATAAATGAAGAGATAAAACTTCTGATTTGCAGATATAATTAGTTACATTTTAAAAATTTTAAGAAATCAAACAACAAACAAACCTACTGGAACTGATAAGTGAGTTAAACAATATCTCAGGATACAGAAAAATCAATTGTATGTCTTTTAATATATATAATTTTATTGATTTTAGAGAGAGAGGGAGAGGGAGAGAGAGAGAGAGAGAGAGAGAGAGAGAGAGAGAGAGAGAAACATCAATGATGAGAGAGAATCATTGATTGGCTGCCTCCTACACATCCCTGACTGCGGATTGAGCCCACAACCCGGGCATGTGCCCTGACTGGGAATTGAACCATGACCTCCTGGTTCATAGGCCGATGCTCAACCACTGAGCCATGCTGGCCGGGCAATAATTGTATGTCTTTATATTAGTAATGAATAATTGGAAACTTAAAAAATGTTTAAATAACACAATTTTCAACAGTGTAACAACATAAAATAGAAATAAATTTAAGAGGAAATTTGCAAGCTCTTGCAAAGAAGATACGCAATGGTTCACTCAAAACTACAAAGATTTACTGAGTGAAAAAAGACTCAAATAAACAGAACAGTATACCACATTCATGAATTAGAAAAACTATCATAGATATTAGTTGTCATGGAATTGACCTACAAATTCAATCCAAGAGCAATAAAAGATCCCCTTCCTCCTGTGAACTGACAAAAGATGAAGCTCATGTGTGCAGCTGTTTCTTCAAGATTGAAATTACATTTACTGTAGGGTGAAAAATAACAGTTCTGGGCTTACCTCTTTGGATTCTCACTTTCTTTTAGATTTTGGCCCTGCAGTTCCTCCTCTGATTGTATAATCTTATATAATTTAAAGATATTTTCTTGGTTTTGTATGTTATCCAGTTTTTAATTTGTTATTGGTAAGAGTCAATTTTCTAGCTCTGTTTCTATAAGATGTCTCCACCTTCTATTTTTCCTATAAGTCAGTTAGATTAAAATTATTTTGAGTACTTACTGTGTGACAGTCACTTCTAGGCACTGCATATGTAGTGACAAGCAAGACAAAGTCTTTGAACTCAGAAAGTTCTCATTCTAATAGAGGATATATTTATTTTTCTATTCAAGCATATTTAGAAACAATGGTTATACAATGCATGAACTTTCAGCAAATGTCAATTTTTTCTTCTGAGGGCTTCCCTGGGGAGCTAGAACCTCACTTAATAGACTTTTAAACGTTAGCACCATGCTGAATTGGAGGACCATCATAAAATCTGTTCAAAGTCTGGGGTAGAGGAAGAACTAGGGGGAAAGAACCTGAGATGGTGAGTGAGGGACTAACATTTTAAAGATGACGAAGGTTTCACCACATGACCAGCAAAGATTGGAGAAGTGACACGTGAGGCATCTGTGTTCTTGTCTTTTCTATCCCACACATATTGAGAGTATAAGCCTCCAAGAGAGAAAAAGTAAGAAACAAGAAACTTGAAATTTATCCACAGAGCCACCCTTTCAAGTTTCAAAAATACCCTGAACTCAAAAACCTCTTTTTACATTTTTAATCACCAGTATAAGGAAGTTTCCAGGCTCTTGCCAGTTCTCAGTACGTAGTCCCCAAGAAGAAAGACAGCAGAGCCCATCAAGGAAACCATGAAACCACTCATGTCTGCAAGGATGATATTAGACAACTGATACCCTGCAAGGCCTTTAATCCCATCCAAACGCCCACCTGGGAGGCCAACAGAGAGGCCACCCTCCAAACTGCATTGCTTGCCTTGAAGGTGAATGAACCAACAGTTTCCTCCATAGAGGTCTTTCATCCCGAAAACAACCCCAAAGGACCTCCACTATTGAATCCTCCTGAGAATCCTCTCTTACGATGTTTCTCACCATATCCAGCGTTTCCGCCTCTTTTGGGCTGTCTTCAGAGAAGAATTAGCCACATCTTGCCTTTGTACTTGTTGTTATTGCCATTCAACCAATCAACATTTGTTGACCTGCTGCTTTGTGCTTCACTTAGTCCTAGCAGGATTCACAGCATCACTGGCAGTCTTTAAAGTGGGGTGCCCTTACAGAGGGGATAAATGGTGATGGAAAAAATACAATAAAATAAAGAGAATCTAAGAAAAAGAAAAAAGTATTTGAGAACTTACACTGGCTGCAAAGAGAAATGGTCTATAATTGAACTTAGATATCCTAGATTGAGTCCTACCTCTGACATTTACTAACTCTGTGACAGTTTCCCCTCTATCCCAGTATCCTCATCTGTAAAATGGTAAAAATTATAATATCCATTCACCCCATAGTAGGCTTTTGTCATTTGACATAGTGGGTGTAAAACTATTTTCTAAGCAGTAAAACAGCATACAAATGTGAAGTGTTCTTTCTTTTCTTTTCTTTCTGTCCTTCCTTTTTATTTTAAAACTAGAAACCTCATTTCTTGTTTTATCTGATACCCACAGCAACTCATTTTCTGTTGGGGAGGCTGAGGAAAGTAAATTGCTCAAGGTCTCACAGCTGGGAAGTGACAAGGATAAGTGCGGAACTAAGTCTTCCTAAGTATGTGTTACATCCTAGTGTAATATCTCTGTCAGTTGTTTTCAACCCAGATTACACATCTGAGTCGCTCTTAAAAAATACAGATGCCTGGGTTTCACCCAGACTTTTGGAGCCAAAATTCCCAGATTCGAAGGCAATCTGGGAGTGGAGTTCTCTGTGGGCTGTGGTGGTGACTGAGATGGGAGTTGGCAGTGGGGATATGTCTGTGGGCATTACCTAATGCTGACCTCCAGCTTGGTTTCAGTGTGTGCCTGGGGGAATGCGTAAGTGATTGGAAGAAGCTGTCACTGAGGGCCTATAATGGTGCTGAGCTGCAGAATTCCATGTGGGAGAGCTTGGTTCCTGTGGTCAGGGCCTGGAGCCTTTGGTTTATTCCAGGAAGTCCGGCAGCCTTCTGTTTGGAATTTTTTTTGTGGCTGCATTTTCACAACCAAAGTGTAATTCTCCAAACTTGGAGAGTTTAGCAAAGTAAAATTTAAAACTGGACTATGTCAGTGTTTTATTGCTACAAGTTTGGAGTGTTTTATTGCACTGAGCTCAGATTAGCTCAGCTGAACCGATGAGAGGTGCTTCTTCAAAATAAATATTAAAAAATTAGGCCAATGACTTGTGCTGAAACTTGGATGGCTCTACAGCAACATGGGGTTTTGCAGTGTCAGCCTCATTTCCCATGTTATCAGAAAGCCTATCGGACTAGGCCAATGGTCAGCAAACTCATTAGTCAACAGAGCCAAATATCAACAGTACAACGATTGAAATTTCTTTTGAGAGCCAATTTTTTTAAACTTAAACTATATAGGTAGGTACATTGTTATTAACGTAAATAGGGTACTCCTAAGGCTTAGGAAGAGCCACACTCAAGGGGCCAAAGAGCCGCATGTGGCTTGCGAGCCGCAGTTTGCCGACCATGGGACTAGGCCACAGATAAGTTGAAGTTAGGATGTGTAAGGTTGTAAGCTTGCTTACTCACGTTATGTCCTCACACCTGTGATCTCTAGTTAATGAGATCAGGATTATTCTGCTTTCTCCTCAGGCACAGATTCTCTTTCTTAATGAGTGGGCTGAGAAATCTTACTCTGATACTACTTACATAATAAGTCATGTTTGTAAAGCTCTTTAGATTACAAAGCACATGTGCCTTGATTATCATTTATTTATATTTATACCTCACCCTTTCCAACAAATAATTTAAGAATTTCTGCAAGAACATTTTCTTACTTTTAATAAAATAGTGGGGTGACATAGGTTAATAAAATTAATATTGTTTTCAAGTAGAATTCCATAATGCACCATCTGTATATTGCATTGTGTATTTACCACCCAAAATCAAATCCCCTGTCATCATATAGTTTATCTCCTTTACCCTTTAATACTGTCCTCACCCCCTTTCCTCTGGTAACCACCATACTGTGTCTGTGTATATGAGTTTTTGTTTGTCTTGATTGTTCACTGATTGCTTTCAATTTTATATCCCATATATGAGTGCAATCATATGGTTCTTGATTTTTTCCATCTGACTTATTTTGTTTAGCATGATATTCTCAAGATCCATCCATGTTGTTGCAAATGGAAGTATTTCATATTTTCTTATGGTTGAGTAGTATTCTATTGTATATACGTACACATCTTTTATCCACTTATTTACCGAAGGACACTTTGGTTGTTTCCATGTCTTGGCCACTGTGATTAATTTTGCAATGAACATAGGGTTGCATATATCTTTCAGAATAAATGTGTTCACATTTTTGGGGTAGATACTCAGAAGGAGTGTTGCTGGGTCATATGGTAACTCTATTCTTAATTTTTCAAGGAGCCTTCATACTGTTTGTACCAGTTTATATTCCCACCAGCATTGAGTGGGAGTTCCTTTTTCTCTACAACCTCCTCAACAATTATTACTTGTTGGTAATAGTCATTCTAACAAGTGTAAGTCTATAATCTCGTAGTTTTGATTTTCATTTCCCTAATAATAGCTAGTGAAGTTGAGCATCTTTTTATATACCTGCTGGCCATTCTTAGGTCTTCTTGGGATAAGTGTCTGTTCAGATGCTCTGCCATTTTTTAAAAAATTGGATTGTTTATGTTTTTTATTTTTGAATTGAGTTCTTTATATATTTTAGATATTAGACCCTTATCAGAGGTGTTGCATATAATATCTTCTCCCATTTGTTTGGTTGCCTTTTTGTTTTGTTGATGGTTTCTTTTGCTGTACAGAGACTCTTTAGTTTGATATAGTCCCATGCATTTATGTTTGCTTTTACTTCCTTTGCCTTTGAGGTCAAATTCATAAAATCCTCTGTAAGTTTATCTATCTTATTGTTTCAGGTCTTATATGTAGGTCTTTGACCCATTTTGAGTTCATTTTTGTGCATGGTGACAAATAGCAGTCTAGTTTAATTCTTTTGCATGTGGCTTTTCTATTTTCCCAGCACCATTTATGGAAGAGGCTTTCTTTCTTCCGTTGTATATTTTTGGCTCCTTGTTGAAATTATTTGCCTATATACATGTGGTTTATTTCTGGGCTCTCAATTCTGTTCCATTGGCCTGTGTATCTGTTTTTCTGCCACTATCATGTTTTTCTGAAGTCACGGAGTTTGATACTTCTGGCTTTGATCTTTTTGCTTAGGATTGCTTAGGCTATTTGGGGTCTTCTATGGTTCCATACAAATTTGATGATTTTTTTTGTTCTTGTTAAAATGCCATTGGAATTGTGATGGGTATTAAATCTGTATATTGCTTTGGGTAATATGGCCATTTTAAATATGTTGATTCTTCCAATATATAGACATGTCATGTCTTTTCCCATTTCTTTATGTCTTTTTCAATTTTTTTTTAACAATGTTTTGAAGTTTTCAATGAATAGGTCTTTCACATTTTTTGTTAAATTTATTCCGTGGTATTTTATTCTTTTTGTAGCAATTGCAAAAGAAATTGTCTTTTCTTATTTCTTTTTCTGAAATTTCATTTAGTATATAGGAATGGGATGGATTTTTATACATTGATTTTGTATCCTAAAACTGTACTGTATTTGTTTATTATTTCTAATAGTTTTTGGTAGAGTCTTTAGGGTTTTTTTATATAAAAATCATGTCATCTGCAAAGAGTGACAATTGTACTTCTTTATTATCAGTTTGGATGCTTTTTACTTCTTTCTCTTGCCTTATTGCTCTGGCTAGGACTTCCAGCATGATATTGAATAACAGTGGCAGGAGGTGGCATCCTTGTCTTGTTCCTGATTATAGAGTAAAAGCCTTCAGTTCTTCACCATATTAGCTGGGGGTTTGTCATATATGACCTTTATTATGTTGAGTTACTTTCCTTCTATACCCATTTTATTATGTTTTAATCATAAATGGATATCTTGTCAAATGCTTTTTTAAATATCTATTGATAATGATCATATGATTTGTATCCTGTATTTTGTTTATGTGGTGTATCATATTGATTGATTTGTGTATGTTGAACCAAATAAACAACCTAAAATTATATCTTAAAGAACTAAAGAGTAGTTCAGTTGGTTGAGTGTCATCCTGTGCACTGCAAGTTTGCAGGTTTGATTCCCAGTCAGGGCACATATTTAAAAAGTCAATTAAAAAAAAGAATACTATGAAAGACTAAATGCCACCAAATTCAATAACCTAGAAAAATGGGCAAGTTCTTAGAAATATATAACCCTCTTAGACTAAATTACAAAGACCTGGAAAATCGAAGTAGACTGATCAACAGTGAGAAAATTGAAACAACCATTAAAAAATTTCCAAAAAGTACAAGTTCAGGACCAAATGGCTTCACTTGTGAATTCTACCAGTGGGTGCCAACCAGTTTAGTACGGCTATATCAAGGGTCAAAATAGGGTCCCAGATGGAAGTTAGGAGGAGAAGGATAAACATCTCAAGGATCAGCCTACACTATCACCATCCTGGTCCAAGTCACCTTCAAGATTTGTGTTAAGTACTATCAACTGATGAGTGGGAGGTACATTCCAGGTAATTCAGCGGGGTCAGAAAAAAAAAATGCAGCCAACTGCCTTATTAAGAGTTGATGGGTCTGTAGCTTCTGACTATTATTTAACCAACCAGTTGTGCCAAGCATTGTAGTAAGCAAGACAACCAGGAACAAGAGATGAGTTAGATGTGGCCTCATCCTCAAGTATATTACAACTAGATGGGGGAAGAAGAAATTAAAAACTCTACAAAACAAAATAGGTCATTAAAACCAATGTAGCTAATCCTATATAATGAAAGGCTAATATGCAAATAGACCGACAACCGATCACTATGACGTACGCTGACCACCAGGGGGGCGGACGTCGGCCGCAACAGGATGGTGGAGCAGGTGAACAGGGGCGCCAGACCAAGGTGGGGCGCTGGTTGCTGTCATCGGGCAAGCCTCTGGTGGTTCTGAAAGTTCTTTGCTCCTGCGTGCTGTGGTCCCGCCCAGCGCTTTCACCCACTGCTGGCGCTGTCAGCAGGTGCGAGTTGTGGCTGCTGGCCCAGATCGTCCCTCAGGGCTTCTTCACCTCCCTCTGCTCCTCAGGGGCGATCAGGGCAGTAGCTGCCACTCACACCCCCTTATGGTGATGCCCCACTCCCACCCACTGCTGGTGCTGGCCCCAATCACTATGTGCCATCAGCGGGTGCAAGTGGGGCCAGAGCCATCAGCGTGTGGGAGTGGTGGTGGTGGGAGCAGGGCTGCCGGCAGACAGGGGACCAGGGGCTGCGGCCCAAGGGGTCAGGCAGGGGCGTGGAGGATGGGCTGAGACCCACCCCTGTGCCCACCACAGCCTCGTGGCCCACAGTTCCTTTCAAGGTGCATGAGTTCACGCACTGGGCCCCTAGTATAGTAGTAACAGGTTTATTTGAAGGAACATATAAAACCAGAGGAGGAAATACTTAATCCAGTCTAGTGGTAAGGAAAAGGTGGTAATGACCAAAAAAGGCCTCCTGAACCACGTCTTACACCAACAAAAGAATTTAGCCAGGTGAAAGTTGGGGGTGGGAAGTAGGTAAGCTTGGCAGTAGGGACAATATGAATAAAGATACATAATGGTGTAGGGAAGCAGTACAAGTGTAACCAGACAACCAGTGGGTCTGGGCTGCTTGTCACTACTTGAGCCAATTAAGCAGAGACAGGGTTGAATCATATATGAGCATTTATTCCAATAATGCCAGCAGTATGGGTGAGAGGAGCAGGTCACTCACGAAAATCTGCTCTACCCCTCTCCATAAGCCAGCTGTTCATATCACATAAAAGGACAAAGAAAGCAAGAATTATAGGCATGGGAAAGTAGGCAAGGTATAATGGTTACAGGCAATGCGGGCTGGAGGGTGGGAGTGGGGTCATAGATTGCTTCAACCACAAGATTGTAAATCTTTCCTTAATGATAGGCAATTCTCAAGAAAGGAGGATAGAC
Source organism: Myotis myotis (assembly GCF_014108235.1). Lineage (NCBI taxonomy): Eukaryota > Metazoa > Chordata > Mammalia > Chiroptera > Vespertilionidae > Myotis > Myotis myotis. Next base: position 36,705,334 of record NW_023416314.1, read on the forward strand.
TGCATTCCAATGTTAGCTCCCAGGGTGTACAACTCTCATCCAGGTTAGAATGTGCTTTCTCTAATTTATTTTTAAAATATTTTTAGCCCTAACCGGTTTGGCTCAGTGAATAGAGCATCAGCCTGTGGACTCAGGGGTCCCAGGTTCGATTCCGGTAGGGGACATGTACCTTGGTTGCGGGCACATCCCCGGTGGGGCGTGTGCAGGAGGCAGCTGATCAATGTTTCTTTCTCATCGATGTTTCTGGCTCTCTATCCCTCTCCCTTCCTCTCTAAAAAATCAATAAAATATATTTTAAAAAATAAAATATTTTTATTGATTTCAGAGAGGAAGGAAGAGGGAAAGAGAGAGAGAAACATCAATGATGAGAGAGAATCATGGATTGGCTGCCTCCTGCACGCCCCCTACTGGGGATCGAGCCCACAGCCTGGGCCTGTGCCCTGACTGAAATGGAACCGTGACCACCTGGTGGACGCTCAACCACTGAGCCACCCCGGCTAGGCTATCCTTACTATTTTTATAAGAACCAAAGCAGAATCAAGCAGGTAGTACTGTACAGCCTAAAAGGCACATTTCAGATGTGCTGCTGCAAGCTAAGGTTGGGGTTGGGCTTTCACTGCAGCCTCCAGGCAGCTGAGGGAGCCTCGGAGGCCACGCCCCCGGCCACGCCCCCGGCCCGCAGGCGCGTCCTCAGCCCGGCCTCCATCTTGAGAGACGCTGGCCTGGTCAGTGCGAGGCCCGGCCTGAGCTTGGGCTGTGAAGTCACCGTAAGTCAAGTGTCCAGCTCCCCGCTTCCCGCTAACATCTTCCGAAACAGGAGCTACGTTCCTGATCAGGTTGGCAGTCAGACCCGCGGCCCGTGGGCTCAGTCGGCTCCCCGGGGCGGTTGGCCCTGGGGCTGCCATTACCTGCGGGGCTGATGGGGCAGCTGAGGCCCAAGGGCTTCCACCTGTGCGGGCCCCTGGGGCCCCCTCTGGGGGGGGGTACCGCAGATCCGGGCCGGCCTCCGGGTGGGCCTATCGGGAAGTCCCCGCAGGTGTGGAGGGCCCGGCGCCTTTGTCTGGGGGTCACAGCCCAGCTGCGCGGTGCCCAGCGTCTGAGCATCGTGTGTAAGGAGCTCTGCCCGGGTTCCTGGCTTATGGCGGGAGGCTGTCTTTTCTAGGCCCTCCATCCTGGCTGGCGCGCCCTGGATTTTGACTCAAGCAACTGGGTGAACAGTGGTGCCCTTTTCTGAGATGGGAGGAACTTGGGAGGAATGGGCCTTGGAGGGAAACCAAGGATTCTGTTTTGGACATGACCTTGGAGTGACCTGTGAGGCTTGCAAGTGGAAATTCAACCGGCGGTCGCAGTGGTTCTCAACCTCCTGGCTCTTTAAATACAGTTCCTCATGTTGTGACCCAACCATAAAATTATTTTCGTTGCTACTTCATAACTGTAATGTTGCTGCTGTTATGAATCGTCATGTAAATATCTGATATGCAGGATGGTCTTAGGCGACCCCTGTGAAAGGGTCGACCGCCAAAGGGGTCGCGACCCACAGGTTGAGAACCGCTGGGTTGGGAACCCGAGAAGCGGTCTGGAGGGGGAACTGATGATTGATGCCCGGCCCTCCTCCCGCCTCCTGAACGTTATGGACATTTCACTGCGGACTTGGCTGCCGGGCTGGTAGACGCCAAGGTAAAGGCCATGCAGACGCGTGGGAAGGGGTTGTGGTTAAAGTGCTGCCTTTCTTCCAGCTGTTCATCCCAGTCGTTACCATCCTCTCAGCGATGTTTGTTTGACCTGCCTTTCTTCGCTAATTCGATACGTGCAACATAGGCACCAGGTGCGTGTAGTTTTTCCTTCCGGTTTCATCATCTACTTGTTCAAGCTTTTTTTTCTCATTTTTCATTGTGACTATTTTCCTTGGATCCATGTGGTTTTATACACACAGTGTTTAATTACCAAGTGTGCCATTTTCTAGTTATCTTTTTTTAAAAACCTTGTTTGAAACTAGCCCACAGACTACAAGCACTGTGAGGCCAGCTTCACTCTTACTTTTCCTCTCTACGACCACCAAGATCCGTGTTCAGATCTGATGGGAAAGGGAAGTGGAGGGTCAGGTTGTTTTCAACATCTAACTTTACCTTATTCTAAAACGGGCAGCAACAAGCTGGTATCCGCAGCTATGTCATTATCAGACACTGCCAGGAAACATGGAGGCGACCTATAGGAAAAAAGGGTGAAAGCTCTAAACCAAAAAGTTGATCAGTACATCCACCTGCATGAACCCAGGTGGAAGGCTCCCAACCCCAGGTCCTGAGATATAGGAAAGGCGAGTGGCAGCTGCAGGTATTATGCTGACCTGAGCTGTCAAAGTCTCTCCAGGTTGCTCTTGCATGCAGTTGGAGATAGTTAACTTTTTCTTACTGATTTCTGGCTTAATTGCAATGTGGTCAGAAAATGTGCTCTTAAGATGTCAATTCTTACAAGTTTATTACAACCAGTTGTGTACTCAGTACATGATCACTTTTCATAAATATTCCATTTCCATTAGAAAAGAATGTACATTCTGCCGTCATTGAGAACAGTGTTTTCTAAATGTTAGACTAGTTTGTTAATTGTTAAAATCTTCTATATCCTTACAGACTTTAAAAAATCTGTTTATTGTGTCCATTATTGAGAGAGATGTGGTAAATCTTTCGCCCTATTTGTGGACTTGTCTTTTGCTCCTATAGAGGATATGTGGTTAGGTGCCTATAAACTGAAAGTTCTTTTAAAAAAATCATTTTTATCATTATGGAATGTCCCTTTTTGTTTTTATTAACTCTAGTTGCTTCAGGGTTTTTTGATCTGCTAGTAAGTAGATTGTATTGTTTGGCCCTAATTCTCACCCTTACATTAGTTACACCTTTTGTGTTCACACTGTTTGCTATGTAACTTGCTAATGCCTGCCTACCATGAGTTGACCTGCTCTGCTTTTGACTTTGACCTCAAGACACCCTTTGAAGCAGAGGCTTGAAATGGGCTTGCTCAGTGGAACTCTCTTTCTTGGACATTTTCCATCACCATGAGACCATCCTCAGGCTAACCTGGTTGAGTGACACATGGAGCAGAGTCAGGTTACCCCAGTCATCCTAGCTGAGGACAGTCTAGAGCTGCAGAACAGGTCATCAGTCAGCTCAGATGTGTGTGTAGTAAATGCTTATGTTTTTGTTACAGAGGTTTTGTCTTTGGTTGGTACATGCCATATCCTGGTATGAAATAGTGAAATATAAATATATATATATATATATATATATATATATATATATACACACACACACAAACATATATACACACACACATACACACACAGGTACTATATCTTTTTCCTTCTACCTCAACAAATCAACTTCTTATAAGGAGCATATGGTGGGTTTTGATACTTCAATCTAGACAATTTTTGTGTTTTTTAAATTGGAGCATTAAGTCCACTTACATTAAAAGGAATTGTCTACACTAAAAAAGAGAAAGATGCAAATTGACTGTACCATCATGATGCCCACCAGCCAATCTGGAGTGGGTATGCAAATTAACCCAACAAAGATAGCAGGCTAATTTGCATACACAGGCACTGAGTGGCCGGGGGTGGGGCAGGACGCTTGTGTCATTGCAGGCTTTCTGCACCGCCCCGGCCACTCCGGGCCTCTGGGAAGCCAGCGTGGGAAGGCGGAAAGATGGCTCCGGGATGAGCAAAGGTGGAAAGATGGAACCAGGGGAAGGAAGGCCCATTCTTGCATGAATCTTTGTGCATCGGGCCTCTAGTAGATATATAAAGGGTGGGCCAGAAGTAGGTTTGCAGTTGTGAGTACTCAAAAAGCAGTTAGTAAAGCTATTGTAATAATCATAATCTGCATGTCTTTTTCCATACAAACAACTGTAAACTTACTTTTGCCCCACTCTGTATTTAGGTTTAAATCAGACATTGTTTAAATTAAATCTTCATTGTTGAGAGTATTACAGATGTCTCCCTTTCTCTCCTCCCCCCTCCCCCCATTGCTCCCCTCCACCTTGTTCCTACCCCACCCCAGGCCTTCACCCCCTATAGTCTGTGTCCACAGGGAATACATATATGCATATAAGTTCTTTGGCTAATCTATTTCTACCCCCCATCTCCCCTTCTCTCTGAGATTCATCAGTCTGTTCCATGTTTCCATGACTCTGGTTCTATTTTATTCATCAGTTTATTTTGTTCATCAGATTCCTTGTTCGTTTATTTTGATTTTTAGATTCAGTTGTTGATAGATACTTATTTACTGCGATTTTATCCATATTTTTGATCCTTCTCCTTCCTCTTCCTCTTCTTAAAGAATATCCTTCAACATCGAGGCAAGACCCTCTACCAGAAAAAAGATTATGACTTGCTGATGGCTCATTGGTGGTTAGCATTATTTTAGCAATAAAATATTTTTAATTAAGGTGTGTACATTGTTTATTAGGCATAATGCTTTTGCATATTTAATACACTACAGTAGAGTATAAACATAACTTATTTGCACAGGAATCCAAAAAATTCACCTGACTTGCTTTATTGCAATATTCACTGTGTTGTGATGGTCTGGTACCAAACCTGCAATGTCTCCAAGATATGCCTGTACTCACTTCCTTTGCTTCCTTTCTTTGATGGATTGCTGTCCTTCACGGCCTCTTGTCTACTGTCTAAAAACTGTGGCTTCATATTTTTCCCCAGATTTTTAGTCAGTTAAAGTGGGAGATTTACTGTAGTCCCTGTTACTCCATTTTGGCCAAAAGTGGCCACTCAGACTCTGTACTGTTAACTACAACACTGGAGTCCTTTTCACAAAAGAACAAATTGGGGCATAACAAAGTTTTCAGGGGTAGAGACTATTGCCTGGGATCAAGTCCTTTAAGACTGTTCTTGTTTGTTTTTAAATACATTGTTCTTTTTCCAGAAAATTCCACACATTCTCTGAAAGTTCCTGAGTATGAGAACAACATTCTCCTATCACAGTGTGGTGAGAAAATGCCGTAGTGACAGCTATGTGTCCCCCAATGTCTGTTTTTCCTTTTTTTAACGAGTAAGAAAACCCTGTCACTGAAATACCATGTTCAGTTTCTGTAAATGTCCTTAAAATAAAGGGAAGCATCCTTCTTTATTCCTTCCTCCTTCCTGTTAGTTGGAATCTGAAGTAATGGATGTAGCTTGAGCTGCCACATTGGACCCTGAGAAAGCAGCCCTATGCTGCAGAGGAACAGCAAGGTGGATAATGTCTGGGTTCTTAGTGACATTGTGAAGCCACATACCACATCATTTGTTCTTTCTACCTTTGAAATTTTTTGTTGGCAAAAGAAACAATAAATTTGTTTTATTTTAGGCATTGCTCTTTTGAATATTCCATTATTCTTAATTGAGGCTACCCCTCACCGATTCCATGTGGGAGAGGATAGAAAGGAAAGGGGGCAGGTACTGTGTGTGTGAGTCACCTATTAGTCAAGGATTGTATTTTTCTTTTTCTTTTTTTTCCCCTTTTTTTTCTCCTTTTCTCAACCAAATCTTTATTGTTCAGACCACCACATCTGTTCCTCTTTTCTCCCCCCACAACTCCCCTCCTCCCAGTTCCCGCCCCACCCTCCGCCCCCATTCCCCACCCACTGTCCTCATCCATAGGTGCACGATTTTTGTCCAGTCTCTTCCCGCATCTCCCACACCCCTCTCCCCCCCAAGAACAGCCAGTCCATTCCCTTTCTATGTCCCTGATTCTATTATGATCACCAGATTATTTATTCACTTGATTCTTAGATTCACTTGTTGATAGATGCATGTTTGTTGTTCATAATTTGTATCTTTACCTTTTTCTTCTTCTTCCTCTTCTTAAAGGATACCTTTCAGCATTTCATATAATACTGGTTTGGTGGTGATGAATTCCTTTAGCTTTTCCCCATCTGTGAAGCTCTTTATCTGACCTTCAGTTCTGAATGATAGCTTTGCTGGATAAAGTAATCTTTTTTTTTTTAAATTAATTAATTTATTTTTTAATACATTTTTATTGATTAAGATATTACATATGTGTCCTTAGCCCCACGTTACCCTCTACCCCCCCCCCCCCCGCTCATGCCCTCACCGCCCCCCCCCCACCCCCGTTGTCCGTGTCCATTGGTTAGGCCTATATGCCTGCATGTAAGTTCTTTGGTTGATCTTTCCCCCTTACCCCCACCCTCCCCTCCCCTCCCTCCAAAGCCCGACAGTCCAATCAATGCCTCTCCGTCTCTGGATCAGTCCTTGTTCATCAGTTTATGTTGTTCATTATATTCCACAAATGAGTGAGATCATGTGGTATTTATCCGCTCTCCAGTTCCATCCATGCTGTGGCAAATGGTAAGAGTTCCTTTTTCTTCTTCCTCTTCTTAAAGAATACCTTTCAGCATTTCATATAATGCTGGTTTGGTGGTGATGAACTCCTTTAGCTTTTTCTTATCTGTGAAGCTCTTTCTCTGACCTTCTATTCTGAATGATAACTTTGCTGGATAAAGTAATCTTGGTTGCAGGTTCATGCTATTCATCACTTTGAATATTTCTTGCCACTCCCTTCTGGCCTGCATGGTTTCTGTTGAGAAATCAGCTGACAGTCGTATGGGTACTCCCTTGTAGGTAACTGACTGTCTTTCTCTTGCTGCTTTTAAGATTCTCTCTTTGTCTTTTGCTCTTGGCATTTTAATTATGATGTGTCTTGGTGTGGTCCTCTTTGGATTCCTTTTGTTTGGGGTTCTCTGCGCTTCCTGGACTTGGAAGTCTATTTCTTTCACCAGGTGGGGGAAGTTTTCTGTCATTATTTCTTCAAATAGGTTTTCAATATCTTGCCCTCTCTCTTCTTCTGGTACCCCTATAATTCTGATGTTGGTACGCTTGAAGTTGTCCCAGAGGCTCCTTACACTATCTTCATATTTTTGGAATCTCTTTTCTTTTTTCTTTTTCAGTTGGGTATTTTTTGTTTCTTTGTATTTCAAATCTTTGACTTGATTTTTGGGATCCTCTTGTCTGCTGTTGGATCTCCGTAGATTATTCTTTATTTCAGTCAGTGTATGCTTAATTTCTAGTTGGTCCTTTTTCATGTCCTCCATGGTCTCACTATACTTATTGAGGGACTCATTAAATTTATCGGCGGTTTCCATAAAATTCTTGAAAAACCTTATAAACGTGGCCTTGAACTCTATATCCAGTCATTTGCTTTCCTCCATTTCTGCCATTTGTGACCTGTTTCTTTGTCTCCGCATTTTGGCTGCTTCCCTGTGTTGATAGAGTGGCTTTGTGTGCTAGGTGTCCTGTAGGGCCCAGTGGCTCAGCCTCCCCAGTTACCTGAGGTGGACACTCTTGGTGCACCCCCTCGTGGGCTTTGTGCACAGTCTTGTTGTAGCTATGCCTTGGTTGTTGTAGGATCACTGGGAGGAATTGACCTCCAGGGCAATTGGCAGCGAGAATCAGCTGTGTCTGCAGTGGGAGAACTTCTGTGCTGGAGACACCCTTCTGGGGCAAGACTTGCTTCAGTGGGGCTTTGGTGCTCACTGAGACTGCACCCTGAGTGTGTCCCTTATGGATCTGAGGAGTTGTGATCTGGATGGTCCCCCTCTGACCACTGGGTACAGTGGCTCTTGGATCTAAGGAGGTGCTAATTTAGCCTCTGCCTGAGGTTACACAGCAGGAACTACGAAGAGAACTGCAGATTCCCCTTCCTTTTTTTGGAGTTTGGAAGTGCCCTGATGATGCTCAGCTGTGTAGCAATGCAAGCCGCTGTGGGGCCTTGGGCCTTCTCTTGGAAGCTCTGGGTCTATCTGGCCCGGCTGCGGTTAGGTAATTACAGGTTGCAAATGGCCAGGGCATTCATATGCAAAAGCCTCTGCCGCAGCCTGGGCGAGGCGGGGTCTCAAGGAATCAAAGGGCGGAGAAAGCAGCTATGGCGGATCCTTAGCCCCGCCCTATGGAGTTGCGAGTCCCAGTGTCCCGGCAATGGCTGCAAGCACCTCTGAGGGAAAGCCGCTCTCAAGCTCGCCCGCTGCCAGACAGTCCAGTTTCTCCCTGTATGAGTCCTGGGTCCCCAGAGACTTCCCGGAACCGGATTTCAGAGCCATCAGGAGCTTGTGTCTCCCTCCGGATTCAAAAAGACAGCCGCGTCCTCGGGTGCCAGACCCTTTCCGCGCGCGAGCCCCCGTACCTCTGCACTCCACCTCCGCAGCTCCTCCCGCTCGCAGTGTGCTTTTCTTTCCTTCTAGTTGTAGAATTTACACTCAGCCAGCCCTCCTGTAGTTCTGGATGATGTCCACCTTCTGTTTTTGATGCATTTATCGATTGTTTTGGGAAGCGGCAATTTCCCGGTGTTTATCTATGCCGCCATCTTAGTTTCCTGGATAAAGTAATCTTGGTTGTAGGTTCTTGGCACTCATCACTTTGAATATTTCCTGCCACTCCCTTCTGGCCTGCAAAGTTTCTGTTGAGAAGTCAGCTAACAGTCGTATGGGTATTCCCTTGTAGGTAACTGAGTTTCTTTCTCTTGCTGCTCTTAAGAGTCTCTCTTTGTCTTTTGCTCCTGGCATTTTAACCATGATGTGTCTTGGTGTGGTCCTCCTTGGATTCCTTTTGTTTGGGGTTCTCCGTGCTTCCTGGACTTGTAAGTCTATTTCTTTCACCAGGTAGGGGAAGTTTTCTGTCATTATTTCTTCAAATAGGTTTTCAACATCCCGCTCTCTCTCATCTTCTGGCACCCCCATAATTCTGATGTTGGTACGCTTGAAGCTGTCCCCAGAGGCTCCCTACACTATCTTCGTATCTTCGGATTCTTTTTTTCATTTTGCTTTTCCGGTTGGGTGTTTTTAGCTTCTTCGCATTTCAAATCTTTGCCTTGATTCTTGCAGTCCTCTGGTCTGCTGTTGGGAGTCTGTATAATATTCGTTATTTCAGTCCATGTATGTTTAATTTCTAGTTGGTTCTTTATCATAACATCGAGGGTCTCATTAGGTTTGTTGAGGATCTCATTAAGTTTATCAGCGGCTTCTAGACAGTTCTTGAGAGACCTTAAAAGTGTGGTTCTGAACTGAATATCCTCCATTGACAGTTTTGTCCTGTTTCTTTGTCTCCACGCTTTTTTATGCTTTCTTGGTGCACCCCCCAATGGTCTTTGTGTGCAGTCCTCCTGTAGTTCAGCCTTGCTTGTTGTAGTTAATACTAGGGGGATTTGACCTCCAGGCCAGCTGGCTGTGAGAGTCAGCTGTGTCTGCAGCGGGAAAACCTCTGTCCTCCAGGGAGGCGCCAATCCAGCCTTTGCCCGAGGCCATCTGGCAAATGACTCTGCGCAGGGCTTGGGTGGGGCGGGTGGGTCGCTTGGGCTCGGGATCAACAGGGTGGGCCAGAGAGAGCAGCCATGGCGGCTCTCAGTTCCGTCCCCAGGGGCTCCGCCTCACAGAGTCCCAGCAACCGCTGCAAACCTCGGAGAGAAAGCTGCCCTAGAGTTCCGACCGAAGCCAGACAGTCCTGCCTCTCCCGCCCGAGTCCGGGTCCCCAGAGACCCGCCCGGCTCTGGAGCTCAGAATCCGAGACTCCCTCCCGATTGAAAGCACCAACCGTGTCCGCTCCGCGCGCACTCCGCACCTGAGCACTCCACCCCAGCACCGCGCCTCCTCTGAGTCCGGGCATGATATTCTCCTTCCTCCCAGTTGTAGAACCTCCACTCAGCCAGCTCCCCCGCGGCTCTGGGTGATGTCCGCTCTGTCCCCCAGGTGTGTTTTGATTTGGCTGTTCAAGGCAGCAACCTCCGGCGCCAACCCACGCCGCCATCTCGGTTCTCAGCTCAGAGAGAGCAAGGATTGTATTTTTCATATATCTCGTCCATACCTCTAAGTTCTCAAGTTATTTCAGTAGCATATTCTACTTTAAAAGATACATCATCTGTATATATTATCTAATGTGATGCTTTCAGCATCTATTAGTTGGCTAGTGCAGAGAATATGGTCCTGTTTTACAGCTGAGAAAACAACAGTGAGTGGTGCAATGACCGAGATAAACACTCAAGTTAGTGGGAAGGTGGCATGAAGCTCTAGTCTCCTGTGCTGAATTAAGTACAGTATCCTAGATTATGTATTTAAAAAGAAATCATTTTTATGGAATTTTCTGTAGAATGGTAACATTTAAGGGAGTACTAGATCCTGATTGTTTTATTTGTCATTGCAGCAAAAGGGTGAACCATGGAAGAGGAGAAAAAGCAGGAGACAAGAAGATCGAAAAGGTGTCCTTCATGCATAGAAGACAAGTGCAACCACGAGTGCTATGTCACCTACATTACTGGCTTATACAGCTGTCAGTGGGAAGGCAAACTAGAGAAGCAATCTGGACGTCGATTCTGCTGCTGCTCTTTGGTATAGAGAAATGTGGAAATATAGACCACACTTCCTGAGATGTGGGGAACGTGGGCTGGTCCCTGCCACCATGAGGGCTCATTATCTCCCGCACTGGGCATGCTTGGGCTCTAGTTCTCCCATGAAAGGTCTGCCGCAATTCTGGAACCAAATTAACCTTACTGAAACATGTGCTTGTGTTCTTTCACTGTTAGTCTTCACTTCTCCTTTTCCTTGCTACCTCTTTTATCATTCATTTATTTGATCACTCACTTTTGCTTTTATTCACTCAGTTGAACCTTGAAGAAAAAGTGAAGTTTAAGTATATTTAGATGTTTTTGTCCAGGGATTGCAGGAATGTCTGAATATTTAATTTTCTCTTCATTGTGAGCTTCCCAAACGAGCTCTGCTTATGAGAAAGAAAGAAAAAAAGCAAGTGGGAAACAAAGTGCTCTTTTATTTATTTTTATCCTTTTTAAATGTTTTTTTCATGCATTTTTTTAAGAGAAAGAGAGAGAGGACGGGAGAGAGAGAAGTATTGATATGAGAGAGAAACATCAATTGGCTGCCTCCTGCATGCACCCAGATGGGGGATTGAGCCTACAACATGAGCATGTACCCTGATCGGGAATCGTACTGGTGACCTTTCAGTGCATGGGATGACGCTCAGCCAGTTAAGCCACACTGGCCAGGGCAAGGTATTCTTTTATTATTGGTCAGGCTAATGCCTGATTTTCCCTAAAGAAGAACTCTGATAAGCCTGAGTGGTGGCATGTGGCCTACCCTCACCCCATGGCAGTATTCAAGGTAAGATGTTGGTGGCCTGGACTCAAGAAGTGATGTAAAGATGGAAAAGAGTGAATTGATTAAAAAGATATTTATTATGTGGAGATGAAATTGTCACACGAGAGCTATAAAGAAGGGAATAGAGCAGTGGTTCTCAACCTTATGGCCCTTTAAATACAGTTCCTCATGTTGTGACCCAACCATAAAATTATTTTCGTTGCTACTGCATAACTGTAATGTTGCTACTGTTATGAATCGTAATGTAAATATCTGATATGCAGGATGGTCTTAGGTGATCCCTGTGAAAGGGTCGTTCGACTGCCTAAGGGGTCTCGACCCACAGGTTGAGAACCGCTGGCATAGAGAGAAAGATAAAGGGAGGCTTTGTGGGAATGATGACATTTAAGGCAATGTGGCATAGTTGAAAAATCCCTGGACCAGAGCCTGGGGTTTGTTTGAGTCCTAATTCCAGCTCTGCTCTTGGGCTGATTATATGAAGTGAAGTAGATAATTCTCACGGCCCCATTTCTACTCAGGGGAAGGAGTCGAGCATAGAGCATAAGAGCTAAGATCTTGGGTCTGGGAAAGATGGCCTGGATTCAATTTATGGCTTCATCACTGACTACCACCAAATTGGAGCTTTACCACTACAGAAACTTGGGCAGATTAATTAACATTCTGGTGCTTTGGATTCCTCAATAGAATAAGGAAGATGACAGCAATAGTCCCCACCAATAGGATTTGTCATGAGGATAGGAGAGATAATATGTGGAAAACACTTAGAATTGGGCTTGGCACACAATTAGCACTCAGTAACTATTAGCTATTTTTATTAATGTGTTGGAGTCCTTGCCTTTGGAAGTGATCTTCCACATATATAAATGATTGTGCAGGCAATCCTGACTAGGAGGAATAAGGTAGTCAGAAGTCAAGAGATAGTGAAGCACAGTGGTGTGCTTTCCATCCTCTGATACTCAGAAGTGGTAGTTTAATGCTATGATACTTGTTATGTTTCCATCTTTTTGGAATATCGTTTCTATGTTTTCCATTTTATTTTTTTTCTTATTCACAATCACCCCATGATTTAATCAGGGTAGGGATTAGTCTATCTATTTTTAACACAGTAAAAGCAGTGTCCCTAAGAGACGGATTTCTTATTTCTGCTATACAGGTGTTAGGATTATAGCTCTGCAATCAAAACCTAATGTTCTCAAGGAGGGTTTTGCAACCTCTGACATGGCTGGTTTGTAACATGATTTTCAGTGTAGGGGATTGCCTTCAAGCCTCAGTTTGACTGTCCTCCATCCTGGCTTTGGTCTCACAGATCTGGTCAGTATCCTTGCTACTTGTCCGTTTGATCTTGAGTCAGTGACTTTACCTTGCTGAGCTTTAGTTCTTTCTTCTGAAAAATAAGGGCAATAATACCTAATATAAATGGCTATATTGATAGATAAATCAATGAAAGTAGCTTGTGACGTCCCTAGCATTGTTCTAACACAAAATAGTTACTCAAAAAAAGCTTTATTTCCTAAGCTGCATATGCCCTCTTCAAATGTGAATAGGTAAATGACTAAATTAACTGATGAACAATGAATTAATGAATGAGTCATCAAAAAATTAGGTAGATAGAGAATTGTATAAATTCATCAGATAATTGTTGAGAGCCAGCTGCATTTAAGGAAGTATGCTAGATATTAGCAATACAGCGATGTTAGAAGTTCCTGTTCCTCAGAGTAGAAGCTGTCACAATAAATACAAACATAATTTCATTTCAGTGTAATAAGTGTTATAATAGGCTTGTACAAAATTCCATAGGGGTCAAAGTAATACAGTGTTCACTGCAGACTGGGAGAGTAATGCATGGCCCTATACCTATACAGAGCTTTGGCAAGTGTATACAGATATTGCTGAGGTAGCATGGATAAATGGAGTTAAATTTGACTTTCATTTTTTCTTCCCAGGTAGAGCAGTTATTTTACCCATTTCTGGTAATTGCATTTTGCGTGTCTGTAGTTTTGCTGTTCGTGTGGATAGAAACCTCAAATGAATATCATGGCTTTGACTGGTGAGTTTCACTTTTTGTGTTTTCATTTGTGAAAGGGCTTTTTGGTCTAATAGCCACCTGGAGGTTGAAAAGATCCAATGTCATAAGAGAGAAGGTGGGCAAAATTGTGCTTTCCACACTTGGTGGATGGAAGCCTGCCCCTGGGGTGGGGTAAGGATGCTGAGCACTCTCTCCTATTATACTTCCCGGTCCACCTATGTTCAGTGGGACCAAATCTGGCCAGCCCCGCCCCCGATCAGCTCCTCCCACCCCAGTTGGGGGCGGGGGCGGCCAGCCAACCACCCATGTCCCTTCTCCCCCCCTTCTCCCCCATTGGCCCCGGTGTGGGGGCTGTCCGGTTGGACCCCACCCATGCATGAATTCATGCACTGGGCCTCTAGTTAATAATAATAATGGCTATGTACCAGTTTTCAACTTTTGAAAACATACAACCACCCTTTGAAATAGGTGTACCATTATTTTCCCCATTCTACAGATGTGGGACTGAGGCACAGAAAGGTCCCAGAGATAGTGACAGGAGTTCGATACAGGCCAGTAGTTCTCAAATATGAACAAGCATTGGAGTTCCTTGGACAGCTTGTTACAGCGCAATCTGCTGGCCTCACACACAGGATCCATGATTTAGCAAGTCTGGGGTGGCACCCAAGAATTGGGATTTCTAGCATGTTGCAGAATTCATTTCTTAGTTCTAATAATTTTTGGTAGAATTATTAAGATTTTCTATATTATCATGTCATTTGCAAGTAGTGACAGTTTTACCTCTTCCTTTCTAATTTGGATGCATTTTATTTTGCTTTTTTGCCTAATTGCTCTGGCTAGGACTTCTTATAAGTACTGCGTGCTAACCGATTGCACCACTGGAGCTTCTGGGACTTCTAATACTATGTTGAATAAAAGTGACAAGAGTGGGCATACTTGACTTGTTCATGATCTTATAGGTAAAGCTTTTACCTTTTCACCATTGAGTATGCTGTTAGCTGAGGGTTTGCTTTTAGTTTCATTGAGATGTAATTGGCATATAACATTATAAATTTAAGGTATACAAAATAATGGTTTGATATATGTATAAATTACAAAATGATTACCATAATGAGTTTAGTTAACATCACCTCACATAGCTCCAAATGTTTTTTCTTGTAAATGATAACTTTTCAGATCTACTTTTTTAGCAACATTCAAATATACAATATAGTATTGTTAACTACAGTCATTATGCTATATATTATATCCCTAGAACTTATTTATCTTATTACTGGAAGTTGTACCTTTTGACCACCTTTGCTCAATTCTTTGACCCCTCACCCCTGGCTCTGGCAACCACTAATATTTTTCCTGTTTCTATGAGTTCAGTTTCTTTAGATTTTAAGTCATATAAGTGATATAGATATAGACATAAGTGATATCATACAGTATTTATCTTTCTCATCTGACCTATTTCACTTAGCATATTGCCCACAAGGTCCATCCATGTTGTTGCCAATAGCAAGATTTCCTTCTTTCCATGACTAATATTTCTTTGTGTGTGTGTATGTATTACATTTTTTAATTCATTCATCCATCAGTGAACACTTAGGTTGTTTTTATGTTTTTGACTGTTGTAAATAAAGCTGCAACAATCCTGGAGGTACAGATATCTCTTCAGGATAGTGATTTCCTTTCCTTTATGTACATACTAGAGGCCCGATGCACGAAATTCATGCAAGAGTAGGCCTTCACAGCCCTGGCAACTGCCGTGGCCCTCTCAGCTGTGGCTTCATCTGGAATGTTGTTCAGAGGTCATCGAGAAGGTCGTTCTGCTGTTTGGCCATTGCATATTACATTTTTATTATTACAGACTAGAGGCCCGGTGCACAAAAATTTGTGCACTCAGGGGTAGGGGGTTCCTCAGCCCGGCCTGTGCCCTCTTGCAGTCTGGGACCCATTGGGGGAGACCACTTGCTGGCTTAGGCCTGCACCCTGGGGGGATTGGGCCTAAGATGGCAATCAGACATCCCTCTGGCAGCCCGGCAGCCTTTGGGGGATGTCCACTTGCCAGCGGGGAGCAGACCTAAGCTGCAGTCAGACATCCTTAGCACTGCTGAGGAGGCAGGAGAGGCTCCCATCACCACTGCTGTACTGGCAGCCATCAGCCTGGCTTGTGGCTGAGCAGAGCTCCCCCCTGTAAGAGCGCACTGACCACCAGAGGGCAGCTCCTGCATTGAGCATCTGCCCCCTGGTGGTCAGTGTGTGTCATAGTGACCAGTCATTCCCAGTCTTTCTGCTGTTAGGGTCAGTTTGCATATTATCCTTTTACTATATAGGATAGAGGCTTGGTGCACGGGTGGGGGCCGGCTAGTTTGCCCTGAAGGTTGATTCGGATCAGGGTGGGGGTCCCGCTTGGGTGCCTGGCCAGCCTGGATGATGGGCTGATGGCTGTTTGCAGCTGGTCACACCCCCTTCATGGTGGGGGTCCCCACTGGGGTGCCTGGCCAGTCTGGGTGAGGGGCTGAGGGCCATTTTCAGGCTGGCGGGCGACTGAAGCTCCCAGCCTCTTTTTTTTTTTTTTTTATTCTGGGATTTATTTACCTTCTATAGCTGTCACTGGAGCTGAGAACCATCTCCAGCTCTGAGGCCCGGATCCAGCTCTGTGGCTGTGGCTGGCTGAAAGCAGGTATCTGGGTTTGTTTAGCTTCTATAATTGAAACTCTGTTGCCATCACTGGTGCTCTAAGCTCTGAGGCCCTGGGTGGCTGAAAGCAGGTATCTGGGGTTTGTTTAGCTTCTATAATTGAAACATTGTTGCTTCCGGAGCTCAGAGCTGGGCCGCAGCAGCCGGGGAACCTTGGCTTCCTCCATCACTGGAGCAAGCAAGCCTCATGTTCGCTTCAACTGCGTGGCTGCCGGCCACCATCTTTGTTGGCAGTTAATTTGCATATTCTGCTGATTAGCCAATGGGAAGTATAGCGGAGGTATGGTCAATTACCATGTTTGTCTATTATTAGATAGGATGGGGCATGCTGACACCAGCTGCTGCTTGTTTAAGAGATTTTAGGACAATCTGAAGCCTGAGCCAGAACAGGCCATTCAAATGGAAAAGCTACAGCAAACAGCTTGGGTGGGGCTGCAAGTTGGATGAGCTCAGGTCTCAGGGAATCACCAGAGTGGAGAAAACAGTGTGAGCCAGGATGATGGAAACTCAGATATGGCTGCCAGTCAGCTGTGGGATCAGGAAGGTCCCAGCACAGGAACAATGACCCCTGTGAGCACCTCCATCTGGGAGAAAGCCGCCCCTGAGTTCCTGCCCCAATGCCAGACAGTCCAGTTCCTCCCTGTGTGTCTCTGGTTCCTCTAGTGCTGCTGCCAAGAGCTGGAGCTCAGAGGGATTGAGTCCAAGTAAGTCCATGTGTCAGCATGGGGGACTGTTTAGTCCCCCCAAGTGTGAGTGGAGTAGACTTGTCTCCCCATTCCTTGCTATGTGAAGGTTCCCAATGCCTCACAACAACATATCTTTTCTCTCTCAGCGTTACTGTCAGCTAACAATTGATGCTGATATAGAGCATTGTGGTATGTGGGGTAGGAATTGGGAGAAGATGCCGGACAGCTGCATGTTTTAGCTGTGGGAAGAAGGGAGAAGGTCCTGTACGATTCCTTTAAACATAAGTGCAGAGAGTGTAGATTTAGTTGAAGAGATTGCCCTAAGAGGGCTGTCTCGGTTGAATGAAAAGGCTTTCATCCAACAGGGGTTGTGATCATGCTGCTAGAGGGAGGTAAAATAGTGGCACAGAGCAGGGATAAAACTGCTTGAACATATGTAGAGTGAGCCTATTATACGGTCATCAGCAGCTGTGTATTCACAGTTTAAAGAAGAAATAGCTAAGAAAGACCCTTTTTCAATCCTACTTATGTATATGCATTCACTTAACGCCTTTTCATTCTTCTCACTCCCTTTTGTTACCCCACCACTGCCACCAAGAATGAGTACAGATGAAGTAGTAAAAGGAGATAAAAAGAGAGAAAAAACCAAAAACAGTTCTTCCTTTGCCTGTAGTTCATAGCAGGTGGGTGAGCACTTCACCTGAGTTTGGTGAGCAAGTTTTGAGCTGAACTAAACTAATAATACTATTTCCATGTGATTGAATATACAAAAGAAGATCTTTTAGATTGAAAAAAGTGAAAAAAAATCTAATGTGGCCAGAGAAGTGCTTATAAAGGTAGAGGCACTATTAAATGACAGCCCTTACTTTCCTTATCACTTGGAAAACAAAGTCAATATCACTACTTGCTTAAGCCATTTGATTATTTTTTGGCTGCATATACACTGCTATTAGTTCATCTTTCATGGTCTTTTTCAAGGTCCCTGTTTTATGGTTTTAATAATCACCATGATTTGTTAAAACACCCTATTTCTGTTACGTGGATGTGAGTCCTTCCTTTATTTCTTTGAATAGCTGAGATATTTTTATTCTGTGCTTCTTTTCTAATGGTTCAATTAATAATATCGAGTTGGGTGCAAGTTCTCTACTTTAATCAGTTCATTTGTTCACATTCGTTGTACATCTTATTATTCCTGGTTGTGGACTCATCTACGGACTACTCTCACCAGTGTCTTGATCTAGAATGGCTTTTGCTAGAATGGTTCCTCATCTGTTTCTTTCTTCTTGGTGTGTCTTATACCCCTGACCAAAGAGAATTTCCTTCTTTGTTTTGAAGTGGTTATTTGTTCACTAGTTTATATGTTATATTGTTAAAATATACTTCTCCAAGTTACATGGAGAGGAAGTAATTTCTGTTACCTTGAAATGAAGTCTCTAAATTTTTTGACATTTGATATCTAGACCAAGTATAACACTATTTCTCTTAGCAAATCATTAGTAGTTTTTCTCATAAACTACTTTTGGAAAATAACACGTCAGGATTGTTTTAACAGCTCAAATCTCTTACACAGAATAGAGCAATTAATGTGGTGGCTATGATTGTAGTTAGGTAAAAAAAATATGTAGTCGCATGGACAAGGAACCTGCCAAAATGGAAAGTATTAAGGTGGTGGGCTTATTATGGATGACTTTTTCTCTTTTGGCATTTCAGAATTTCTGTATTATTTCTTGCTCTCTAAAGAGGACATAATTTTTGAGTATATATTCTAAATAACATTAAAACATCATACCACTTATACAGACCCCCATTAAAGTACCCAAAAGTACTATAGGACAGAGTTAAGACTCCTAACTGAATATTCCCAAAGCTCTTCACATATATGTTCCCAAAATGCTTCTCTTCTTATCTCCCTCAGTTTTCCTATTGCCTCATCTAGTTTAGTCTTAGATGCTACTACTTTCTGCTATATTTTAAGGATTGAAACACATTTTTGCAGGGTTGTTTATCTACTTACAGGATACTGGTACTTCTGGTCCATTCTTTTGCTGAGTTTATTTGGAATCTTGGTTGTCTACACTTCATTGCTGTTGGTGAGTAATCTTCCCCATTTCTCCCACTCCCTTTCTGAGTAGCCTCATGAGGTGCTCCTGTCTATGGTATGGTGCACAGTGATGCTGGGAGTCCTCAGAACCTAAGATCACTTGTCTAAGTAGCGTTGAGGTTTACATCAACTGCTTGAAATTTAGGAACAAGGGACTGATGGAGAAAAATGGCTATTAGAGGATGCATCTTACCACTTTGACCCTTTGAAAGGGTGGCAGAACATCCTTCTTCTATTCCCCTATTTCATAAGCCCATTTTATGGTTCAGTCAATATTGTTATTTTAGGCACCCAGAGCTTCACATTAACCTTTATGTATTGAACTAACTCATTTCATTTCCCATCTTCTGAGAATTAGTGTTTTGGGGCTTTATAAATTAACTAGTTTTTTTAACCTGTTATAATATGCAAATGCTAGTCTGCTAGTTCAGATGCAAATTACATGTTAGCAAAAGTCTTTTGGCAATAGTGACCCTGCCTCTGTTGTTACATAGTTAGTGTCATGTAGGGAGAGAAATTCAGGCCAGGCAAGAGAAAGGTGTGGAAGTGGAAGCTTATAGAGGACAACTCTAAGTGCTTAGAGCAGTGGTTCTCAACCTTGGCTGCACATTAGAATCACCTGGGAATCTTTTTAAAATCCTGATTTCTGGGCCTCATCCTCCGGAAATTCTGTTTCTTTGTTACTAATGTTGTGGCCTCACCCCATAACAAAGAAACAGAATTTCTGGAGGATGAGGCCCAGAAATCAGGATTTTAAAAAGATTCCCAGGTGATTCTAATGTGCAGCCAAGGTTGAGAACCACTGGCTTAGAGTAAGTGGGTTTGTTTCCCATCAGGCAACTGAAAAACCCTACCCAGAGACAGTGATCTTTTTCAGAGAGAGAGGATTTATTGTGAGGCAGCTACACAAGGGAGATCGGAGGCAAGGCTCAAACCAGTCTCCTGGAAGAAAGGCCTGAGACAAGTTTTAAGGGAAGAGGGAAAGAGGAGGTTATACCTATTCATACATTTATACTTGGAAGGGTTCAATTGGATAATTTTGAGTTTTAGGCATAGATGGTAAGGGATATGAGAGCGGCAAAGGAAAGCACAGAGGATTTCCAATCTGGCAGAGTTTGGTGGAAAAGGGTACATTTCAAGAGCTCTCTGCACAAACTCCAGTTAGCTCAACTCGTCTCAGCCAGTGTCCACCAGTTTTTGCTGGTCTCGGCAGAGGGTCTAGAGAAGAGCTTCGTGTGTGTGTGTGTGTGTGTGTGTGTGTTTCTGTGTTTCTTTTTCTCTCTCTCTGTAATATACTTAAAAAATTTGATTAGTGTCCAATTTCTCGGTGTCTGGTTTCAGTCCAGTCTAATTTGGTCCCCGTGTAAGACACAAAGTACTTTGTTAATGTCTGTTTCAGTCCTCGCTCCTCTTTAAATATTCCTCAGTCTTGAGGGATGGGGTGACACAGGTGTAGTGCTGTCTCTGTAAAATAGCTCAAAGATTACATTAATCACTAATCTTAATTAAGGGAACAGACCTAGTTTTAAGCTGATTCATATGATTGGTGTGTTGTTTCACACGTTTAGGAAATTGGAGTTTTTCAATGCCCATTTGTACATAGGGCATCTACGTCTTTCTCTGATTTCATGATTTCTTGTCACTACTGATTTACTATCTGATATAAAAGAACTCAACCCCCAAATAAAGTGCCATTTGCATTTATTTTTTTCTCTCAAGAAAATTTATTAATCATGATGTGAGTGATAAGTACTAAGTATACAGAGGTCAACAAAACATAAGCATTTTCTGTTTTCATACAGAGCACTTCAAAGAGATAGGTATGAAATGTAACCTTACTATATATAGTCCCTTAATTGAATGAGTTTGGAATCTAGTAGGGCATCTTAACCATAGAAAAAAGTAACTAACAAAGGCAGAGCATTATAACACTGATGTAAGAGAGACACATTGATTGATTGCTTCCC
Organism: Myotis myotis; assembly: GCF_014108235.1. Lineage (NCBI taxonomy): Eukaryota > Metazoa > Chordata > Mammalia > Chiroptera > Vespertilionidae > Myotis > Myotis myotis. The sequence continues at coordinate 36,725,968 of NW_023416314.1, forward strand.
ACACGTGCCCAAACTGGAGGGGGGGGAGGGTCGAACCTGCAACATAGGTGTATGCCTTTGACCAGGAATTGCACCCATGGTTCTTTGGTTTGCAAGGTCATGCTCTAACCATTTTACAACACAAGCCAGGGCTAGATACTTCCTTTATAATGGGAAAATGTAGATGAATGATGTGGTCTGGGCCAGCCTCTGGCTATTGAATTATACTACTTTCATACACAATAAATGTGAAATGATGTAGTTAGCTTATAAGGTGGGAATGAGTTCTACTATGGAATAATGAATATTTTTTAACAAATCCTACTCCACCCTACCTTTTATGGATACATGCAATGCATACAACAGTGAACAAAGAGGGAGCCTTAGGTTCTATTTTCAATTCTGTGTTTGAGTTACTTTGTAACTTTGGTGAAGTCATATAACTTCTGAGACTCAGTTTCTTCTGTTTGAAATGAGAATGATAATATTTAATATAATGGTATTTTATAGGGCTGGGTAAAGAAGAAATGAAATCATATACATAAAATTATTTTGATAAAAAGGTAAGTGTCATATATATTCCACTCCTGTAACATCCTAAGTATCTGAAGTCTCCAGTTTTCAGTTTCTATCCCTATGCTGACTTTGTGATGGACTAGATTTACATTGAAATCTGAGATTTATTGACTAAATGCCAGTGTTAACAACAGTGGTTAAAAGTTGTTACCATGGCATTGGTTCCTCAAGAAAGCTTTTTTTTTTTTCTTCAAATTTTTTTAGTTGATTTTTTACAGAGAGGAAGGGAGAGGGATAGAGAGTTAGAAACATCAATGAGAGAGAAACATCGATCAGCTGCCTCCTGCACACCCCCTACTGGGGATGTGCCCACAACCAAGGTACATGCTCTTGACCGGAATCGAACCTGGGACCCTTGAGTCTGCAGGCTGACGCTCTATCCACTGAGCCAAACCGGTTAGGGCTCAAGACAGCTTTTAAATGATGCTGGGAAGGGCTGGCCTCTGACCTCCTCTCTCCTAAGTGGGTCTAAGTAATACCAGGAATAAGGTCTATCCCAGGGGTAAGAAATTGGTGGGAACTCGGAAGGATATCAGTGTGGTGGTTTATTATGAATTCCAGAAAAAAATTCTTCCTGAGGGTGCTGGTAAGAGTTATGAATAGGAGGTGGCATGTGAACTGGTTTGAAAGGTCAGTGGCCTGGGAGGGAGAGATTTTTCAGGCAGAGGGGCAGTATGGCAAGCTCCCAGGGTTTGAACAGTGCAAGTATAGCAAGAAGTGAATGTAGTGAAAAGGCATTTGAATACAGAACAGTGCTGTGGGCCCCAACTTGTTGATTTCAAAATAACCTCCTTTTTTGTACTTTTCTTTTTCAGATACTTGGATTTTTGTTGATTCGGGAAGGGTATGAACTATACCTGTTCTGGTGTCATAAGGTAGGCCATCAGAATCTTCATAGAAACGTTAGACCAGGACTGAATGTGCTTCTTTGGCACTCAGTGTTAAGTACAGAGTTGTGCTTTCTTCATTGTTCCCCTTAGAAAGAAGAGATTTACTTACTCTGTTTTCATTGAACTCATGAAATTCTAACGAATGTGACTGATTTTACTGAAGGATCTGAACCCAAACTTTATTTTTTCTCATTACTCCTTATTAAATTCACCCTGTGACTGTTCTTCTATCCCAATAAAATCTTAGGCAAGCTCTATTACTTTCCTAGTCCTATATAGTGACAAGAACATTCTCATGCCAGTCATTAAAAATTCAGTTCATTGTGATGTCCCAGACTCCAACTTTATAAGACTTACCCCCTCCCCAGTGGTGGAAGCCTCCACCGGTGGAGAGAGCATGATGGTACTATTACCTCTCTTTCACCAAAGGAGGGTCAGGGGTACAGGAGACAGGATAAACATGGTCTCACAAGGAAGGGCAAGAAGATCATCTGAGATCGATCCATCAGAACCAGGTAAATGCACAGTTGTTGGCTCTTTACCCCATGGACTTTTTCTGTGTGTATTTTCAGAGACCCTTCTGCTGAGAACCTTGACTACAACTCTTTTGGTGGAGTCATTGCTTGTCTTCCTATATCCCCTGAAATCTGTCTGGTGAGGTCCCTTCATTTGGAGTTTTTAAAATGGCACCAGCATGGCTTCTCTCAAAGGATCCCTAGAAAGCAGGCATCTTTGCTCCTCCCCACCCTCCATTTCCAACATAACCTCCCTTATTTTGTTCTGCCATGTGTTTGAGAAGCTCCATCTACAAGCTTTGCTTTTTCTAAACTGTTTCAGGCATGGGTTCGATACATTTCCTGAAATCAGGAACATGTCAAAATCTCTGAGTGGTCTTAAATTGACTATTACTCTAGTGAGACATATTAACTGGAAATGTAAATTTAAGAGTGATTAGAATGGAGAATAACATCCGAGGAATGGTGGCATGAGAGATTCCCTTGGTGTCTCCCCTAGAAGTTACAACAATCTGTACAGCCATATCTCAACAAAGGGTTCCCTGCTCAATGCACAAATACATCTGAGAGAGTCATGCATTGAAACATCTAAGGTGGGCAAATAACAACTGATGAAATAGAAGCAGTAAAAACCCCTCACAAAAAACAAAAACACACACACACAAAACTCCCAGCAAACAAAAGCCCTTGTCCAGGTGGCTTCACAGGGGAGTTTTATCAAACATTCAAAGAAGAACTAATACCTGTACTTCTCAAACTATTTCAGAAAATCCAAGAGGAAGGAATACTTCCAAGCTCTTTTTATGAGGCCAGCATTATCCTAATTCCAAAACCAGATAAAGACACTACAAAGAAAGTATTACAGGCTAATATCCCTGATGAACATAGATGCTAAAATCCTCAACAAACTATTGGCAAACTGACCCAGCAATAAATCCCATGAACAAGTGGGATTTATTCAGGGATGCAAGGCTGGTACAATATTCACAAGTCAATAAACGTGATACATCATACAAACAAATTGAAAGACAAAAATCACACGATCATATAAAATAGATGCAGAATAAACATTTCACAAAATCCAACATCCATTTTTAAAAAAATATATTTTTATTGATCAGAGAGGAAGGGAGAGGTAGAGAGAGATAGAAACATCAATGATGAGAGAAAGTCATTGACCGGCTGCCTCTGGCACATTCCCTACTGGGGATCAAGCCTGCCACCGGGGCATGTGCCCTTGACTGGAATCAAACCTGGGACACTTTCGTCTGAAGGCTGATGCTCTATCCACTGATCCAGACCTGCTAGGGGTAACACCAATTTTTGATAAAAACTCTCAGCCAAGTGGGAATTAGAGGGATCATATCTCAACATAATTAAGGCCATATATGACAAACCTACAGCCAACATACTCAATGGGCAAAAACTAAAACCTTTTCCCCTAAGAACAAGAAACAGACAGAGATGTCCACTTTCACCACCCTTATTCAACATAGTACTAGAAGTCCTTCCCGCAGTGATCAGACAAGAAGAAGAAATAAAAGGCATTCAAATTGGAAAGGAGGAAGTAAAACTGTCATTATTTTCAGATGACATAATATTGTACATAGAAAACCTTAAAGACTCCATTAGAAAACTTACTAGATTTAATAAATAAATTTGGCAGTGTAGCAGGATACAAAATTAACACCCAGAAATCTATGGCATTTTTATACACCAATAATGTATTTTCAGAAAGAGAAACTAAACAAATAATTCTATTTACCATTGCAACAAAAAAATTAAGGTACTTAGGAATAAACTTAACCATGATCACAGTTGCTCATTCCACAATGGAAGAGAAATTGTTATTATAGGTCATGTTTGTTCATTCACTGGGCTGTATTTTCAGACATATGCCAAAGAATATCTTCACCGATACAGCTCCTAGGGCAATGGAAACTAAAGAGGAAATAAACAAATGGGACTACATCAAAATAAAAAGCTTCTGCACAGCAACAGAAACCATCAACAAAACTAAAGAAAGCCCACTGCATGGGAGAACATATTTGCCAATGTTATCTCCGATAAGGGTTTAATCTCCAACATTTACAGGAAAGTCATACAACTCAACAAAAGGAAAGTAAACAATCCAATAAAAAAATGGGCAAAGGACCTAAATAGAATCTTTTCGAAAGAGGACACTCAGAAAGCCAAGAGACACATGAAAACATGCTCAAAGTCACTAATCATCCGAGAGATGCAAATCAAAACGACAATGAGGTACCATCTCACACCTATCAGAATAGCTATCATCAACAAATGACAAGTGCTGGCAAAGATGTGGAGAAAAAGGAACCCTTGTGCACTGCTGGTGGGAATGCAGAATGATGCAGCCACTGTGGAGAACAGTATGGAGTTTCCTCAAAAACTAAAAATGGAACTCCCATTTGACCCAGTGATCCCACTTCTAGGAATATATCCCAAGAAATCAGAAACACCAATCAGAAAGGATATATGCACCCTTATGTTCATAGCAGCACAATTTACCATAGCTAAGATTTGGAAACAGCCTAATTGTCCATCAGCAGATGAATTGATTAAAAAACAGTGGTACATCTACACAATGGAATACTACGCTACTGTAAATAAGAAGGAACTTTTACCATTTGCAACAGCATGGATGGACCCGGAGAGCATTATGCTAAGCAAAATAAGTCAGTTGGAGAAATATAAATATCATATGATCTCACTCACTTGTGGAATATAATGAACAACATAAACTGATGAACAAAAACAGATCCAGAGACAGAGAAGCATCAATCAGACTGTCAAACCTTAGAAGGCAGGGGAGGGTGAGGGGGGGAGGAGGGGAGATCCACCAAAGGACTTGTATGCATGCAATAAGCCTAACCAATGGACACAGACAAGAGGAGGGTGAGGGCACGAGTGGAGGCGGGGGAACAATGGGGGGATAAGGACACATATGTAATACTTTAATAAAGAAAATAAAAATATACAGAAAACTTTTCTCAATAAATTTTTGGATACTGCCTTTTATATAACCAATTTCATTAAGCATAGGCTACTGTTGAACCAAGATTTTCAGATATAGAACCAATTTGAGATGCATAATACCTGTATTCTGATCAACTGAATTCAGAAGCTCTAGTACAGCGGTTCTCAACCTGTGGGTCGAGACCCCTTTGGCGGTCGAACGACCCTTTTACAGGGGTCGCCTAAGACCATCCTGCATATCAGATATTTACATTACGATTCATAACAGTAGCAACATTACAGTTATGAAGTAGCAACGAAAATAATTTTATGGTTGGGTCACAACATGAGGAACTGTATTTAAAGGGCCAGTAGGTTGAGAACCACTGCTCTAGTAGGTATACTCATTTCAATAGATTTTCACACCAATGAAGGACTAGACTTATTAGACATGGGAGGAGAGACTGCTTCTCTTGGCAAGGGAGATTTTGTTGGGGTTGAAGTTTTAGTTTTAGTGTACTCAGAATAAATCTGGAAGGACATGGTTAGCATTGGGCCTGTAACCCATTCCCATTTTACCTCATGCTCAATGAAGAATGAATGACCTCAATCCAAACTCCTTGTAAACATGCTAATAACACAACCTCCTGGGAAATACATAAAGATGTTTATTAGCCAAAGATAATGAGAATCATTATCTATGAACATATCTAGCAGCATATAACCTGGTCTATCTGGGTTCCCTATTGTAAAGAAACCTGGAATTTCTAGGTTTGTAGGGTTGGAGACATGGCTGGCTGGAGTTGTATAAGATATGGATGCTCCATACCCACCAAGGCTTCTTCTGTGAGGCAGTGTTTCCACATACTTTGCTCCAAACACACCACACACGTTAACTTCAAAACCAGCATGTATCCTAGTCCAGGAGAGAAAAGAACTTTTTATGAATATCTGCATTTGGCAGGATCAGATTTCTTGAAGGGAAACTGTTTTATCTATACTTTATAATTGTCTGTATTTAAAATCACTAGTTAAGGCTGGTATTGAGTAAGGTCACAGAATCCCATGAGACTCGTCAGACGATTTGACAGTTAAATATTTGTGTTGTGATGCATTTGGTTTGCTAATAGGTTATTTAAGATTTTTTTTCATCTATACATACAGGAGAGATAGGCCTATACATTCACATGTCACTTAACAACTGGAACGCGTTCTGAAAAATTCATTCTCTGGCGATTTTGTGAACGTTGCAACATCATAGGGTGTACCTAGTCAATCCTAAATATTATAGCCTATTGCTCCTAGGCTACAAACCTGTATAGAATGTTACTGTACTGAATACTGCAGGCAATATTAGTGCATCTAAACAAAACTAAACATAGAAAAGATACTGTGCTTTTCTGCCATTGGAGTGCAGTAGGTTTGTTTACACTGGCATCAACACAAATACTTGACTAATGCATTGCACAATAACATTACTATGGCCATGATGTAATTAGGCAATAGAAAACTTTCAGCTCTATTATAATCTTACTAGAGGCCCGATGCACTAAATTCATGCAAGAGTAGGCCTTCCTTCCCCCGGCTGCTGGCACCTGGCTTCCCTCTGGCACCTGGGACCTGGGCTTCCCTTGCAGCCCCAGCTTCATCCGGAAGGACCTCTGGTCTAATTAGCATATTATGCTTTTATTATTATAGATGGGACCACCATTGTATATGAGGGTTGTTATTGACCAAAGCGTTATTGTGGCACATGACTACTTTTTATTTTCTTGTAATGTCCTTGTTGAGTTTAGGTATTAATGCTTTGTTGGCTTCAAAGAGAAGTTAGAAAGTGTTGCTCTCTTTCTATTTTCTGGAAGAGTTTGTTAAAGATTGGAAATGTTTCTTCCTTAAGTACAGAGGTGGGCAAAAGTGAGTTTACAGTTGTTCCAAGGGAAAAAGACATGCAGGTTATGATTATTATAGTAGCTTCATTCTGTGTTTCCCATACCACAACTGTTAACCTACTTTTGCCCAAACCTATATTTGGTGAAATTAAACATTTATGCTGGCAAGGTCTGGAGTTATTTTGTGAGAGGTTTACTTATGGTCTCAATTACTTTAATAGATATACAGATTATAGAAATGAAGGAACTAAGTGCTCTCTAGAAAGTAGGACAAATGCAGAAAGACTACATTTCAAGGGGGAAGAAGTTAAAGTTATATCAGCTTGGTCTTAATATTTTCTATGAGGTATATGGTGTTCTTGCAGGCAGATTCTTTTCATCTGCTCAAGAAGTACTTATTGAAAGCTTACTATGTGTTAGACATTCTGCAAGGCAGCGAGGATATAATCATAAATATTTTACTTGATCTTATGAAGCTTACAGACTGTTGGGGAAAACATACAAAGAAAAGGTAATCACAAAATATTATTTACTTGTGACTATATTGAGTTAAATAAAAACAAAGTAGTGAATATCTGTAATGGCCATTGTTGATATTGAGTGCGAGATGCCAGGCAATGCTGTGTGCTCAGCTGAGTTGGAGGTGATAATTAGTAAAGGCATCAGACTACGTAGCTGTGTGATTTGTTTCCAGCCGTGCTACACAACAAAGACTTGGGAGCAACGAAGGTAAATGATTAGTTCCATATTAGGGAGCTGCAGGACGGTCAGGTTAAAATAATGAGGAAAGAACGCCCCTGCCATTGTGGGCACACATACAACTCCCAAGGACAGAGCTGACCCAAGCCTAGTGCCTGGAAGTGAGGAGATTGTTCTGTTTTGTTTTGTTTCTGCAGATCCTGGTTATGCTAGTGATTCTGATATGCACTTTTTTTCTGTCGATTTTATGCATTTACTGGAAAGACAGGTGGCTGACGTTTGGACTCTCGCTGAAGGTAAGCATCATCCTGTAGGTCAAGCACTGTTTGTCCAATGTGGTCAGCCTGACTTTTGGCTTTCTCCCAGGTGTTTGCTCCCCATGTGCATCTGACCATGATAACTGTGGTGGTTCTCCTTTCCTGGCCTGTGGCCTACTACTTGGTCCATTTGGAACAAGAAGGTATGTCCTGGCTTTAGCTTACATACTCTACTCAGCCGAACACAAGCGTGGTACATAGCTACCACTATGTGACTTTGAAATTCACTTAGCTTATTACTCAGGCATGCTCCTTGTGGTCAAACTCATAACCCCATGTGGCCTGTCAGAACATTTTCCTGATCAAACAGGCCTTCTTCTAAAGTGGGATTCTCCTGGGAATGTAAGAATGATCTCCATGATGTTACACAGTGACTGTCTGGAAATGGAAAGCAGTTTGGGGCAGGGTAGAGGCCATTTTAGTTATATTTGACAGAGTGATAGTACTAGTCACAGTTCCTTTAGATTCTATTCAGATGTTACTAGTTTCAACTAATGAACTTATACGAGGTCCAGATATGCTTGGTTATGTTCTAGTAACGCAAAGCAGGCCCCTGTGAGTCCCTGTCATACCTGGGAGCTTAGAGCAGAAGCATCTCTCTGTGCCTCTGATTTGCTCTCCATCCTTTGCCCTAATATCATAGAAACAAAAAAGAATCAGAGCTATACATTAAATCGTGTAGAGAATGGAGTTATCTCTCAGCATCCTTCCTGAGAAACCAGTAGCATCTTCTTTTTATGTATCTCTGTTTCCTATTGGTTACATAGGGAGTGTTCGCTCCCTGATTGTACAAGGATAGAGACAAGAGAATGCCTGGATTGGTAGTGTTGGCATTGCGAGTGTTTGTACCTGTTTGTATCTGTATGTGGAGGGTGAATTGTAGGAAATGTTTTGGGGCAGAAGTTTAATGGTGACAATAATGAACTCTTTTTCTTTTTCATTTCTGAAATTTTAGCTAGATTCAGAAGAGACCAGAGTAAACGTCATAGGATAAAAAGAATCAAGATATGTCCTAGACTCACAAAGCTGAGAGGTTAGAGCTGGAGATACAGATTTGAAAGTGACTGAAGTATACATAGTAGCTTAAATATGTACAAATAGGTAAAATCCTCAGAGATCTACAATTATAAGTGATGGGGATTGGCCGGTAATAACAAGTATTGTGGATAAGCTCTGTGTGTGTGTGTGTGTGTGTGTGTGTGTGTGTGTGTGTGTGGGAGAGAGAGAGAGAGAAAGAGAGAGAGAGAAAGAGAAGCAAATGCATAATATTCATTGAATACCTGTTATTGGTAAATACTGTTATATCAACTCTATGAAGGAGTGGTTAGCAGCAAGATAGCCCCATTTTTCAGAATGAAGAAAATGGAGACGCAGGTTAAGCAGTGTGTCCTTAGCTACACATTAGACCAGGGTTGGGAATCTTTTATCTGCCAAAGGCCTTTTGGATATTTATATCATCATTCGCAGGCCATACAAAATTATCAACTTAAATATTAGCCCGCTATATTTGGTCAAACATTTAACCTTGGCAGGGCCAGACCAAATGATTTCACGGGTTTTATATGGCCCTTGGGTCACATGTTCCCCACCCCTGCGATGTCTGGCTTTGAACTCAGACTTCTGTTAGCCAGTGCCCCTTCCACTATCCTGCACTGCCTTATATATACTAGGTAGGGCCATTTTGGCTTCAGGGCTTTCTCAGCACCAACCATTCTACTCCTACTCCTGAGAAGGTATTTCTTAACATGCCCTCTCCTTTACTTCCTTCTACCTCCTGCACAATTTATTTCCTGGATATTTTCAGTCAAATACTATTGCCTTAATAATAGTGCTTACATTTGGATAGTGCTGTACTTTCTAATCACTGAAAATAAATGGGGATATGGCGGAAATAGAGAGTAAATCAGGCAGTCCACGAGGCACTGAAACCCATGCACTGGGTGTTTACTGGCTGCTGCTTTGGGATAGATAGTTTCTTGGGTTGGGTCTCCATTCCTCTTTATCTCTTTTTCTCACTTCCCCCTCCTTCCAACTTTTTCAGCTGCACAAGTGGCTATTGGACTGCCTTTTTTCCTTATCCTTTTATTTCTGTTTGTGGTGCCATGGGGATTTTATTCTCCCTGCGTTGAGAATGAGAATAAATTGGGACCCAAGCCAGCCCTCTTTGGACATAGAGGTGCACCCATGGTAGGTCTAAGCATGATGAACGTGGGTGAGTACCAGTGTGCATGGGGTTATGTGTGAGAGATAGGGACCTCAGAACCGTAGGAATCTCTGTAAAGGAAAATGAATGGGCTTTTGATGAAAAGAATAAAGATAATTGTAGATGTTGGACTTGAACCCAGCCAGGTCACCTAACTGTCAGTCCATTTCTCTTTACTGTGCCCAGTGACATTGCCTCAGATGAGCACAGTCCCAAGATCTATTGGGTGGAAGAGAGGGGCTCACTGTTGGGCTTCTCATCTACCATAAAAGGAATGTTGGGGGAGAAACTCTGAGGTAAAGGGTCTGATGTCCTTTTCTTCCACAGCTGGCGCCTGAGAACACCATGATGTCCTTTGAGAAAGCTGTTGAAAACGACGCCTTTGGACTGGAGACTGATGTATTCTTAAGGTAGGAAAGCAGGGGCTGGGTGGGGAAGAAATAAGGTCAGTGCCATGGAAGATGACCAGCGTGGGCCAAAGTGTAAGAGCATAAGCCTCGGGGAGTTTCTCCTGTGTTGCTATGCCAATGTGCACATAGCGCGCACATACACACACACAGACACAAGGCACTTCTCCCTTGCAAGCATATATCTAATCTGTACCACTACATTCTTAATTATAGGTCATAAATCATACACACTATGTATAGACTCCACACATAATTCAAATTTGGCCCCATTACAAGCCATGCTTAAAAAGTACAACTTAACCCCATGTACTACACTACCTAGCAATATGTTTACCTGACAGTCCCTGGACACCTACTATATTCCAGGCCTTCTTCTGGAGTGCTATGGAGAGGCAAATGAGTACAGTGTACTCCTGCCTAAGGGATGTTCCCAGCCAATGCAGGAGACATGGCATGTTTACAAATACCCACAGTATAAGACCATTTGTGGGGTGTCCCTTCCCGAGAAGATTAAGTCAGACATGGAGGAAAAGGTCACCTCCTACTATATAAAAAATGACCTATGTACTCAGAATTGTGTTTGGGTTGAGTGTTGAAGAATAAATATTGTTTTACACGAAGATATGCTGATAGAGTATATTCCCGGCAGAGACAACAACTTATTTAAAGGCATCTAAATAAAAAAAAACAAACAACTTTGTAGATCAGTGAGCTAACCTGTATGGATGGCAAATTGATATGGTAGGGGATGAGAGAGGGCCATGTGAGGAGGAGGAGGTATGGCTGCAAGATCATTGGACTGAATCATGGAGATTCTTAAATGTGTAATGGACAAGCCATCATAGGTTTCAGCAGATTTCTTACTGTTTTAAAATGTGACTTAGAAAAATTCATCTGGCAATCTGTGAGGGAGACTTCTCACGGAGATGTGTAGTGGTGTGTGCAAACTCCCTTCACAGCCTTTCTGTGAGGCAAACAGAAAAATGAACATCCTAATTCAAAGTGAGGAAATGTGGTTTGAACCTGGATTCAATAAAGGGAAATGTTTGGTAAGGTCATAAGGCTGGAAGTACTGATAAAGCCAGGATTGGAACTACATTTCCTGACATTACCCAACCATGACAACTGTCCTATGCAGAATGTTCGGATTGGGGTTTTGAAACAGGATGTCCTGTCAGAGCTCCTGGGTTCATTTGTGGAAGTGCTTGGTGTTCATGGCATAACGTGGTAAAGGTGCTGAAACAACGAGCTCCTGGCACATGGTCTTTCTCTCATCTCTTGTTTCTGGGACTTCAACTGTAATGCGGATGATCCTTCCAGCTCCTCAGTTTCTCTCCTTGATGGCATCTTCATTTCCAGTGACCATCTCCACATACTCCATTTACATGGATGGTCATAGCCTAGGCTTCATCATTACCAAAAAGTGCCTATCAGTCAGGACACAAATATCACACCAGTAACTTGAAGAGGAAAAATGTAATATCAATAATTACTATGTGGTAAAATATGGTTAACTACTAAAATTGGTAAAGCGGACCCAGTCAGTATAAAAGTAGCAAGTGTAGCCAGTGGCAGGAACTTTTGTTCCAGATGAAATAAATGTAGTAAACAAATTTCACCATATTCTTTCCAAGAATAATAATACAAACAAAATTAAATTAAAAATTTGGCACAATTCACAAAGCTACTGACAGAAGACTCTGAAAGGTGGAGGAATGAAGGTGGACTGGCTAGCGTTCATAAGGCTAAAGGAAATACCAAGTAGGTAGTGAGTTCCCCATTTTTGTTGTTTTGTTTTGTTTTTTCCTTATACATTCCTACATGAGCTCTGTAGAGACCTGAAACCCAGAAAACACCTACAGCTGTAGATGGAAAAAAATAGCCCCTTCCACTTCTCCCAGTTTTTTTCTCTAGCAAAAAACTGGGAGGTATGTGGACCAACAAGATATGAATATGTTGACTATAGCAGCCTTACTTAGGTGAACACCACAGTAAAGCCATTCCCCCCTGCCTGGGGCTCTGGTCCTAGAGATGATGGGCAGATCCCTGTCTTCCATTCCTGCCCTGAAATAAGAGGGGTACCTCTTTCCTCACTCCCCCAACTAGAGAGCAAGGAGAATTATTAATAAGTTATCTAGTGATCTCTTTATTGAAGTAAAAATATACTTAACATAAAAATTTATCAATTTAACCATTTTTAGTTTTACAATTCAATGGCATTAAGTACATTGATCTTGTTTTGTTACCATCAGCACCATCCATCTCTAGAACTTTTCATTTTCTCAAACTGAAACTCTGTACATATTAAATAATAACTCCTTGGTCTTTCCTCCCCTGAGGCCCTGGCAACTGCTATTCTATTTTCTGTCTCTATGAAGTTGACTACACTCATACAAGTGGAAACATATAATATATGTCCTTTATGTGTGGCTCGTTTTACCTAGCATAATGTCAAGGTTCATCTCTATTATAGCATATGTCAAAATGTCCGTCTTTTTTTATTTGTTCAAAATTACATAACATGAAATGTACTATCTTAACAATGTTCAGTGTACAGCTTAATAATGTTAAGTATATTCACATTGTTGTGAAATAGATCTCTATAACTTTTTTATCTTGCAAATCTGAAACTCTTTACCTGTTAAACAAATACCCCTCTCCTTCTCCCCTCAGCATATTATGCTTTTATTATTATAGATATATATTGTAATATATAGGGCAACCACACCAAAAAATATACAGAAGTAATATGCTAAAAAAACACTATAAATTTAAAAGTATTCAGAATACCAACAGGAAAGCTAATAAAAAACAGAGAAACAAAATCAGAGGGAAAAAACAAGTATTAAAATGGCAGCTTTAAATCCTAACATATTAATAAATAAAATGTAAATGATCTAAATATACCAATTAAAAGAGAGAGACTAGAAACATAGATTTAAAAATATACACAGTCCTGACCAGTGTGGCTCAGTTGGGCATCATTCCATGCACCAAGAAATCACCAATTCGATTCCTGGTCAGGGCACATGCCTGGTTTTCAGGCTTGATCCCCAGTGGGGGGTGTGCTCTCACATTGATGTTTTTCTCTCTCTCTGTCTCCCTCTCCCCTCTCTCTAAAATAAATATAAACACCTAAAAAATAGAAAAGTAAAAATATGATACAAATATGTGCTGTGTACTAGGAATTCATCTTAGGGGGCAAATAGGGAGAAAATTGGGGACATCTGTAATACTGTCAACCATAAATAATAATTTTTAAAAAAGAAATTCACCTCAAACATAATGATTTAGGTAGGTTAAAAATAAAATAATGAAAAAATATGCTATATAAATTCTAATCAAAGCTAGAATGGCGAGGCTATATTAATACTAGACAAAGTAGACTTCAGAGCAAAGAAAATCACCAGAGACAAAGAGGAACATTACATAATGATAAAATTTAAAAAATTTGGTAAGAGTACATAACAATTCTAAATATATATCAACCCAAAAACAGAGCTTCCAAATACATGAAGCAAAAACTGAAAGGAGAAATAGACAAACACATAACTATAGTTAAGGACTACAACACCCTTCTCTTAGTAATTATTATAACCATTAAACACAATACCATTAAAGATGCAAAACAGCCCTGGCCAGTGTGTTCAGTGGGTAGAGCATTGGCTTGCACACTGTAGGGTCAAGGGTTTAATTTCCAGTCAAGGGCTTGTATCTGGGTTGCAGGTTCGATCCCCGGTGCACGTGGGAGGCAAGCAAACAATATATCTCTCTCTTTCTCCCTCCCTCCTTCCCTCCCTTTACCTAAAATCAATGGAAAGATAGTCTCGGATGAGGACTAAAAAAAAAAAAAAAGATGCAGAACAGCTAACAACACCATCATCAACAGAATCTAAGTGACATTTATGGAACACTCAATCCAAGGGCAGTAGAAGATGTATTTTTTTCAAATGTCCACAGAACATTAGGCAACATCATGCACCATAAAACAAAACTCAACTAATTTAAAAATACTGGTCATACAGAATGAATTCTCTGACCACAATAGAATCACACCAGAAAGTAGTGCCAAAAGTAACAAGAAAATCTCTAAACATTTGAAAATGAAACAAATCTACTTCTAAATAATCTGTGAGTTAAAGAAAGAGGTCTCCTTTATTTGATATGTGATTTGCAAAAATTTTTCCCGTTATATGTACTGTTTTTCATTTTTTTAAATATATTTTTTATTGATTAAGATATTACATATGTGTCCTTGTCCCCACGTTATCCTCTACCCCCCTCACCCCCCCCCCCCCCCCGCTCATGCCCTCACCCCCCGCCCCCGTTGTCCATGTCCATTGATTAGGCCTATATGCTTGCATATAAGTCCTTTGGTTGATCTTTCCCCCTTACCCCCACCCTCCCGTACCTTCCTTCCAAGTCCCGACAGTCCAATCAATGCCTCTCCGTCTCTGGATCAGTCCTTGTTCATCAGCTTATGTTCATTATATTCCACAAATGAGTGAGATCATGTGGTATTTATCCGCTCTCCAGTTCCATCCTTGCTGTGGCAAATGGTAAGAGTTCCTTTTTCTTCTTCCTCTTCTTAAAGAATACCTTTCAGCATTTCATATAATGCTGGTTTGGTGGTGATGAACTCCTTTAGCTTTTTCTTATCCGTGAAGCTCTTTATCTGACCTTCTATTCTGAATGATAGCTTTGCTGGATAAAGTAATCTTGGTTGCAGGTTCTTGCTATTCATCACTTTGAATATTTCTTGCCACTCTCTTCTGGCCTGCATGGTTTCTGTTGAGAAATCAGCTGACAGTCGTATGGGTACTCCCTTGTAGGTAACTGACTGTCTTTCTCTTGCTGCTTTTAAGATTCTCTCTTTATCTTTTGCTCTTGGCATTTTAATTATGATGTGTCTTGGTGTGGTCCTCTTTGGATTCCTTTTGTTTGGGGTTCTCTGCGCTTCCTGGACTTGTAAGTCCATTTCTTTCACCAGGTAGGGGAAGTTTTCTGTCATTATTTCTTCAAAAAGGTTTTCAATATCTTGCCCTCTCTCTCCTTCTGGTACCCCTATAATTCTGATGTTGGTACGCTTGAAGTTGTCCCAGAGGTTCCTTACACTATCTTCATATTTTTGGAATCTCTTTTCTTTTTTCTTTTTCGGTTGGGTATTTTTTGTTTCTTTGTATTTCAAATCTTTGACTTGATTCTTGGGATCCTCTTGTCTGCTGCTGGATCTCTGTAAATTATTCTTTATTTCAGTTAGTGTATGCTTAATTTCTAGTTGGTCCTTTTTCATGTCCTCCATGGTCTCACTATACTTATTGAGGGATTCATTAAATTTATCGGCGGTTTCCATAAAATTCTTGAAAAACCTTATAAACATGGCCTTGAACTCTATATCCAATCGTTTGCTTTCCTCCATTTCTGCCATTTGTGACCTGTTTCTTTGTCTCCGCATTTTGGCAGCTTCCCTGTGTTGATAGAGTGGCCCTGCGCGCCAGGTGTCCTGTAGGGCCCAGTAGCTCAGCCTCCCCAGTTACCTGGGGTGGACATTCTTGGTGCACTCTTGGTGCCTTGGTTGTTGTAGGATCACTGGGAGGAATTGACCTCCAGGCCAATTGGCTGTGAGAATCAGCTGTGTCTAAAGTGGGAGAACTTCTGTGCTGAAGACACCCTTCTGGGGCAAGACTTGCTTCAGTGGGGCTTTGGTGCTCACTGAGTCTGCTCCCTGAGTGTGTCCCTTATGGATCTGAGGAGTTGCAGTCTGGATGGTCCCCCTCTGACCACTGGGTACAGTGGCTCCTGGATCTAAGGAGGTGCTAATTCAGCCTCTGCCTGAGGCCACACAGCAGGAGCCACGAAGAGGCTCAGCTGTGAAGCAATGCAAGCCGCTGCGGGGCCTTGGGCCTTCTCTTGGAAGTTCCGGGTCTGCCTGGCTCGGTTGCAGTTAGGTACATTCACATGCAAAAGCCTCTGCCGCAGCCTGGGTGGGGCGGGGTCTCAGGGAATCAAAGGGCGGATCCAGGAGCTATGGCTGATTCTCCACCTGGAGTCGCGGGTCTCAGTGACCTGCTAATTGCTGCAAGCACCTCTGAGGGAAAGCCGCCTTCAAGTTCACCTGCTGCTGGACAGACCAGCTTCTCCCCGTATGAGTCCTGGGTCCCCAGAGACTTCCCGGAACCAGAGTTCAGAGCAGTCGGGAGCTTGTGATTCAAAAAGACAGCCGCGTCCTCAGGTGCCACCCCCTTTCCTCGCGCGCGCGAGCCGCCGTACCTCTGCACTTCACCTCCGCAGCGCCTCTGGCTCTCAGCGTGCTTTTCTTTCCTTCTAGTTGTATAATTTACACTCAGCCAGCCTTTCTGTTGTTCTGGATGATGTTTGCTCAGTCCTTTACGGTAATTTTCAATTGTTGTGTGAGGCGACAATTTCCCGGTGTTTACCTATGCCGCCATCTTAGTTTCTCCCCTGTTTTTCATTTTTTGATGCCAAATGATTTTGACAAAGATGCAAAGAAACTCAATGACCCATGGCTCACACCATCCTATATAATAGAAGAGACATGTGCAAATTAACTGCCCCTCCGCTATGCTCAAGCCACACCCACAAGCCATGCCCACAAGCCAATCAGTGAGTACGCAAATTAACACAACTAAGATGGCGGCAGCCATGGAGCTAGAGTGAGCAGGAGGCTTGGGTTGCCCCCAGCGATGGAGGAAGCCAAGCTTCACGCTTGGTCTGGCTGGGCCTGGGCTCCGCTCAAGGCTACAAAGTTTCAATTATAGTAGATAAATAAATCCCAGATACCTTCTTCCAGCCTGCCTTGGCCTCTTCTCAAGGAGGCGCTGAAAAAAAGAAGAAAAGGAGAGGCTGGGAGCTGGGGTCGCCAGGGGGTGTGGCCAGCCTGAAAACAGCCCTTAGCCCCTCACCCAGGCTGGCCACACCCCCATGGGGTGAAGGTCACTGCTGTGGGGGTTGGCCAGCCTGCAAACAGCCCTCAGCCCCTCACCCAGGCTGGCCAGGCACCCCAGGAGGGACCTCCACCCTGAAGGGGGTTGGCCAGCCTGCAAACAGCCCTCAGCCCCTCACCAAGGCTGGCCAGGCACCCCAATGGGACCCCCACCCTGATCTGGGACACCCTTCAGGGAAAACCAGCTGGCCCCCACCCATGCACCAGGCCTCTATTCTATATAATAAAAGGGTAATGTGCAAATTGACCCTAAGAGCAGAACGACTAGGAATGACTGGTCACTATGACACACACTGACCACCAGGGGGCAGATACTCAATGCAGGAGCTGCCCCCTGGTGGTCAGTGTACTCCCACAGGGGGAGCTCTGCTCAGCCACAAACCAGGCTGCCAGCTGCCAGTACAACGGTGGTGGCAGGAGCCTCTCCTGCCTCCTCAACAGTGCTAAGGATGTCTGACTGCAGCTTAGGCCTGCTCCCCTCTGGCAAGTAGACATCCCCCGAGGACTCCCTGGCTGCCAGAGGGATGTCTGATTGCCATCTTAGGCCCAATCCCCCCGGGGAGCGGGCCTAAGCCAGCAGGTGAACATCCCCTGAGGAGTCCCAGACTGCAAGAGGGCACAGGCCAGGCTGAGGGACCTCCCCGAGTACACAAATTTTTGTGCACCAAGCCTCTAGTATATTAAAATTAACTAAAATAAAATCAATTACATAAATATAAGAACTAATACCAGAAAACTCTTAGAATAAAACCCAAGGGTAAATCTTTATGAACTTGGATTTGGCAGTGGATTCTGTGATAAGACACTAAAAGTATGTGCAGCAAAAAAGAAAAGATAGGTAAGCTGGACTTCAGAATTAAAAACCTCTGTGTCAAAGGACATGATCAAGAGCATTAAATAACAATTTACAGAATGAAATAAAATATTTGCAAATCATATATCTGATAAGGGTTTAATATCTAGAATATATAAAGAACTCCTACAACTCCATAGAAAGATAACCCAATTAAAAAATGTTGAAAAGATAGTCCTTTCTCTGTTGAATGTTCTTCCACACATTTGTCAGAAATTGTGACCATACGTGTGGGGCACATGCCCCAGTTGAATGCTCAGTCCCCAATGGGGAGCATGCAGGAGGCAGCCGATTCTTCCTCATCATTGATGTTTCTATCTCTTCCTCTCTAAAATCAATAAAAGTATTAAAAAAACAAAAAATTGTGACAATACATGTAGCAGTTTATTTTTGCTCTATTCTATTCTAGTATATTTTTCTGTCTTTATGCTTGTATCATACTGTTGTTGTTAATCCTTTTTAAAAATCTTTATTGTTGAAATTATTATAGATGTCCCTCTTTTTTCCCTCATAGCTCCCCTCCACCCAGTTCCCGCCCTGCCCCAGGACTTCACCACCCTATTGTCTGTGTACATAGGTAATGCATACATGCTTATAAGATCTTTGTTTAATCTCTTCCTCTCCCCTCACCCCCCCCTTCCCTCTAAGAATTGTCAGTCTGTTCCATTTCCATGCCTCCAATTCTGTTTTATTCAGCAGTTTATTCTGTTCATTAGATTTCTTGTTTGATTTTGATTTTAGATGCAATTGTTGATAGATGTATTTGTTGCTATTTTGTTACTCATATTTTTTATTGTTTTCTTTTTCTTCTTCTTCCTCTTCTTAAAGAATACCCTTCAGCATTTCATATAATACTGGTTTGGTGGTGATGAACTCCTTTAGCTTTTTCTTGTCTGTGAAGCTCTTTATCGGACCTTCATTTCTAAATCATAGCTTTGCTGGGTAGAGTAATCTTGGCTGAGTGTCCTTGCTGGTCATCACTTTGAATATTTTTTGCCACTCCCTTCGGGTATGCATAGTTTCAGTTGAGAAATTAGCTGACAGTCGTATGGGCACTTTCTTGTAGGTAACTAACTGCTTTTTTCTTGCTGCTTTTAAGATTCTCTCTTTGTCGTTAGCTCTTTGGCATTTTAACTATGATGTGTCTTGGTGTGGTCCTCTTTGGGTTCCTCTTGTTTGGGTTTCTCTGTGCTTCCTGGACTTGTAAGTCTATTTGTTTCACCAGATAGGGGAAGTTTTCTGTTATTATTTCTTCAAATAGGTTTTCAATATCTTGCTCGCTCTCTCTTCTTCTGGAAATCCCAAAATTCAGATGTTGGTATGCTTGAAATTGATCCAGAGGCTCCTTACACTATCTTCATATTTTTGGATTCTTTATTCTTTTTGCTATTCTGGTTGGGTGTTTTTTGCTTCCTCATATTTCAAATCATTGACTTGATTCTCGGGATCCTCTAGTCTACTGTTGAATCCCTGTATATTATTCTTTATATCAGTCAGTGTATGCTAATTTCTGACTGGTCCTTTTAATTTTTTTTTTTTTGCATTCTCACTAAGATCCTTGAAAGTCTCACTAAGTCTCTTGGAGGTTTCTAGAAGATTCTTGAGTAACCTTATAACCATGGTTTTGAACTCTATATCCAGTAGTTTGCTTTCTTCTGTTCTTTCATTTGTGACATGTTTCTTTGTCTCCACATTTTGGCAGCTTCTCTGTGTTTGTTTCTATGTATTGGGTAGAGCTGCTAAGTCTCCTTGAGTTGATACAGTGGCCTTATGTAGTAGGTATCCTATATGGCCCAGTGGCTCAGCCTCCCCAGTCACCTGAGGTGGACACTCTAGGTGTACCCTTTGTGGGCTGTGTGCACAGTCTTGTTGTAGTTGAGCTTGATTGCTGTTGATGTCACTGGGAGGAATTGACCTCCAGGCCAACTGGCTGTGGGGACCAGCTGTGACTACAGTGGGAGAGCTGCTGTGCAGGAGATACCCTTATGGAGCAGGACTTGCTTCACTAGGGCTTTAGTACTCACTGAGTCTGCCCCTTGAGTGTGTCGCTTCTGGATGTGTAGAATTGTAATCTTATATGGTCTGACACTGACCACTGGGTACACTGGCTCTTGGGTCTCCAGGAAGGTATAAAGTCAGCCATTGCCTGGGGCCACCCAGCAGGAGCTAGAAAGATCTGAAGATGCCTCCTCTTTGTATGGGGTTTGGCAGCACCCAAATGAGGCCCCGCTGTGAAGCAAGGCAGGCTGGTGCTGGTGCTGGATCTTGGGACTTTTATTGATAGGTTTGGGGCTCCCTGACTCAGTTGCAATTTGTTTGACAGGTTTTAGCCTGAGCAAGGACAGGCCATTCATATGCAAAAGCCACTGCAAGCAGCTTGGATGGGGTTGTAAATTGGATGGGGTGGGGTGTCAGGGAATCACCAGGGAGGAGCAAACAGAAATGGCTGCCAGTCAGCCCTGCAACTGGGAAGGTCCCAGCATAAGAACAATGACCACTGCAAGCACCTCCATCTGGGAGAAAGCTGCCCCCAAGTTCCTGCTTTAATGTCAGACAGTCCAGTTTCTCCTCATATGTGTCTGGACCCTCTCCTCCCCCAGCTTCGCCCAGCACTGGAGCTCAGAGGAAGCAGGAGCTTGTAAGTTCAGTTTGTGTGCTGGCCTTTTAAGAGCAGCTGGGTCTCCAGCAGCCTCTGTGTCACTAAGCCCCAGTCCGCACTGGTTTTTACAGCCCATAGTTCTTACTGCCCATAGGGACTACTTTTCTCAGCTCTGTGACCCTGGACTGGGCATCTGGTAGGGAGCGGGACCCCTTGCTCCTCCAGGCAGCCTCCACAAAGACAATCTCCCTCCTGACTAAAAAAAGTGGCACTGGTGGGTGCTGGACCAGCCCATTCTGCACCTCTGCACCTCCTCTCACTCTCAGTATGCTTTCTTCTTTACTTCTCTAGTTGTAGGACTTCCATTCAGCCAGCTTTCTGGCGGTTCTGGATGATGGTTGTTCTGTATTTTAGTTGTCATATTGATGTGGTTGTGGGAGGCAGCGAGTACAGGCATTTGCCTATGCCACCATCTTCCATAGTGTTTTGATTACTGTAACTTTGTAGTAAGTTTTGAAGTTAGGAAATGTGAGTACTCCAGTTTTGTTCTCTTTTTAAAGATTGTTTCGGATATTCAGGATCCCTTGAGAATCTATATGAATTTTAGAATGGGCTTTGTTCTGTTTCTTATAAAAACATCATTGGCATTTTGATAGTGATTGCATTGAATTGGTAGACTGCTTTGGGTAGTACCGATATCTTAATAATGTTAAGTCTTCCAATACATGAAGATGAGATGTGTTCGAATTTTTTAAAAAAATATTTGTATTGATTTCAGAGAGGAAGGGAGGAGAGAGAGATGGAAACGTCAATGATGAGAGAGAATCATTGATTAGCTGCCTCCTGCATGTCCCCTAGTGAGGATTTAGCCTGTACCCTGGGCATGTGCCCTTGACTGGAATTGAACCTGAGACCCTTCAGTCCACAGGCTGATGCTCTATTTACTGAGCCAAACCAGCTAGGGCAAGATGAGTTCCAATTTTTAAATTTCTCTCAGCAGTGTTTTTTAAATTGCACATCCTTGGTTAAGTTTTTTTCTAAGTATATTATTCTTTTTGATGCTTTTGTAAATGGAATTATCTTTGTAATTTCCTTTCAGATTGTTCCTCATCTATAATAATAAAAGCATAATATGCTAATTAGACCAGACAGCCAAATGACCTTCCAGATGTCATTCTGGATGTCCTTCCAGATGAAGCCGCAACGGTGGGGGCTGAGGCAAAGGCAGTTAGGGGAGATCAGGCAGGCAGGCAGAGTGGTGAGGGGCAATCAGGCAGGCAGGCGTGCAGTTAGGAGCGATCAGGTAGGCAGGCAAGTGGTTAGGAGCAATCAGGCAGGCATGCAGAGTGGTTAGAGGCGATGAGGCAGGCAGGAAGAGTGGTTAGGGGTGGTCAGGCAGGCAGGTGAATGGTTAGGGGCAATCAGGCAGGCAGGCAGAGTGGTTAGGGGTGGGCAGGCAGGCAGGCCAGTGGTTAGGAGCCAGCAGTCCCGGATTGCGAGAGGAATGTCCGAGGCAGTTGGACATCCCTCGAGGGGTCCTGGATTGCGAGAGGGTGCAGGCTGGGTTGAGGGGAACCCCCCCGCCCCGCACTAATTTCGTGCACCGGGCCTCTAGTTACTGTATAGTAATGCAACTGATATTTGTGTTTTGACTTTGTGTTCTGCTAGTTTGCTGAATTCATTTATTAGTTCTGGTTTTTTTATGGGAATATTTACGGTTTTCTACATATGATTTTATCATCTGAAAACAGGTAATTTTATTTCTTTCTAATTTTTATGCCATCCATTTCTCTGTGTTGCTTATTTGCCCTGGCTAGAACTTCCAGTACTGCTGTGAAAAGAGGAAAAAGTAGACCTTGCCTTATTTCTTGCCTTACCTTCCTTTGTTCCTAGTGGGAAAGTTTTCAGTTTTTCACTGTTGAATATGATGTTCACTGTAGGTTTTCTTATGTCTGTTGTTATGTTGGGATGTTTTCTTCTATTCCTACATTATTAAGTGGTATTATAAAAGGGTGTTGAATTTTATTAAATGCTTTTTCTGTGACTATTGAAATTATTATGTGTTTTTTTCCATTCATTATGTTAATATGATGTATTGCACTGATGGATTTTGTTATGTTGGACCATCCTTTCATTTTAGGAATAAATTGTTTTTGGCCATATTTTATAATTTTTTTAATACACCGCAGAGTTCTGCTTTCTAGTATTTTGTTAAGGATTTTTGCATCAATGTTCATAAGGGATGTTGTTCTATAGTTTTATTTTTTTTAAAGTTGATTTTAGAGAGAGAGGAAGGGAAAGGGATAGAGAGATAGAAACATCAATGATGAGAGAGAGTCACTGATCGACTGCCTCCTGAATGCCCCCTACTGGGGTTTGAGCCTGTAACCCGGGCATGTACCCCTGACCAGGAATCAAACCAGTGACCTCTTGGTTCATGGGTCAAAACTCAACCACTGAGCAACACCGCTGGGCTGAGTTTTATTTTCTTCTAGGGTGTTTGTTTGGCTTTGGTGTCGGGGTATTCCTTAGACTGTTTTATATGATCTTTTATATTTCTGTTCCTTAGACTCAATAACTTCTATTGTCATATCTTGTAAGTCACTGATTCTTTCTTCTGCCTGCTTAAATCTTCCTTTGAATCTCTTTAGTCAGTTTTTCATTTCAGATATTGTACATTTTAGCTCCAAAATTATTTTTTGTTTCTTTTAGGTTTTTAATTGTTTAATAATATTGTTCTTTCATTCATACATTGTTTTCTTGACTTTATCTACATCTTTCTTTACTTATTTGAGTATCTTTAAGACAGTTTTTTAAAAGTCTTTGTCTAGTATATTTGCCATCAGCTCTTTTTCAGAGACAGTTTTTGTTGATTTATTTTTTTCCTTTAAATGGGCCATGCTTTCCTGTTTCTTTGTATGCCTTGTGATACTTTTGGTGATATTTTTTTTGGTTGAAAAATGGACATTTGAATCTAATAGAGTGGTAACACTGGAAATCAGATTCTCCTCCTTCCTAAGGATTTACTGCATTTAAAAAAATTTTATTATAATTTGTTTAGGATGTCTCTGTGCCATGGGTTAGCCTGAGGTGCAAACTTCAGATATTTTCAGATTTTTATGATCCCTTTCTTGGGCATACACAGTCACATTCTAATTTCCCTATATATGCAGCTGTTTTATACAGTCACTTTGTAAATTTTTTCATATATTCACTTGTTTTAAAATGATTATCTTTAATGTCTGGCTTTCAAAAGGAGAAAAATGAAGAGTAGTAAAAAGGGTGCTGGATTTTCTTTTTTAAGTAAACATTTTTTTAAAATATATTTTATTGATTTTTTACAGAGAGGAAAGGAGAGGGACAGAGAGTTAGAAACATCGATGAGAGAGAAAGATTGATCAGCTGCCTCCTGCACACACCCCCTCCTCCCCACCGGGGATGTGCCCGCAACCTTGACTGGAATCGAACCTGGGACCCCCCCAGTCCGCAGGCCGACACTCTATCCACTGAGCCAAACTTGTCAGGGCAGGGGTGCTGGATTCTTAAATCCTCTGAAAGTCACTTCAAGCAGAGTGGGAGGGCTTTGCAACAGTGGGGGGAGCTGCAACAATGGTTGCCCACCTCTCTGTCTGCCCTCAGTGACAAAAAGCAGCAGCCAGCAACCAGAGCATAAACCCTCATAGTTGCAGTATAGGGTCCTTTTTACTACCCTGGTTCTCACCAGCTGCTGTGCAAGCTATTCCAGGAACCTGTACACAGTTGCTTTCGATATGGCTCTTAGTGAGGGTTGGATAGCTGCTACAGGGCTGAGAGCTGAACTGGAATAAAATTAACCCTGGTTTATATCCAGGCTTTCTCCTGCGAATTGCATATTTCCCTAGATTAGTGGTCGGCAAACTCATTAGTCAACAGAGCCAAATATCAACAGTACAACGATTGAAATTTCTTTTGAGAGCCAAATTTTTTAAACTTAAACTATATAGGTAGGTACATTGTTATTAACTTAATTAGGGTACTCCTAAGCTGACCTTTGCTAAAAACGTCCTCAATTTGAGGGGTTGACCTCCGCGAACATACCCCCACTTCTAACGCCACTTCTTCAAAATAGACTCGCCCACGCTGAAAATCGACTTCTGCACATGGGCCACGAAGTTTCAATCGCACTGTACATGCGCGCCCGCACGTGGTATTTTGTGGAAGAGCCACACTCAAGGGGCCAAAGAGCCGCATGTGGCTCATGAGCCGTGGTTTGCCGACCACTGCCCTAGATCAATCAAGGTATCTCCTTCTCTCTGTCTTTCTCAAGCTCCAACCTCTATAGGACTCTAGCCCACAAATTCTAGATGTCTTGACCTCTCCTTAATCTGATCTTTTTCTCCTCATTTCAGCACAATAGCTGGGTCCCTTTTAGGTTCCCCCATCCTGTATTCCACAATCCTGTATTCACCTGCAAGAAGGAAGCCTAGATAATGGTAGAGCTTATTTCATTTATTTGTCTTTTCTGAAATCATCATACTGTACTCCCTGTTGTCCATTGGCTGAAAAAGTTATTTCCTTCATTTCGTCCAATTTTGTAGTTGTTAATGGGCAGGAAGCTAAGTCTCAACCCTGTTTCACCCTCATGGCCATTACAGGGTTTTTTTCATAGGTATTTTAATGGGAAAGGAAGAGAGATTTTTCATAAAGGCAGAGATTCTTTAAGGCCGATAGCAGATGAGAGAACCAGGATGTTTTTCTAATGATACCACCTGATGTGAAGGATGTAGACCAGAAATACTCAGGGCAAGTGCCTAGCTAGGGAATGGGTCTGAAAAACACAGGAAGATTGTGTGGATGCCTGCTTTGCATAATTTTGGGACCTTAGGGCCTTGCCCTAGCACCACCCCATTCACTCTCAGTCACTACTGTACCTGCTGTTTTCTTGATGCCAGAAAACACCTGGATAGGAAAGCTACTCTTTCACCATCGCTGATATGATATACCACAAAAGATTGAACCCTAGGGTCGAAAAATATGGATATCAAAGTGTAAATGACTAGCACGTAAGCCTTTGATGAGATCTGGGAGGGAGTAAGGAACCCTAGTGAAACTTGTGACCTTGATGGGCTTCTGAGAACTCTATGTGCCAAGGTGGCTGAGTTCAGCCTATCCATCCCTTCCCCTCTTTCCCCCCTCTGCCTGCAGTATTGATGAGGTGCCTTTTCTCATGCATGACCATAACCTGAGAAGAACAACCAATATCAGGGAGGTCAAGCCAAACGAATCCTATACAGCAACATCCTTCTTCTATTGGAAATTCCTGTCAACTCTGAATGCTGGCGAATGGTTTGTAGATTCATGGGTAAGACATTCCCCAGCTTAACAATCCTGCATTGATTTCCTCTCCTGTACAAGGTCATGTGCTGCTCCTGGACAAAAAGGCTTTAGATGAAGATAGTCAAGCGTACACATACTTTCATTCCAGTTGGTAGCAGGATTATAGCATTGGGCTTTTCCAGTAATGCTGTCAATCTAATTACTGCTTTCTACAGTCTCTGGAAATTCTGAAGACAAATTTGTGAACTTACTATTGTTATTTAATTTCTTTTTATCCAAACATTTCATAAACTTTTACAGTGTGCCTACCATGTACATGACATTTTCCTAGGCATTTTGAGTAGCTCATACGCATAAATGAGGCTGACTAGTAAACATGTTTATTCTTGATTTCATCTTCTAATTATTCAACAAATATTTTTTGAGTACCTATTGGGTACTATATAGGCGGACTACAATGGTGAATAAACACACATAGTCTTAATGGAGTTCACATGTCAGTATATGAAACAGGTCATTACAATACATTGTGATAAGTGCTAAACTAGAGTTAACTTCAGGTTGCTCAGAAGCATAAAGAACAATTCCTAACTCAGTCTGATGCATGGCTTGGGGATTCTGGAGGGAGGAGATGTATAGGCTAATAAAGGTGTGGTAAAATATAAAGCATGTGTTGTGTGTAGTGTAATTTTGAGGTAAGAGTGAATGTTTCTACCTGAGATAGATGGAAAATATTTTATGGAAAAGTATCATTTTAGCTGAGGGAAGATCATTACTATGGGCAGGGATGGTGGTGTGTTTCAGAGATTAATAGTATACTCGAGCCAGAGGAAATGTGTGTGTGTGTGTGTGTGTGTGTGTGTGTGTGTGTGTGTGTGTGTAAGAAAGAGAGGAAGGGAATAATGGAGGGAAGGTGAGAGAGAAAGGTATGGATGTAGGTGGGAGATAGATTGGGAGAATAATCTGGGAAAACATGTTGAGAGGAAATTATAGCAATGCTTAAATAATAAGTTAAAGATTTTTTTGAAAAATTTAAAGTAAGTAAAATAAAATGTCAGATTTGCATTTGATAAAAGTCAAGACTGCTTTCTCAAGGTAGATTAAAGAAAACAAAACAACTTGCATTTTTCAGCTTATTATATGTGCAGGGGAATCCATGTGACTGAGGTTTTAGCAATCAGATACACTAACTTGAGACTTTGACTTTGAAAATAAACCTCAGAGCGGGACAGACAGCAGCAGGCTGTATATCGCTAGCACCAGTGGCAGCAGAGCACATGCTCTAGGGACCGATCCACTGTGGAAATAGTCCTCTTATCAGGTAATTGTGTAATTGGGAAAATAAATCTTAAGATATTTTTGATTATGCACTAAGGATGAAATGGAATTTTATTTATATTTGGTGTTCATCCTGAGGACTTATTTGTTCCTTTTTCATGTAAAAAATAGTGAAAAGAACTATGTAAGGAAGGACTTATTCACTTCAGATTCATTCTTTTAATGAATAGATAGTTGAAAGTAAATTTGTAATTGTTGTATCTCCTCAGAAAACGTGTTCTCATAGGAGTACCTGGCCTATAAGTGCTGATTCATATGTGAAAATACTGGGATCACTTTGATATTCCAGGTGTCTGTGGTATGCAGGCTCCTTATATGTTTCATCATACATGAATAAATAGACACATACAAACTAGAGATGTTCCATTAGAATTTATATGTTGGATTCGTTAGCCATAGTTAATGCTTTGGCAAATGTGTGTTCCAGATGAAAAGGCTGTTATATCTGATGTATAATGTGTGGCTCATAAAACTTACTTATTGTAAGCGGTAGGGCTGGATATTTTACTCTAATAAGATTGGGTGGTTTTTTTTAAAATAGGATTAATACCTTTATTTTAGCATACTTAGTCAGTAGGCTTGCAGTGTTTAGTTATGCTATTACTGTGGCTACTGAGGACTGTCCTGAAACCTGGGGTTCCAATATGATTATTTAACCTTCACCCAAGGATATGTTGATTTTTAGAGACTGAGGAAGAGAGAAACATTGATGTAAGAAAGTAACATTGGTTTGTTGCCTCCCGTATGCACCCTCACTGGGGATCAAGCCCATAACCCTAGGCATGTGCCCTGAAAATCTGCAACCTTTTGGTGTACTGGTTGATGTTCCAGCCAACTGGGCCATTCCAGCCAGCGCTAAATATGGTTATTTAAACTTTATTTTTAGGTTTGATTGTGGAGATTTCTTTGCTTGCACACTCTGTGCCCAGAGGTGGTTGAAGTGATCTGAGCATATATTTTAAAATATTTGGCTGTTTGGATAATTTTTCATAACAAAGAAATTGTTGTTGTTGTTTTGTGAAGATTATTCTTGTCCTTCTTCATTGGATAGGTATACTTATGGATTGATGATGGTGATAAGTTGATAATTATTTTTTTTTTTTTTTTTTTTTTAATATATTTTTATTGATTAAGATATTACATATGTGTCCTTGTCCCCACGTTACCCTCTACCCCCCACGCCCCCCACCCCCGCTCATGCCCTCACCCCCCCGTTGTCCATGTCCATTGGTTAGGCCTATATGCTTGCATATAAGTCCTTTGGTTGATCTTTCCCCCTTACCCCCACCCTCCCCTACCTTCCCTCCAAGTCCCGACAGTCCAATCAATGCCTCTCCCTCTCTGGATCAGTCCTTGTTCATCAGCTTATGTTGTTCATTATATTCCACAAATGAGTGAGATCCTGTGGTATTTATCCGCTCTCAAGTTCCATCCATGCTGTGGCAAATGGTAAGAGTTCCTTTTTCTTCTTCCTCTTCTTAAAGAATACCTTTCAGCATTTCATATAATGCTGGTTTGGTGGTGATGAACTCCTTTAGCTTTTTCTTATCCGTGAAGCTCTTTATCTGACCTTCTATTCTGAATGATAGCTTTGCTGGATAAAGTAATCTTGGTTGCAGGTTCTTGCTATTCATCACTTTGAATATTTCTTGCCAGTCTCTTCTGGCCTGCATGGTTTCTGTTGAGAAATCAGCTGACAGTCGTATGGGTACTCCCTTGTAGGTAACTGACTGTCTTTCTCTTGCTGCTTTTAAGATTCTCTCTTTATCTTTTGCTCTTGGCATTTTAATTATGATGTGTCTTGGTGTGGTCCTCCTTGGATTCCTTTTGTTTGGGGTTCTCTGCGCTTCCTGGACTTGTAAGTCCATTTCTTTCACCAGGTAGGGGAAGTTTTCTGTCATTATTTCTTCAAAAAGGTTTTCAATATCTTGCCCTCTCTCTCCTTCTGGTACCCCTATAATTCTGATGTTGGTACGCTTGAAGTTGTCCCAGAGGTTCCTTACACTATCTTCATATTTTTGGAATCTCTTTTCTTTTTTCTTTTTCGGTTGGGTATTTTTTGTTTCTTTGTATTTCAAATCTTTGACTTGATTCTTGGGATCCTCTTTTCTGCTGCTGGATCTCTGTAAATTATTCTTTATTTCAGTCAGTGTATGCTTAATTTCTAGTTGGTCCTTTTTCATGTCCTCCATGGTCTCCCTATACTTATTGAGGGATTCATTAAATTTATCGGCGGTTTCCATAAAATTCTTGAAAAACCTTATAACCGTGGCCTTAAACTCTATATCCAATCGTTTGCTTTCCTCCATTTCTGCCATTTGTGACCTGTTTCTTTGTCTCCGCATTTTGGTTGCTTCCCTGTGTTGATAGAGTGGCTTTGTGTGCTAGGTGTCCTGTAGGGCCCAGTGGCTCAGCCTCCCCAGTTACCTGAGGTGGACACTCTTGGTGCACCCCCTCGTGGGCTTTGTGCACAGTCTTGTTGTAGCTATGCCTTGGTTGTTGTAGGATCACTGGGAGGAATTGACCTCCAGGGCAATTGGCAGCGAGAATCAGCTGCCCTGATGATGCTCAGCTGTGTAGCAATGCAAGCCGCTGTGGGGCCTGGGCCTTCTCTTGGAAGCTCTGAGTCTATCTGGCCCGGCTGCGGTTAGGTAATTACAGGTTGCAAATGGCCGGGGCATTCATATGCAAAAGCCTCTGCCGCAGCCTGGGCGGGGCGGGGTCTCAAGGAATCAAAGGGCTGAGAAAGCAGCTATGGCGGAGCCTCAGCCCTGCCCTAAGGAGTCTCGAGTCCCAGTGTCCCGGCAATGGCTGCAAGCACCTCTGAGGGAAAGCCGCTCTCAAGCTCGCCCGCTACCAGACAGTCCAGTATCTCCCCGTATGAGCCCTGGGTCCCCAGAGACTTCCCGGAACCGGATTTCAGAGCCGTCGGGAGCTTGTGTCTCCCTCCGGATTCAAAAAGACAGCCGCGTCCTCAGGTGCCAGACCCTTTCCGCGCGCACGAGCCCCCGTACCTCTGCACTCCACCTCCGCAGCTCCTCTGGCTCGCAGTGTGCTTTTCTCTCCTTCTAGTTGTAGAATTTACACTCAGCCAGCCCTCCTGTAGTTCTGGATGGTGTCCACCTTGTGTTTTTGATGCATTTATCGATTGTTGTGGGAAGCAGAAATTTCCCGGTGTTTATCTATGCCGCCATCTTAGTTTCTCCGATAATTATTTTTTAGTACATTTATTATTCTTGACATTACTTATGAAAATTAAGCAGTTTATTTGATCAGTAATAAAATAAAAATAGATACAGAAGTTCTGGGCATTGTTTCTGGAGGTTTAGCAGAGTTACTGTTTCTCTAGCAAAACCAACATTTCTGTGGAGCTTTTTTATATATTTTTGGGAAAATATAATTCTCATGCCTACAAATAGTGAGCATGAGACCAAGTTTTATTTAACACATTGATAAGGGAACAAGCAGGATGACTGAATCTCCACTCAAAAGAGAAGTGAGAAACCAACATACATACCAGTATAGTCAGTGCAACAAAGAACTGTTGAAATTAGATTGCTAAATTAGATACAAACCTAGAATATTAAGTTGGTTAATATGCTGTATGACAATGAAACCATACCTTTGGAGTTAACTTCTCTACTAGGCAAAAATAATTTGTATCTCCACTGGACAAAAGTCATTTCCATTTTTATAAGTTTTCTCCAAGTTGACACCTAACTTTATGTTCTGGCCCTAATCAATACTAAATAATTTAAACAAAGGTACATTTTTCTAAGAGTCAGATGACCTTTAGGTAGGCTTGTTTAAGAATGTGCTGAGCAGTGGCTAGAGTGTTGGCCCACACAACTTTATAACCAGTGTTTTGAACTCTACATCTATAGATTGCTTGCCTCGGTTTCATTTAGTTTCTTTTCTGGAGTTTTTTTCCTGCTCTTTTTAATTTAAGTCATTTTCTTTGTCTCCTCATGTTGGCTGCCTTCCTATGTTTGTTTCTATGTATTAGGTAGAGCTGCTGCGTCTCCAAGGTTTGGTAGAGTGGCCTTATGTAGTATGTGGTCTATAGGGCCTAGTGGCACAGTCTTTCTGGCCACCTGAGCCAGGTGCTCCTAGAGTGTCCCTGGTATAAATTGTGTAAGACCTATTCTAATTGAAACTTGATTTCTGTTGGCTTGTCAGTGGGTAGGGTTTACCAACACAGTAAGGGTTGACCACACAGAGCAGGTTTGCCTCAGCGAGGCCCTGGTGCCTGCCGAGACCAACCCTTTGGGTGTTCTGTTTGTGTAACTAATCAGGTGGTGCTGTTGTGGTCTGAGGCTGGCCACCAGGTGTGTTCATTCTGGAGCCTCTTGGGAGGGGCACTGGTATAGTCTGAATTCAGTCATCACCTGTGCCCAGCCCAGGGCCTCCTGGTAGGCACTAAAAAGTGATCCCTGGTTGACAGCTGCCTGTGCTGAGCCCAGAGGCACTTAGAAGAGACCACACTGCAACCTAAGGCTGGGTGCCAATTGCATCAGCATAGTGCCATTCGGCAAAAGGCACAAGGTATGGGCAAGTGATTTTCAACAAAGCAAAAAACATACAGTGGAGAAAAGGAAGCCTCTTCCATAAATGGTGTTGGGAAAATTGGAAATCCACCTGCAAAACAATGAAACTAGACTGTTATTTGCCACCATACACAAAAATTAACTCAAAATGGATCAAAGACTTAAATATAAGATCTCAAACAATAAAATATATGAAAGAAAATATATATACTAAACTTAAGGTCTTGGTCTTAGAGAGGATTTTGTAACTTTGACCCAAAATGCAAGGGAAGTGAAACAAAAGGTAAATGAATGGGATTATATCAAACTTAAAAGCTTTGCACAGCAAAAGAAACCAACAACAAAACAAAAAGGCAACCAACCGAATTGGAGAAGATATTTGCAAATAATACCTTTGATAAGGGGCTAATATCCAAAATATACAAAAAACTCATATAACGCAACAACAAAAAATCGAATTAAAAAATGGCAGTGGACCTAAACAGACACTTCTCCAAGGAAGACATACAAATGACCAAAAGATATATGAAAAGATGCTCATCTTCACTAGCTGTTAGGAAAATGAAAGTCAAAATCACAACTGTTAGGATGGCTATTATCAACAAGACAAGAAATAAGTGTTACAGAGGTTGTAGAGAAAAACAGAATCATTATATACTGCTGGTGGGAGTGTAAATTGGTACAGCCACTATGGAAAATAGTATGGGATTCCTCAAAAATTTAAGACTAGAGCTACCACATGACCCTTCTTTTGCATATTTACCTGAAAAATTTGAAAATATCTACACTAATAAAAGAGAAACATGCAAATTAACCATCACTCTGCTACACCACTACACCCACCAGCCAATCAGGAGCGAGTACGCAAATTAACCCAACTAAGATGGCGGCGGCCAAGGAGCTGGAGCGAGACGGAGGCTTGGGTTGCCCTGGCGATGGAGGAAGCCAAGCTTCCCACCATCTCTGGCCAGCCCTTGGCTCCGCTCAAGGCTACAAAGTTTCAATTATAGAAGATAAATAATTCCCAGATAGCTGCTTCCAGCCCACCCTGGCCTCCGCTCAAGGAGGTGCTGGAAAAAAAAAAAAAAAAAAAAAGGAGAGGCTGGGAGCTTGGGCCGCCAGGGGTCATGGCCAGCCTGAAAACGGCCATCAGCCCCTCACCCAGGCTGGTCAGGCACCCCAGCGGAACTCCCCCCCCCACTCTGAAGGGGCTGTGGGCAGCCTGAAAACGGCCCTCAGCTCCTCACCCAGGCTGGCCACACCCCCATGGGGTGAAGGTCCCTGCTGGGGGGCTTGGCCAGCCTGCAAACAGCCATCAGCCCCTCACCTTAGCTGGCCAGGCACCCCAGTGGGGACCCCCAGCCTGAAGGGGTTATGGCCAGCCTGAAAACGGCCCTCGGCCCCTCACCCAGGCTGGCCAGGGACCCCAGCGGGACCCCCACCCTGATCCGGAACACCCTTCAGGGAAAACCAGCCAGCCCCTACCCATGCACCAGTCCTCTATCTATACTAATAAAAGGGTAATATGCTAATTAGACTGGGAGACCTTCCAGGATACCTTCCAGACGTTCTTCTGGACAAAGCCATGGTGGCAGGGCCAAGGTAGAGGCGGTTAGAGGCCAAGAGGGGAGGGCAGTTGTGAATGATCAGGCCAGGATGGCACGGCAGTTATGGGTGATCAGGCTGATGGGGGGCGGGGCTGTTGGGGGTAAGTGGACCAGCAGGGGGGCCAGTTGGGGGCGAACAGGCCATCAGTAGGGGTCAGTTGGAGGTGATCAGGACAGTGGGGGGGGTGGCAATTTGGAGTGAGCAGGCCAGCAGGGGGGCAGTTGGGGGCAAGCAGGCCAGTGGGGAGGGAAGGTAGGGGCAAGCAGGCCAGCAGGGGGGGAAGTTGGGGGCGAGCACGCTGGCACAAGGGGCAGTTGGGGGTGATCAGGCTGACGGGGGGGGGGCATTTGGGGGCAAGCAGGCAAGAGTGGTTAGGGGCAATCAGGCAGGCAGGCAGGCAGGCAGGCAGGTAGGCAGGTGAGTGGTTAGGAGCCAGCAGTCCCAGATTGTGAGAGGGATGTCCAACTGCCAGTTTACACCCGATCCCTGTAAACCTGCAGTAGGACATCCTTTGAAGGATCCCAGATTGGAGAGGGTGCAGGCTGGACTGAGGGACAACACCGCCCCCCCCCATGAATTTCGTGCACCGGGCCACTAGTTTATTCATAAAAAATGTATGTATCCCCATGTTCATTGCAATGTTATTCACAGTGGTCAAAACATGGAAGCAAACTAAGTATCCTTCAATGGATGATTGGATAAAGAAGATGTGGTACATATATACAATGGAATACTACTCAGCCATAAGAAAAGATGAAATAGTGTCATTTGTGACAACATGATGGATCTTGAGACTACCTGCTAAGTGAAATAAGTCAGACGAAATAGTTAAGAACCATATGATTTCACTCATCTATATATATAATTGCTCCGCAACCTAATTGTGGAATGACCAGAATGACCAGTCGCTATGGTGCGCACTGCAGTGGCCAATAGGCTTCATCCGGGCCCGATCAGCTCCCCCCGCCTCAACCTCCCATGGCCCCTACCCCCCGGCTGGCCCCACCCCCAAATGGCTCCCCCACCCTGATTGGGGGCGGAGCCAGCCGGCTAACCACCTGCATTCCCTTGCCCCCCACCGGCCCCACTCTGGATTGGCCCCCATTGGGGCCTGCTGGCTGGACCTCACCTGTGTATGAATTCATGCACTGGGCCTCTAGTGTGAAATATAAACAGAAAGTAACAAACAGACAAAAAACTCATAGACACAGACAGCAGTACTGTGGTTACCAGAGGGAAAGAGGAGCAGAGTTGGTAGAAGAAGTTAAAGGGGGTCAAATATATGGTGACAGAAGGAGACTTTACTTTTGGATGGTGAATATACAGTGCAACATACAGATTATGTATTATAGTTTTGTACACTTGAAACCTATATAATCTTATTAATCGTCAATCAATAAATTTAATGAAAATTTTACAAAGATCTGTTTAAGTCAAAAGGAGTTAGTATGTGCCTTCAGTAAATTCCTGAAGCATAACTTCCCATGTAAATTTTTGCTTTTTCTCTAGAAACAGTGTCAACAGAGTTTGATGTCAATTATTCTGCCTCTTTTTCCCTCAGGGATTCTGGTACTATGGCTAATAATTTGTCATGTTTTGAATTAATATACTAATATTTATAGTGATAATTTGATAATCTGCAGCAGAATTTTCTGTGACTCCTGAAAATAATTTAGATGTAGTACATTTCTCTTGGTGGTGCTTTTTTATTTATTTTTTTTTAAGTTAAGTAATAAAGCTTTTTTTTTTTTTAACTCTTCATTGTTGGAAGTATTACAAGTATTGTTCCTGTTCTTAGGGGAAATGGTCCTTCTTTTTCCCCCATTAACCTCTTCCATCTTGCTACCATCCCACCCCCCCCCCCCCCAACCAGGCCCTCACCACCCCATTGTCTGTGTTCACTGATTATGCATATATGCATACAAGTTCATTGATTGATCTCTTCCCACCCAGCATCCTCTGCCTCCCCTCTAGGGTTCAACAGTGTTCATGCCTCTATGACTCTCGGTCTATTTTTGATCATCAGTTTATTTTGTTCATTAGATTCCACATATGAGTGAGATCATGTGATACTTAATCTTTCTCTGACTGGCTTATTTTGTTCAGCATAATACTCTCCTGGTCCATCCATGCTGTTGCAAATGGTAAGAGTTCTTTCTTTTTCATTGCCACGTAGTATTACATTGTGTAAATGTACCATAGCTTTTTTATCCACTCATCTGCTGATGGACACTCAGTCTGTTTCCAAGTCTTAGCTATTGTAAATTGTGCTGCTATGATCATAGGGGTTCATGTATTCTTTCTGATGAGTGTTTCAGGTTTCTTAGGATATATTCCTAGAAGAGGGATGACTGGGTCAAAAGGGAGTTCCATTTTTATTTTCTTGAGGAAACTCTATACTGTTTTCCACAGTGGCTGCACCAGTCTGCATTCCCAGCAGCAGTGTACTCTAGGGTTCCCTTTTCTCCACAACCTCGCCAACACTTGTCATTGGTTGATTTATTGATTTATAGCCTTTCTGACAGGTGTGAGGTGATATCTCATTGTCATTTTGATTTGCATCTCTCGGATAATTAGTGACTCTGAGCATTTTTTCATGACTCTTGGCTTTCTATATGTCCACATTAGAAAGGTGTCTATTTAGGTCCTTTGCCCATTTTTAAATTGGATTGTTTGTCTTCCTTTTGTTAAGTTGTATGAGTTCCTTCTATATTTTGGAGATTAAACCCTTATCAGATGTATCATTGGCAAATATGTTCTCCAGTGTAAGGGGATTCTTGTTATTTTGATGATGGTTTCTTTTGCCATGCAGAAGCTTTTTATTTTCATGTAGTCCCATTTGTTTATTTTTGTCTTAGTTTCCATTGTCCTAGGAGATGTATGGGTAAATATATTGCTACGAGAGATGCCTGAGATTTTGGTGGCTATGGTTTCTTCTAGTACCTTTATGGTTTCACATCTTACATTTAAGTCTTTTATCCATTTTCAGTTTATTCTTGTGTATGATGTAAGTTGGTGGTCTAGTTTCATTTTTTGCATGTACCTGTTCAGTTTTCCCAACACCATTTATTGAAGAGACTGTCTCTGCTCCAATGTATGCTCTTGCCTTCTTTGTCAAATATTAATTGAGCATAGTGGCTTGGGTTGATTTCTGGGTTCTCTGTTCTGTTCCATTGATTTATATGCTTGTTCTTGTGCCAGCACCAGGCTGTTTTGAGTACAGTGGCTTTGTAGTATAACTTGATATCTGGTATTGTGATTCCTCCAACTTTGTTCTTCTTTCTCAAGATTGCTGTGGCTATTCAGAGTCCTTTTTGGTTCCATATAAATTTTTGAGAGTTTGTTCTAGGTCTGTGAAATATGTCATTGGTATTTTAGTAGGGGTTGCATTGAATCTATAGATTGCTTTGGGTAGTATGGGCATTTTAATGATGTTTATTCTACCAATCCATGAACATGGTATATTCTTCTAATTGTTTATATCTTCCTCTATCTCTTTTTTTCAATGTCCTGTAGTTTTCAAGGCCTTTTACCTTCTTGTTAGGTTTATTCCTAAGTATCTTAATTTTTTTTGTTGCAATGATAAATGGGATTTTTTTTGTGTGTTTTTTTTGTTTGTTTTTTAGTTTTTCATTCTGAGAGTTCACTATCTACTTATATAAAAACCCTGGGTGTAACATCATGGCCAGAACCAAGACCAACCGGAAGGAAGGCAGTCCTGCAGGGGTCATCTTGGAAATGGCTGCGCCCTCCCCCAGCTATTTCCTGGAGAATGAGGTTTAAGGCAGGAACCAGCTCTCATGGCGAGTTTTCAGGCAGGAACCCACCCTCAGAGTGGAGCATGGAAGTGAAATGATTTGTAATAGATCTATTACTGAAGCTACCTTTGGAAATACTGTATCTATAGATCAGTGGTTCTCAACCTTGGCTGCACATTAGAATCACCTGTGAATCTTTTTAAAATCCTGATTTCTGGGCCTCATCCTCCAGAAATTCTGTTTCTTTTTTTTTTTTTTTTTTTTTAACATTTCAAGTTTTTTTATTCCTAAAAATTTCCATTCGGGAGTTTCTTTTTTCTTTCTTTCTTTTTTATTGCTTAAAGTATTACAAAAAGTATTACATATGTCTCCTTTATTTCCCCCCCACCCTTGACAATCGCCAGGGGATTGTCAGAAATTCTGTTTCTTTGTTACTAATGTTGTGGCCCCACCCCATAACAAAGAAACAATTTCCGAAGGGTGAGGCCCAGGAATCAGGATTTTTAAAAGATTCCCAGGTGATTCTAATGTGCAGCCAAGGTTGAGAACCACTGCTATAGATAATATTAAAAATATATCTAAACGTGCAATTCTTTGTCCAAAAAATGAGCATGTTCAAAAATTAAACGAAGAAAATTTGGATATACTCGATGGAGATTTTCACACATATTTGAGTGATGATTCCATTGATTCCACAGATGATGCTGAAAAGAAAAATTTTCCCATCGAATTTCTTAATAGTATTACTCCTTTGGGAATGCCGTGTCATAAATTAAAATTGAAAGTGGGTGCAATCATCATGCTATTGAGAAATCTCAATAGTAAGTGGGGTCTTTGTAATGGTACCAGATTTATTATCAAAAGATTGTGACCTAACATTATCGAAGCTGAAGTATTAACAGGATGTGCAGAGGGAGAGGTTGTTCTGATTCCAAGAATTAATTTGTCCCCATCTGACACTGGCCTCCCATTTAAATTGATTCGACAACGGTTTCCCGTGATGCCAGCATTTGTGACGACTATTAATAAATCACAAGGACAAACTCTAGACAAAGTAGGCATATTCCTACCTAAACCCATTTTTGCACATGGCCAGTTATATGTTGCTTTCTCTCGAGTTTGAAGAGCATGTGACATTACACTTCAAGTTCTAAATACTTCATCACAAGGGAAATTAGTCAAGCACTCTGAAAGTGTTTTCACTCTTAATGTGGTGTACAGGGAGATATTAGAATAAGTTTAATCACTTTATCAGTCATTGTTTACATCACTGTTTTTATATCATGTTTCTGTTGTTTTCATATCATGTTTTTGTTGTTTTCATATCATGTTTTTGTCATTTTTATATCATGCCTCTGTGTTGTTATATCCTTTTGTTACTGTTTATTTATTAAAATTTATATATTATTTTCATATATATTTTAATAATTTCCTTTCATCTCTCACACTTCTATTATAGAGAAA
This sequence comes from Myotis myotis, assembly GCF_014108235.1. Taxonomy (NCBI): domain Eukaryota; kingdom Metazoa; phylum Chordata; class Mammalia; order Chiroptera; family Vespertilionidae; genus Myotis; species Myotis myotis. The sequence continues at coordinate 36,764,869 of NW_023416314.1, forward strand.
GGGCAAATAGCAATATTAAAATATCTCCACTAATTAATTCCCTTTTTTAAAAATATATATTTTATTGACTTTTTACAGAGAGGAAGGGAGAGGGATAAAGAGTTAGAAACATTGATGAAAGAGAAACATCGATCAGCTGCCTCCTGCACACTCCCCACTGGGGATGGGCCCACAACCACGGTACATGTCCTTGACTGGAATCGAACCTGGGACCCTTGAGTCCACAGGCCGATGCTCTATCCACTGAGCCAAACCGGTTAGGGCAATTAATTCCCTTTTAATGTGCATGAATTTCATGCACCGGGCTACTAGTTGGTGTATAAAAATGCTATGGATTTTGGGGTGTTAATTTTATATCCTGCTATGTTTCTGAATTCATTTATTAAATCAAGTAGTTTTTTGATGGAGTCTTTAGGGTTTTCTATGTACAGTATTATGTCATCTGCTAATAATGAGAGTTTTATTTTCTCCTTTCCAGTTTGGATTCCTTTTATTTCTTCTTCTTGTCTGACCACTATGGTCAGGACTTCCAGAACTATGTTGAACAAGAGTGGTGAAAGAGGGCATCTCTGTCTTGTTCTTGTTCTTAGGGGAAATGGTTTTAGTTTTCTCCCATTGAGTATGATGTTGGCTGTAGGTTTGTCATATATGGCCTTTACTATGTTGAGATATGTTCCCTCTATTCCCAAAAAAGGGTGTTGGATTTTATCTAAAGCTTTTTCTGCATCGATTGATATGATCATGTGATTTTTTTCTTGCAATCTGTTTATGTGCTGTATCACATTTATTGATTTGCGAATATTGTACCAGCCTAGCATCCCTGGAATAAATCCCACTTGGTCATGATGTATGATCTTTTTAATGTATTACTAGATCTGGTTTGCTAGAGATTTGTTGAGGATTTTAGTGTCTATGTTCATCAGGGATATTGACCTGTAGTTCTCTTTCTTTGTTGTGTCTTTATCTGGTTTTGGAATTAGAGTGATGGTAGCCTCATAGAAAGAGTGTGATAGTGTTCCTTCTCTTGAATTTTTTGGAATATTTTGAGGAGTAGAAGTGTTAGTTCTTCTTTGAATATTTGGTAAAACTCCCCTGTGAATCCATCTGGACCAGGGCTTTAGTTTGCTGGGAGTCTTCTTTTATTACTGCTTCAATTTCATCAGTAGTCATCAACTTAATCAGGGTTTCTGATTCTTTCTGATTGAATTTTGAAAGGTTGTATTTTTCTAGGAATATGTCCATTTCATCCATGTTGTCTCATTTATTGGAATAAAGTCATTCACAGTATTTTATTACAATTCTTTGTATTTCTGTGGGGTCAGTTGTTACTTCATCTCTTTTGTTTCTGATTTTGTTTATTTGGGTCCTCTCTTTTTGTTTTATGGTGAGCTTGGCTAGAGGTCCATCAGTCTTGTTTATCCTTTCAAAGAACCAGCTCTTGGTTTTATTGATCTTATTGTTTTTGTTGTTGTTGGGTTTTTTTTGTTTGTTTGTTTAGTTTAGTTTAGTTTAGTTTTGTTTTTTTGGTCTCTATGTCATTTATTTCTGCTTTGATCTTTATTATTCCCTTCCTTCTACTTGTTCTGGGTTTTTCTTCTTGTTCTCTTTCTAAATTTTTAAGTTTTAGTGTTAGAAAACATTGCCAGTTTTTCTTGTTTTTTTGAGGGAGGCCTTCCCTTTTAGGACTGCTTTCACTGTGTCCCATAGGTTTTAGATTGTTGTGTGTGCATTTTCATTTGTTTCCAGGATGTTTTTTTATTTCTTCTTTGATCGCTTTGGTAACCCATTCATTGTTTAATAGCATGCTATTTAGTTCCCATGTGTTTGATTTTTTGAGCATTTTTATTGTAGCTGATTTCTAATTTCATGCCATTGTGGTCCGGGAAGATGCTTGATATGATTTCAATCTTCTTGAATTTGTAGAGACTTAGCTTGTGTCCTAACATGTAGTCTATATTTGAAAATGGTCCATATATACTTGAGAAGATTGTATATTCTGTAGCTTTGGGGTGGAAAGTTCTGAAGATGTCGATTAGTTCTATCTGTTCTAGAATGTCATTTAGGATTGCTGTTTCCTTGTTGAATTTTTGTCTAGAAGATTTATCCAGTGATGCCAGTAGGGTATTAAAGTCCTCTACTGTGATTGTATTTCTGTTGATCTCGCCCTTGATATGCTCCAGAAGCTTTGTAAAATATATTTAGATGTTCCTGTATTGGGCGCATATGTGTTTACCAGGGTTATAACCTCCTGTTGTATAGATCCCTGTAGTATTATGAAGTGACCTTCTTTATCTCTTGTTATGGCTTTCACTTTGAGGTCTATTTTATCAGTATAAGTATTGCTACCCCAGCTTTTTTTTTTTTTTTTTTCATTTCCATTGGCCTGAAATTTTTTTTTTCATCCCTTCACTTTCAGTCTGTGTGAGTCCTTTGTTCTGAGATGGGTCTCTTATAGACAGCATGTATATAGATCATGTTTTCTTATCTATTCAGCTACCCTATGTCTTTTGATTGGAGCAGTTAATTCATTTACATTTAAGGTTATTATTGATAGGTACCTATTGCCATTTTTATTTTTTATGTATATATTCCTTATTCCCTTTCTATTTCTTCTTTTTACAACAGTCCCTTTGGCGTTTCTTGCATTGCTGGCTTGGTGGTAATAAACTCCCTTAGCCTTTTTTTTTTTTTTTTTTGTCTGTGAGGCTTCTGAATTTTGAATGATAGCCTTGCTGGATAGAGTATTCTTGGATTCAGTCCCCTGCTTCGCATCACTTTATATACTTCATGCCATTTCCTTCTGTCCTGAGAAATCAGTTGATGGTCTAATGGGGGATCCCTTGTAGATAACTTTCAGTCTCCCTCTGGCAGCCTTTAAGATTCTTACTTTGTCGTTTGCCAATTTAATTACAATGTGCCTTGGTGTCAGTCTTTTGAGGTTCATCTTGTTTTGGACTCTCTGTGCTTCTTTTTTCTTCCCAAAGTCATGGAAGTTTTCTGTCATTATTCCTTCAAACAGGTTTTCTATTCCTTGCTCAGCTTCCTCTCCTTCTGGTACCCTATTATGCAGATGCTGTTTCATTTCATGTTGTCCCATAGCTCCCTTAGACTCTCCTGCTTTTACATTTTTTTTCCAGTTGCTGCTCTGCTTGGGTGTTTTTTTCTACCTTGTCTTCTAACTTGCTGAATGAGTCCTTAGCTTCTTCTAGTCTACTGTTGAAATTTTCCATTGTGTTCTTTATTGCAACTGTATGATTCTTCTTTTCCTCTTGATTCTTACACATGTTGTTGAATTTCTCATCTAGACATTTGAGCATCTTTGTAACCATTACTCTGAATTCTTTCTTTGACAAATTGCTTGCCTACATTTCCTTCAGTTTCTTTCTTGGTGATTCCTCCTTTTCTTTCATTTGGAGGTTATTTCTTTGTTTCTCCATTTTTGCTGTTTCTTTGTAATTGTTTCTATGTATTAGATCAGACTGCTACGCCTCCCAGATTTTTGAATTTGTCTTATGTAGTAGATGTTTTTTGGGACTCAATGGTGCACACTTTCAGGTCTCCCATGTGGGCTGGGTCCCCTGCTTGAGATATTTGGGTTCTCCTAATGTAGTTGGGTCTTGAATGTTATTGTCCCATTCATGGATGGAGTCTCTTCTGATTATGTGGCTCGCTCTCTACCACATCGTGCCAACCATTGTGGAGGTGCTGACCAAACAGCACAAAATACAACACGACAAGACATGAGGCAGTAGGAACAGAACACAAGATACCTGTAGCCCCAATAAAACTGACCACCAGAAAAAAGAGAATTGGGAAATAGAAAAGAGAGCAAGAATGTTAGCAAGGGGAAAAAAAAATAAAGAATATGGGGAGAAAACACAACAAAACAAAACCAAAAAGTACAGACAAAAAACAGCCAGAAGAAAAGGGGGAAGGGGGTGCGGAATCTGTAGATGCAAAGCTTAAATAGAGAAAATAAGGTTAAGGAATTGGATAAATAGGGGTAGGACCATGGTTTAGCGTAGAGGAGGGAGAAAAGAAATGAAAAGACAAGAAGAAATAATTTTTAAAAATTTTTTTGAAAAGAATAGAGGAGACAGCAGATAAGCCTAAATTTAGGTTGTGAAGCAGGTTAAGAAATTGGGAGAAGAGAAAAAATAAAAAATTGAGTAGTGAAGAAAAAGAGAAGAGAAGGGGAAATGGAGTAGGAGCAGGAAAGAGGAAATTAGGTATATGAATAAACCAATAGAGACTTGAATAATATCCATAAAGCAGATAAAGAAGATCCACTTTTTAAAAGGGGAAAAAAGAAAGGAAAGAGGAAAACTAAAATAGAGAAAGGAGAAAAATGGGAGAAAAAGTAGACGTGTTTAGAGAAAAGAAAGCAAAGACAACACAACAACGAAACTGCATGTTTCTCTCTCCCCACCTCGGGCTTCCTGTTGGGCCACCTTTTGCAGTGCAGCCTTTTGAGGTTGTGGTCTTGGGTCCAGAGTCCCTGGCAGACAGCAGCCCTGTGGCTTTTCCTTTTCACAGTTGGATGTTACACCTGTCTCCAAGGGATGTGGCTTTGGTGCAACACAGCTTCCTCCTCGCCCTCTTGGCCAGCTGGCCAGCCTCCCCTCTTAAGCCCACGTTCCCATTCCTACCGCTCTCCAGGCATCCTCTGCCCTTCCTTGTTGTAAATTGTCTCCTCAGCTGTGTCTAATTTGTTAATGCCGGGTGGTTGTTCTCCCATTTAGTTGCATTTTTAGTCTGTCTCCAGGACAAGGTGCATGACACATCTGTCTGTTCAGCTGCCATTTTTTTGTTCTCTGGTGGTGCTTTTTACAAAGTAGATTTCTAATGATGAAATTTATAGGAAAGTGCCATAGAGAAGAAAGGAGTGTTTCTGATAGTGGCCTCAAAATAACAGTTATAAGTTGGGATATATAAAGGACTTGGGATTGTTAGACATTCCCACTACTTCAATGGTTTTAGTGCTCTGAACAATCTCATTTTCTGGATTAATAAAATTTTTTTAAAGGCGGTGGCTTATGTATCAACAAGAAAATATATATATTATTCTTCATCTATATTTACAGATAGTTCTGAAAAATTACTGATTGAATGGTAATGTTTTCCTTTAAGTAGGGTTATTTGGCAGATTTTGAATAATTGTCCTACTTTTTAATCAATATGACACATTGGATTGTCCACTGGACCATCTACTTGCAATTATTCTAAGCATAGGCCTAGAGAACCAAAGACCTTTTTAGTATTGTTTTTAATTGAGGAACTAGGTATTTTATATGGAGAACTGGAAATTTGTTTTCATTTTTATCTTGTTACTTTCTAAGCTTTTGAAAATTTTTACCCACAATTTGGAGATAGTCTAAACAGGCATCATCCCATTCCTATTTATTTTTTCTGACTAAGTCGCCTATTTTATGTATAAAAAAAGAGACTTGATTTACTTCATCTGTTAGTTCTACTCCATAATAACATTTAAAGCTTACTGGAATCTAGTTTTAAACTCTCCTGTTGCTTAATCTTTATTGTTTTCGCTATTTTGAATTTTCGTCCAATTTATTCTTAAAGGAAAGGCTTCATAAATGTCTTTCTAGAGTGCATTTCCTATTCCTTTTTCCCATTCAAACACAGTTAAAAAAAATTATGCACAGTTTAGTCATGTAAATCCCACCTTGGTCTATGCCTACTGTTATTTTAATATTTAAATGAGTCAGTTGGTCTAGATCGGGTGTAGAGTCAAACAAAATCTTGAATCCTAAAGCAAATTTCTGTTTTTCTGAGACTGAAGAAAACCCTCATTGTAGACCTCCGCTCAGGTATAGACTATGTTTAATTCAGCTTCTGTGATCTGCCTTACAGTCTAGCATGGGGATATTGTGAAATGTGGTTGTATATTTCCTGAGAGAAAAGCGAGAAAGGGCGGCTTGTTAAAGAGGTCAAGGAAAGGAAAAGAAATAGAAAAGGTGAGAATGAGAATGAAGATAAAGTTGTGCAGAGAGAAAGAGATTAAGTTACACAAATGTGAGGTGGCTACTGCTTGCTTCACTAACTTCACCCACAAATAATCTACAACTGGTAAATGACAATAAAAACAGCCATCTGTTATATTTAAAATAGCTAATACATGTATGGACTGAGGTGTAGAATGAAATGCTGTGTATTGCACAGAAAAATGGACAGTTTCTGCTGTGAGGGAGTTACATTCCAGTTGAGGCAGTAGAGAGTAAGGGAACTAAGTGAATTGTGCACTTTTCTATGTACTGTACATGCTCCTAGACCCTGTACATATTTTATCCTATTTAATTTTCACAATAATCTTGAAGTAGATAGCTTACCCGGCCTCCCCGCTCTCCCGCACCCCGCACCCCCCCACCCCAACCCTACCCCCCACCCCGTCCTCTGCTTTCTGGTTTGGGCAATGAAAACTTGGAGAATTTAAATGGTTCTACCAATTACACAGCAAGAAGCATATGAAGCCTGGTTTTGAATTTGGTCTAAGATATCCACAGATAACTATAGAAGGCAAAATGAGACATCCAAATACAGGGGCACAAAAATGGGCCATTGAACTTTAACACTATTAAAATCGTTTTAGTTCAGGAATATTTAAGGCTTCATGAAGAAGGTAGCATTTGAACTGGGCTTTGCAGGTTGAGGGTAGGATTTTTAACAGGTGAATATGACAAAGAAGGCAAATGAGTAATAAGAACTGGTATTGACTCCAATTCAGTCTGAAGCCAAAGACTATTTTTTTTTTAAAAAAAATGTTTTTATTGATTTTGAGAGAGAGAGGAAGGGAGAGGGATATATATAGAGAAACATCTATGAGAGAGGAACATTTTCGATCGGCTGCTTCCTGCACAGCCCCTACTGGTGATTGAGCCAGCAACCAAGGTTCATGTCCTTGACTGGAATAGAACCCGGGACCCTTCAGTCCGCAGGCCAAAGCTCTATCCACTGAGCCAAACCAGCTAGGGCCCAAAGCCTATTTCTAGAACAGTGTGAGCAAATGTTGGAAGCCAGGGCAACTGAAAAGGGATACCTTGAGTTATAGAAAAAAGTCTGAAAACGAAAGTTAAGACAGGAACATGAAGGTCTTTCAGTGCAAATACAACAGGGTCTTTGATATAGATAAAAATATTCCAAATACCATAATTAGCTACGGAGTCTCTATTTTTAAAATATTCATCATCAATCAGCTGCCTCCTACATGCCCCCGACCGGCGATCAAGCTTGGAACTGGGGCATGTGCCCTGACCAGGAATTGAACCAGGGACCTCTTCATTAATGGATTGATGTTCCACCACTGCGTCACACCAGCTGAGCTGGAGTCTATATTTTATTTTTCTCCTTGGTAACTCTTATCTCAGTTGTTTATTTCCTCCTGGCATTACCAGTATTTCAGAGGGCCTGGTGTTGAATGATAATGGAGCAACATGGAGGTAGGGCCATATAGCAGGAAAATTGGAAAATGCTTTTGATAGGAGCCAATGTATTCTCTGGTGTATTTATTTTTAGAAGAAGCCATTTTACAATATGAAACCCTTATCAGAGGCTGATAAAGAAAAAGCAGAAAGTCAGAAGATTCCAAAACTAAGTGATTATTTGGATATTGCACGGAAGACAAATAAATATGTGATATTTGATCTTAATGGCCCTCCACCAAAACATCCTCTCAGAAGTACATATGTACGTCGTGTAGTAGATGTGATTCTTAAATCTAAAATTGAGCAACATTTGGTATGTCTATCACAGTATTTATGGTAGAGGTTGGGAGGTGGGTAGCATGTCCCAAGAGTATAGCAGTTGAACTTACCCTATCTTACAGATCTTCTCTGGGATCCTTAAATAAATTTTCTCCCTTTAGAAATGGAAATTATTGCTTATACATTACATGAAGCAACCTAAGAATGACTCACTTATATTTATTTCACTGGGGAGAAACATTGAGGTTTGTTGCTATTCCAAACCAAACGAAATATCAGCAGTGTAATGACCATCTGATGTGACCTGTACCATGCACCAAAGTAGAACTATTAGAAAGGGCCTGGGTACACTAATGCATTGAGGACTTGGTTTCAATTAATGATGAATAAGCTGAGTCTTACTTGAGCATAGATTTGTTCATCATGTTTTTCAGAAGGAACCCTCTGCATTGGGGTAGTCAATTATTCCAAATCTCTTAAATTCTCAGAATATAGAAGAGTGCTATGAGTCGGGAAAAATGGGTCTTTTTACCAATGGAACTATTTGCACAGATGAGTCATAATGAGCCCTCTCAAGGATGATGTTTAGCATCATCAGCCAGAGGAGATGTTTATGGTTCCCACCTTTCATCCACACCTGCCAGCCCCTCATCCACTTTGGCTAGTGTGACACAATGGGCCCTTGACCCATTATATTACCTGAGGAAACTCAACTGCAGAACAACCCTGGTGAAAGCCCCACTGTAAGAATTTATCAGACTATATCAGGCCAAAGACTAGAATCTCCCTCTGCTCCCTATAGACTGCCACCAGTGCTGGAATGGGGCTTCATCTATTGTACAGGGAACTGTTTGTACCTAGACAGCTGATGGTTCACTGAAAAATGTCCTGTTTCTTCTTACAGGTTTATTGGTTGCCTGGTTTTGATAGGGACTATGTGAGGTGGAAAGCTCCTAATTTTCAGCATGTGGGCCGGTTAGATCCCGTTGCTGAACTTAAAAAAGAAAATATCAGTATAATAAATGTTGACTACAAGAGGTTGTTCCACAACGGGTTGAGGTAAGTGTTTGACCACACCTCTCTAGGCATGCACTGCTTTACTTGCACAAAATCTGCATTCTAACCAAACTACTGAGCTTCCCCTTCCCATCTCAGGATTCTGTGTGTGGCTATCTTTTTGGAATCCCATATTCTCCTCTTCTTGCTCTTCCCTCATTTCTTCCTCCCCACCTCTACCAACCAATATTTATCATGTATAGATTATATCCCTGGAACGTAGTCTTCAGCCTCTTCTTCTTTGTGCTTCAATCTCTCATCAGTGAACACACGTTTTTGTATGCTTGGCATTTTTTGTTTTCATATAAAGTGACTGTTAAAAAGTCAGAACTCAGAGAGGTGTTTATTTCCTCCAGCCATTACCAGAAGGATTGCAGTATCTCATGAATAGCTTTGTTATCCAGATAGCCAGATTTCTAAAAGGCATAATTAAGAACATTACTACATCATTATTTTAAAAACTTAAAGCAGCCAAGCATGAGAATAAACTAAAATTATTAACCACCACATTTATAAATATACCAGAGGCCCAGTACACGGATTCATGCACCAGTGGGGTCCCTTGGCGTAGCCTGTGGGGATCCGGCCGAAACTGGCAGTCCAATGCTGCCTGCTGCTCCTGCTCATCCTGGCCCTGCTGTGTCTGCCGCTGCAGCCCCTCAGTAGGCTTGTCTGCTGCGGTCTCTGGGCTACGGCGGCCAGCCGTGAGCCCTGCGTCTGCCGCCCATATGTCAGCTGAGCAATGCTTCCACTGTGGGAGCTCACTGACCACCAGGGGGCAGTTCCTGTGTTGAGCATCTGCCCCCTGGTGATCAGTGCATGTCATAGCAACCAGTCCACCAGTCATTCAGTCATTCAGTCGTTCAGTCACTTAGGCTTTTATATATATACTAGAGTCCTGGTGCACAAAAATTTGTGCACTTGGCGGGGGGGGGGGGGGTTCCTCAGCCCAGCCTGTGCCTTCTCACAGTCTGGGACCCCTCAGGGGATGACCACCTGCTGGCTTAGGCCCACTCCCTGGGGGATTGGGCCTAAGCTGGCAATCAGACATCCCTCTGGCAGCCTGGAAGCCCTCGGGGGATGTCCACTTGCCAGCGGGGAGCAGGCCTAAACTGCAGTCGGACATCCTTAGTGCTGCTGAGGAGGCAGGAGAGGCTCCCACCACCACTGCTGTACTGGCAGCCATCAGCCTGGCTTGTGGCTGAGCAGAGCTCCTCCCATGTGAGAGCACCCTGACCACCAGAGGACAGCTCCTGCATTGAGCATCTGCCCCCTGGTGGTCAGTGTGTGTCATAGTGACCAATCATTCCCAGTCCTTCTGCTGTTAGGGTCAGTTTGCATATTAACCTTTTACTATGTAGGATAGAGGCCTGGTGCATGGGTGGAGGCCCGCTGGTTTGCTCTGAAGGGTGTCCCAGATCAGGGTGGTGGTCCCGCTTGGGTGCCTGGCCAGCCTGGATGAGGGGCTGATGGCTGTTTCAGCTGGTCACACCCCCTTCAGGGTGGGGGTCCCTGGCCAGTCTGGGTGAGGGGCTGAGGGCCATTTTCAGGCTGGCGGGTGACTGAAGCTCCCAACCGCTCCTTTTTTTCTTTTTTTTTTATTCTGGTATTTATTTACCTTCTATGGCTGTCACTGGAACTGAGAGCCGGCTTTAGCTCTGAGGCTCGGCTCCAGCTCTGAGACCTTGGCTGCTGAAAGCAGGTATCTGGGTTTGTTTGGCTTCTATAATTGAAACACTGTTGCAGCTCTGTTATGGGTTCACTCAGTGAGATAGACCACCGACTCAGAATTTAAACTTAAGAGCCTTTCTTAAGCTGGCCAGCTGACTACAGTTACAGCATCCTGCCAAAGCAGAGGCTGAACTGCAGCGCTGACTGCAAGAGTTACATTTTATTATTAAATTTTGTGGAGGCCCAGAGAAAAATGTGTCTTTCAAATTCTGGGCCCCCCAATATGGAGGAAACTCTCTTTATTTATACTTTCTCCAGTCTTTTGTCTCCCAAATTTGGAATGAGACTTCTGGGCCTTCTGAGAAAGAAGGCCTGCATGCTGGGAAGGGGCCATGAGACCATATTTCAAGGCCTGGCCTGATGTCAGTGCCTTCCTATCTATGTGTTTTAGGAACAGACAGCACAGACAGCATGTCTGGCCAAAGCGCCAGATATGCAGCCCAGCATAGCTCCAGCTCCGAGGCCGGCTGGCTGAAAACAGGTTTCTGGGGTTTGTTTAGCTTCTATATTTGCAACATTGTTTCTTAGAGTGCAGCTCAGAGGCCGGCAGCAGCAGGCGGGCTTCCTCCATCACTGGAGCAAGCAAGCCTCCTATTTGCTTCAGCTGCCTGGCTGCCGGCCGCCATCTTGGTTGGCAGTTAATTTGCATATCGCCCTGATTAGCCAATGGGAAGGGTAGCGAAGTTATGGTTAATTACCATGTTTCTCTATTATTAGATAGGATAGATGGTTAGAGACACTTTTAAGAATTAAAAGCACCTGGGATAAAATGGTCACTTTTTCAAACTTAACTTTTATTAATCACTGATTAATTTAACCCATATCCCCTTTTTCTTATATTTAAAAATACTTTTTTTCAGATAATTCTAAATGTTTCAGAGAAAGTTTTCCTTGGCGATGTTATCATATATACTCAAAATCCCCTTCATAAAAATCCCCCTAGATAACTTTCTGCATCTCAAACCATGAACTAAGCTGTGGGATGCACCTAAGTTCCTGTTCCTGCTTTTCCTGCCTCTTGGCCGTGGGATAGTTTAACATAAAATATGTCTCTTTTTAAGCATTGGAAGTTTTGTTACCTTTATTTCCTAATTAGGAGATTTCTCTTTGCCCAACTACTCCTCTCTTTTGAATGTGTTTCTATAATTTTAACTTTTTTAAAAATATTTTTTTATTGATTTCAGAGAGGAAGGGAGAGAGATAGAAACATCAATGATGAGAGATAATCATTGATCGGCTGCCTCCTGCATGTCTCACATTGGGGATCAAGTCTGCAACCTGAGCATGTGCCCTTGACCAGAATCGAACCCAGGACCCTTCAGCCCACAGGCCAACACTCTATTGACTGAGACAAACCAGCTAGGGCTAATTTTAACTTTTTTAAAAGAGAAAATGGCTCATACCAATGGACATGGACAACAGGGGGATGGGAGCATGAGTTTGTGTGTGGGGGGGAGGTTGGGGGTTAATGGGGGGGATGAGGACACATTTGTAATACCTTAACTAATAATAAAAAAAAGAGAGAGAAAATGGCTCTAAAATTATTTGCTTTTCTTCTAATCATAATTTAGATTAATTTAGTAGTTGAGAAAGAATTTTAATAGATTCTATTTATTGATCATTTATTATGTTCATGTTCTGTGGTTGGTAAACCACAGGCTCTTTTTCAAATCCTAACCTATTCATCATAGGACTTTGGACAAGTTTCTAATTGTCAGTTTTCTCATTTGTAAATTGAGAATAACAGTAACCTGTTCGAATTGTTAAATTATAAATGAGAATTCTTATTATGCACATGGCAAAATGCTGGGCAAATGTAAGAACACAATTAATGTTAGCTTCTACCTTTATCTTTACCATCCTTACATGCTGTGTCCTGGAAATTATCTTGATCCCCATTTTGCAAGTGAGGAAACTTGCCTCTAAAGAGGAAAAGTTCATACAGTTGGTCAGTAGGGGACCAAACTGAGTATATATAGGTCTGGCATATTCCAGAGTCCAAATTATTTGACCACTGTGCCTTTAAATTTATACATTGGCCATAGTTACATGAGTATAGTTTCAACTGGCATCTGAATTAAGAGGGGTCATATACTGACTCCTATTTTGAAAAGTTAACATAAGCAAGGCATCATCTTTTGCCTTAAGGAAAGCATATATTCTAGTAGGAAAAATAGGGGCTTTTTCTATATAGCTGTAATATAAAGCTGATGATAATAAATTCATGAGTTGGAGCATGGATGGAACTGGAGAGCATTATGCTAAGTGAAATAAGCCAGTCAGAGAAAGATAAATACCACATGATCTCACTCATTTGTGGATTATAGAGAACAACATAGACTGATGAAAAGGGACAGACTCAAAGACTGAGAAACAGCAATCAGGCTACCAATCCCCAGAAGGAAAGTAGGGGAGGGCGGGGGTAAGGGGAAGAGATCAACCGAAGGACTTGTATACATGTATATAAGCCATACCAATGGACATGGACAACAGGGGTATGGGAGCATGAGTGTGTGTGGGGGGGAGGTTGGGGGTTAATGGGGGGGATGAGGACACATTTGTAATACCTTAACTAATAAAAAAAAAAAAAATTCATGAGTTGGACTTTATTTCAAGACATCCCCCTCAAGGACCATTAAATTTTAAGAAATTAAGCAGTTGTACTTTCAGTTACTGGTATTTGTATAATATTTATGACCAGGATATTTGGGATTATGATCACATTTTCAATAGATTCTCTCTAATCAGTGCTCACTTTCTAGTCTCTCAGACCATTGTAACATGACATGGTGACCTTGCCATTTTGACAGATTGGTTTAAATACATTATTATAACCAAAAGTATATTAATATGTATAGAGATGCCCTCTGTTTTATTTCCTGATGTGGGATTTTTAAGTGTTTTTTGATTTTTTTTTAATTTTAAAAGCTAATTTATTAAGGTGATATTTCATAAAAGTAACTATTTTAAAGTGAACAGTTTAGTGACATTAGCACATTCACAGCATGTACAACTATCACCTCTAATTCTGATATTGGAAATGTTTACTTTCCCTCTTTTTCTTGGATAATCTTGCTAGGGGGTTATGAATTTTATCATTTCAAAACACCAAATTTTGGCTTTGTTAGTTTTTCTTGCATGTTTTTTTCCCCCTGTTTATTGATTTCTACTCTTACCTTTATTGTTGTCTCTCTTTGATTTACTTTAGGTTTAATTTGCTTTTCTTTTATTAGATAGCTTCTTTACCTACATAAAAAATTAGGTGATTGATTTTAGATCTCCTGTTCAAATGTAACCACTTAAAGCTATAAATTTTCCTGTAAACAGTGCTTTAATAGCACCCCACAAATAATTTTGATATATTGTCTTTATTATAATTCAATTTAAAATATTTTAAATTCTCCTTAATTTCCATTACTCATAGATTATTTAGAAGTGTGTTAACTTTAAAAAAATTTTTTTGTGTTCCTCTTGATTTTTAATTTAAATCCATTGTGATAAGAGAATAACTCTGTATGATTTCAGTACTTTTTAATGTATTTAAACTTGTTTTATGGCCCATTTTATCATTTATCTTGCTGAATTTGTCATGACTATCTGAAATAATGTGCTCTCTTCAGTTGCTGGATGTAGTATTCTATAAATGTCAAGTAGTTTAAGTTGGTTGAGACTTTTCAAACATTTCATAGTGAATTTTTTTTTGTTTCTTTTTTCTATTATGTTAACACAAGGGCTTAAGTTGCAGATCAAACTGACAAATATCAGAGAACTTGCCTACTATCAATCTTTCTTATTAATCTCAAAGATAAGTGGGCAGTGAAGAGGCTCAGACAAGAAGTCAGAGACATTGACTCCAGCTCCACTGGTATTCCTTTATTGGATACATACATACTCTAAGGTCCACAGAATATTTCACATAGAAGAGGCGCATCTGAGTTACAAAACATCTCCATTTAATACTCCCAGGAAGTGGTATAGCTTATGTGACCTCCTCCAGGGACCCATGCCTCATAAATCTACATTCTGTATTTACTTACAAAATCTATATATATAGAAGCGTAATATGCAAATCAACCCGATGGCGGAATGACCAGTCAGCTAACACACACTGACCACCAATGCAGGAGCTGCCCCCAACCCACAGGCCCTGATCATCACTTGGGGCCTGCTGGTCAACCTCTCAGTCTCTCCCCCCTGGCCGGCAGGCTCTGATCGCCCAATGAGGAACTGGGAACTGGGGGTGGGTGGTGGTGGATCCTGATGGCTCCAGGGCCCCAGTCGCCCCACCGGTCACCCCATACACAGAGGGTGACCAGTGGCAGTGGCGGTAGGGGCGGGCCTGGCTGCTGGCAGCCGGGAAAGATCAGCCCTGATCACAGGTGAGGCCTAGAGACCCACTCTGTGCATGAATTTCATGCACTGGGCCTCTAGTATATAATAAAGAAATACTTAACAAGGAGCATCCTTTAACTAATATTTTCTATATATAATGCTTTGCTTCCTGCCCAGGTGGTGGGACTCAGTGGTTGAGGGTCTACCTATGAACCAGGAGGTCACAGTTCTATTCCTGGTCAGGGCACATGCCCAGGTTGTGGGATTGATCCCCAGTAGGGGGCATGCAGGAGGCAACCAATGGATGATTCTCTCTCATTATTGATGTTTCTATCTCTCTCTCCCTCACTCTTCCTCTCTGAAATAAATTTATATCTATATGTATATGTAGATATACTTCTCTTCCTAGTAAATGTCATTATTATATTTACAAAAGATGTAGTTATTATGTTGACAAGAAGATTAGATCAAGTCTTCTGCCTTTTTTCTTCTAGGAGCAAACTCACCAGTCAGAGAGAAGTGAATGACTACTTATGCCTCATCTGTCAGTTACTGAGAAAGGAGTGTTAATGTATCCAACTATGATTTTTGATTTGTGTATCTCTCTCTTAAGCTCTGTTGTTCTTATGTTTTAAAACCCTTTTATTAGGGTGCATATGCATTTAGAATTGTTAGGTCTTCTTGGTGAATTGATTCTTTGATTATGAAATGTCCATTATGTCTGCTAATAATTCTTATTTAAAGATTACTTTTTCTTTTATTAACGTTACCACACTAGATTTCTTATAATTAGTGTTTGTATTATACTTATTTTTAACTGTCATTTATCTTTCAATTGCTTTGCATCTTTAAAGTCTATTCATCTCTTGTAAAAAGAATGTTATTCGTTCTTGCTTTTATATTTAGTCAGTCAATCTCTGCCTTTTAATGGGAATGTTTGGTCCATTATTAATCCTATCATAGCCTCTAAATGTTCAAGTGAAAGGAAGAATCATATGTCTCTCACTTTAAATCAAAAGCTAGAAATGATTAAGCTTAGTCAGGAAGACATGTTGAAAGCCAAGATAGGCCTCTTGTGCCAAATAGCTAAGTTTAAATGCAGAAGAAAAGTTCTTGAAGGGAAAATAAACACACAAAGGATAAGAAAGCAAAACACCCTTATTATTGATATGGAGAAATTTTTAGTGTTCTGGAGAGAAGATCAATTCAGCCACAACAGTTCTTTAAACCATGCCTAATCCAGAACAAGGACGATGTTTAGTCCTTTGAAGGCTGAAAAAGGTGAGAAGACAGCAGAAGAAAAGTTGGAAGCTAGCAGAGGTTGGTTCATAAGATTTAAGGAAAGAAACCATCTCCATAACATAAAAGTGCAAAGTGAAGCAGCAAGTGTTGATGTAGAAGCTATACCAAGTTATCCAGGGGATCTAGCTGAGATAATAAAGGTGATTACACTAAACAAAAGATTTGTAGATTTTTAGTGTAGATGAAACAGCTTTATATTGGAATAAAATGCCATCCAGGATTTTTAAAGCTAGGAAGGAGAACTCAATGCCTGGTCTCAAAGCTTCAGAGGACAGGCTGACCCTCTTGTTAGGAACTAATGCCATGGTGACTTTAAGTTGAAGCCAATACTCATTTACCATTCTGAAAATCCTATGGTCCTTAAGAATTGTGCTAAATATATTCTGCCTGTGCCCTATAAATGGAACAACAAAGCTGGATAACAGCACATCTGTTTATAATATGGTTTACTGAATATTTTAAGCCTACTATTAAGATCTGCTCAGCACAAAAGATCCCTTTCAAAATATTACTGCTCATTGACAATGCATCTGGTCACCCAAGAGCTCTGATGGAGATGTACAATGAGATTAATGTTTTCATGCTGCTAACACAACATCCATTCTTTAGTCCATGTATCAAGGAGTAATTTTGACCTTTAAGTCTTATTGGAAGAAAAAATTTCATGAGGCTCTAGCTATCATAACTAGTGATTCCTCTTATGGATTTGGGCAAAGTAAATTGAAAACCTTCTGTAAAGGAGCTACTATTCTAGATTCAGAACTTCTGTGATTCATAGGACGAGGTCAAAATATCAACATTAACAGGAGACTGGAATGTTGATTCTAATTCTCATAGATGACTTGGAGGGGTTCAAGACTTCAGTGGAAGAAGTAACTGCAGATGTGGTAGAAATAGAAAGAAAATTATAATTAGAAGTGGAGCCTGAATATGTGACTAAATTGCTGTAATCTCATAAAACTTTAACAGATGAGTTATTTCTTACAGATGACCAAAGTGGTTTCTAGAGATGAAATCTATTCCTGCTGAATATGCTGTGAATATTGTTGAAATGACAAGCAAAGATATATAAAATTACATAAACTTGGGAGCATTATCTCAATGCCTTGAGATTTTGTTTCCTGGCAGTTGTCGACAGTTTGGCTCAAATACACAAATAAACAAAAAAATTATATAAACTTAGTTAATAAAGTGGTAGCAGAGTTTGAGAGGATTGACTGCAATTTTAAAAGAACTTTCACTGTGGGTAAAATGCTATCAAATAGTATTGCGTGCTACAGAGAAATCATTTGTGAAAGAAAGAGTCAATTGTGGGGCTAACTTCATTGTTGTCTTATTTTAAGAAATTGCCAGCCACCCCAGCCTTCAGGAAACACCACCCTGATCAATCAGCAGCCATCAACATCAAAGCAAGACCATCCACCAGTGAAAGATTACAACCTGGTGAAAGCTTAGATGATGGTCAGAGTTTTTTAAGCAGTAAAAATTATTTATTTATTTATTTATTTATTTATTTATTTATCTTTAAATATATTTTTTTATTGATTTCAGACAGGAAGGGAGAGGGAGAGAAAGAGAGAGAAGCATCATTGATGAGAAAGAATCATTGATAGGCTGCCTCCTGCATGCCCCCTATTGAGGATCTAGCAACCTGGGCATGTGCCCTTGACTGGAATCAAACTCAGGACCCTTCAGTCTGCAGGCTGACACTCTATCCACTGAGCCAAACCAGCTAGCACTAAGCAGTAAAGTATTTTTTAATTAAGGTGTGTATATTATTATTTTAAGCATAATGCTTGTTGCACTCTTAATAAACTACAGTATGATGTAAACATAATTTTATGTGCACTTGGAAACCAAAAATTCATGTAACTTGCTTTGTTGAGATCTTCACTTAATTGTGGCAGTTTGGATGTGAACCTACAGTATCTCCAAGATATGCCTGTATACCCAGAAGTAGACTTGCTGGATCATATAGTGATTCTAATTGTTTGAGGAACTGACATGTTGTTTCCCACAACTGCTGTACCAACAATGCACAAGGGTTCCAATTTTTCCACATCCTTCACATTCTTGTTGGTTTGTTTTTTTTGACGTAGCAATCCTAATGGGTTATTACTAGTCCTTCTTTAAATGTTAGGTGGAATTCACCAGTGAAGTCATCAGTTCTAAGACTTCTATTTTGGGGAAGACTTTGGTTAATGATTCAGTTTCTTTACTTCTAGGTTTTCACGTTTTCCAGTTATTCAGGATTCAGTCTTGGTAGATTTTGTGTTTCTAGGATTTTGTCCATTTCATCTAGGTTATCCAATTTGTTGGGAACAATTGTTCATAGTTCTCTTGTGTAACCCTTTTTAGCAAATGATACAAAGCAATAACTATCTATTGTATTTTTCATTTCACCTTGCAGGACTCCCTTGATCTTTTCTTGTAGGGCAGACCTAGTGTCCATGAACTAGGATCTAGTGTTCTCAGCTTTAGTCTATCTAGGAATTTATCAAGTTTCCCCTCAGTTTTGAAGAACAGTTTTACTGGATATAGGATTCTTGGTTGACAGGTGTTTTTTTAAAACACTGAATATGTGGGTACACTGCCTTCTGGCCTTTAAAGTTTATGATCGGATATTTATTGTGGACCCCTTGTATGTGACAGGTCACTTCTCTATTAGTGCTTTTAAAATTTTCTCTTTGTCTTTGTCTTTTGAAAATTTGTTTAAAATGTGTCTCCATGTGGGTCTCTTTGAATTCAACTTAGTTGGAATTCATTGAACTTCTTCAGTGTTTATATTCATGTCTTTCATCAAACTTGGGAAGTTTTCAGTCATTATTTCTTCAGATATTTTCTCTGCTCCTTTCTCTCTTCTCCTTCAGATTGTAACTATTCATGTATTGATTCATTTAATGGTGTACAACAGATCTTGCAGACTCTGCTAACTTTTCTTTAATCTTTTTTTTCAGTCTCATTAACTTCTATTGTCCTGTCATTAAAATACAGTGATTCTTTATTCTGATTGCTCATATTTGCCTTTGAATGCTAATAGTCGGGTTTTTATTTCAATTACTGTATTTTCAGCTCCAGAATTTGTTTTTGGTTTCTTTTTAGGTTTTTTTGTCCTTTTATTAATATTTTCATTTTGTTTCTCTTTTTTTTTTTTTTTTTTTTTTTTTTTTTTACTTTATCCACGTCTTCTTTAGTTCTTTAATTATCTTTAAGATGGTTGTTTTAAAGTCATTGTCTAATATATCTGCCATCACATCTTTTTAGGGACCGTTTCTACTGATTTTTTTTCCCCTTGAATAGACCCTACTCCCTATTTTATTTTCTTTTTATTTAATATATTTTTATTGATTTCAGAGAGGAAGGGAGAGGGAGAGAGATAGAAACATCAATGATGAGAGAGAATCATTGAGTGGCTGTCTCCTGCACACCCCACACTGGGGATGGAGCCCACAACCCAGGCATGTGCCCTGACCAGGAATCGAACCGGGACCTTCTGGTTCATAGGTCGATGCTCAACCACTGAGCCACACCATCTGGGCTGGACCACACTTTCTTGTTTCTTTGTATGTTTGTGATTTTCTTTTAAAATAGGACATTTGAATCTAATAATCTGGTAACTCCAGATTTTTCCCCTTCCTCAGGTTCTCCCCCTTCCTCAGAGTTTGCTGTTTTTTGTTATGAATACATTTGCTTGTTGATCGGTTGTCTCTGCCAAGGATCAGCCTGAGGTATAAACTTAAAGTCTTCTCAGGTATCTTCTATGCCTTTCTCTGGATATACACAGTCACTTTCTAATTTTCCCTATATATGCAGTTGCTTTTGAATGCCCTAGTATTTAATATCTGGGTTCTAAAACCAGAAAAAGAGAAAAATGAAAGGTGGGGAAGAAAGATCACTGGTCCTGTAAATCCCCTGAAAATCACCCCAGCTGGAAGGGGAAGGGTTTGCAACAGTGGAGGGAGGTGCAACAACTAGGGCTTCTCTCCTCTTTGTCACACCTCTCTCATCAGAAGCATCAATCAGTGATCATCCCACAGACCTGCCCACCTTGGCTGCTGCGGGAACTTGTGCAGAGTTGTCTGCCATGAGGCTAGGGCCGTGGTTGGCAAACTGTGGCTCGTGAGCCACATGCGGCTCTTTGGCCCCTTGAGTGTGGCTCTTCCACAAAATACCACACGCAGGCGCGCACATACAGTGTGATTGAAACTTCGTGGCCCATGCGCAGAAGTTGGTATTTTGTGGAAGAGCCACACTCAAGGGGCCAAAGAGCCGCACGTGGCTCACGAGCCGCAGTTTGCCCACCACTGGGCTAGGATATGGGGGATGGGTAACTGCCAATGTGCTAAGTGATTAAATTAAACAAGGTTAATGATAACTTACCATCCAACTCTTCCTCTGGAAGATGCAAGCCTTCAATAGCCTACACGTTCCAGATTTTGCCAACACAGCTGTTGTTAGGTGGGGAGACAGATTCCTGGTGCTTCCTTCTCTGCCATCTTCTCAGAATCCCTTCCTGTGTACACAAGTTTTTATTTCTATGGAATATAATTTCAGGGATATGGTAATTCTTTAGTTTTAAAAGAAACTCAAACTTTTTCAAAGGGGCTATCATTTTACATTCCTATCAGCAATATCTGATGCTCCTGAGTCTCTGCGTCCTTGCTAATATTTGGCATTACCACTACTTTTTATTGTAGCCTCTCTGATAAATGTGTAGTGATGTGTGTACTCATCGTGGTTTAATTTTTGTTCTCTGATGGTTAATGAACATCTTACCATGTGCCCATTCGCAACTGGTATATTCTCTTCTGTCTCTTCATATCTTCTCTAATTGATCGCTTGATTTTTGTTTTGTTTTTACCTTTGAGAGTTCTTTTATATATTATAGATACTAGTCCTTTGTTGGATATGTGGTTTGCAAATATTTTGCCCAAGTCTATGGCTATTCTGAGATCCTCTCAACAGGATTTTCAACTGAGCAAAACATTTTTAATTTTGATGAGGTGCAATATCATTTTTCCCTTTTATGGATCATGTTTTAAGTGTCGAGTCTAAGAACTGTTTGTCTAGCCCTTAGATATCAAAGATTTTCTCCTATTATTTTTCCTGAAAGTTTTATAGCTACACTAATAAAAGAGAAAGATGCAAATTAACCATCACTCTGCCACTAACTACACCCACAGCCACCAGCCAATCAGGAGCAAGTATGCAAATTAACCCAACTAAGATAGTGGTGGCCATGGAGCTGGAGCAAGCAGAAGGCTTGGGTTGCCCCCAGCGATGGAGGAAGCCAAGCTTCCCGCCTGCCCTGGCTGGCCTGCCCTGGCTGGCCCTTGGCTCCACTCAAGGCTACAAAGTTTCAATTATACAAGATAAATAAATCCCAGATACCGGCTTCCAGCCTGCCCTGGCCTCCGTTCAAGGAGGTGCTGAAAAAAAGGAGAGGCTGGGAGCTTCGGTCGCCGGGGGCGTGGCCAGCCTGAAAACGGCCTCACCCAGGCTGGCCACACCCCATGGGGTGAGGATCTCTGCTGGGGGGCTTGGCCAGCCTGCAAATAACCATCAGCCCCTCACCCAGGCTGGCCAGGCACCCCAGTGGGGGACCCCCACCCTGAAGGGGGTATGGCCAGCCTGAAAATGGTCCTCAGCCCCTCACCCAGGCTGGCCAGGCACCCCAGTGGGACCCCCACCCTGATCCGGGACACCCTTCAGGGCAAACCAGCCAGCCCCCACCTGTGCACGAGGCCTCTATCCTATATAATAAAAGGGTAATATGCAAATTGACCCTAATAGCAGAACGACTGGGAATGACTGGCCACTATGACATACACTGACCACCAGGGGGCAGACACTCAATGTAGGAGCTGCCCCCTGGTGGTCAGTGCGCTCCCACATGGGGGAGCTCTGCTCAGCCACAAGCCAGGCTGATGGCTGCCAGCACAGTGGTGGTGGCGGGAGCCCCTCCTGCCTCCTCAGCCGTGCTAAGGATGTCCGACTACAGCTTAAGCCTGCTCCCCACTGGCAAGTGGACATCCCCCGAGGGCTGCCGGGCTGCCAGAGGGATGTTTGACTGCCAGCTTAGGCCCAATCCCCCGGCGAGCAGGCCTAAGCCAGCAGGTGGACATCCCCCAAGGAGTCCCAAACTGCGAGAGGGCACAGGCTGGGCTGAGGGACTCCCCTAAGTGCACAAATTTTTATGCACCAGGCCTCTAGTTTTTGTATATTTAAATCTGTAATCCATTTTGAGTTTATTTTTATATAAATTGTGTGGTTAGGTCAAAGATCTTCTTTTTTTCTGCCTATGCTTGTCCAATTGCTCTAGCACCATTTAAAAAAACCGTCATTATTTCATTGGATTACTTTTTCACCTTTATCAAAAATCATTTGGGCATATTTGTGTGGGTCTATTTCTGGGTATTAAATTATGTTCCACTCAACTATGTGTTTATCCCTTCTCTAATACCATACTGTCTTGATTACTATAGCTGTATAGTAACCTTTAATATTGGGTAGAGTGATTCTCTTTCAATTTATTATCTTCTTTTTCAAGATTGTTTTAGCTACTTGGAGATTGTGCCTTCATATATAAATTTCAGAACCAGCTAGCCAAATTGTACAAAAAACCTTGTTGGGATTTTGATGGGAATTGCATTAAGCTGGTGGATCAATTTGAGGAGAATTGACATCTTTATGATGTTGAGTCTTTCAATCCATGAATACATATGTCTCTCCATTTATTTAAATACTAGAGGCCTGGTGCACAAAACTTGTGCACGGGGGGCAGGGGAGGGGCCCTCAGCCCAGCCTGCGCCCTCTCGCAGTCTGGGACCCTTCGGGGGATGTCCACCTGCCGGGTTAGGCCCGCTCCCCAGGGGGTCAGACCTAAGCTGGCAGTCAGACATCCCCCTGGCAGCCCGGGAGCTCTCGGAGGATGTCCGACTGACTGACGGCTTAGGCCAGTCGGACATCCTTAGCACTGCTGAGGAGGCAGGAGAGGCTCCTGCCACCACTGCTGTGTTCGCAGCCATCAGCCCAGCTTGTGGCTGAGCGGAACTTCCCCTGTGGGAGCACACTGACCACCAGGGGGCAGCTCCTGCGTTGAGCATCTGCCCCCTAGTGGTCAGTGCACGTCATAGCGACTGGTCGTTACAGGTAGTTCTGCCATTAGGGTCTATTTGCATATTACCTTTTTATTATATAGGATGCTTTGATTACTTTCATCAATATTTTGTAATTTTCAGCTTACAGATCCAGTGCTTACTTTGTTAAGATAGCTAATTATTTAATTTTCATTGGAGTGATTGTTAATGGTACTGTGTTTTTAATTTTAGTTTCTATCTGTTCATTATTACCAAATGAAAATGTGATTGGTTTTTGTGTGTCAGTTTCAAAAGAAACGAAAAGGTAGCTTTTAACTACTATTTTCTTCTATTTTTTACTTATCATTAGGTGATATGTAGAATTGTCTTAGACACATATTGGTAATAATTGACAACATTCCTGCAAAGGTGGTGGTATTGTTTTTATTTTACAGAACTTGCCCAGCTGATATATATGACAGAGGTGAGATTCAGACCCAGTCTGTATGGAGTTGTTTTCAATATGCTATACATGGTGTATTTTCTGAGAAGTTTAATCCCTGAAAATGACTACCTGATTAGAATCACTAGATATTCCTCTAGTTATTTTCTTCCTGTTTCTGGAGACTGTACACAAGTATCTACTGGCATTTAGTGTACTGGGTAAAATTGGGTTTCATTCCCTCTACTCAATGTTTATAAAAAATCTTTATATTCAAAATGTAAATATTAACCAAATTGGAATTCATTTATTCATTCCTTCAACTACTATTTATGAAGGCAAGTCTTATGCTAGCCAGGTCCTGGATATACAAAGATAAATAGATACTGTCTCTGCCTTTAATTTGCTTACACTCAAGTAAAGAAGACCCATAAGAGAGCAGGAAGAATAAAGGGTGGTACCCAATAGTGTGCTGGAACTGACTAATATCAGCTTTTGGGAGCCTATTATTAAATATTCAGAAACTATGTAAACCTGTTTTTACCAGTGGTAGTTTGAAATTGGCTATGGTTGGAGTATTTACACCATAGAAATTAGCAAATACTACAAATAGGACTTTTTTCTTTCTTTGCTTTCCCTTAGGCCAGTGGTCGGCAAACTCATTAGTCAACAGAGCCAAATATCAACAGTACAACGATTGAAATTCCTTTTGAGAGCCAAATTTTTTAAACCTAAATTATATAGGTAGGTTACATTGTTATTAACTTAATTAGGGTACTCCTAAACTGGCCTTTGCTAAAAACGTCCTCAATCTGATTGAGGTACGTTCGCTGAGGTCGACCCCTTCCAACTCTCCCATCTTCAACTCCTGCATGAATCGCGCGCTTCCCCGCGCTGCATATCCCGTCGCCCCACCCACCAACTGGCACCCCCCACTTCTTCTAACGCCACTTCTTCAAAATAGACTCGCCCAGGCCGAAAAACGACTTTTGCACATGGGCCATGAAGTTTCAATCGCACTGTACATGCGTGCCCGCTCATGGTATTTTGTGGAAGAGCCACATTCAAGGGGCCAAAGAGCCACATGTGACTCGCGAGCCATGGTTTGCCGACCACTGCCTTAGGCCATCCATTTACTAACATGCCACTGTTGGTGCAGTAGTAGAGGTATCAAATCCATTCCCTTAATCTCATTCCTATAGGAACCCATTCTGCATGTCATATCATTAGTTGTTTCAGAACCAGCTGCTTCTGGTGATTTAAGCAGCAGCCTTTCACAAACCTGGTAGCTTTTCCCTTTTTAGATGATGAGGGGAAGATTAAATCTAAACCTCCTATGGATTCTGTTTTTGTTGCAGTGATTATAAAGCAGCTAACTTCATTATCAACTTATATATCGTCAATGAGCCTTGGGTCTTCTCACTGGCCTGGTGCTCCAAGATTAACTCGGTGACCACAGACAACATTGTGCTCCTGAGGCAGATAAATTACCCGTACTACTCCATGGTGAGCTGACTTCCAGATTGTTCTTCCAAGGCTGGTATAATAGGATTTTACATCCCCTACCCTACCTGTATATTGCCCACTGTGTAGTTGCCTGGGGAGCGACTTAAGAGCAGAGACATCTATGATTTTGGAGGTGTGGCTTTCTCCCTTCTATCACACAGATCCTACTGTGAACTTGGAAATGTTCTATTAGCCAAAGAAAATCCCATGGTCAAGTCCAGATTCAAGGTGGATGAGGGCAGAAACAGACTTCACCTTTTGTTGGGGAGGAATAGCAAAGTCACATTGTATACTTTTATTTTCACTCAGATTTTACAGATTTAAGTAACATTTTATACTGCACAATTAAAACAATAAATACAACTGTTCTAAGCCATTTGAGGCACAAGACAACTTATTTTTGGTTTTGCTTGGTGATGCTCATGGGGTGGGCATCCATCAGTCTGGTTCCCCGAGGGCGTTAAGAGCCCTAGTTTAGTGGAAGTTAGTTAAGAGCTCCCACTACACCTGTCTAGTAGGGCTGTTGTGAACATTAGATGTGAAAATACCCTTAAAGTGCTTAGAACACTTCCTTAGCTCCTGTAAGTGTTCATTAATTGTTAGTTCTTATTATTATCATGATCATTAGTGTTTTTATTAATATCACTAGAGGCCCGGTGCATGAAATTCATGCATGGGGGCAGGGGTGTATATGTGTGTGTCCCTCAGCCCAGACTGCACCCTCTCCAATCTGGGACCCCTCGAGGGATTTCTGACTGCCCATTTAGGCAGTGGGACATCCCTCTCACAATCCAGGACTGCTGGCTCCCAACTGCTCACCTGCCTGCCTGCCTGATTGCCCCTAACTGCTTCTGCCTGCCAGCCTGATCACCACCTAACCACTCCCCTGCCAGCCTGATTGACGCCCAACTGCTCCCCTGCTAGCCCTATTGCCCCTAACTGCCCTCCCCTGCCGGCCTGTTCACCCTAACTGCCCTCCCCTGCTGGCCTGGTCACTCCCAACTGCCCTTCCCTGCTGGCCCAGTCACCCCTAACTTCCCTCCCCTGTGGGCCTGATTGCCCACAACTGTCCTCCTCTGCTGGCCTTCTTGTGGTGGCCATCTTTGACCACATGGGGGTGGCCATCTTGTGTGTTGGAGTGACGGTCAATTTGCGTATTACCTCTTTATTATATAGGATTATTCAATCCAAGGAAAGACCTTGGGATAGGGTGAGGAATGGCCTAAGAAAGAATAAAAAATGCCAGCCCTAGCAGCATGAAGTAAAATTGGAGGGGGAGCAGTGGAGGAAGAAAGGGAGGATCAAACCAGGAAATTAGGAAACTCACACAAGAGGAGCTGGAGCTCTGGGATGTGGTGATTCAGGCAAGGAGTGTGGAGCAGGGGACATGTTAGGTAAGGGAGAATTATAATTTCAACCTACTTACTTGAAGCATCATGATATAGAACTGCTGGCTCACAGACGAGGTGCTTCAGTATCACCTGGGAAGTTGTTAAAAATACAGGAGTTCTGATTCCTGAGGTCTGTAGAGAGACCCAGGAACCTGTACTATTGAAAGCTGCGCGGGTGGATTTGGATGCACAGCCAGGCTTGGGAAGCCGAGCCATGGAAACACAGAGAGCTGGGACTGCAGAACTTGGGCTGTGGTCCTGGGTCCAGAGCAGACTTGCCATGTGATTTCTCTAGGACTCTCTCAGGCCTCTGTGTTGAGTGTCCAGGGAAATGAAGAGTGTGCAGTTTCATCCCTCGTAGAGCCCCTCCCCGCTTGGAAGGGTGATTGTTAGGAGAGCAGCAGATATTCTCTGTGTGTGAGATCACATCAGACAGCTTTCTCTGCCTGGTTTGTTCCCCTCCACTCCCCCAGCCCTGGCAGCAGAGTGAGGGACTTGGCCCATCTGATCTAAAATCCCTTCCAACAGTTCATGAACTGTAGTTTGTTTTCTTCTTTACAGACACCAAAGTCCTATGTGTTGCTGTGGATTTTCCTGGATTGTATTTCTGCAGTTTTCATTTTCACCATATTTTATTTTCATTGGTAAGCATATGTTTGTGATTTTAAATTAATTTTTCCCAAAATAAAAGTACAAGTGGTTCCTTTGAGAAGTTGAGAAAAAACAGTTAAACACCCTTCCTATAATCCATTCCTCATGGCAAGTTCTCAGGAAGACAGGGTTAGTAATCTGAACCCTTCATTTCTTTTCATGCTGCCTGCAGCTCGTCACACCCCTTCCACCTCCTCTGCACAAGACAATATTCTAAGGATAAGGACTGTCATTGGTGCTCAGTGACCACAGATTCAGTGGGGATTTTGGGAGAGGATGGGAGCTGAAGGTTGTCAAGAACAAGTGCCTCCATCTTCCCACCTTCCACAAAACTGGACATAGCAGGACGCTGTGTAAACAGCAAGTTCACAAACCTGGAAGCCTGGGTTTTAGCCCTGGATTTGCCCCTTAGTTGCAGGGTGACCCTGGGAAAATCATTGTCCTTTTCTAGGCCATAATCTTTATCTAAGAAAATGACATGTCAGAATCCGTGCAGGGATAATGCTACATGGTTACAAGTTTCCAGGTGGGAGAGGGAACACCAACTAGAAGAATTTTAACTCAAGGAGACCATGGTTGTGTAGACCTAATCATGCTCACCATTTCTTCACTTGTGAGTTATCCTTTAAAGGGAAAACCACAAACCCTCTGCTTAAGTGAGAATTTTACCGGATAATGTTTCTTTTCTGGCTACTGCCTTGGATTATTGTTCTTTTTTTACTGCTACCTTGGGTTATTGTTATTTTTGGATTATTATATTGTTATCCAAGATTCATGGATAGTCTGCTTCCTTCCAGGTGGAGAGAGAACCTAAGAGAACAAGTCTTCGAACGCACCAGCAGTTACACAGGTAAAGTTGGGGGCCTACCCCACTGCTACCCATTACCCCAGGACATAGGGTCTGCTTTTCATGTCACTGACAAGTGCTGAGGGAGTCGGATATGGAGGGTTGGGACCAGAGAAAAGTGAGAGGTGTAGCTGGGCACAGATTCTGGAGGGCACTTGACATCAGGCTCATTTTGGACTTCATTCTCTAAGCAGAGACCCCATAGGAAGATGTTGAACATGGTATTTACTTTTTATTTCTTCATATCTTTATTCAGCACACAGTTCTTGAGTTCTCACTTTGTGCCAAGCACCCTGCGAGGGACTGAAGATCACTGAAAAAATGGAGGTTGGCTCTAGAGAGCAGAGGGTTGGCCCACAGAGAACAGTGAAGAAGCAGACAAAAGTATAGCTATTGACACCAGTGGTCCAGACACCCACATCCAGAATAGCTGTGGGCAATGTGGTGGAGGGACGGGGGCGGGGTGGGGGCGGGGGCACAGCAGAGATCCTGAAGTGCTGGACTAGAGTCTGGGCTCTGCATATAAGCAGTCAGGAGATGGCAAATGAGTTTCAAACAGGGGAGCAATATGCTCAGTTTCTGTGTAGAGGGGATGGAATAACAGAATACTTTATTATTAAGCAGAAGAATTCAGGTGCTGAGGAAGGGAGATAGGTCCTGTAAGGGAAGGGTAAGCTAGACTGAACTTTCAAAAGGTTATGGCGATAATCACATTGTTATTGGTTTGGGAAGCCAGTTCAATGTCAAAGGAAAAACCAACTAGAAGGCAGAGGACTGTGCAGTACATGATACTGCTTCTTTCACAGTTCCTGGAACCTTTAGTAAAGCAGCACAAAATCATGAATTAATTTAATTTCTTGTGGATGGTGGTGAAGATCCTGAGATGCTATGCACCAGTGGTAGATGATTGAATAACACAATACTTAGAGTCAGGAATGGATCCACAGGGACTCTGAAAGAATATGTTTAGAAATTTGAATAAATTAAATGGAAGTCATTTATACTGTGAAACTGAAGGTTCAAACCAAGATTGTCCAAATCTCTTGAGGGGAGGAGAATTCTCAAGTAACTCTGAGTTACATGGATCTTAAGATCACTCTACTGGCTGTTAAGAAGTCTGGGGGCTGTATTCCAGATACCTTATGATTTTCAGTAGTTGCATGAATAAACTAAGGCTGCCATAATAAAATATCGTAAGCTGGTGACTTAAGCAACAAAAGTTTATTTTCTCACACTTATGGAGACTAGTTCAAGATCAGTGTGTCAGCAGGTTTGGTTTCTTCTGAGCCCCTGTCCTTGGCTTGCGGATAGCCACCTTCTTGCTGTGACCTCACACAGCCTTTCCTCTATGCGCATACACATCTTCAGTGCCTCTGTTTGTCTCCAAATTTCCTCTTCTTCAGGCAGATTGGATTATTGCCCACCCTAATGGCCTTATTTTAATAAACTCTTTAAAGGCTCTTATCGCCAAGTATAGTTTAGATTTTGAGGCACGGGGGGTTAAGGCTTCAACATGTGAATTTGGGGGCACACAATTCAGCCCATTACTAACAGAGCCAAAAAATAAAAAGAACATGGAAATGGTGAGGAAATCATGGATAGGAGAGGTTTGGAAGGAAAATTTGAAGATATGTATACCTTGAATGAAGGAAGTGGCTATAATGCCTTAGAAAAAGTACTCAGTTAACTTCCAACACCCTTCATGTTAAAATGAAAAGGAGAGAAGGTGAATAGAAAATGAGTATTTCAGTTTAAGAGTTTTTAGTTGCCTACTGCATAAACTAATTTTGTCTGATCTAAGCAGAAAGAAAAGGTATCAAAAGGCTCTTTGAGTGCTTCCAAGAAAAACCTAGAAGGTTCAAGACCAAGTTTAGAATCCTGGAAGGAACAAGTAAGACTAGATAGAACCCAAAACCTCAGTCTAGGTTGAGGGGAATAGAGCCCCCCATACTAAGCACAGTGCCACATCTTACACCATAGCCACCAACAGGATGGGCATGTATGGTTGTTGCCATCAGAAGATATTCAGCACCTTTCTAGCTTTAGGATATATTTTTTCAGCACTCTAAAGAACTCAGTCCTTTGTTTTCTGTCTTATATAGTTTCTTTTTCTTTTTAAATCCTCCCCTGAGTATATTTTTCCATTGATTTTAGAGAGAATGGAAGAGAGAAGGAGAGACAGAAACATCTCTGTGAGAGAAACACATTGATTGGTTGCCTCTTGCATGAGCCCGACTAGGGCCCTGGCTGGGGAGGAGTCTGCAGCCAAGGTACATGCCCTTGACTGGAATTGAACCTGAGACCCTTCAGTCCACAGGCCAACGCTCTATCCACTGAGCCAAACCGGCTAGGGCTCATATAGTTTCTTATGAAAAGTCTTCCAAGAAAAAAATAGGTTTTTCATTTTCTTTTCTTTGTTCCTCTACTTCTAATATGTCCTTTTTCTCTGCTTTTTAAAACATTTATCTTTATTGTTGAAAGTATTAGAAATGTCCCCTTCTGACTGCTTTTTATGATTGTTTCTTTTGTTACTGGTTTTCAGTAATTTTATTATGGCCAGGAATTTAGGCATGGGTTAGCTGGGTACTCTGTTTAGAGTCTCACCAGGCTAAAATAAAGGAATTGGCCTGACTGAGACTTAAGATTACTCTTTCATTCTCACTGGGTTTTGGCAGAATTTAGTTCCTTAGAATTGTAGGACTGTAACTGTCCCTGTTCTCTTGATCACTGATGACAGGGTTTTTCTCTGAGCTCCTGGAGTTCACCTTCAGGTCCTTGTCATATGGCCCTCTCACAACATAAGCAGCTTACTTTTTCAAAGCTAGCACAATAATATATCTCATAGCAGATGGATTCAGAAAAAGGAGAACAAAGGAAGCAAAATAACAGAAAAAAACAGTAGACAATAAGTTGAAACATGGTAGTCATAATGCAACCATTTTATTAATTACATTAAATATAAATGGACCAAATACTCAAAAGTAGAGATTGTCTAATAGAAAAAAAGAAAATCCCAACCATATGTGGTCTACAAAAGAAATACTTAAAAACAAAGTCACAAATAGATTCAAAGTAAAAGGATGGGGCAAACAATATATCATGCAAACAATCTGCATCTATATATATAAGAGCCTAAACAACCTTTACGACCAGTCAACCAAACGACTGATTGCTTTGATGCGCACTGACCATCAGGGGGCAGACGCTCAATGCAGGAGCTGCCCCCTGGTGGGCAGTGCGCTCCCACAGCCAACCTCCCGTGGCTGGCCAACTTCCTGTGGTCCCTCCCTGATCAGGGTCCCTCCCCCTGGCCAGCCAACCCTGATCGGGCGATTGGCCCTGATTGTCAGCCAGGCTGAGGGACCCCATCCATGCACAAATTCATGCACTGGGCCTCTGGTAAGAAATAATATCAGAAAAAATAGACTTCAAAACATGGAACATTACTGGAAACAAAGATTTCATAATAATGAAAACGTCAGTATATCAGGAAGCCATTATAAATAAAATGATGTATGCACTTAATATCAGAGCTTCAAACCATATGAAACAAAAAATGAAAGAGAAATCATAGTTGGAGATTTTATAAGTAGTCTCTCAGTACTTGAAATAAATAATCACACACAAAAAAATAAAATCAGAAGGGTTATAGAAATCTGAACAACAATTTCAGTCACATTGACATAAAACAAAATTCCCAACAACTGGAAGAATATACGATATTTTCAAATGTACATGGCATATTTACCAAAATAGACCAGATGACAAGCCATAAGACAAGTCTCAATAAATAAATTTCAAAAGATTTGGATCTTTACACAGTGTATTCTGTGACCACAACAAACTTAAAAACAAATATTAATAAAATATCTAGATTAGCCTCTAAATATTGGAAATTAATGTATTTTTAAACATTCCATTGATTTAGGAGTAAATCACAAGGGAACGTACATATTATATATTTTTAAGTAAAGGATAATGCATATACAACAGCAGGACTTACAGGAAAATTTAAATGTTAGAAGGAAGAAAGGTTTAATACTGATTAAGTGTCTACCTGAAGAATCTATAAAAAGAAGAGTACATTTTTCCTAAGTAAAAGAAAGGAAATACTAAATATAGCAGCAATCGATAAAACAGAAAGATACAAAGGAAATGCAAAACAGTGGAAAGTTAGTCCTTGGAAAAGTTTAATAATATTGATAAACTCTTAGCAAGATGTGTGTGTGTGGGGGGGGGGGGGAGGGAGAGAAAGAGGTTGCCAATATAATTAACGATGAATAAAAGAGTATATCCATAGATCCTAGCCATAAAAAGGAAAATTATTAACATTTTTATGTCATTAAATTTGACAACCAAAATGAAGCGAACAATTCCTGAAAATATATTTTACCAGACATGACAGAAAAAGAAATAGAAATTTGTGATAACCCACTATCAAAATCAAATTCATATATCAAAAACTTCACCAGAAAGAAAAGTTTGGGCCCAAAGAGTTTCACTGGTTATTCAAATATTTAAGAAATAATACTAATAGCCTTGGCCGGTGGTGTTCAGTGGTTAGAGTGACAGCCTGCACACGGAAGGGTCACAAGTTTGATTCCCAGTCTAGAGTTTTGTACCTGGGTTGCAGGTTCAATCCCCTGTCCTGGTCAGGGCTCGTGCTGAAAGCAACCAGTCAGTGTCTCTCTTTTACATCAATGTTTGTCTCTCCCCCGCCCCCTCCCTTCCACTCTCTAAAAATCAATAGGGAAAAATATCCTCTGGTGAGGATTAACTAAAAATAAATAAATAAATAAATGACACTAATATTATACCAACTCAAAAAAAAAAAAAAAAAGGAAAGAACACTTCCCAGCTGATTTTTGAGGCCAGAAAAGTTCTCATATAAAACTTCACAAAGATAGTACAGAACAAAATTTACAGATCAATATCATCTACAAACTTAGACATAAAAATCCTTAATGAAATATTAGCAAATTGAATCAATCAATGTAAACAGGATGATACATCATGAGAAAGTAAGGTGTATACCAGTAATGCAAGATGGATATTTCATATAAAAACTAGTATAATCCCATATTAAAATAAAAAAAAGCATATTTGACAAAAGTCAACACCCCTTTATAATAAATGTCTGGGCTAACTAGGAATAGGGATTAAACTTCCTCAATCTGATAAAATATATTTACAATAAACCTACTGCCAATATCATTTTTAATGGGGAAGCAATGAATATTTTCCCTGTAAGATCAGAAATAAGGCAAGGATATCTGCTCTCACAACTTCTATTCAGCATTGTGCTGGAGATCATAGCCAGTTTAATAAGATAAATGACAGCTATAAAGGAATAAATAAAACTTCTGATTTGCAGATATGATTATTTAAATTAAAAAACACTAAGGAATCAAACAACAAACAAACCTATTGAAAATAATAAGTGGGTTAAGTAGTCGCTCAGGATATAAGGTCAATATACAGAGAAATTAATTGTAAGACTTTATATTACCAATGAATAATTGGTAAAATTTTAAAAATCTAAATGCCATTTATAACAACATAAAACCTGAAAACTACGAATGTTTGCTGAGAGAAGACCCAAATAAATGGAGCAATACACCACATTCATGAATTAGAAAACCTAATATCCTAGGTATTTGTTGTCCTAAAATCCAGTTGACCTACAAATTCCACTCAAGAGCAATAAAAAATCCCCTTCCTCCTGACAGAAGATAAAGCTCATGTGTGCAGCTATTTCTTCAAGATTGAAATTACATTCAGGGTAAAAAAATAACCGAGTTCTGGGCTTACCACTTTGGATTCTCACTTTCTTCTAGATTTTGGCTACACAGTTCCTCCCTTATTGTAAATTCTTACATCATTTAAGATATTTTCTTGGTTTTGTATATTATCCAGTTTTTAATTTGTCTTTGGTAAGAGTCAAATTCCCAGATCCATTGCTAGAAGACCTCTCCACCTTCTATTTTTTCTATTAGCTAGATAAAAATTATTTTTTGAGTACTTACTATGTGACAACACTGTATCTAGTGGCAAGCAAGACAAAGTCTCTGACCATAAGAACCTCCTATTCTAATAGAGGAGTGTTCATTATTTCTCTCTTTTTCTTGTGTTCATTTTTTAAGGCAATGGTTGTGAAGTGCATGAACTTGAAGAGAATGTTAATTTCTGTCTTCTGAGGGCTTCCCTGGGGGGTTGGAACCTCACACAATAGACTCTTCGATTCCAGCAGCATGCTGAATTGCATGACCATGATAAAGTTTGCACAAAGTCTGGGATAGGGAGAACTAGAGGGAAAGAACCTGAGATGGTAAGTGAGGGACTAACATTTTAAATATAACGAGGATTTCACTACATGACCAACAGAGATTGGAGAGGTGACATTTGAAAACTCCGTGTGTTTCTCTTTTCTATCCCACAGATACTGGAAGTATAAGATACAAAGGGAGAAAAAGTGAGAAAGGAGACGATAACTCTGCAGCCAAGCCATCTCCTTCCCAAGCTGGGAAAAGCCCAGAGCCTCCAGCAGCCCCTCCCCAGGTTTAACCAGGATAAAAGGCATTGAACCATAGTCAGTCCAGGAAGCCACCGAGCCTGCTACAGATGACCTTAGACAACCAGTGCCCACTGAGAAGGCCTTTGAATCCACCCCAGCACTCACCTAGAAGGCCAACAGAGGCCACCCTCCAAACTGCAGTGCCAGAGGCAAAGGGCCCAGCAGTTTCCTCCATAGACACCCCTCACCCTAAAACAACCCAAAAAGACTCCCACTGTTGAATACTCCCAAGAATCCTGTTCTATGATGTTTTCCACCACATCCAACATGTCCTTCTCCTTTGGGCTCTCTTCAAAGAATGAGCCACATCTTGCCCCCTTCTGATTCTTCCTCTCTGTGCCTGAGGGTGGTGACGGTGGGGAGTGGTCAAGAAGGGAGTGCAGAAGAGCATTGGAAGCTCGATGGAGCACGTCTAGTCTAGCCTTTCTATAAAGGCTGCAGCTCCAGGGTGTAGGCAAGAGGGAAAACAGCTGCTGTGGTCTTGGAGCTGGAGCGCATTCTTCCCTGGATGATACGGGTTTTTCTCATCCGAACCCTTCATGGCAGCCCTGCTAATGGGCGGCGGCGGTGAACTTCCGCATGTAAATAAAGGCAACCTTTCAGGAAGACAGAAGGTAAGTGGAGTATGTATTCTTTGTACCCTTCTGTGATGACTCAGGCTGGCAAAGACTAGGGGATAAGTGCAAAAGGGATGCCATCCTGGGTCAGAAAATGAGAGGTGGCCTGGGCATGTTAGGGGCAAAGATTTTATCCACAGGCTTCTTTGTGATCTAGTGTGAAGTGGGATGCTTCCTAATAGTTTGCTGTTGGCTGATTCCCCAATGGAAAGAGGGCATAATTTCATGCGTATTCCTTGAAGGGAAACTACAACTTAGAACAAGCAGCTGGAGCCCCTTCTGTGTGGGATCCCAATAGTAGAAGCAGTGAATTGAGTTCCACTAGGTGACCTTCACCTATTCACACTTACCTGAGCCTCAGTATCCCCATCTATACGATGATGGTGTAGGGGCAGACCACTGTAGCACCTTCCCCCAGGCCCAGGCTTATCCTGGACTGACTGTGGAGGCAGGTAACCACTCGGGGGGGGGGGGGGGTGGCGGCAGACAGTCTAGGACAGCAACATGACCATCCCAGAAGGCTGGGCTATGGTTTGGGGCCTGCGTTTTCACAACCATCCCTCCCTCTCCCACAGGCAGCTGCAGAGAACAGGAATAGTACTCCCTGTGGGTCGGTTGGGCACCTAGACGCTAAACACCTGGGTGTGTGAGGGCAAGCAGGACTTGGCTCTGCTGAAGTATCAGGGGGACCCTGAGGCAGATCACAGACACACCCACTTCAAG
Organism: Myotis myotis; assembly: GCF_014108235.1. Taxonomy (NCBI): domain Eukaryota; kingdom Metazoa; phylum Chordata; class Mammalia; order Chiroptera; family Vespertilionidae; genus Myotis; species Myotis myotis. The sequence goes on from NW_023416314.1 coordinate 36,800,838, forward strand.
GGGATTCTCCCCTGTCACCTCACTAGGCACTCATCCCGGCCACAGCCCCAAATCACACCTTCCCTCTCTGAAGCCCCCAGCTCCAGACCTGCCCAGGTCATGGCCAAACTTGGTTGTTCCATCCTGGTGTCAAAGTAGCATTTTATAGGCACCCACTGGATGTAGGGATTTAACCCAAAGAGACATTGTTCGTGGCGTTCTCAATGATTTCTTGATGAACCAAGGAGATGTTTCTGGCAGGATTCCGGGGCCACTCTGGCTCCACTGGCCCTGGTGAAGGCTCAGAAGCCAGTCCCTCCTTGACCTCCTGCCCACGCACACTTAGGTCCTCACCTCCCAGGCCAAAGCCCAGCATTTCTCTGCTATCTGCCCTTGTCTCAGCCAGTCTTTTAAGTCTCTTTCAAGCACACCTTGGGCTCAGACACCCCTCCCCCCAGGCCCAGACCAGCTTGGCCCTGTACACAGACCAAGGAGAGAGTTACACAGCCAACAGGGCCCTGTCCCCACAGACTCTTTCCCTCCTCCTCCCATTAGAGACACTCCCAGGCCAGAAGGTGAAACACATGCTTTATGACCTGAGGTGGTCAGGAAAGGGGCTCAGCACTCACACTGCGATAGAGAGAGGGGTCCGTCTCCTCCACCCCAGCTGAGAGTCCTGGACTTACAGGAATTCAACTAGTCCAGTCCTTAGGTGTCAGAATACTCTTGATTCGGTTGGTTTGGTCTGGTTGCTCCCAGGATGGAGAATTAGGGTGTCCTCTTGATTCCCGGTCCCAGTGCGCACAGAAAGCCAAAGGAGGTCGCATGGCCGGGCTGGTCTGGGATGAGAGAAGCATGCACGGAGCACAGGCTCTTACAACCGGGAAGGCCACAGCCAGGACCGAATCCTACCCGCGGGCCTTAGGGGTGTTGGAAGGGTGCTCTGCACCCCAGCAAGGCCACCTCACTGGAAGGAGGACCAGAGTCCAAGCTGGTGCTGTCACTGGTGGCTGGCCGACCCAGCTTTCCTGCCCGATGGCAAAGGTCTTCACCCAGCTGCCACCTGAGGTGCAGGCACAGAGCCAGTGCCGCCTCCACACTGTTCACTTGCCACTCCGGGAGCCCCGCTGTTTGCTCATGGCCGTGAGCATCTGGCTGATATAGGAAGTCAGGAGGTCATCCATCTTGTAGCCCTGGAGACAGTGGCAAGATGATAAACAGTGCAAAAAGGACAGGCCCAGCCCACGCAGACCCAGCTCCCAGAGAAGTGCAGTAGGCAGCACCCTGGACAAGGCAACTCTCATCCACTCTGGATTCGGTCCCCCCAGCTGCACAGTGGAGGGGCTGGATTCCTCCAGGATGTCTACGGTTCTAAGCTGTATGACCCCACATGAAGGCCTAGCTTGCGGGTCCCTCACATCCTGGAAGCCTACCCCCAAGAATGACTCTAAAGGCTACTAGTGAAGCTATGCCTTGGAAATTGAGTCCAGGAAGCCTCGTTGCTAACGGTTTTACTGTTGAACTCAGAGCTGAAGGCTCACTCCCCAGGTACTAAAGGCACTCAAACAATAGTTACTGCAGGTGGGGTCTGTTCCTCAGCCCCAGATTAAGCCTCTTCTCCCAGACCTAAAGCTGAGCCTCAAAATGACCTGACCGTGGCCCCAACCTGACTTGATCCTGGCCCCAGGCCAAGCCACACACTCCCCATGTTTGCTCCAGGGCCTGGAGAGCGGCTGAAGCTTTAGTGCGGCAGGGGCGCCCACCAGGCCTGGAAAGGAGCTCTCACCAGCGACGTCTCACAGAGCAGCTTGCTCCCGCGCACCAGGTTCCCAATGGTGATGTGGAAGTAGGTGTTGCCGCTGCTCCAGTTGGAGATCTTGGTGAAGGGGTGCGTGGTCAAGATGTCCTGCGGGAACAGAAGGTCTGAGGTTGCACAGCCTGGACTCTCTGGCCTCACTCCCTTCAGCTCCAGCCCACAGACACCACCATAGGAAGGGCCTGGGGCCCTGGAAAGACGAGCAGGAGGGTAGAGGCTAGCTCTGCCAGAGTGCTGCTGGGGAGGCAGAGGCCTTCCTGCTCCACGTATGGGTTGGAACCAGCAGGCAGGACACCCAAGGGAGTCAGGAGACTGCTGGGATGTGGGACTGGGAGTGGACATGTCGGAGGCCTAAAGGGACTGAAACTGTGGTCCTGGGTGAGAGAGTCCAGGGAAAGTCTAGGAAAGAGACAAGAAGACGACAGTGAGGAGGGGGGGCGCTGGGGGAGGGGGGCGGGCTAGAAGGGGTCAATGGGGGAAAAGGAGGACATATGTAATACTTTAAAAAGAAAGATGAAAAAGAAAAGACAGGACAGAACCTTGGGGAGCACAGTGTTATGGGATGGATAGAGAGGAAGCCCACAGTAGGGTCTGAGAGGAAAACCAGGCAAACACGGAGCCAAGAGGAAGGCAGGGGTCACTGGCGCCCGCAGTGCAGCTGTCTTCCTGTGCACGTGGTAGGTCTGTGCTTCCTGGTCCCCTGGATGGGACTGCTTGGCCCATAAATGTGAGCATTAGTCACCCCAGCACAGCCTGCCATGCTGCCCACGACAGGCAGAGAGCATGTAGGAAGGACAGAGTGGATGGTAGCATCCAATGATGCTGACAGGCAAGTACTAAGGAGTTCCCTGGGTTTAGTAACAAGGCGTTAGTAACTAGCAGAGCCGTTTGGATGGAGCTGATGAGGGTCAGGAAGTAGACGGAACAAGCACAGCCTCTCAAGATGTGTGGCCACGAGGGCAGGTGACGTGAGGGTGGAGGCTGGCAGGGGCTTTATTAGGGGTGCAGACAGAGCAGCCTGCCCCTGCCTGCTCTGCCCTGTCTCTGCTCACCTTGGTCCTGGGATCAATGAGGCTGACCCCATACTTGTTGATGGCAATCAAGAGGATCTCCGGGAAGTTTGGCTCCGTAGTTTGCTAGTAAAGAAAGTAAAAAATCATCAGGTGGGGACCCAGAGCAGGAAAAGCTGTGTGCATCTGGGGCAGAATAAAGACGCTCCAGCTGGGATTAAGTTGACCTCTCCTGCCAACGCGGTGCCAGGGGGGCAGGGTGCTGGCAGCCCTGCCATGCCACCTTGACAAGAGCACCCACAGATTATCCTCTGAGAGTCTGGCCTGTTTACACATCTGCTTCCCTCCAGGCTGAGGTCTTGTCCCTCTGTGTCCAGCACCGAGCCCAGGGCTCAGCACTTAGCGAGACACCCGGTTGAGACAGGTCCTGAGCTCTCCTCTCCAGGCCAGGGCAGGCGCAGAGGCCGCCGCTGCTCCCCACGGTCCTGGGGAGGAGTCCCTGTCTTCTCGGCCCCCTCCCCCCCACCTCCCTCCTCTCTGAGAAGCCGCCCACAGCGTACCTTCACCTCGAAGAAGGCTGAGCCAAAGGTGGGCCACTTGAAGATGACCTTCAGGAAGGCCAGCTTGGCCTCCTCCTTGGACTTCCCCGCGTGCTTGTTGAAGTAGGCGACGATGGACTGCAGGGGGAGGCTGGGTCAGTCCTCTCCCCTGCCCCTCCCCCATCTGCTCTGTCAGCAGCTGTCATGGGTCTTGGAGGGCCAGGCAAAGGATGGGGTCCTGGAGCCATGAGGAGCTGCCTCCTTATCCCAGTTAGTGGATTGCTGCCCTCCCTCCCCTCCCCCAAGCAAGCAGGCCAAAGAGTAGCAATCAAGTAAAGCCAGGACACCACAGACATCATGGTAACCACGGTAACCAGGACGGAACATTATTGCAAAGTGGCCTTTGCCTGACTCCTTTGCCTGAAAGACTGGAGACTAAAGCAAGTGGAGAGGGAGTGGGAAGGTGACCCTATGACACGCGGGGCCACAGGAGACGCTTCCCTGGGCTGTTGGCTGCTCCTTGGCCCCTGGGGTGCCCGGAAACCCATTGTGGGGGACCTTATTCCCACCGCCTCCCTCATGCTCACCCGCTTCCAGTCGTCAGGTGAGACCTGCCGGATGAGGTCCTGGGGCACCAGCTCCCGCAGCAGCTTTGGGATACTGGGGAAGTAGGACTTGTCTTCTTCGAACTTGACCCTGTAGATCAGCGCCCCCAGCTGCAGCACCTCTTCCCGCGTGCACTTGTGGTAGCCTCGGAGATACTTGGGCAACTCCTGCCAGAGACAGAAAAGGTCACAGGGAAGCAGGGACGTCTTCCCTACCACCCTGAAGCTGGGTCCACCTGCTTCTCCAGCCTCCTTAAGGGGAAATGGCACAGGGCAGGACAACAGCAATTGTGCCTGCACAGGTTCAGCATGTTGCAGTTCAAAACAGAGTTGCGTGGGAATAGTATGTCATTTCCCCCTCATAACAGTCCAGTGGGGTGAGCAGTCCCATTTCAAAAACGCAGAAACTCAAGAGTGACCAACTGGTGAACCTGAGACAATTCACCAGCCCGCCCAGGCCTGTCCTTCTGTGGGAAAAGCCTCTCAGCCAGCCTCCTTCCACTGATCCCTTGAGACTGGCTGGTTTCAGCAGCAGCACCAGCCCATTCCGCACCTTAAACTTCCAGACCCAGAGCCAGAGTAACTGAGGATGAAGGGTAACTCAAAAACAAAGATGAATCCTCTAGAGCAGGGGTCCTCAAACTTTTTAAATGGGGGGCGAGTTCACTGTCCCTCAGACCGTTGGAGAGCCGGACTATAGTTTAAAAAAAAACTAGTCGGCTGCTAAGCAACAGGCAGCGGCGGCAAAAACACCCAGCGGGCCGGATAAATGTTTTCGGCGGGCCGCATGTGGCCTGTGGGCCGTAGTTTGAGGGCCAGCACCACCCACAGGCTCCTGGAGCCTTGAAGCTCTCTTGTGTAAAGCGTAGGGAAACGGAGGCTAGCCTGAGGACACAGGGCAAATCAGAAACCCAAGTCAATGGTGACCCACCTACCTTTTCACGTACTCACTCATATACTCATCCACGCTACCACTTATCTGCTCATCTATACCCACTCATCCATCCATCTACCCAGCCATATGGGTCTACCCACACATCTGTTTCCATCCATTTCCCTATTTTTTCATCCATCCACCTACCAACCCTCCTACCCACTTACCCATTCACCCATCCATTCACCGATATCCAATTCAAAAATTCATTTACCATCCATCCTTCCCCCATCCATTCACAGAGTCACCTACTCACCCACCCATCAAGCCAACATCTACTTATTGAGCATCAACTATGAGCTGAGCCCTATAAGCAACAACATATATCCTCCTTACTCTCGTTGAACTTATAGGCAAAGCAAGAACAGACATTATCACATCAAACCAATGTACAATCCCAATCTTTGAAGGAAATATTCCCAGTGCTATGAGAACACAGAACAAAGTGACTTGATAGAGTCTCAGGGACAGTGAAGACTTCCCTTAAGATGATTCATAGAAAACAGCATGGAGATTCCGCAAAAAATTAAAAATAGAACTGCCTTCTGACCCAGCAATTTTACTTCTGGGTCTAGTATATCCAAAGAAACCCAAAACACTAATTTGAAAGAATATATGCACCCCTATGTTCATTGCAGTGTTATTTACAATAAGCAAGCTATGAAAGCAACCCACATGCCCATCAGTAGACGATTGGATAAAAAAGCTGTAGTACATATACACAATGGAATATTTCCCCCCAAAACCCCACACATTTGCAACAGCATGGATGAGGGTATTATCCTAAGTGAAATAAGGCAGTCAGAGAAAGACAAATAACATATGATTTCACTTACATGTGGAATCTAAAGAACAAAATAAACCAATAGAAACAGACTCCCAAATACAAGGAACAGACTGGTGGTTGCCAGAGGGGTGGGAGATTAGAGGACTGGGTGAAAAAGGTGAAGGGACTGAGAGGCACAGATTGGCGGTTACAAAATAGTCATGGGGATCTAAAGCACAGCATAGGAAGTTACTAACACTGTAATAACTAGGCATGCTGCCAGGTGGCTACTGAAAATGCTGGACGGGAGGGACACTTTGTAAAGTATGTGACTAGCCACTATGCTGTACACCTGGAGCTAATACAAAATACTACTGAATGTAAAGTGTAATTGAGAAAATGACACATCCGATGATGGAATCCACATCCAAAAGCTCAGCAGGTAAAGAGGAAGAGACCGGAGAGAGGAGCATCCCAGAGGAGAGAGCAGGACAAATCTCTCCCCAGGGCTGTGCCGGTACAGCCCCGCCCGGCAAGGACACAGGTCTCCGCTTCCACAGGCGCACAGGCCGCACGCCGCACGCGGAGGCCACAGCCGCAGAGCGGCGCTGGCGGCTCACCTGGTAGTAGTGGAAGATGGAATCCGCCATGGGGTCCTTCCCTGGCACCGTGGTGGTCCACAGCTTCTTCATGAAGAACACCTGGTAGGTGAGCGAGGGCACGATTCCTGCGGCAGAGGGCAGCCCGGTGTCACCCAAAGGTCCCAGGACAAGATGTGCCCATGCCCAGCACCAGCCCCCGAGGAGACCCTCTGGGTATGACATTGAGCCAGCCCCCACCCTGCTCCGGGCCTCGGATGCACCCAGGACCCAGCCTCACGTTACCATCCTTGACGGGCCGTGCTTTCTTTATCCAGTCTGTCAGGTGTCGGACAAAGTCAAAGAAGAAGTCATTCTCAGGCACGCTGATGACCTAAGGACATGGCCATTCTAGTCCTCTCACTTTAGCTGGAGCAATACTGTCTTCTGACTTCCCCACCCCAGGACCTGGTGGCCCCTTCTCCACAGACTCCCTCTGGCAGCCAGAAGGGGTGTCCGTGTACCAGCCCCACCCTGCCCGACCGTGCCTGCTGAGTGTCTCCAGAACACAGCCTGCACAGAGGGACAGTCACTCCATTCTGTCATTCAGCAAAGATCTGCTGAACGCTGCTCTGGGCCCCGGGAAAAGGCTGAGAACGAGGCCCAGTCCCTGCCTTGCACATTCTGCGGCATCCACGTCCTGCTCCTCCTGCAGGCTCTAAGCCAGCTGTTCTCAACCTGTGGGTTTCGACCCCTTTGGGGGTCGAACGACCCTTTCACAGGGGTCGCCTAAGACCATCGGAAAACACATATATAATTACATATTGTTTTTGTGATTAATCACTATGCTTTAATTATGTTCAATTTGTAACAATGAAAATACATCCTGCATATCAGGTATTTACATTACGATTCATAACAGTAGCAACATTACAGTTATGAAATAGCAACGAAAATAATTTTGTGGTTGGGGGTCACCACAACATGAGGAACTGTATTAAAGGGTCGCGGCATTAGGAAGGTTGAGAACCACTGCTCTAAGCGATCCTGGGTCCAGGACCTCACTGAGACCCCTCTGAGCCCCGTGTCAGGCACAGGGACAGTCATGAAGTGAGGAGACAGACATGGATGCACCGGGAGCTGGAGCGAATGGGAGGGCGCACTTATCTGCCCGAGCTGGTCAGGGAAGCCTTCCCAGGGGAAGGGGCCTGACCCTGGGCCTTCGGCCCCGTGCGCAGAGAAGCGGGGAGCAATGTGGGACCTGCGCTGTGGAGGCAGACCCACCTAGATCTAGCCCCTTCTGTGTGACCTTAGATAGGTTCCCCTTTCTCAGCCCGGCTCTGTGACCTGTCAGGTGGGGATGATGGCCCTCTCGTCAAGGGTCAGTTCAAGGATTAATGGCCTCAGCCGGCAGCTGAGGGAGATGTGTGCTGGGTGCAGGGAGGGGCCTGGTGTGAGGCTAGCTGTGCAGTGCCCGGAGGAGAGACTTTGGGGCAGCTGCTGCCTGTAAGGGGGCACCCGGGGATGCCACATACAGGAGCACCTCTCTCTTCCCCTCTTTCCCTCCCTCCCTCCTTTGTTCCCTCCCCCTGCTGCCCCATGAGTTGCTACGGCTTCAGCAAATGTCCCAACCAACAGACCAAGCGCAGGCAAGGCTCGCCACCCACCTTGTCTGCAATTTTGACAAAGAGACTGAAGCCCTCCGAGGACTTGAGGAGCAGCCGGGCGGCGATGTTCTGGCAGAAGTCCTTGGCCTTGGTGCTGGACTCCACCTCGAAGGCCTGGGGGAGGGGGCTCACTTGGCTCTGGCTGTGCCTCCAAGGAGACCGACCCCCTCCCATGCAAGACACCCCCCTCCGAGGGGGCTCCCGGGGTCCAGAGCTCGGCACAGCATTTATGAAAAGAACAAGGCTGCTAACTCCTGTCCGGGTTTCCCAGATCGTCCTCCCCTGAGCAGGACTCAGCCTGGGCCTCAGGGCCCTGGGCCTGCTGAGCAAGCCTGAGTGATGGTGGAGGAGCACAGAGGGCAGGGGCAGGGGGTGGGGCGACTGGAAGGAGAGAGACGGGAGGAGGAAGAGAGCAAATTTCAGAAAAAGGGGGGAGGAGAAAAGAGGGGAGACAGCCCAGAGGGGGCTGGGGGGGACCGCGGAGTCTGGGGAAGGAGGAGGAGTGTGATGAGAGAGGGGCCTCCATGTGACCTTCCGCTGGAGGGGACAGAAAAGGGTCTCAGAGAGTTTTGTCCTGTGTCTGGCATCGTGTTGTGGCATTTCTGAGTCTCTAGTCTCTAGGCAAGTTTTAAAACTGCTTTTCAGACAGAAAGTTTCAATGTTGGACGCATTTATCTGAACGAGACGCTGATGGGGTCAGGAGTGGACACCAGGAGGCAGCCTGGCCGAATGGGCGGGACAGGAAGACAAAAGGGACCTTTGGACAAGGGGACAGGGTGGTGGGGACCCCCAATCAGGCCAGGTGCGGGGAGGGAGGGAGGAAGGTCTGAGGAAAGTGGCCCAGGGAGGGGGCACCACACTGAGCTCAGCTCCAGGGAGAAGGCACTTTGTTCCAAGGCCAGGCCTCCCTGGGGGGGGGGGGGGGGGAGCGGGGACCTTCTCAAGGAAGCTGCTCACCGGAACCCAGAGGCTCCTGACCCAGGGGTCGGTGCCCACCTGACTGAGCTCTGACTCCACGAGGGGCAGGAGGAAGGGGCAAACGTGGGGATGGCGGAGGGGAGGACTCGGACTGCCCCCCGTTCCCCCAAGGGCACTCATGAAGGTGTTTCGGGCCGTCCCCGAACCAAGCAGCCGGTGGCCCTCACCTCGTCGGTGTCGTCGGGAAAGTAGACCTTGTGGAATATCTGGGTGGTTTTGTGCTGGATGGCCTCCACCTCCACCAGGTGTGGGGGGTACTTCCGGGACCCATTTCTAAAAGCCGGGGGTGAAGGGGACACAGTCAGGGGCCAGCTGGCGCATGACGCGAGGAACCGAGGGAGCTTTTGGAGACGGAACGCGCACTTCAATCCCCGTCCATCCGTCTTACCAGGTGACAGTCACGAAACCTCTCAGAGCCTCCAGTTGCCCATCTGTACAATGGGCTAGCAGTGCCCACCGCATAGGGCTAGGAGGGACCGAATGAAGGGAAGGGTGCAGGTGGGCTTTTCAGAGTATGAAGTGCGGTCAGGCGTCTGCCTCCCTGACAGACTTGAAGGCATGAGCCAAGCCCTTCTGAGCAACCAGACTCAACTGGGTTCGAACGGGCACTGGGTGCTGCAACCTTTGTTGATCTGACCGCTGTAGTGCCCCAGGGATAGTCCCAATTGCTGTGGTCATTTCCTCACCCCAAGGGGGCTCGCCCTACAAACCTGGTGTGGCCGGGAGCCCATCCCAATGCCTGCCCCCCAGCTCTGTGCCATTGCCTCTGCCCCTGGGGCTGCTGTACCTCAAGGCTTTCTGGAGCCGCTGCAGGCAGTCGATGGCGAGGGGGCAGTGCTTCCGGGACTGCAGGAAGCGCTGCACGTGGGGCAGGAGGATGTTGCTGGGGGGGAAGAGGCCCGTGCACAGCCAGAGCAGCTCCCAGCCCCGCTCCTCGCTGTACCTGCAGGAAGAGGGGTGGTGTCCAGCCGGGTACCACGGCCCCACCACGGAGTCTGAGCACCACCCGGGCTGCACACCCCTCAGCTCCTCACCACAGCAGCACACGCCTGGCCTGACCTCCACCCCTGTCAGAAGAGAACCAATGGACCCACCTCCCTGACAGCTCAATCCAATTAGTGCTACTCAAAGTGTAGTCAGCTGAACCATGAGGGGCCAGTGACAGCCACAGGGAGATAAGATGCTCATGCCAGAATGAAAATCAGCTGTGTCACCAAGTACTTTGGTTCAACTAAGATTTATTTTTTTCAGCAAGACTTTCCTATGAAGGAAGAAGTGTGTGATTTGTTCTGGCAGAAGCTCTCCTACTCTTTGAATAGCGCTAAGTTAGAACAGCCGCCGGGCTCCCTCAGACACCATTCTGAGCTCCTGTGTCTGACAGGGGGGAATCTTGGAGGGCTCCTAGGAGGAGGTGGCATTTGGTCTAGGCCAGTGGTCGGCAAACTCATTAGTCAACAGAGCCAAATATCAACAGTACAACGGTTGAAATTTCTTTTGAGAGCCAAATTTTTTAAACTTAAACTATATAGGTAGGTACATTGTTATTAACTTAATTAGGGTACTCCTAAGGCTTAGGAAGAGCCACACTCAAGGGGCCAAAGAGCCACATGTGGCTCGCGAGCCCCAGTTTCCCGACCACGGGTCTAGGCTTTGAAGGATGAGAAAAATTCTGAGATGCGAAGGAGATGAAAAGTTTTCCAGGCTGTGGTTATGGCACGTACAGAGGTTTGTCAGTGTGAAGAGATCTGATGTATGGCTCTTGAGAAAGAGTTGTAGAGAGTGACACCGCTGGGGAGGGAGTCGGGGGTCTGGGCATAAGGGGAGATGGTAGGGCTTCTCTCAGGCTCTGAGACTAACGTGCCCGACCGCCCATGCCTGCAGCTGTATGGCCCAGCAGGGGAAGAAGGTGATACCCTCTGGGACCCAGCACCTTTAGCCCATGAGCGTTTTAAGCCAGAGCTTCCAACTGACACCTAGCCCAGCCCGAACCAGAGATGGGACACTTGCTCATGAGCTGACCCTGCAGCTGACAGCAGAGTCTGGGCTGGGCAGGAGGATCCAGAGGAGGCTCAAGCAGGGAGTGGCAGGAGCTAGGCCAGTGGTTCTCAACCTTCCTAATGCCGCGACCCTTTAATACAGTTCCTCATGTTGTGGTGACCCCCAGTGTCATTGTTACAAATGGAACATAATTAAAGCATAGTGATTAATCACAAAAACAATATGTAGTTATATATGTGTTTTCCGATGGTCTTAGGCGACCCCCGTGAAAGGGTCGTTCGACCCCCAAAGGGGTCGCGACCCACAGGTTGAGAACCGCTGTGCTAGGAGGAGCTGGGCCTGTTAAACTTGGGGAAGGACAGGCTCAGAGGGCACAGCCGCACCTCTTGGTTCTTGACCCCCCTGAGGGGGAGGTAGGACATGAGCCTGAGGGTGGCGCCCCGCCCTGAGGGAGGGAGCTCCCCATCACAGTGGGTGCATGACCTTTAGGATGCCCTGCAGCTGGAGCACTAGGGATGGGCCTGCCCCTTTACCTGCCCACAGCCCCAGGCTCACCTGATGTGGTTGTCGGTCAGCTGCTTCAGGATCTGCACGTATACCTCGTCCTTGAGGGGCTCGGCCTTCAGGGCTCCCTCAAAGATCTGGTCGGTGAGCTCGTTGACGGAGCGCATCCTCTTGGATGGGTAGTCGCCCATGTACTTGAGCACGGCTGCGGGGGGCGGGGGGAGGGCGTCAAGGAAGGGCTTGTGGCCGCGGGGGCGGCCCTGGGCCCCAGACTACGCACTTAGGAAATGGGCATCGCTTTCCCACCCTGCTGTCCTTGTCCACCGCCCACCCTCCCTCCTCAACTCCTGCGGCCGCCTCCTTAGGCCCCCAGTCCTCTATCCGAAGTGCTCGCAGCACCAGGAGGCACGGTCCAACTCACTAATCTGTGCCAGCCCTGCCCAGGGGCCCCCATGGCCTCAGGACACAGTCCAGGCCTCTTCGCAGGACTGGAACCCTCCGTGAGCCAGCCCACATCTTGAGAGTCCCTTCTTGGACCTGCCCGCCAGCTGTGTCCTGGAACACCTGCTCTGTTCTGCCTCGGGGCCTTGGTGCAGGCTGCTCCCTGTGTCTGGAACACTCCCCACCTGTCTCCCCTTTGGCTAAGAAAGTCCTACTCAGTTTTCAGGTATCAGCCAAGAAACCACTTCCTCCAGGAAGCCCTCCCTGCCCTCCTCCAAGGCTGGGTCAGGTCACTGCACTGCCAACCCCATCACAGCACTGATCCCGGTCAGCATGTCTCCCCTGAGGCCCGGGACTGGGTCTGGTCACCACTGTGTCTCGATGCCTGGCCCAGCACATGGCAACAGTACTGTCAACTGAATAACAGGCAGAAGAGACGATCGTGCGGTGGCTCCTTGCACACTGTAAGGTGCCGGCACATGGATGGAGGTGCTCCATCAGCATCCCGCCACATCTGCCCAGTACCCAACTGAACCCCCGAGGGAAGCAGGTGTCTAGATGGAAACCCTGCCCTGCGGTCCCCTCCCTGCGCCCCACCCCGTCGGTGCGGATACCGATGAAGGCCATGCAGGCCTCCTGCGAGAGCTCCTCGCTGCCCAGGATCTTCTTGAGCAGTGCCTGCTTCAGCGGCTCCCGCGTGTGGCTCCACAGCCGGTCCTTCCCTCGGGCCTTGGACACCATCACACGGCTCAGGGTGTGCTTGGGTGGGGGCCTGGCAGGCACAGGGACAGTCAGCGCTAACAGGCACCAAGCTGTGAGACCCACCCCCATCCAGCCCCATCGCTGGAGGTCAGGGGTCAGGAACAGGCCCTGCTCTTCCCTGCGGCCCTGTGACCCGGGGCAGTGCCAGCCTCGCCTTCTCTGCTGGAAAATGAAGGTTCTGACATCTGTGCCCAGACAGCCCTGCCCCTCCCACCTCCTCTCTCCTCTCCTCTCTGCTCCGCCCTGGCACGGGCTCTTCCCGAGTCACCCCTACACAGCTCAGCGAGAGGCCACCTCCTCCAGGAAGCCTCGCCTCTGCCCCAGCAGCCCCGCCACCTGCTGGGTACACAGAGTCACAGCTCCTGCTTGTGTGCCCACCTCCCCACCAGGACTGCGAGTCATGAGTGCCCAGGATCCCGCCTGGGGTGGCACAGTCACCTTCTCTCAGATGAAGGAAGGATAAGATGACACATAGAAGGGTCATCTCGAGGACAAAAACGGTCCCCTGCTCCCTCTGACCCAGACCCTGCTCAGAGGTGAGGTTGCTTTGTGATGCCCCCACCAGAGCCTCAGAAGCCTGCTGTTTGCCAGGCCCCTCTCCAGGTCCCTGCCCGGCCCCTCTCCCCCTTCTCCTGCCCGGTCACCTGAAGTAGTCATAGGAGAACTCCTCTAGGGTGTAGGGCTTGGCGCGCACCTCAGGCTCCGGCGCTCGCAGCTGCAAGAGCCGGATCACATCCTGCCGCTGGTCAGGGGTCATGGTGACCAGGGCCTAGAGACCAAGAGGTGGGGCTGAGGTCAGCTCTCCACCTGGGGCCCTGGGATCCACTCGACAAAACCCAGAGCCCTCACAGGGGGGGAGGGGGACAGGGAGACTGTTACTCAGGGACTCAGGGGGCCCTGTGCCCATTCTCAGCCTGGCAGCCCCTCTGCTCCTTGCATCTCTGAAGCTGCTACTGCCTCCAGGCTGCTGGGCTCAGGACCCTTCCCTCGGTGCCCTGGGTCTGAACCCAGTCGGGTCAGTCAGAAAGGCCGGACAGGGCGGGAGGGAACAGTGAGAACTGCTCAGGGAGCTGCTTGGAGAAGCTGAGCTCTGAGTTCTCAGTGCTGCGCGCAAGTGGAGTCCAAAGAAGCAGGGCCTCCCTCCCCAGCTCTGCCCCCACTGCCCTTCCGGTCAGAGCCAGGTGCCGTCCTGCCCCCTCTCCTCCCCCCTGCCCCTGGGCACTTCCTCACTGAGGCACTCTCAGGCCCCTCTCCAGGCGTGACAGCTGCCCCAGCTTTAAGTCTGTGGTCCCAGAGGACCCCCAGCTCGTCTTCACGGAGCTGCAGGCCAGGTGTCTATTGTCATCCCTCCCTCAGACGTGGAAAGACGATAAGGAGGGGTTCAGGGGCGCCGTCCACATACCACGATCTCCCGCAGCGGCATGGTGACCGTGGGCATGACATACACGCAGTCGGTGGGGAAGTCCCCACGCTGCTTGGTCCGCTCGTTGATGCCGTTGGCCCAGCCGGAGTTCATGACCTGCTCTCCCGTGTCGTGGTCCAGGATGATGAGGTCTCCCTTCGCGAAGCTGAGGAAGCCCGACTCCTCGCCCGCTGGGAGGCCGTGGTGAGAGGGGCCGCATGGGGGCAGAGGGAGACTCTGGGTTAAAACATCTTTCTTTCTCCTCACACGGACAACCTGAGACCCTGTCATGTCTGCTCACTAGCCACCCCGCCTCCACCTTGCCATTGCCCTCCACGCAGACATGGCCATCAGAGTGGCCAGTCTCCTGCTCCAACGCCTTCTGTGGCTCCCCAATGCCCTTAGCAGAAAGCCCACACTCCCTGACATGCTCGTAAGGCCTGTCGGGGGCTGCCTTCCTGACATCTTCCACCTCCAGGCCCCTTCCTCTCCCTCCCCCATTCCAGCCAAACCAAACTCTGCAGATCCCAGACATGTACCTTCTCCACCCCTGTGCTTGGCCTGTGATCTGCTCTCTGCCTCAAACATTCACACCCGTGTTTGTCCCCATACCCCAGGCTGCCTGGGGCCGCTCTTCTGGGGTCCCACAGCCACTGGCTTCCCTGGTCACTGCACTGTCTGCCCTGCTCCTGCCCCTGCCCCTGCCCCTGCCCCCATTGAGGGCGGGGTCAGGGCCCACTGCCCCTCTGTCTTTCCACTGCTCTGCCCAGGGCCTAGGAGGCTCAGGATGCTCAGTGAGGTGCTACTTCTGTCATCATCTGAAGATGGGGGTATTTGGAGACACCGAGGAGGAACCCCTACTCCCCTGGAGGAGGTGCCAGGGGTAAGTATTCAAGACCAGGAAGGGAGGGAGAGAGGGAGAGAGTCCCCACAGAGCGCAGACAGGAGGCAGAGTTCGGCTCTTTGTTCAGTCGGAGCCAAGAGTATCTGGGGAAGGAGGGGTAACAGGCCAGGCCAAGGCCAAGGCCAAGGGGGGTGACCTGCTTGATGCCCCTGACCCCGGTGCCTGGCAGCCCATGCCAGGAGCCACTCACCAGGGTTGGGGTTGTCCTGTAGGGCCACCACGTACTTAGACCTCTTCCGGAGCCCCTCCAGAAAGGTGACCACGAGGTCACGGATGTCCTCGGCGTTGCTGGAGGTGAAGGTATACTCATCCCCCTTGATGGTGGCCAGCGTGAAGCTGGGGGCTGTGAGTTTGGCTCCCCTGCAGGACCAACACGGAGAACAGGGCCCCGCCGGGGTCAGTCCTGCCCAGCCCGGGTGACACGAAGCGCAGCCCAGTTCAGAGCAGCCCAGCGAGAGCAAGACGCGGCACTCCCTGAAGAGACCAAGGCCAGCGCAGTCAGGCTTGGCCCGGCCAGGGAGAGGCTGGCCTAGCCAGGGTGAGGCGCCGCCCAGGTCTCACACGGCTCAGCCTGCGTCAGACGTGGCCGGCCTGCAGCAGCCCAGCCCATGTCCCTTTTGTTGTCTAATTCCTACTCAGCCTTTAGTCTCAGCCCAGATACCCCTTCCTCCAGGAAGCCTTCCTTGCCCTCCCACAGCCCTCATGACCCTCATCCTGCTTTACCATGACCTGCTCAATATCCATCTCCCCTCTCGCCTGAAGCTTCAAAGGGGGAGGACTATCCAGTCACCACTGCATCCTGTGTGCCTGGCACATGCCTGCTCAGAGCTGGCCAGGCCCAACCCTGCCCACAGCGACACAGCCCAGAGAACGCCAGTCTATTCCAGGAGCCCATCTGTCTGTCTGTGTGTCCCTCTGCCCCTCCTCAGTTCGGACAGAGCTGAATCAGGACCCTGTCGGGTCTTTGCGCAGCTTCGACAACTCCCTGCTCTGCAGGAAGCGGGGTGCGGGGTGGGACTGACCTGCTGCTGGACACGGCCATGATCTCGGGGAAGGACAGCTCCAGGAGCACCTGCTCCTGCTCATCCACGAAGTAGACACCCGTCCAGTTGACGGCCACGATGACGTCGTTTTTGGGGAGGCTGGGGCCTGGGGCAGAGACCGAGGCTCTGAGAGGGAGGCCTCCCCTCTCCTGGGCCCAGCCCTGCCCAATCCTCCCAACCACCAGGGCAGAGGGTATATTGCCTTCCATTTTACAGAAATGGGAACTGAGCCCCAGACCATGGCCTCCCACGGCCAAAGCCCCGCGTGCGGTGGGGGAGGTGCTGGGACCAGGGCCCTGGGTGTGAGTAGTGCCACGGGTCTTCGTGCAGCTGCGGACAAGTCCCGCCCTGCGGTGAGGCGGGGTGCGGGTGGGGCTTGGACTCACCGAGCCCCAAGGCTCCCTCCAGCCTGACAACTGGTGGTTCTGTGAAGCCCGAGGCCTGGCATGGAGCAGGTGCCCCCAGATGACACCCCCAGGACGGCTGAGCTAATGGAAGTGAGCAGGTGGCCACATCCACTCTCAGCTTCATGGAGTCAGCCAGCCCCTGCTCTGGGCCACCCTCTCCTGTAGGTGCTCTAATGATCTCCATGCCCATCCAGTTGTTCAACCCACTGTGCCGCTGAGCACCTACTGTGTGCCACAGAGCCCAACTGGACTGTGGGAGGTGGGACCCACTCAGCGCACTGGCCTGGAGAGACCCGCAGCCCCGCAGGCAGGAGCCTGGCTGACTGGGGCACCTGTTTCCGGCCTCGCCCTATTGTGGCCGCAGTGAGGGTGGAAGAGGGCATGGAGGCAGGAGGGCTGCGGGTACCTGAGAATTTGTAGGCTTCGTAAAACCTGGAGAAGAGCAAGGGCCACTTGAAGCGGGCGTAATTGACCACGTCCTCCTTGACCTTCTGGGAATCAGTTCTCCTCTGGGCATAAATCCCCTGGAGGGGGACAGACCAGGACAGGGGACAAAGGGACAGACCAGGACAGGGGACAAAAGACGTCACGTGTGCTCTGCCCGGAACTCACATGTCCCTGTCCCCAGGCCAGGAGTGGCCCAGGGCTGCGGTGCCCTCCTGTGCATCATGGCCTCACCCATCCCATCAGCCCCAGCCACCCGTCACCTGCCCTCCCCTGACTCCATCGATGTTACACTTGCTAGGGAAGCGAGGGTCCCGCCTGCGGGGAGCTCCCAATGCACTCGAGTGACAGAAAAGCCCCCGGCTGCAGCCAGGGCAGGTGCAGGGAATGGACGGGCCAGCAGCCGATGGGGGTGAGGGGTGATGGAGAGGAGGTGGCCAAGGAGAGAGACAGAGGGATGGAGGGAGAACAGTGTCTTTCCTGGAGGGGAGGGAGGGCGTCAGTGCTGAGCCCAGCCTAGATGTGGAGGGGGTGCAGGGGGCATCAGGGGGAGGCTGGGTGGAAAGTGGCGAGGGCCTGAGAGACCGTTGGTCTGTGAAGCCCTCTGGCAACTGTGTGCAAAGGTAATTCTGCTCTTATACAACCAGGGCCTGGAGGTGGGGAGGCCTGGGGTCCCCTCCAGCAGCCAGGGTTCCCCACCCGCTCCCCAGCAGGCCACCCCGCTCTACTTGGGCAGCCCCTTCGCCTGACAGGGAGCTACTCAGGGCTGGTTATGGGCCTGGGGCTAGGGGGCCTGTCCCTAAAGCTCCCCAGGCAGGAAGGTGGGCCAGGGCTCCCGCAGGCAGGACGGAGGGTGCCCTTCCTGGGAGCTCCCCAACACGCACCAGCGCCCCTGAGCTGCAGCTCTAGAGAGCACCTGTGTAAGGCCAGGACGGGACCCCCACCAGCCCTGCACCCGGCTTTCCTCATGGGCCACAGGGCTGGATGTGAGCCATCTCTGTATCCCTGGAACCCAGGCCAGAGCGGATGACAGAGACAGACGAGAACCGATGTGCACAGTGGAGGAAGGCAGGTGGCTGGGAAGCAGGAGGCCAAGGGTGCCAGCCTGTCCCCTGCAGCCTGTGGGCGGACGTGTCAGGTGAGAGCTGTGATGTCTTTGATCCCCCAGGTGCTACTTCCTGGCCTCGACCACCAGAGAGCCCCCCTCTTCCCAGAGCCTCCCCAGCCCCCCTACCTTCTTGTGAGCAGCAATGGCCAGCTGGGCCCACTTCTCGAGCGTCTTCAGGGGCGTGATCTCGCGGTCAGGGATGTAGGTGGGCACGAGGTTTAGGAGGCGCTCCAGAATCATCTCGGAGCCGTAGTCCACAAAGTACTGCTGGGAGGCCAGCTCGGCCAGGTCGTCCTCCTGAGGTGGGGTTGGGGTGTGTGCGGAGACCTCATTCACACACCCTCCGGGAAGCCCTTGCCCATGACCGAAGCCCGGGGCCCTGCCTCCTGGGCCCTCAGCCCCTGGCCTTTGCACCCTGAGCTCTCACCGATTCACCAGGAGAGCTTGTCTGGTTGGTGGAACCATGAGTTCTTGAGGGCAGGGCCACATTCTTGCCTTCTCCTGGGTCCTCTCAGCACCAGAGGTACCGAGCTGACCCAGAGGGACCAGCCAGCCCATTGGTCATGGGTCAGCCACTACATCCTCAACCCAGTAAGATAACTGGGGCTGGCAAACACCAGAACAGGCAGGGACTGCCCTGGAGAGTGGGGGACCTGATACCGCTGGAGACAGCAAGTGAAGGGAGTGTGTCACCGTTACCAACTCCATCACCATCACCATCACACCCCCAGGACAGTCAGAGTATTGAACAACCCATAGGCTACAGTGCAGAGGCTCCAGAGAGCCAGCTGGGCACTGGGCAGTTGCCCCTTCTCTGCCCATGGTTGGTGCATGGCAGCACCCGTGATGCCTGCCTGGGGTTCCCCAGGCTCTGGCAGCAGGGGCAGCAAAGAAAGGCTCTTGGGAGCTTCAGAGGCAATGGATATTTCCCAACTAGTTCAAAGTATTTCAGGATTTTAGCGGTGGACACGGCTGTCCTGATACCTCCTTCCTGAACATCAACTCACCACCACCATCAGCAACACCATCATCATCGTCACTACCCTCACACCTACCCCTACACCATCACTACTTCTACCGTCGCCACCACCAACCGTCCCCTTCATTTCCACCATCTCCATCCTCCTCCCTCCATCATAATCACCAACGGAATCACAGGTACCATGAGAGCCGTCATCACCATCATCAAAAACAAAACAACCACACCGCTCCTGTCCACAGAAGGAGATAGAAGGTTCCACGTGTGCAAACTCTGTTCTCATGAGTGGATCTCTTGATCCTTCAGAGTGGAGCTTCCTAGACTAACTCAGCACAGCAAGCGTGAAGCAGCCACCACAGAGGTGCGGGAGCCTCCCACTGGCAGAGTCCGGGCTGTGCTTCAAAGCCCTGGCTGCTGTGGGCAGCGTTACCTCCGGGAGGAGCGAGGAGCATGCCCGCCCTCCGTCAGGCTAACCTCCGCATTAGCTAGTGGCGGATCCCAGACAGTAAACACTCAGCCCGAATTCGAATTCAGAAAACAGGCAGCCGCGAGCCAAGCAAGATCAGCCGGGAGACTCGGAAGATTCGCTCGCACTCACCTTCTCACACCTGTACTCCCCAAACTTGACGCCTCGTACCACCTGCTGGTAGATGAGATTGGTGGCCACGTTGTCTTCTGAGGGGTTGTGCCAGGGTGTGAAGACCTCTTTGCGGAAGAAGAGCCGCCATGGGGCATTGCGCTCCTGGGCACCCTGCTCCTTGGCATACTGCTCACACTGGGAGATGGCATCCATGACGTGGTCACTGCCGCTGCCCAGGGAGGACACCTGTAGGCAGAGGTCACCCAGTGGGAAGGTGAGCCAGCAGGAAGGACTACAAAGAGCCACCAACTGTGCCAACTGCTCTCGGGTGCCAAACCGAGGCTCAGAGAGAAGCAGGGAGGTGCCCAGGTCACTCTGGAGGCAGGCCAGCACAGGACCCCTGGGCCCCAGGCATGGGCTCTGAGCCAGCACAGCCACGGGAGCTCCCATTTCCTAGAGCAAGCCTTTTGGGAAACTCGGATGCACAAACGGCCCCTGAAAACACAAGAGTATCCATCTGTACAGCAGAAAAATCCAGATAAATTGTGTTGGACACGTGGTTCCGTCCCGGACCTGCAGGGTGGGGGCACCTCCGCTGGGTGTGATGTTGCTGGGTGTGGAGGTAAAATCAGCCATCCCCAGGCCCAGCGCCACAGAGAAGGCTCCTGCCTAGACGTGGCATTGGCCATTAAGAGTGAAAAGAAACGGCCACAGCAACCTGATGAGGAGTTATATCCGCATTTTAGGTGAGAAAATGAATCTCGGAGAGCCGCGTGGCTGCAGGACCCGGCAGCCTGTCTCCGGCACCGGGGGGCGGGGGGGTGGGGGACTGACGCGGCCTTGCTACATATGACTGAAGTGAGTTCTGGGTTTCAACACTGTTCTGTTGGACTTTTCTTTAGGGGCTTAAGAGGGCTCCGCAATCCTAAAGAATTGGCGGGAGCTAGTTACCACCAGCTAACAGAGAACCAGGGCCCTGGAAGTAAGTTACTGTGCAAGGTGGCCAGTAGGTGGCAGCACTGAGCCGGAAACCTGTGGGCAGCCCCGGGCGGAGCTGCTACAGGGCTGGCCATACCTTATCAAACAGGGCAATGTAGAGGGAGAACCCGAAGCGGTCCTTGAGGGAGATCTTGTCGGCCAGCGCGTTGCAGAGCTCCTTGGCCGTGGTGGCCGAGTCCGTCAGCAGGGTCTTGGTGGTCCCATCCATGAATGTCACAGGCAACATAATGGGCTTCTTGGACTTGGTGGCCTGAAAGTGACCAAGGAGCGTTGGTGGGGATCCTTTCACTTCAGACCACCTGGCCCCTCTGGGCTCCTGGCTCCCTGCTGCCTAGGAGGTTGGAGTTTCCCCCAAGGCCCCCAGACCCCAGCATCTCACCCAGTCATTGTATGTCCCGGGTCACAGGTCCCCAGGGAGCCCTGCTGTGCTCCCCAACTCGATGGCAACATTAGGGCCCCTGAGCCAGTCCCTGGGGCTGGGAGGTTAGGCACTGCCACACACCAGGGGCTTCTGCCCTCATGTCCCAAACCCTCACAGGACCCTGTGACACGAGTACCGTTGCAGCCAATGAAGCCACTGAGGCGCAGTGGGAAGCCCTGCCTGAATCACTTTGACCATGAAGCCAACGGATGGAGTCGCTCATCGGCTGGGGGTTCTGTTCCAATAGGCCTGGGCTTCCAGAACTTAAGGGTGAGGAGCCCAGAATCCCAAAGCGGGGACTTTTCTGGGCACCGGAGACACGTACACACACACACACACACACACACACACACACACACACACACACGTGCGCGCGCACACGCACACACTCACACACACGCACGTGCGCACGCCTGGTGGGGGGGTGCACCTGCAGCTCCAGCCAGCTGGGCGGCTGTGTCCGTGTCCCGTTGACGAAGGTCCTCCGGAGCCGCTCCTCACAGTACGGGGCGTAGCCAGGCGGTCCCCCGTGGATGAAGTTCCGCAGGAACTGCAGACGAGGACCAGCTGAGGGCCCCACTCTGGCCTCCCGCCCGGGCCATCAGAGCAGCCTCGCTGGGTCTCCTGCCTCCAATCCCTCCACCCACGCTCAGGACCTGCTTTCCAAGGCGTGTCTCCCCCGGCCCTCCCGTGCCTTCCATGGCTCCCCGCTGCCCTCAGAATGAAGTCCACATACATCATCTTGGCAACAGGGCCACCACCCCCCAGACCTGTCAAGTCTCAGCCATGCCTCTTGCCTCACCCCACACACTGTACCCCCTCTGCACCTAGCTTAACTGCTCCTCCTCCTCCAGGCCCCTCCCTGACGAGTGCTTCCCTCTTCACAGCACTGGCCGCCAGGCTGTCCCCGGTTCTGTCTGTCCCCAGCACCCAGGGCCTGGCACCAAGGAGCCGGCAAGGAAGAGGCCTGAGAGGAACTAAAGCACCTGCTCGAACACAGTATGGAGAGGGGCCCGAGATGCTGTCACACTCAGCCTCCTCACACACAAAACTGGTTGAGGGGAGAACGGCGTGAAGTTCTGGGTGCCTGGGCGGCGGGGACAGGAAGACGGGCCTGGTAGCCGCTGTGAGGCCCCATGAGATGATGCGGGCAGGGCCTCACCCCTCGGCGCTCCGTCCCCTGCTCTCTCCCAGCTCCCCTTCCCGCCCAGGAGTCCAGGCGCCCGCCCTACCTTCACGAACTTCTCAGAGGGGGCGAAGCAGCCCACACAGAGAGACATGAGGATCCAGCCCCGGGCGTAGCTGCTCTTGGAGGGGTTGTGGGTGAGCTGCTTGCTGATCTGGCAGTAGATCTCATCCCTGGGCACGTGGGGAGGCAGGAAGGGAGACGGCTCAGAGGAAAGTCCCCAGCAGGTGGGACACCCAGGCCTTCCTCTGCTACTTGACCAAGACCATCCAAGAAGAGGCAGAGAGGGGCCGGGTGAGGACGGCCGGGCCCAGGCCTGGGGAAGCGGGTCTGCTTTGGAGACGGGCTCACCAGGCACGGAGCCCTTCCTAACGCCAGTCAGACCCACGGACAGTCCCCGTGATCCTGAGGGGGGGGCACATATCCTGCTCTGGGGCACAGCGGCCACAGCCACTGGTGACCACTCTGATGAGGTGCGCAGGCCCCGCCCCAGCCTCGTCCCTCACCAGCTGGGTGGCCGAGGCAGGAGAGTTCACCTTTCTGAGCCCAGCCCACGGTCATGAGAGCAGGTGCAATTGCTACTAATGGCAACTGGCAGAACAGAAGCAGCAAAAACATCTGGGGACTCTCTCTGTGGGGCGGAATGAGCAACTTTGACCTTCTCTCAATACATCTCTGTAACGTTAGAATATTCAAGTGGTCGGGTATTGCTTTTGTAATCAGATGACAGCAATGAAGGTGGGCTTTTGCTTTCATTTCAAAGGGAAACGGTAGTACCTTCCTTACAGGACTGCTGTGCAGAAAATGAGCCGAGGCTTACAAGGCACCTAGCACAGAACCCTCAGTCACCACCACCTGTCACTGCTGGCTGCGGCTGAGACCACTCACTGCCTGCCTGCTCAGGGCCAAGTGCCAGCTGCGGTGATAATGTGGCCACCAGGGGGCGCCCGCGGCTCTTTCCCTCTCAGAAAGGCAGGCCGAGGTGGAAAGGGGAGACGACCTAATTCATTCAGTGGCTCCCAATTTTGAGAGTTAACCAACCAATGCAACTTCAAAATAAATTCTGGACGCTGCTCACTCTTCATCATGACAAATAAGGACATTTAAAACACACCACACACACACAACCTGCCCATTATCTAGGTCACAATTATTTCATACAACAAAGGTAATTTTCATATTCAAAAAGGAGGAAGGCTGAAGTCTCAGAACAAAGAACAGGCCTCCAAATAAATCAAATTTAGTTTTAGAAACACCCTTATCTTTTCCATCTTGTCAGGAACCAATGAAAACTTTATCACCGGCAGCTGGGAGTCCTTGACCCCCATCACTTTATGGACCTACGGGGACACCTGGACCGAGAAAAGGGAAGGACCAGCTGTGGTCCTTCGGGGAGTCAATATCCCAGCCTCCGACTCTTGCCCGGGGCTCTGGCCACTGTGTTCTCTGGAAGTAACCACTGTAGGTCTACTCTTGAGACAACTGGGCCACAAATTCTGCCCCTTTTCCCTGGAGGTGGGTGGCCCTGGGTCCTGTGACCATCTCTTCAATGGCCTGGAGGAGCACCGAGGAGGCCTGGAGGGAAGGCAGAAGGTCTGGGAGGCTAGTGACTCCCGGGGAAGTCTCTGCCCTCTCTGGACCTCAGTTTTCCTTTGGGTGAAATGGAGCTCACCCCCCATCCCCATCCCACCCTGCTGTCCTCCCAGCCAGCGGACACAGGCGCATGGGATCAGCTCTCCCGCCCGACTGTCCTGCGAGTTCTCAGAAAAGGCCCGTTTCCCCTCCACTGACCCAGCTGAGCTGATCCTGGGGACGCCTCCATCATCCCTCTCCTCCCCCAACCCCCAGGGACCTGAGGTGAGCCCCCCGGGCCTGGGCGGGGAAGGTGGCACTGCCAGGCATGAACTGGCAGGGATGCGGTTGAAGCAGGAGACGCATGTCAGGGCGTGATAACAACAGCTACCACTTACTGAGAGCCGCCCAGGTTACAACCTCCTGAGATTCATCTGCCCACAAGCCTCTGAGGCAGGTCCACTTATTACCGCCTCCCCCCCCGCCCCCCGCTTACAGAAGAAGAAACGAACTCTACCAAGGCCACGTGACCAGCAGGCCTGTTGGCTAAGGTGACAGAGCCACAGCTCAGCCACCAGCAGCCTTCCCAGGCCACACCCAGCACTGCCTCCCCAACAGCCACCCCTCCCTGCACCCCTCCCTGCACCCCTCCCTCGGGCGCTGACCGGAGCGCTGGCCGCAGGATGCCGTTGCCGATGACGAAGTGCAGCTTCTCCAGGTTGGAGGTGGGCCGGTCCTCCAGCATGCTGTTGCCCTGCACCGTGGACTCCCCGTCGTGCAGCCTCTTGGTCACCTGGGCCACAGGGAGGAGTGAGGGACCTGCCTCCTGCCTGAGTCTGCCTACCCTCCTTGCCCCCGCCCCCCACCCCCCGCCAAGAGCAGAATCCTGGGAGTGGCCAGAAGAGCTGGCTCCACCAGTCTTGCCCCCATCCTGCCCCACCCCACCCCATGCAGAACAGACGCTGGGTCCATGACCAGCCCACAGGCCGGGAGCACTGGCCTGCTGGCACCCACTTCTGAGGTTAAGGCTCCTCTGCAGCCTCCCTGACACCCCACCCGACCCCCTACCAGTCAGGACAGGGATCTGCTCCTCCAACTCTTGGCAGGACCCCTCTCTCTCCAGGGCTCCCACACAACTCTGACACCCAGAGCTTATCCCAGTTCCAACTCCCCCATCACCATCACCTGTCACCAATGCCCTGGCCCCTCTGTGTGAGCAACGCCCAGCCTGGGTTCTTCTCCCTGGTCTCACACAGCCCACAACCCCAGCCCTGCACCCTGCCCAGGTGAGGGGAGAGTGAGAGCTGAGCAGTGAGAACGTGCCCTCCAGACGGAAGGGGTGTGGGAGGTCCTCACATCTACAAACACCCACAGTTGTCGTCTTGCACTGCCCCCCCCCAGGGACCCACAGAGTGGGTGTCTCAGACACCCAACGGGAAAGGTGGGACTTGGATCTCGGGCTACACGACTGTGAGACTGGATTCGAGCCTCAGATGGGGAACAGGACAAGGACAGAGGCAAAGGCAGTGTGGAAGCCCCGAGGAGGAGCCTGGTGGCTGTAGAGGGGGCGCACGAGGCTTCCCGGAGGAGGCCACCCCCAGGCAGAGGAGAGGAGGGAGGAATTTAGGGAGAAGCACTGGTGTGTGCAAATGTAGGGGCACAGGGGGGCCAGCCCTGCGCTGTAACCGCCTGGGTTTGTGTTCGTCTGCCCTCCCAGCCTGAGCAACCTGGAGCGCAGGGCAGGGGTGGTTCTCGGAAAAGGCAAGGTGACTAACCAATGAGCGCAAACAAATCACAGTGTCGGTGCCCGTGGCACTCATCCCACAGAAAGGTCCTGAGATGAACGCTATGGCAGGGCACGTCCTCCCTCCCAGCTGCCTCTTCAGCCCTCCCGGCCTTCAGGTCCCCTCGTCCGGGAAGCCCTCCCCGACCTGACCCCCGCCTGACCTCACTGCCCTCTTCCCGTCTCCCCCATCCCCCCCTACGCTGTCCTGTCGCCTGCCGTCCCAGCGCCCTGAGGACAGGCAGCATGGACGCCCGCTCCCATCCCAGCGGGGCCCCCTGAGGCAGCCGGGGTCTGCGCTGACCTCCTCTGTCAGCTTCGACTTCTTCTTCAGGGTCAAGTGCACCAGCTTGTGCCGCATGCTGCTCTTCTTCTGCCCCTCGGGGAGCTGGGCCTGCAGGACAACGGGGGTCAGGGGTCAGGGTCAAGCGAGTGGGCCCAAGTAATGACCAGCGCAGTTGACCATGGGCTGTGGCTGGAGGAGTGTCTCACCTCCACACTAATGCGTAGGAGGCAAACCCCGCGTGACACCTCCACCCTCACCCCACACGGCCCCTACCACCACCAGACGGAAAACTGGGGCTGGGAAAGTATAGCGACCCGCCCTGTGACCCTCGGTGAGTCTCCATGGCTCCAGGCCTGACTATGAAGGCCGGCTGCTCCGCCAGGTGGCCTCGCTCACTCGTGGTCAACGCCTGACAGTTTACAAAACACTCAAACACTTGCTCCCAGGGGTAGACAGAGGAGAGCGTGGGTCTGGGGGGTGAGGCAGAGGCGAATTTTAGGATCCTCCTCTGCCAAGGACCCTGAGGCTAGGGAGACCGGACAGCCCTGCCCACTGGCCGGGAGGGACATGGCCTGGGCTCCCCCCCCCCCCCCCCCCGCTCCCCGCCCCCGGGCCTCACCTCGCCCTCGCCCTGCAGCGCCTGCAGCTCCCTCTTGTACGTCTTCTTGCCGAGGGTCTCGTAAATCTTGGTCATCACCGGGATCTTCTCGCTGCCGTCACTCATGGCCGTGTGGTACTTGGGCTCGGGGAGGTCCCCCATGAACCGGAGGATGGTGATCCACACGGCCAGGGCCGCCTGGGGGAGAGCATGGGAGTCAGAGAGCTCAGTGCAGGGTATCGCTACAGCCAGCAGCGTCCCCAGGGGCCGGGGAGGGGCTGGAGAAGCCCACAGGAGGCCACTGTGCTGAGGGCACTCAGGTGATCCTAGGACAGTGATGGCGAACCTATGACACGCGTGTCAGAGGTGACACGCGAACTCATCTTTTTGGTTGATTTTTCTTTGTTAAATGGCATTTAAATATATAAAATAAATATCAAAAATATAAGTCTTTGTTTTACTATGGTTGCAAATATCAAAAAATTTCTATATGTGACACAGCACCAGAGTTAAGTCAGGGTTTTTCAAAATGCTGACACGCGGAGCTCAAAAGATTCGCCATCACTGGCCTAGGATCTTGCCCAGGTCGCCTGACCCCAGGGTGGGGGTGGGCCGAGTCAGTCCTGGTCCCCGCCCACCAGGGACCTGCTCTCAGCACCCACAGCCCCAGCCCTCACCAGCTGGTCACCCTCATCGTCATGGTACAGCAGTGGCTGCTTGAGTGGCCGCCGGGTGTAGGTGTGCGTGGTCGTGCCCTGGAAGTAGGTGGCAGAGAACTTGGCGAATTTGTACTCTGAGAGGTCCTCCTCATCCTCGTCGGGCAGGGGCAGCGCCGCGTCCAGGTCCTCCTCCACCATCTCCCTCCGCCCGCGCTCCAGGTCCTGAGGAGAGGAGAGGGTCCCTGCTGTGGGGGCCACTCACCTGGCTTCAGCCCCCTCCTGCCCTGTGGGGCCAGCACTGCCTCCCCCAGGGGCTACTGTGCCGTCCTGTTCACGACTTAGAACCTGGCGCATGCGGAGAGCTCAGTGCATGAATGAATACAAGCTGGTGAGTGGCCCTGGAGAGGGACAGTGACTGACCGGGTGTGGCAGGCTGGCGGCTGGACAGGGCCTGGGCCCTGTGGCCCCCGACCCAGGTCATTGCTGCTGCCCTCTGCTCAGAGGGGACCAGGTGGTCTTCAACGCAGGGGGGCGCAGTCACCCCACTGAGGCCTGTCGCCAGCCCATTCCCGGCCTCGTACCTCAAAGCCACTGGGGGCCTGGCCCTCCTGGCCCGGCAGGCCGCCCGAAGTCCCCAGGAAGCCGAACATCTTGTCCACCATGTCGGAGTGATTGACGGGCTCGTGGCGGGCCCTCTCCATCTGCTCCAGGAGCTCCTTCTTCCGCCGGGCCTCCTCCTTCTCCTTCAGCTCCCGCTCCGCGTCCTCGCGGGCCAGCTGGGCCAGGCGCTCCTGGCGGGTGGGGGTGATGCAGAGGAGACAGCTTCAGAGAACAAGGCCTCCCTGGGGAGCCCCAGGGCGCCTGCAATCCCCCAGGCCACAGTCCGCCTCTCCCCCTGGGCCTCCTGGCCACTGGGAGGGACTGGCTTTGGGCTTCCCCACCCCGGGCCTCACTCCCATCAGCCCTCTGAGCCTCGTGCAGACAGATGCCCAGTCAGTAAGGCCACCTGCCCCCAGGGCTCAGCTGGAACGCCTCCCCCAGGAAGCCTGCTCAGGCCTCCCCAGCTGGAGGGCACCACACCATCCAAAACCCCATCGCGGTGGCTCGAGGCTGTAGCCAGCGCTTCCCACAGAAAGATCATGGGAGCCATGCATGGCGCCACTACGCTTCAAACAGTCACAGAAAGTAAGTGAAACCAACTTTAATCATATATTTTATTTAACCCAATTTTTCCAAAATACCATCTCAACATGTAATTAATATTTTAAAAATAGTTCCGAGATGGTTTATAGCCCTGTTTTTCTCACTGCCTTCAAAACTCGTGTGTACTTTATGCTGCCTGTGCTATGTCATTTCAAAAGCTCAGTCACCACAGGTGGCTGGTGGCCCATGCTGGGTGCTCTGCCCCCGGCTCAGGCTTTTAGGGAGGTGCTGTCTCCCAGCTAGAAAAGGTGCTCCTGAGGGCACGGACCCGCGCACTCTGGAGCCACAGCCCTCCCGCCTCTGTCCTGGGCCAGGACGGGCACCCAGGGCACACATGAAGGGGGGGAGTAGAGGACAGAGGCTGGCAGCCAGTGTCCGGGAGGCTGTCGGCCAGTGGATGGACAGCAAAGTGCTGGGACAGTCCCCGCTCACCTGATGCTTGCGCTCGGCCTCCTCCTTGGCCTTCTTGGCGCTCATCTCCTTCCGCAGCTTCTCCTCCTCCGCCAGCCGCATTTTCTCGGCCTCCAGACGCCGCCGGTACTGAGGGAAGGGAGAGCCGATGGGCACGAACCATGTGGAGCTGGCCCCGTGCTTCCTCCAGCTCTGCCCCACCCACCTGACTGAGGCCTGGGAGTGATTTGCCAAATCATTGGGCAGGTGGGGAAACTGAGGCACCTGAGACATTCCCCGGGTCACACGGCTCGGGGGCCGGGGAGTAGGTTTGACACCATTGATCCTCAAACCAAACCAGGTTCACCGGCACCTCCCAGAGATTTGTCCTTGGCTGGGAGAATGAGCATGAGGGGTCTGGTCCCAGTGTGGTCATTCCTCAGGGGAGACCCAGCCCTAGGTCTCAGCCAGCAATGGGGTGACGTGTCCCCCTGCGATGAGCACTCGCCCCTCACTGGCGGGCACTGCTCACCTCGGCCCGGAGGCGCCGGTGCAGCCTGCGGGCGATCATGCCCCGGGCGTAGGCCTGCACGGTGAGCACGGCCCAGAGGCGGTGGCGGAAGGCCTTGCGCACCAGGTAGGCCCGGCAGCGCGCCTGGAACTGGATGATGCGCCGGCGGGCCAGGCGGTACTGCTGGTGCAGCTTCCGGGAGCGGTGCAGGGCCTGCAGCCGCAGGAAGCCCAGCCGCATCTGCAAGGACAGCCCGCTCAGAGCCCTGGCCCCTCTCCCGCCGCGTGCCCCGCAGGAACACCCTGACCCCCTGGACCGGGGCTCCCGGAGGGAAGCTCTGCCTCCTCTCAGGCGGAAGGTTCCCAGGAGTGGCCTTGGCGCCCCATCCTCTGACCAGGAGCTGCTCTCCTTCCCGTCTGCCTCCCCAGCCCAACCCCAGGCTGCAGCCCAGTTGCTCCCCTGAGGTCAGTGGGACACCCCTGCTTCGGGCCCCCTCGGAGATCTCTAAGGACCTAGTGCTCACTCTCATCCAAACATTCCAGAAGAAAAACCTAAACATCGCTGACCCAGATGGGAAAAGGCACAAGAACCAGACTTGGACTTGGGGCTGGGAAAATGGCCAGGGCAGGATGGGGCAGTGGCAGGAGGCCAGGCGTCTGGGGCACAGGTACATCCTGCTGCTACGGCAGCCGGGCAGGTTCAAAGGCCTTGTGGGGCAGGAGCAGCCCCCCCGGGGAGGCTCACCAGCTCATAGTTCCTCCGGCAGTTGTGGCCCCGCCAGTGCCTCTGGATCAGGGTGGCAGCGTTCTTCAGCTTCAGGAAGTTGGACCTGAAACAGCAGGAGATCCTCAAAGCAGAGACGGGGTGCCCAGAGGCAGCAGGGTGCAGGCGGGGCTTGGAATCAGGACAGCAAGGCTAGTCCCAGCCCTGCGTCTCCTGGATCAATGACCTGGGGCAACAGGGTATCACCTCTCTGCCTCAACTTCCTCATCTGTGAAGTGGGTAGAATGATACCTGCCCTGCCTGCTCACAGGCTTGTCACATGAGCCCGTAAGGAGATTTTCCATGTTTATTGAATAAATAAATAAATAAATGTATGAATAATAAGTAAATAATCTTAAAGATGAAAATATTTGAACTGTGTGAACTTCACTCACTACTATCAGATTTCCCCATTTTATAGATGAGAAAACTGAGACTCGATGACGCTGGACTAGAGCCCACATTGTCTGGCTGAGTGAGCCCAATGCTGTTCCCCCGAACACTCTACATGACAGTCACCTGTGACCGGATGGAGGACAAAGAGGCCACAGGTCCAACAGCAGGTGTCTGCTGAATGTGGAAATACATGTAGGAGGAGTGAAAAATTAATACGGCCACGTGTGAATGAGCCAGCACACCAATGCCTGGAGCCACACAAGAGCAAGTGAGCAACTGTGGAAGGAAACAGTAGATGGGTGGGCAGGCACACAGATGAACAGACAGGTGGGTGGGTGGATGGATGGATGGATGGAGAGGAGGGAGTGACCAGATGAACTGTGGGATTTTTGTGGAGCCTGAATCGCACTCCAGAGTCAGTCCTGCTGATTTGTGAATTATCACAGCTATACACATGTCCCTTATTTGGAATTTATAAAATTTGTAATTTATAAAATCTCGAATTTCCTCTTTGAGAAATGTCATCAGGCATTTGAGATCACAGAGTGTCCACATGTGTGTGCCCCCTGAATCCACATGTGTGTGCCTGTGTAATCGTGTGTCTGTGTGCACCCATGAGCTGTGCAGCGTGTGCTCATGTCTAGGTGTGCACCTGGGTGTGCATGCGTATTTTTAGTGCTCCAGTTAGAGGAAAGAGGTGTGTGGGCTCCCATGGGGAGGGCTGGTCCCGGCGCGTACCTGTCTTTGAATCCCCGGATGACCTTCTGGAGGAGGATGACTCTGTCGGTGATGGCCTTGTCCCGCTCCACCTCCAGCAGCATGTCGTGGTGGTCCTGGGGGGCAGAGCTCCTGAGCAGCGGCCCCCCACGAATCCAAGGGAAGGCCCTCTCTTCCTTCCCTTGGATTCCAGGCCTGGGGCTTGCCTGGGCCTCACAGGCTCCCAGCCCTGCTCTGCTCCGTGGGGCAGCCTCTCCCAGCCACAGGACAGAGAGAGGTGCTGTGGCTGTTCCCAGGGTTCTGGGTGGGACAGATGGAGCGGGAGGAGCCGAATCCTACTGGATAGAGTCAGAGGGTGCGATGGGCACACACAGCAGCTTCATCCCGATGGCCTTGTCCGCCGACGCCGTGCCTTCCCCGATGTCTCTGTCATATCAGCCTCTGACCTGGGCCAAGCCACCCTCTGGGATCTTGGCAGCAGCCTCCTCACCAGTCTCCTGGCCTCTGTCGCTCCCCTTGGCCTCCCTAAGCAGGGACCCTCCTGAAACAACTCTCCGGTGATCTTACCGTGATGCCCATGACTCTCGGGGACAAGTCTGGTCTCCCCTGGCCCTCAGGCCCTCCATGATCCAGGCCCTGCCAAGTTCTCTAGGCCTGTCCCCTCCTCACCCCCACACCCCCACCCTTCACTCTGGTTAGGCAAAAATCTCATCATTCATTCAATGCCTTTAAAACTAATGTCTCCAGCCGAAACCGGTTTGGCTCAGTGGATAGAGTGTCGGCCTGTGGACTGAAAGGTCCCAGGTTCGATTCCGGTCAAGGGAATGTACCTGGGTTGCGGGCATATCCCTAGTAGGAGATGTGCAGGAGGCAGCTGATCGATGTTTCTCTCTCATCGATGTTTCTAACTCTCTATATCTCTCCCTTCCTCTCTGTAAAAAATCAATAAAATATATTTAAAAAAAACAAACAAACAAAAAAAAACACTAATGTCTCCATTGCCGGCCCCGTGCTAGGTGCTGGAGTGGGTCCTTGGCGAGCCAGGCAGACAGCCACCCCACCCCCACCCCGTGCTGAGTCTCTGTGGGGAGCCACATCCACCAGCTAATCACAGACCACATCTCCTGTGGCGAGAGCTCAGCACAGAGGAGCTGCCCAGCCATGCCTTTCTGAATGAGTGAACGAATGTGTGAACGAATGAATGCATTGATGGGAAGTGGACATTGAGACTGGAAGCCACTGCCGGTTGCTGAAGAGCCCAGAGAGGTGAGGCTGGGGACAGTGATGGCCCTCGGAGCTGCCGGCACTCGGTGCCATTGTGCTGCGTGCCCTCCCTCCCTTACCTACAGGGCCGGGCATCAGACCAACCCTGGCTGCAAGCCCAGGGCCTGACCTCGGCATCTCACTTCTTCTCTCTGAGCCTCTGAAATGGGCATAATGATCCTACCTCACTGGCTGCTGTGATGACTAAATAAGATCGTGGACAAAAAGCCCCACCGAGTCTGGGCAGTTGTGGGATGCAGGCCCGGTGCACACATTTTTCCGATGAGGAAATGAAGGCTCGGGGAGATGAAGGGACTGGACTGTGGCCCCGCAGCCAGGAAGGAATGACACTGGAGCCCGGGGCCCCCTCTGGCTCCGGGCTGGCTCCTTCCTTCCCTCCACCCAGATGTCCTGTGCAGCCCAGGCCCCACCCGGTACCAGAGGAAGGAGCCCTGCCCTGTGACCCCGAACGGCCAGAAAGCGAACGCGACGGAAATGGAAATGAGGAAGCCCACAGGCTGAGAGCTCACACTGGCCCTGGGGCAGCAGCCTGGCCACCACCAACAGCCAGCAAGCTCTGCTCCAAGGCCAGGACACCCCAGGACCTTGCTTCCTGCTCCCAGCTCAGGCGGCGGTGGGAGCCAGAGAGCTCCAGGTTTGTGCTCAGGGAGGGTAGGAACCAGGGACACTAGAGAGTGAGGGGGTGGCACCCACCAGAGCCTGGGGTGAGCCCTGCCTGGCAGGAAACCACAGTCGAGAAATCCCCCACCAGGCACATCCCATTTTATGGGGAAATGAGGCTCAGCAAGAGCCAGTGGCCTGCCCAGAGTCCCAGGGAAGACAGCCACGGGGTCCGCATTGAACCATGAGCCCACTTTGGTCTTCTACTTTCTCACCCAGGGTCAGTGCTCTGACCCCAACCCCAGGTCACAGCTGGGCTCAATACCAGTTGCCCCTCCCCTACCAAGAAGGCCTCATTTCCCACCCACACGCCCACTCGTCCTATCACAGATTGCAGGATGGGAGGATGCACAGACCCAGCCCTGACCCCGTCTGACGCCAGCTTCTCCAAAGAGGCCCCCTGGCGCCCGTTCCCACCGTGACAGGAGTCCACAGCCCCCAAGGCAGTCGGCTTGGAGCCTTTCTCACCTTCAGAAAGATCTTGGTTTTGCCAATCTGCCAGTCGTCGTGCGTGCCCAGCACAGCCTCAGCCATGCGCTGGCAGGTCCCCCGAAGGTCGTCCTGGGGGGCAGGGGCGCACCAGGGAATGGGCAGCGGGAAAGGCCACCTCTGTGCTCCTCCCACGCTGGGAGGCAGGGCTCTCGCTCCAGCTCCGTCCCAACTCACTGTGTGACGCAAGCAGGCCCTGCCTTCTCTGACCCTCCCTTCTCTCCTCAGCTCGGCAGGGTGCCTGCAGGACCCTCTCCCGCATCTGCCCGGCTGGAGAGGCTCAGTGGTTGAGCATCGACCCATGAACCAAGACGTCGCCGGTTCAAGTCCC
Organism: Myotis myotis; assembly: GCF_014108235.1. Classification (NCBI taxonomy): domain Eukaryota; kingdom Metazoa; phylum Chordata; class Mammalia; order Chiroptera; family Vespertilionidae; genus Myotis; species Myotis myotis. The sequence continues at coordinate 36,834,529 of NW_023416314.1, forward strand.
GGTCAGGGCACATGCCAGGGTTGTGGGGTGTGCAGGAGGCAGTTGATCAATGGTTCTTTCTCATCACTGATGTTTCTATCCCTCGCTCCCTCTCCCTTTCTCTCTCTAAAAAAAAATCAATAAAAAACATATTAAAAAAAAAAAAAACACCCCTCTCCCACATCTAACACCCACAGCCCACTTGGCAGCCCTGGTCTCATCCATTACACCCACCGGTGAAGTCCACGCACAGCAAGCACGGCCATCGAAGCCCTCGCTGCCCTCCTGACCCCAGTTTTCCCAGCCCCACCTCAGGAGGCAAGCGGCGTCACGCCCGGCACCCCGTCTCAAGGGGAGAATGGGCCCTTGCCCAGCCCAGAGCTGGGACCGTTCCTCCTGCCCCCCGTGCCTCAGCTCTGTACCTGCTTGTAGGCCGGCTTCACGCCGGGCAGCAGCACTCGGTACCGCTCCACGAACTCCACGAAGCTGTAGCGGATGGGGTAGCCGGCTCGGCGGATGCGGATGGTCTCCATCATCCCCGAGTACCGCAGCTGGCGCACGCACAGGTGCCGGTCGAACAGCTGCCCAGAGCCAAGCGTGTCAGTGCTGGCGGGTCCTGCTGGGAGCCCAGCCCTGCTCCGCATGCCCCCAGCCCCAGACATAGGCCCAGAGAGGCCCAGGCCGCACAGCAGATGAGGAGCAAAGGTGGGACGGAACCTGGGTCTGCAGTTCAAACCCACATGGCAGCAAGAAATGAGATCCTCACGGAGGTGAGCTGGTGCTTGGGGGCAGAGAGGAGAGATGGCTTAATTCCCCCTGGGACATGGGGGGGGGGGCTGCCTGGGGGAGGCAGCCTTTGCTCTAACCCTGGAGAACACTGGAGGGGCAGGGCGAGCATATGCAAAGGTGCGGAAGCCTGAAAGTGCAGGGCATGTCGGGGGACTTCACAGGGACTGCGGAGGCTGACCCTCGCCAGGATTGTGGTTGTGCAGGTGCTGGGTGCCTGGCACATCCCAGGGGTTGCCCTTCGTGCTACGGTCATTGCAGATTTGTCATTATTTAGACAACTGTCTGGCTGCTGACAGTTAAGTGCCTTAATTTGTCTAATCGGCGCACAGTTGTTTTTGTGATGGCAGCCGCAGGGCCAGCCTGGGGTTCCTGGAGGGCTGAGAAGGCCCTCGGGAGCCTGGCTAGGGGGGCCGCAGGCAGTGAGCGGTCAGACGCGTTTGACTCCTGTCTCTCACTGCAGTGGAGGGGCCTGGACAGGGAGGCAGGGGCAGGAAAGCGGAGGGCAGTGAGGATGTCCTGCTATCAAGGTCCAGGCCACAGATGCTGGGGTCGGGGCCCAGAGAAGGGCATCTGAAAGATGGTACCCAACTGCCTGGCAGGGCCCTGGCCTCATTCCTCCTGCTTTAGGTGGGGAGCTTGCTGGGGACCCTTTGAACCTCACACCCTGCAGACCTGGCCCTGAGCCCCAGGGGGGACCCATCAGGTCAGCGCACTCCGCACTCCGGGGAATGCATCTAGCAGGGGACAGGGCCAGCAGGGGACAGGGCCAGCACGCGTGCGGACGGGCTGGCTTCCTTCCGCCACCTGTTTCCTCTCCCTCCAGGCACTTTCCCTGGCCCCCCACCTTCTGTCCCACCCACCCCCGCCCCAGCCTCTAGGAAGAGCATGTGGCAAACAACACATCCAGGGCCCTGGGAGGACGGGCGCCCAGTGAGGATTTGGGCTCTGCAGCTGCAAACCCCTTAACCTCCCGGAGCCTTCGGTCCCACATCTCAAATGTGGGGGCCCTCACCCAGTCCCCACCCTGCCCCCCACGGCCCGGCCCCTCCACCGCCCCCACCCCCCCCACCCCCAGGCTGGTTCCACTCACCATGGGCTTCTTGAACTCGTTGGGCTTGATGCAGCGCACGAAGAAGGGCTGGCAGGCACCCAGGGTGCGCATCAGCAGCTCCAGCGACCGCTTGAACTGGCTGCTGAGCGTGGGCGAGCGCTTCCTGGTCTCCGCGCCCTGGGGGGACGGACCACAGCGATGGGAGGGGCTGACCTGTGTCCGCCAGCACTCGGGAAGGGAAGGGAAGAGAAGGGAAGGGAAGGGAAGGGAAGGGAAGGGAAGGGAAGGGAAGGGAAGGGAAGGGAAGGGAAGGGGAGGGAAGGGACGGTGGGAGGTCAGCGGGCTCAGGGCCTGAGGGAGGACAGCCCTGCGGTGAAGCAGGCTGCCCGGGACTTGGGGTTTCCCTGTGACCTGTCTGGTCTGAGCTGGAGCTTGGACCCAGGCGTGCCCGCTCCAGGGAGCCGCCTGGGACCTGAGCCAGAAAGAGCCCTGGTGTGCTGGAGGCTTCTAGGCAAGGCACAGCCCCTCTCTGAGTCCCCAGTCTCCCTCTCCAGGAACAAATGAGTGGCCGAATGTGCTCACTCAGGGCACAGGTAAGGGGAGGGGTCCTTCCTAGAGACAGGTGAGAGGACCTAAACTCAAACCCTGGCCCACCACCTCCTGCATGGTCCTGAGCGCCGAGCCTCCCTCCCTATCAGGCTGACAGGCTGTGATGAGAGTGGGCACAGTGGACGTGAACAGCAACCTGGGAACCTGGGATAGGGGGTGGGGGCTGGAGGGTGGGGGATTGGGGGGGGCTGCCTGTGCCCTCCCCTTCCTGTGGGATTAGTGGTTCAGCAGCTGGCCTGGCCAAGCAGGTCTGGGTCAGCCTCCTAAGAAGGCACAGAGCTGGCCTCCCACTGTGTGGCCCGAGGCCCATGGCTCTGTGCTCTGCCAGCCAGTCTCTCTGGGGAGCCCACCAGGGACCCCTGCACCTCCCTGCCCTGGTGGAGCCCCTCTCAGAATATGGTGAGATGGTGGAGTGGGGTGGGGTGGGGAGGCCGGACAGCAAACAAACAGGAAGTGGACCATCTCAGACTGATACCCAGACACTGGCCATAGAAACCAGATTCTATTCCAAAGCATTTTGATGTTATGGTTTTGCTGGAAACTTCTGTTGGGTGAGGATTTCTCATGAATGAATTTGATTATTATTGTAAGGTTTTATGCTACACGTGAGACATAAATGTAGCTGATCTCCTGCAGCGCCCAAAACCCGGGGTGCAGATGCAGACATGTGAGGTGTGTGGAGGGGGGTGGGCAGAGGCGTTGAAGCCATAGCCCATGAGCCTCAGACTGAAATGAACCTGCCGAGAAACAGCCAACACTTGCTGGTCTGAAATGTGCAGTGTTTTCCGTTGTCGTTTTATTTGGAGCATTTCCTAAGGTTTGCCAAGGGAAGCTGGGGGTGTTTGCAGGGTGGTGGGGTGGATGTCAGGCTGGCTGCCCCCAACCCTGACCCAGCAGCAGCACTGGGACGGGGAGCTGTCCAGGTTGGGCTGTGCCCAGCCTGTGTGGGAGCCCCTGCCCTAAGCAGACACAGCACAGACACAGAACTCATACACAGCTCACAGAACACACACACAGCATACACAGCACACAGCTCACAGAAAACACACACAGCATACACAACACACAGCTCACAGAACACACATACAGCATACACAATGCACAGCTCACAGAACACACACAGCATACACAGCACACAGCTCACAGAACACACACAGCATACACAACACACAGCTCACAGAACACACACACAACATACACAACACACAGCTCACAGAACACACACACAGCATACACAGCACACAGCTCACAGAACACACACAGCATACACAACACACAGCTCACAGAACACACACAGCATACACAACACACAGCTCACAGAACACACACAGCATACACAACACACAGCTCACAGAACACACACAGCTCACAGAACACACACACAACATACACAACACACAGCTCACAGAACACACACACAACATACACAACACATAGCATACAACACACAACTTACAGAACACACACAGCATACACAACACACAGCACACAACTTATAGAACATATAGCACACACATACAACACACAGAGTGCACAAGTTACAGAACACACAGCACATACATATAACACACAGATCGCACACACAGCACATATACACAACCACACACATAACCCACAGCTTTCTTTGGTTTTGACCACAATGGAACCACCTTAGTCTGTGTTTGCTGAGCTGTGGGCCGTGTGAGGACAGGTGGGCCTGCCTTTCTTACTGCTGTGCCCAGGGCCTGGCACGGAACCAGCCCACAGCACAGCTGATCTGAAGTGCTGCTGACCTCGTTCCAGGGCTCCCAGAAATGGTCCACCTCCGATTGCTCAGGCCAAAACCCTAGTAGCCATCCAGCTCTTCGCACATCCAGCAGGCCAGCATCTTCTCGGCTCCCCTCCAAAGGAGGCCCAGGACCTGCGTCCTTCCCACTCCTCACTGTCCGCCCGGTCCAAGCCACCACCGGCTCTCTCAGATCCCTGTAAGAACCTCCAAGCTGCTCTGTCCCCCCACACCGCCTCCACTCTGCCATGACACAACAGCCGACAGCAGCCGCAAGACCTGGCCCCTGTAGCTGCTCGCTCTCCACACCCGCTCGCTCCCTCCAGCCAGCCGCCTCCCGCCTCCTGCTCTTCCTATAAGGCACTGGCAGGCTTAGGCTGAGGAGCACCTGAGGGCATGGACTCGCTGTCCCCTCTCCCTGCCGTGCTTTTCCCCCCACAATGCACATGGCGGGCTTCTCCGCCCCCCCCCCCCGCCTTTATCGACGTCTCCATAGGCCTTTCCCGATGCCCCTGTTCAACATTGCAACGCCCCCCCAACCGGCATTCCCCATTTCTCAATCTTTCTCCATGTCATATAGCCCCACCTGACATGCTATATACTTTACTTATTGCAACTGATTAACTGTTTCCCCTTCTGCCAGAATGTAAGTTTCATGCAGACAGGACATTTTCCCCGTTTTGTTCACTACTATGTCGTCAACACGTAGGACAGCGTCGGGCATATAGGGCACACCAGCAGTTATGCCTGGATCATGGAGCGAACGGGCCATGGAGCACGGGCTCTGCCATCACCCCCGGCCACCTGGGCTCCTGATTTGGCTTTTATCGGTGAGGGGAAAGGTGGCCCTTCCTGGTATTCCTCGTCTCGGGGATGACCTGAAGATATTTGGGGATGGCATCTGGGAGGGTGCGGGGGGCGGGGGGCGGGGGGGCGGGTAGGGTAAAGGCAGGAGTGAAAAGTCCAGAAGTCAATGTTAAGTGACTCCACAGAAGGGACCTAAGAGGCAGGCACCTGAGTGTGGGGGGAACGGGGCTGGGAAGCCGCCAGCACAGAGTGAACAAAACGTCCGTGGACTCGGGGCCCCGGGGACATGTGACTGGGGTTAGACATTAATCCGGGTGCTCAGTGCCACCGTCCTGATGGCTCAGCTGAGCTTCCCAGCAGCAGTGGCTGGGGTGGGGCTGCCAGGGCCGTCCTGGGGAGGAGACACAAGAAGCAAGGCTGGGAGCTCAGGGGTGGGGGCCTGCACGGGACATGCGTTCAGATCGCTGGACAAGGCGTCTGGGCTTCCGCCCCGAGAGAGCACTGCAGCCAGCACGCTGTGTGGAATAAACTGACTGCACGGTTCACCCAGCCGGTTCCCGTGTGCCTTTAACAGACCCGCGGTGTTTCCGGCGGGTACAGAGCATTTTTCTTCTCGAGGGGGACGCTCACAGAGACACCATCGTGCAGTGGAAAGAGCGGGGGCTTGAAAAGCCTCACTAGCCCTCCCTTGCATGTGACCTTGGACAAGTCGCTGTACCTCCACGAGACAGACCTGGATCTAACCCTTGTGTGGCACAAGCTGTGTGAGCTCAGGCAAGCAGCTAGGCCTCTCTGGGCCCCAGCTTCCTTAGCTGTCACCTGGGGGCAATCGTACTTTGGGGTGAGAGGAGAGGGGGTGGAACGAGAAGACGGGGTGCAGTGGTATTCCAGGACCATGAAGACCAGAAGGAGTAGGTGGGCCGGCAGGTGGGCTGAGAGGAAAGAATGGAAAGGACGAGAGGAAAGAATGCAGGGGAGCCTGGAGGTCTCATCAATGCGACCCTGGGTCAGGTGGATTCGGGGTGGGAGTGCTCGGAGCTGGTGCTTCAGGAGTCTGGGCCCCGTTTTGGTGGTGGCCCTACCTTCACGCTGTTAACTGACTGAGCCACAACGGGGGTGGGGTCCAGGGCTGCTCCATGGGCAGCGGACAGAGGCCGCCCTGCTCCTGCCCCACTCTGCAGCCGTGGCTTTCACAAATTGTTTCAGGACTCTGTGAGGCACTGGGCAGCAGGGAGCGCCAGACATCCAGGAAGGAAGAGGGACTCAGCATTTAGACCACGTGTGGGACGATGCAGGATTAGACAGAGACTGAGGGTTCCGAAGGGAAAAGGGAGGCAAAGGGGATGCCAGAGCTCTGCCGCCGCTAAGGGGGCCCCAGCACCTTTGGCACCTAAAGCACCTGGGAGCCACGACCTGAAGGGGTGCTGTTCCAGAGCCTAGCACAGTGGTCGGTCGGCAAACTGCGGCTCTCGAGCCACATGTGGCTCTTTGTCCCCTTGAGCGTGGCTCTTCCACAAAATACCACGTGCAGGAGCGCATGTACAGTGCGATTGAAACTTTGTGGCCCGTGCACAGAAGTCGGTATTTTGTGGAAGAGCCACACTCAAGGGGCCAAAGAGCCGCATGTGGCTCGCGAGCCGCAGTTTGCCGACCACTGGGCCCTAGCAGGTCTGGGCGAGGCCTTCTAGGGCCAGCTCCCCCAGATGCTGACTTGGGGTGGGTCACACCCATCTCTGAGCTTTCTATCCGAAAAATGCAGAAAACACCACCTGCCCCTCCTGCCGCACAAGGTCACCCAGGACCTGACCGAGCGCAGGGCCTGGGAGGAGCTGCCTTGATGCCTCGAAGAGGCTCAGTGGGGGCAGAGGACGGGAGACTCCGGTTTGGTCTCGGCGCTGCCCCTGGCTCACGGGGCAGCTGGGCAAGTCTTGCCTCTTTTTCTAAGACTCAGTTTCCTTCTTTAAGAAACTGAGATGCCTGCAATACACACACTCAGAAACCAAAAACAAAATCACTCCACAAACCACTCCACAAAAAAACACACTCAAAAAAATAAAAATAAAGAAAAGCCAGCCCTTTCCCCAAACCTTGGTGCCATGGGGACCAAGGACACAGCCTAGTCCCAGGGGCCTCAGGGCTTTTACCTTCGCAGAAGCTGCTGACTGGCGGAGGGTGCCCGATGAGTAACCACAGAGAAACTATAGCAGGAACCACAGTGCAGGCGCGATGGGGGGAGGGGCAAGGAGAACGGGGTGGGTCAGAACAGAGGGCGAAACCCACCAGGGAGAGAAGAGGACCCGCAGGGCAGAGGTCTGGGCTCCTTGGGGCTGGGGGCATCTGAGGCACCTGGACGGGCACCGAGGGGGTAGCGGCTCTGCCGGCCCTGTGAGCCTCTCCGTGCCCCTCCAAGAAGCCAGGGGACAGGAGGAAATATGAGAAAAAGGCATATGATCCTGCAGGGAGAGGCCCACCAGCCTCCCACTCGAGGGACAAAGGAGAGACGGACAGTGAGGAATTCTCCACCCACGGGCTCCAGGGCTGATGCACATCTATCCTTTGTGCCATTTCTCTGAATGCCCACACCTACCAACAACCTTGAGGCTGGACCTGCTCCCTTTGCCTGCTCCCTGTTAGCAGTAGGAGGTCTGGGGGGAAGGGGGACCCCATGGTAAACCAAGTCCTGATCAGGCTCTGCTCTGTGACCTCTCACGTGGCCCTTCTCTGGGCCTTGCACACACACACACCCCCCCCCCGCACCCTCCCCCCCCCCCAAGTCAGTACAGGACCAGATGGGAGGGTCCTGGAGGCCCCCGACCCCTCCTAGAGGCATAGGAAAGCTCTGTCCTGGCTCTGCGGCCAGAGGGACGCGCTGAGGCTGTTGGACAAGGGTGCCTAGACACCGGTCTGGCGCCTGGGGACCCCTCCCCCCCCATGGAAGCCCTGCCCCCACGTTACCATGGCGACATCGGCCTGGAAGATCTGCTTGATGAACTTGTTCCTGGAGGAGTGGACCAGCTGGATGATGTCTCCGTGCAGGGTGTCCCGGTTCTTCTCCAGGAAGCCTGGACAGCGGCAGAGAGTGGTCATGCCTTGCGGGCTCCGGCTGCCTCCACCTGACAAGACTCAGCCCCGCCTCCCCCCCCCCCCCCCGCCCAAATCCAAGGCCAGAGGATCCTCAACATTCACCCAGTCCACCCACATCCGTGTTTCAGTGGGGGCACTGAGGCCGGGAGAGGACAGCCACTGGCCCAAGGTCACAGAGAGAGTGAGGGCAGAGCCTGAGCTGGAGCTCCATAGCCCCAACCGCACAGCCCCTCCTCAGGCTGGTCAGAGAGAGGGCAGCAGGTGTGTCCCGGGGACGGAGTGGGCACCTCCCTGGGTGAGCCCCAATGCCTAAAATGCCAGCCTCAGTCTTTTAAACAAAGGTGTCAGTCAAAAGCAATGGTGTCACCTGGGAGAGACTACATGTTGATCTGGTACCAGCTAATAGTACAAAAATTAACTCACAATAGCTTGCCTTATGTTTTCAACGTCCCCTCACAGCTGCCCCCGCGCCCAGGAGGTGTGGGACAAGCAGGGATTATCTTCTCATCCCACAAGGGAGTAAATCGAGCTCAGAGAAGCTAAGCAAGTCACAGGCAGAGTTAAGACTCAAACTCAGGACCACCGGCGCAGGCCAAGGAGGCTTCCCTACACCACACAGACCCCAGCTGCCACTCCCAGTTAATGGGGAGTTAGGAGCTGATTAATGGGGGGGGTTGTTAGCGGGGGCAGGAGACAGGTGCTCAGGGCTGAGGAGGAGGGACACTGCAGAGGGCAGCACCCTCTCCCCACAGGACTTGGGCTGCCCGGGCTGGGAGATGGCACAGAGACCAGTGCCGGGCTGCCCTCCGGGCATCTGAGGAGGGGTGAGCGGCAGGGGCACTCGCAGTGGAGGGGTGGGCTCTGGGGTCGGCATGGATTGTGGGGTTCTAAGGAACGCGCTGAGACCTGGGAAGGTCCCCTCTGGGCCTCAGCTTCCTCGTCGGTCAGATGGGAAAGTCAGCACTCAAAGGCTTGCTTCTCTTCAGATCACCCGGCACCATCCATGTCACGAATGAAATGCCGGATTAAAACAGCACTTGGCCAACCAGAAAATGCTGGCAGAATTGCTTTAGGCAGCTCACAACTGGTCAGTGATCTGAGGAAGGCGTTTCACTCTCGGACCTCAGCTGGCAAATCCGTGGAAGGAGATGACCCTTGCGTTCCCTCCAGAGCTGACATTCTATAATTCCACAGCTTCATGTAAAATGCCTTCCGCCTTCACTTCTGCATCCTCAGCAACACAGGAGGCCTGGCACTAACAGATGCTCAGTGAGTGTTGGTGGCACTGAACTGAAAACTGCAATCCTCTGTTGCTCCAAACAACAGACCCATTGGTTTGCCCGAGAGTCCTTCTCACGTGATGTTGGCGTCCTTCTCTCGAGCAGCCCGGTGGGAGCTCACATTTCATATCTTAAGGCGGGCTGAGCAGCCTTCAGAGCCCACCCCTGCAGCATGGCTCATGACACACTACTGCCTCTGCACCAGCTCAACAAGGACCTGCTAAACCGATGACTATTCTTATTTGTTTTGAATGTCAAAGGCTTGGGCTGTGGGTGGGACCCTTTGGGGCTGAATGACCGGAGCTCCATGTAGACACATCCCACAATGGAGACCCAGTCAAGGCTGGCCCTTCAGTACAACGGGGCGGGCTAGGACCACCTGCAGGCTTTTGGCAGACCCTGTAAGAATTCCGAGTGGAGTAAACTTGACTGTGTTCTGACCCTCTTCTTGACGTCTAGCTTGAAATGAACCCAATTGCATGTCCCAGGAGGGAAGAGGAACATCCCCTTCAAAGCTCACACGTGGTCTTTTTGCTAAAAGAGTCTTGGAGGGTAACTGGGCTGGTTCTAGGCCTGGGTTTGCATCCAAAGGCTACGTCTTGTAAGGACCATGAACCCCCCTTATGAGCCTCAGTTTCCCATTGTACAGACGAGCACTGAGCCCACCCCAAAGAGCTGAAAGCAGGGACTCAGATACTTGTACACCACATTCTCAGAGCATTATCTGCAACAGCCACCTCATGGAGACAACGCAAACGTCCATCAACAGATGAAACGATAACTAAAGAGGACACGTGCTCCAACAGCCATGCACCTGAGGACCTTATGCTCCGTGAAATGAGCCAAACACAAAAGGACAAATATTGTAGATTCCACTCCCATGAAGCACTTCAGATGGTCCAATATGTGAGACGGAAAGCAGGATCGAGGGACCAGAGGCTGGGGGGAGGGTGAGGGGGAGTTATTGTCAGTGGGGTGCAGAGCTCCTATTTGGGGTGACGAATAGGCTCTGGAAACGGATAGTGATGACGGTCGCACTAACAGTGATGATGGTTGCACTAACAGTGATGATGGTCACGCTAATAGTGATGATGGCTGCACTATATTGTGAACAACTTAATGCCACTGAATCATAGACGTAAAAATTGTTAAAATAGTAAATTTTGTATTATATATTTTACTGCAACACTTTTAAATCTCTAAAACAAAGCAAAAAAACCCCACTGATATCACCGTTTCCACCCTGCATTTCAGGACCTGGGTCTCTGTCCTGGGCTGGAGAGGGTGAGGGAGGGAGGGGCCCAGACAAGGAGACAGCCCCGGCCAGCCCGCCTGTACCTTGAGTCTCATAGTAGACGACACCAGCAAAGTGGTTGATGCCGAACTGGGTCTCGTGGTTGTTCTTGGGAGGAATGTAGTTGGAGTTGAGCTTGTGCTGCGAGTTCAGCTTATGCAACATGGTGGCGTCCGTGCCCTGTGGGGACCGAGGGCAGCTGTCAGGCCTCCTCTCCCACACTCTCTACCTCCACTCCCCCCACTCTCCACCAGGCCCCACTGCCTGTCCTGCCCCACGTCTTTGCACCCCCTCTTCTGTCTTTCTTAAGAGCTTTTCTCCCTTTGCTTATAGCCCACAGAGGAGCTCTCTGAGCCTCCACTTCCCCACCATGATAATACAGTCCAGTTTAGAAAATCTACTCCTGGGAATAAAACTCTGGGAACAGTCCCTCCCACTCCAAGGCCTAGTCCGTGTGGGGAGCACCTATTCTGCGCCAGCTGCATGCTTAGATCTTCAGCGTTGGGTGCAGGACCCAGATGAATGCACTTGAGTTGGCCCAGAGCCACCCTGAGAGCGGGTGTCATTAGCCGCATTTTGCAGGTGAGGAGAGCGGAGGCTGGGTGTGGAGGATGCGCCCCACCACCACCACACACACACCCCCCAGCCCCCCGCAGGCCCACCTTGGGGAACTTGCTCTCCTCGTCGATGAGGGAGATGATGTTCATGGGCTTGTTGGCGATCATGTCCAGGGCGTCCTGGTTGTCGGTGAACTCGATGTGCAGCCAGTCGATGCTCTCCAGGTCGTACTCCTCCTGCTCCAGCTTGAACACGTGCCGCACGAAGAACTGCTGCAGGTGCTCGTTGGCGAAGTTGATGCAGAGCTGCTCGAAGCTGGGGAGGGGGGGATGCGCAGGGGACACAGGGACAAGGGGGCGTCGTTCAGGCCCTGCTCCACCGCTCGGGGGCCCAGCTCTGCCTCCACGTCTGAGGGGGCCCGGGACTGCCACGTCCAACCCCCTCATGAGCAGGAGGGGACACCAAGGCCCAGCGAGAGCAAAGCATCCCCCCAAAGTCACTCAGTGAGTCAGAGGGAGAGCTAAAGCCAGGGTCCGGGGCTCAGAACCCTTCCCCTGCATGACCAGGCCCTGGGGAGGGCAGGCAGGTGGGCTCCAGCCCCAGGCAGAGCGCCTGGGAGGGGCAGAGCCAAGGCTGGGGAGGTGGCCCAGGAGGAGCGGTCCAAAGTGTCAGCGGACTGGGGAGGGGGCTGGTGAGACTTGGAAGCAGAGCCTTGACGGCTGACATCTCTGAGCCACCAACTCAGCGCCCTCCCAGTGACACTCCGTGAATTCAATATGGGCGTTTTGGCGGGGTGTGGGGAGGGCTTCAAGACATCCAGACATTACAGGAACTGAGGCGACTTGCCAGGGGTCGCGCAGCTAGGAAGTGGGTCAGGGCCGGCTTCCTGACACCTGGGATCCACCTGGGCCTGTTCCATCCGTCTGCCCACATGGCCCCCCAAGAGTGTGGGCCTCCAAGTGTGGCCAAGACCCCCATCTCAACCTTGGCTCAGGCCCAGCCTCACTTGCTTCCAGGCACCTTGCAGCTGGGCACAGGCCAATGGGCAGCAGGGCCTGGGGTGTCCTTGACCATATAAGAGCCTCCCCACCACCACCCCCTCCTCGCTGGCCTCAGCTGGCCCAGGAACTGGAGGGGATGGGGAGGAAGGAGAGAGGGCCCACAGGGACGACGGGAGTCAAATTTCCCAGCAGCCTGGCAGAGTGAGTGTGGGGCCAACGAATGTAGTCTAAAGGGAGAGACGTGACCTTCCTGTCCATGTTGTGGAGGAAAAGTCCCGCAGGGCAGAGCCCCACCGCTACCTGTTCACAGCGAAGTTCTCGAACCCAAAGATGTCCAGGAGGCCGATGGACCGGCGAGAGTTCTTCACGTCCTGGGAGGGGGGCTTGTAAATCGCGGCGTTGATCTTGTCTACGATCCACACGAAGAGCCGCCCGTAGATCCCCTGAGAGGCAGGGCGGCTGCATCAGCCCCGGCCCAGCCACAGCCCCCAGGGAGACAGGCCATGTTCCTAGGCCCTGGAGGCCTCGCTCCAGCCCCTTCCGCGGGGTAGCAAGCTCTGAAATCCCACGCCTTTGCTCCAGCTGTGCCCCCTGCCCGGAGCACCCTTTTCTGCTTGGACAATTCCTATTGGTTTTTCAAAGCTCCCCAGGAAACCTTCCCTGACCTCAGAGTGTGGGGAGCCCTCCTTGGGACTCCCATTTCTCCATCCATCTCCGTCTCCCCATCAGCCCTGGATGCCTTGCGGGTCCCAAAGCCCAGCACAGGGCCTAGAGCAGGCACAGCAAGCGTGTGACTGTGGACACAGGCAGGATTCGGCACCCTGCCCACCCAGCCCAGTCTTTCTTCATTGTCTTCTTTGAAGAGACCAGAGAGGGTGCCCCTGGGCTGAGAGCAGCACAGCAGAGAGAATGTCCAAAGAACATGCCCCACATGAGGGCCAAGGGGCTGGAGATCAAAGCAGGCCAGGGTGCAGGGCCCCTGGGGGCACAACTCCCAGCCCTTGTGGGACTCAGCCCAAGGCAGCCAGTGGCTGGAGCCTGGGTCCAAGGGCAGGTGGGGGTCATGGCCCAGAGGCCCACCAGCTCTGTGGACCCCTCAGCTCCTGCTCGTCAACAACCCATCCTCCGGAGGGTGGGGAGAGCAGGGGCCACTCCGAAAGCCCACCTTGACGAAGGCATCGCGGACATCCAGCGCCTGCTCCCTGCTGAGCGGGGTGGACACCGTCTCGCCGCGGGTGATGAGGGTGCGGCTGGTCAGGCAGTTCATCAGGTCTGGGGGGTTCACCTGGTGGGGCGACACTGGGAGGTCACCGGGCCACCTGCCACCCCCCTAGAACTCCCACCACACCAAGAACCCCTCCCTCTTCACAACCAGGCCTCACTCAGACTGCTCCCTCCACTCAGACGGTCCCGCAGGGCAGAGCCCCACCGTAAGAATGCCCTTCCCAGGCCCTACAGCCAAATCCTCCCCACACCCCAACCCACCCCAACGCTGCCTGCGGAGGGAAATGCTCTCTGACAGCCCCTGCCTGCCCCGCCCCGCCCCCGCCCCCCCAACCCCACCCCCCCACCCCCCACTCCCCGTATGTCACCTGCCCTTCCCAGGACTGGCTCTTACTCTGGTTTTACTCATCGCCGTTTTCCAAGCCAGGGCCAAGCCTAGTGTTTGCTAAAGACTGACAGACTGATTCATTTGGGGCCCCCAACCCTGGTCCCCTAAGTCCCTGCTGCTCCCAAGACCAGCTGGGCGAAGAAAGGCTCTAGGCTCTCCTCCTCCTAGGGACCCGTGCCCAGCACAGATCCTGTGCACCATGGGTTCTCTGTGTTGAATTTCTAGAACTTTCCCAAGCAGAGGTCCCAGCTCCTTGGGCCCCACATGCTCAGCCCCTGGGCCTGAAGTCCAAACCGTCCCTCTGAGAGAAACAAAAACAGCTGAGGGGACAGAAGACCGGGCACTGACCTCGAGCAAGGATGCAGCTGTGGCCAGGGACGGGGAGAAGAGCACCTCGCAGGCATCCAGGTTTTCAAATGTCCTGGCTGTCAGCAGCAAGAGGGCACGGCATCAGGCAGGGGAGGGTGGGCAGGGGCCAAGGGGGCAGTCTAAGGGGACGAATGCCCACCCTGTCCACAGAGGACACCACACTCAGCTTCTCTGGTCAATGTATGTTTGATGAATGTTCTCATCATGAGCTATGGGCACCAGGAGCTTAGAAACCATGTGTAGCCAACACCTGGCACCCAGGTATCAGACACTGGAAGTCATGCCCCCGCCGCCCCCCCAGCCCCCTAGCCTTCACTCTAGGCTCCCAGAACAGCCCATGGCTCCTCCGAGACAGGTCCTGTGACCTTGCTTGGCTTAGTGCCTGATACTCTCTGTCCTTCCCCCAGTGCTTCCTCAGACCCCAGAGCCTCTGTATGAACTCTCCCTTCTGCCTGGTGTACCCTTTCTTCATCTCTTAGACTTTTTTTTTTTAAGAACTGACTTTGAGAGAGAGGAACATCAATTTGTTTTCCTACTCATGTATGCATTCTCTTGGTCTTTTAAGACTCACTAGACTGTGAGCTTCTTAGAGCTGGGATTATCCATCCATTCACCAAACAAACTTTCCAAGAGGGTCAGTTTCGACTTAAGCTCAGGCTCTTACTCAGTCGTGGACTGTATTGGATACCAAGGGCAAGAGCAAAGTGGAACTCGGTGCCTGCCTTAGAGGACCGTCTCCCAGCCTGGCACAGAGTAGGTGACCAGGGAGTGTTAGATGAGTGAGCATATTCTCTTTTCTAGCCTTTCCCCTTTTCTGAAGATGGATATTTAATCACTCATACCTTAGTATGACTTAATTAAAAAACTTACTCCCTCTCTAAGACACCTGACCTTAAGGAAGAAACCAAATTTGGAAGCGGTTTTAAAGGGCCAATAGAGCCCTGGCTGGTTTGGCTCAGTGGATAGAGCATCAGCCTGTGGATTGAAGGGTCCTGGGTCGATTCCGGTCAAGGGCACATGTCCGGGTTGCGAGCTCGATCCCCAGTAGGAGCAGCACAGAAGAGAGAATGTCCAAAGAATATGCCCCAGCATGAGGGCCAAGGGGCTGGAGATGAAAGCAGGCCAGGGTGCAGGGCCTGAGGGGTGTGCAGGAGGCAGCTGATCAATGATTCTCTCTCATCACTGATGTTTCTATCACTTTCTCCCTTCCTCTCTGAAGTCAATAAAAAAAATATTTTTTAAAATAAAGGGCCAATAGTCATCGCCCATTACACTTTATCCATACACCTGTATGGTGGAATTTCAGCACCTGAGTTAAACCACACCTGAGGCTAGGGGACCTGTTCAAATCTCCCACAGGCACATGCGACAGAAACTGAGACAGAACTGAGCCACCAGCACCCCCTGGACGGCTAGGCGTCATGCTGAGTGTTAGAAGTGAACTCTCAGTACAGGGTTGGGGAGTGGGGTGCACTGAGGCCCCTCACCCTCGTACTGCAGGTTGCCGAGGTGCAGGATGGAGGCCAGGAGCTTCGAGATCTCCCAGTTCTCTGTGTCAGTGAACATGAGCACCTTCATGGCGGAGCGGATGTTGGCATACTCCTGGCTGTCCTCGCGGCCCTCACAGGTTATGCAGTTGCCCTGGTGGGCAGGAGGGGGAGAGTGGGTGAAGGAGGGCATGGGGGGGCCCTCACTGCCCGGCCAAGCAGCCTGGCTCCGGGCACCATGACTCTCAGGAAGGCTACCAAGCTCCCACGTGGGCTGCTCGGGAACACATCTCCTCCGCCTGGAAACCCCGGATGCCCCATTTCCCACGAGTAAGAGGCCTGGGTCACTGACGCCAGGCCTGGTCCATCACCCTGCCTGCAGGCACAGCACCAAGGCCCTGCCATGCTCCCCTCCACCCAGGGACACCCACCCTCAGGGCCTGAACCCCTCACCGGGTGCAGCCTGGGGTGAAGAAGCATTGGCAGGGCCTGCCCCATTGTGTGTGCCTGTAGACCCATGTCTGTGTGTGTGTGTGTGTGTGTGTGTGTGTGTGTGTGTGCACGTTACACCTACAACACATACATGCACCTTCGTTGTCCCACATCCCTCAGGTGCCATTGCCCACACTTGTGTCCACACAGCTCAGCCCATCTCCAGGCAACCAGCCATCAGGTCTCCCCAGGAGAGACCTGAAGGAAGCTGGTGCCCCACAAGGCAGCCTGCTGTGTGGTAGCAATAGCCCTGGGTCCACTTCTCCTTGGTGGCCTGCCAGCAGCAAGAGGCTGGCACCAGAGCCCGGTAATCAGCGAGCCCTCGGGTATGAAGCCACTGTGTCCTGCACCCTGCACTCCTGGGGGGCCTGGCAGAGGCCCCAGTCTTCAAGTCTTTACACTACACTAATACAGTATATATGTACAGGTGGGCTCATGTATGTGTGTGTGTGTGTGTGTATGTGTCCCTGGGTCTGGGACGTCTACACACATTTACGTGTGTCTGTGGGGAGAATTTGCCTAGATGTGTGTGCAAGCAGGGGTGTACCCACGTGGGGAAGAGGCCTTAGGGCACACACAAGCCCAGGGTGGGCTGGGGGTGGGGCCGGCGAGAGGATGGGAGAAAGCCCACGTGGAAATTCCCACCCACCCGGCCTAGGGCTGGGGAGGGGCTGGATGGGCTGACCCCGGCCTCACTGGGATGGCTGTCCCCTCCCTGGATGCCCCGCCTGGACCTCACCATAGCCAAGTAGTTGTAGTCGGTGGCCTGGCCCAGGCCCAGCTTCTTCTTCTGGTCCTCGCCCATGCCCGCCAGCATGCAGTAGAACACGTGGTAGTTCCTCTCGTCAGGCGCCTGAAAACGGGGCACAGGTGTTGGGGGCAGGAGCACAGGGGGAGGCCGCCAGGAACCAATCAGGAAGCCTGGCCACACGGTTCGCTGTTTGAACAAGTGGCTTCTCTGAAAAAGCTCCCCTGGTGGTTCCATGGTGGGTTTCGGGCATGCAAGCAGGCAGCCGCCGAGGGACGACTGAGGCTATTCGGACGCGTGAATCCCACGCAGCACTGCGGCTCGGGGCTCTGTGAGGGACAGCTCTGCCCCCGGGCCTGGGCCCACCTGGCGACAGACGCGCGACTTCTCCAGCAGGTACTGCTCGATCTTGGCGCCCTCAATGGCACCCCGCTTGTTGAAGTGGATGTCAATGTACTTCCCGAAGCGGCTTGAGTTGTCGTTGCGAATGGTCTTGGCATTCCCGAAGGCTTCAGGGTGGGTAGAGGGTCACGGGCACGGTCAGCCCCCGCCCAGCCGCCCAGCCCTCCCCTGCGGCCCCTGGCCCTACCTTCCAGGATGGGGGTGGCCTCCAGCACCTGCTGCTCGATCCACGAGTGCTGCCCACTGATGGCCGCCAGGAACTGCAGGATCAGCTTCGTGCTCTCTGTCTTCCCTGCCCCAGACTCCCCACTGCAGACACCCAGACACAGGCAGGGCCTGTCACAGTCTGCGTTGTCCCCCTCCTCTTAGCGCTTCAGCCCAAGCTGCTTCCCCTACGAGTCCTCCCCCGTCTGTGTAATGGGCTGACAATAGAGACCATCCAGGTCTGGGAAGGCTAGAGGAGTTCATTGCTCTGCCACAACCAGAGGTTACTTTCCTCCCCCTTCATTCCGACATGCACACCCCTCCCTCCCTACTTGCTATATAGAATGGCACATATTATATTCTGGATCGTGCTTTGTCCTTTTACCCTCTGCCCAAGAGAGAACAGGATCCTGAGCTTTCCACTGACCATAACTTAATAGGAGCCAGCAGTCAATTCTAGTAAGGTTGGTCTCAAAAGCTAACATGAGCTTGGGTCGCATTAATAGAGATATAAGACCTGGGAAAGGGGAGGTGATTCTCAATACTACGAGACATTAGCAGGAGCACATAGCTAGTGCTCTCGGGGTTAAGCCTGGGCCTCCACCCTGGTGCTGGGCCACCCACCTGATGATGCAGCACTGGTCACGGCTGTTTCGTTTCATGTTGAAGTAGCAGTTGTCGGCAATGGCAAAGATGTGCGGGGGCATCTCCCCGATCTTCTTGTTGGTGTACTGGCGGATGTGCTCTGGCGAGTAGATGGAGAGCAGCTGGTAGGGGTTCACAGCCACCAGGATGGAGCCCGTGTACGTCTGTGGAGAGCAAGGGCCAGGGAGCTCACCGCTGCCCCCGTGGGAGGCTCTGACCCCAGAAGCTCTCAGGTTCTGTCTGCTCCCTCCCTCCGGAAGGGACAGCACTGGCTTTGGAGCCTCATGGCTCTGGTGCCAGAATCCCGCCTCCCTATGGCCTGGGGGCAGGTCTTCAGAGGAGCACTGGGCCTGGCTCAGAGGAGGTGTCAGGAACATTTGATGAAGGGAGGAAGGAAGTGAGGAGAGAGGGAGAAAGGTTTTCTGAGCCTTGATTTCTTTATCTTCATCTGTAAAATGGGCATAAATCAACTGGTTATGAAAATGAAAGAAAATTCCTAGCACACTGTAGGTATTCCTCAAATGCTGGCTCCCACCTTTGCCCCCAGCCCCACAGCCCGAACTTTTAGAGTGGAATTCTAAACTGGACCTTTCTAGAACAGAGGGAGGGGAACCAGGCCACAGGAGCTGAAGGGGCGAGCGGGTGTGGCTGGGTTGGGTGGGCCTCAGTCCCTGCAGCACTGCCCCTGAGCTTGGGGACGGGGCACCTCCAGACATCCTGGCAGTGCAGGCTCAGGGCCAGGGGCCCCTCCGAGAGCCTCTGTCTGTGGGCTCCCCGCTTAGTGCACAGAACGCCCACCTGTGCAAAATGTCCTGCTGTGGGCTTGGCCCTGCCACTCGGGGACAACAAGCCACCAGGACACAGTGAAGCACCCAGGGCTACTCCTCCCTCCTCCTGCCCCTCCCCACCCCACCCCGAAAGTACCAGGCCCAGCCTGTAATTGGCGATAAATGTGTTGACATCTGGGCCTGGACAGGCTGAAGAAAGATGTGACCTCACAGGGAGGTGACAGTCCGCCATTCCCGCCCGCCTAGGCCTCAGTGCCCCCCAGCAGCCCCAGCCCGAGGGGCCATGCAGGAAAGGCATTGCTGCGGGCAGGGAAAACACCCACCCGGGGCCAGGTGTGGCCACTGGAAGCCCTGGGCTGGGAGCCTGACACCCGGGCTCCAGTCCCGGCTCTGCCCGCCCTGGACCACCCTTCTCTGGGGCCCGGAGGACTCTCTCCCTCCAGGATCTACCTTCAAGCAGCCTGAGCCAGAGCGGCTGAGCTTCACCACACTGACCAGCTGACCGTGGGCAGGAGCCCCAGCAGGAAGAGACGGGGCAGGACACGGACAGGGAAGGAGGCTGGAGAGGAGCGGCCAGGCCAAGCACCATGGAGAGCTGGGTGGCTCTGTGCCACACTCACCCGCCCGCACAGCTGGTCTGAAGTTGGAAGGTGGGAGAGAAGGTCCTTCTCCACCAACAACCCCACCAGCCCAGGGCTGGGCTGACTGCTCAGAGCAGAACCTGCCGACCCGACCCGCAGCCCGGGACCCCGTCAGCCATCCTCCCCACAGCTCAGCCCTGCCCAGCGGTGGGAACCAGCTGGACTCTGGGCCCCGGGGGGTGAGTGGCCATAAGGAGCATCTCTGGCAGATCATCACTTTGAGTCTCCAGCCTGCGTTTGCTCATCTGTAAAGGGGGGTGGTTAACATCTACCTCCCAGGCTGTTGTAAAGTCCAAAGGGCATGACCTTTGCAGGTGCCTGGTGCAGAGCGGCTGCCCTAGGTGCCCCTTTTTTCCTCCTTATACCCCCTTAAAGCATCTGCTCACCCGCCTGGCCCCTGATCACCACGTGGCATGAGGCTGGCTCCATGCAGCACTGTCTCTGAGGCACACGGACCGCTGACAGCCCATCCCTGGGGGCCGTGGAGGGAAAGCCTGGGGCTCTGGGAGCTCAAGGACCCCCGTGAATTCCTCGAGGTAGGGTGGGGACAGGTGTCTCAGTGAGAATCGAGCATGAAAGGGCATGGCATTTGGGAGAAAGGTCAAAGGTCGCCCTGCAGCTGCAGGGAGAGGGGCGGCTGCTGCAGAGGCTGCAGGCAGAGACGGTATTTCAGACCTAATTTCAGTCAACAGGGAGCCAGACAGAGGTGGTCTGAGAGCCGGGTCTGTGACTGGGTGGGGCAGGGGCAGGGGCAGTGCCAGAGGCCCTGGGCTTGCTGAGACCCCAGGAGCACCTTCCTGGGGCCGCGCCCTGCCCCCTCCTCCCACCAGGGCTCCATGGCCTCTCCACTGGGCCCTCCTGGGCACCAGGCCCTCAGTCCCCTGCCTCTTGAGTGTCCCCACTGACGTCCACCGGCCTGTCCAGACCAGACCTCCTCTCCCTTCCAAGGGGCTCCTCCTCAGCCTCCCAGCTCGGCCCACACGCCACCACCACCCTTCCCCAGGCAGAGCAGGGCCTGGGAGCTCCCTCCACACCTCTCGCTCCTGCATACAGCCCACCTCTCTCCATCAGCATGGCCACCCCCCTGCTGGCCAAGCACCTCCCTGCTGGGCTCCCGGGTTCCACCCTGTCCACTCCCATCTACCCTCCATTGTGAGCAGGGTCAGCTTTTAAGCAACCTGAGCATGTCATCCCCATCCATTCCCACAACCTCAGGACAAAGTCCATATCCTGTCCCTGCCCACAAGACCCCGAGCCCGGCCCTCACAGCCTGGCCCTCACCAGCCCCATCCCACAGCCAGAGGCACCCTTCATATTAAACACCTCAGTTAAAAGCCCCACACTCCATCCCCTGCCCAGAGAACTTCTCATCCTTCCAGGCCAAGCTGAGAGGGACCTGCAGGAAGCCGCGCCCTCCTGTGTCCCCAGCACAGCTCACACCGGGACTTCACTTGGTCCACCTGACTCCGCTATAGCTCTGGTCCGCTCTCCCCTACACCCTGCACAGCACGCAGGGCCCTCAGCAAATGCTTACTGACTAACGCAAAGAGTGACTCCATTAATGGGTGACGAAAGTCCCTGCTGCCCAGGAAAAAGCAGGGAAGGGAGCTCGGGGGACAGGCCTGTCAGCAACACTAAGGCAGCCCTACCTATGCTGACGGGAAGGATGGCCCAGACATGTGGCCAGTGGAAAAGCATGGAACAGTTTGGGGGCAATGTTACCATCATAGACAAAAATTTTTAATTGTGTAACACATTTTATGTCATATATATATTAGAGGCCCAGTGCACAAAATTCATGCACTGCGGGGGGGATCCCTCAGCATGGCCTGCGCCCTCTCGCAGTCTGGGACCCCTCAGGGGGTGTCCGCCTGCTGGCTTAGGTCCAATCCCTCTCACAGTCTGCAGCCCAGGGCTCTTGCAGTGCGGGACCCCTTGCTCCTTACCGCCTGCCTGCAATGGAGGCAGGAGAGGCTCCCACCACTGCCCCTATGCTCGCTGGGCTTCTGGCTGAGCAGTGCTCCACCTGTGGGAGCGCACTGACCACCAGGGGGCAGCTCCTGCATTGAGCGTCTGCCCCCTGGTGGCCAATGCGTGTCATAGTGACCGGTCGTTCCACCGGTCATTCCGCTGGTCGTTACAGTGTTCAGTCGATTTGCGTATTAGGGTTTTATTATATAGGACACATATACAGTCAGTCCTCTATATCCACAGATTCCCCATCTATGGATTCAACCAACCATGAGTCAAAAATATTCAGAAAAAGTTACGTTGTTGCTGACCTACTATGTAGTTAGGCCAATGATGGTTGGGTCTGAACTGAACATGTATAGACTTTTTTCCTTGTCATTATTCCCTAAACAATAATAACTATTTACATAGCATTTACATTGTACTAGGTACCATTAGAGATTATTTAAAGCAGCGGCTGCCAACCGGTGGTCCACAGACCACTGGTGCTCCGTGAGGTCTGAACGGTTGGTGACCACTGATTTAAAGAATACAGGAGGGGGTGCATGGGTTATATGCAAATACCACACCCTTTCATATAAGGGATTTGAGCATCCACGGATTTGGGTATTGACTGGTGGTCCTGGAACCAATCCCCTGTGCACACTGGAGGATCGATTGGAAATTAATGGCAGTGGTTCTCTGTGTGGCAGAAGGAAAACGTTCTAATCTGTAGCGCGGACACCCATTTCAAAATAAATAATAAAAACAAGGCCTCTTCCTTCGGGGAGAGGACCCTCCCCCGCAGAAGGGCGAGGACACTCCACCTGACGGGAAGGTCCCGTTGGGCGCAGGGCTTCGCAGCTCACAGCATCTCCCCGCACCTCCTCAGAAGGCCGCTGAGAAGCGTAGTCACGCTCCCTTCTCAGAAGGGAGAGCTGCGCCTCCAGGAAGGAGAGTGGCTTCGAGATCACACAGCAGATAAGCAGGGAGTGGGATGAGCAAGGGACCTGGGCCCAGAGCCCCAGCTCTAGCTCTCCCACCTGGACCTCCCCAAATCTCAGGATGCACCTGCGGGACTGTGGAGCTGGCGGTGGGGTAGGAGAAGCAAGAGGCTTGCCACTGCCGGCTTGAGACCAGGCCCGCCTGCCCCTCTCTGGGCCTCGTGCCCATCCATCCCCTGAGACTCTCAGCACTGCTTCCCGAGCCCTCTGGCCTCTCTCTCCGAGAGTCCACAGTCAGCAGACAGTGACTGCCCACTTGCCCAGTGCAGGTCTCTTGCTCAAGTCTCAGTAATAAAACCTGCCCTGTGGGGCCCTGGGCTGGGCTGGAGGACAGATAAGGATGATTCCTAAGCCCCAACACAGCACACAAGGTCCCTAGGGGCCTCCAGGTCCCCAGGGGAAGATCAGGGGGCCTCCCCGAGGCCAGAAATACCACCCCCAAGATGTGGCAGGAATCCATTTTACCTCAAGCTCCACCTCCTCCAGGAAGCCCTCGGGTCTGCCAGCCTGCAGCCTCTACCTTAGCAGACCATGAATACCAAAACACATGCTGGGGCACACATACCTCCCCAGAGTCACAGAGGTGCCACCCAAGAGTCTCCTCATTGCACCGGAGGGAAGGCTGTGACCAGAGTGCCAGAGGTTCCCCAAAGGCCACTTGCCAAGACTGGGTGCAGGCCTCCCAGACCTCTGTTCAACATCAGGAAGTCCTGGTCCCTATCAGCCCTGCCACCTGTTCCCTGCAGAACCCAGGGACAGCCCCTGGCCTCTGGGTCCCCAATGAGAGATTGCCAGGTGTCCTCGGAGGGCCCCCTCCTATTGGCGTGCCTGGGCCGATTTGTGGCCTGGGTACTGTCTGTCCCGCGGGCTCCTGAGGGCGGGCCAGCTGTAGCAGGCAAGCCCAGGGCAGACAGTCAGGGACAGGGTGTCCCCCCGCTCATGGCTGTGAGCAGTGCGGTAATCTGAGGAAATCCGGGGTGTGCGGGGCTGTGCCCAGGGTAACCCAAGCCATGAAGTGACCAGGGTTGCCATGGTGAGGGACAGGTACGGTTTCTGAGTGGGACAACGGCCCGGCCCAGCTGCTTCTTCAGACCCTGCTCTCCTCCACATCACCCACCCAGTCACAGAACCATGGAGCCACCAAGTCCAGAAACTCCCTTGAACCCTAAAGCTCTTGAGCACGACTTCCCAGACACCCAGAATCTGAGGCCCATGGACGAGAAGGCTGGGTCCTTCCAGGGGCCATGGCTTGGTTTTCTGACCCGAGCCTCGGAATGAAGGCAGCTCCGTCCCCTGTCCCCTCCCTGCCCCCTCTCCCTCACCCAGAAAAGGGGTCAGAAAGGTTACTAGTGACTCTTCCGATGAGGCAGATGATGCAGATCCCGGGATTTTCTGGAGAATCTACAACCTCTGGAATGGTTTTCTTTGACCCCTAGTCAGCCTTCTGAAGACACAATGTCCAGCCGCTTTCTCCACCAGCTGCCAGCCAATCACAAGTAGGATTCACTGATCCTGGGACTCTGAAGTTCCCCACCCACCGCAGCCCTTCTGAACCCGCCTTTGCCTTTTTCCTTGATTCAGTCTACGAACCAACTGCCTCCCACGTGAGCAACCAGTTTGTCTGCAAAATCACTGAACTGTGTACAATAACCACCTTCAAGCCTCAGAGTGATTCTCAGACACGGTCTGCAGGGTCCACGGTGGAGACACCTCCCACCTCCCTCAGCTCCTCCCTGGGCGGGGCCCGGCCTCCTGGCAGGAGGGTGGGTCAGGAAATGGCTCTGGCAGTGACCTCGGGTGGGTGGGCACCTCCCTGCTGCATCCAGACTCAGTGCCAGCCTCCACTCAGCCTGAGGGAGTGGCCACGGAGCGCCCTGGACCCCGCGGTGTCCACCTGCCACCCAGGGAGAGGAGCAAGGGGGGGACTGCCAATGACTGGGGTGCAGACACCAGTGGGCCCTCAGGGGAATCTCTGGCCTTGACTCGAATTCTAGCCCCCCACCCTGTCAGTGCAAAGGGCTCCCTGTGAAAGCCGCTTGCTGTGCCTGCGCCAGGGGTGATGCCAAGGGCCCAGACACAGCCTCTCCTTGGGAGCCTGAAGCCCCAGAGGCACCCACTGTGGGGAGGGTAGCAGAGGGCCTCCCAGCAGCTCCGGGGCCACAGTGCCCGGGCTTCTAAGGGGATGGGCCCCTCGCCCAGAGAGCTCCTTGCTGTGATTCCTCAGGGGCAACCCCTGGCTCCCCTTCATGGTCCTCACAACCTGAACGACCCTGTGCCGCTCACTCACCAGGCGTGGTCCTGTCTCCGCCTCTAGGCATGCAGTGCCCTTCCCTGAATGCCATCTCTACCAGCCAGCCTCACGCACCTCCAGGAGCCCCACCACTCTCCCCGAGCTGGGAGTGGCACCTCCCTCCTGCAAATCCCTCGGAACCTTCTCCGCACTTCTCCCAGGCACTTGTCACCCCACAGCCCCCTGAGCATGCCCTCCATACCAGCCTGCCCAGGGCCTGGGGACTGGCCTCGGGGGCTCCCTCCGCTCTCTCCCTGCACACTGCTGTGGGCCTGGCTAAACCTCGTGGGGTGTCAGTCTTCCTGTCTGTAAAATGGGACTATTGGAGTAGATCCACAGCTGTAAGTGTGGCCCAAAGACCTCTGAGGGTCCCCAGACACTTTTAGAAAGTCCACCAGGTCTTTCTTTTCCACCTGCATATCAGTGAGGCCAGATTTTCTTCATATACTTTAACTAAAACATCAGCCTGGATGCAGAGCAGATATGAGAATCCAGTTGTCTTCTGTTAAAGCCAGACATTAAGGATATTTGAAAATATTGTAAAACAATGTCACTCATCTCATTATCTTTTTTTTTTTTTTGCAAATATAGTTCTTTTTCATAACAATATGTTATCTTGTCATGGATTTTTATAGTTATTTTTAAATGAATTAATAAAATGTTTGAAGTTTCCCGGTTTTCATTCCTAATGTGGTAAATATCAGTAGACATTACTCACATAAACACACTTTGGGGTCCTCAATAATTTCTTTTTTTGGTTAATCCTCACCCAAGGATATTTTTCCATTGATTTTTAGGGAGAGTGGAAGAAAGAGAAGACAGAGGGAAACATCGATGTGAGAGAAACACATTGATTGGCTGCTTCCTGCACGAGGCCTGACCAGGGCCAGGGCCTGCAACCAAGGTACGTGCCCTTGACTGGAATCGAACCTGGGACCCTTTGGTCCGCAGGCCGACACTCTATCCACTGAGTCAAACCGGCTATGTCTCCTCAATTATTTTTAAGAGCACAAAGGGTTCCTGGGTCAAAAAGTGTGAGAACCTCTAATTAAATGATCTCCGTAGGGCCTTCTTGTTCTGATGGGCACTGCCTGCCCTCAACGCCCATGGGCCCCTCCTCCTCTTGGGATCAGCTCAGTCCTGTCTGGGGGAGACTGTCTTCATTTGTCTTGAGTTTCCAGGTGGAGTGTGGGGTGTAATATGGAGGTTTAGGGGAGGGGAGACAAGGAGCATGTTCCCTCCTCCATCCCCTGCCTGAGGATAGGACTCCCAACCCCTCCTCTCTTGACCTTGTGGACCCAATAGCAGGCCTGACCGCACAGCAGCCCCGGGTGGGCGGGGCAGCAGCTCCCTGTCTCTGGGCAAAGCACCGAGCCTCTCACCAGCTCTGCCCTGGCTTCCCCGTGGTTCCAAGACCTACGGAGGCACATGAACCTGTGGTACAAACAGCCTCCTTCCCCAGCCACAGACCACACAGGCCACGGCCCCAAAGAGAGGATGAGCCAGCCCCAGGGACACGGCAGAGGGGTCCCTGGCCCGGGGCCAGCAGCAGGCCTGGCAGTCTCGGGAGCCTGGGCCCCTGGGTGGCACTGGGGCCCGGGGCAGCCGGGCGGGCGGCACTCACATAGATGAGGTGGTCCCGGTAGCGGATGAGCAGGTTGCGCAGGATGCCAGCCTCATTGAGGTCCCCCAGGCGGATCATGTCCTCCACACCGTGGACCGACGTGGGGTGCATGGGCTTGATGTGCGTGGCCTTCTGCGGGGTGATCCAGTGTTCCTGCGGGAGGCACAGGGGCTTATGTCAGGGTGCGCTCCCGATCCCAGGCTGCGGGAGGATGGGGGAGAGGCCCTGGACAGAAGGGAACCCCCAGTCCGTGCAACCCTGCTAAGGGTTTTGTTCTCTTTATTCTCTTCCTCAGCCAAACACGTTGGGGACACATCCGTACTAACAGGTTTGAGTCTATGAGGACGGTGCTTCCCGCCCCAACCCCCAGGGGCCTCTCCTCCTCCTCTTAGGGATTCTCTCGACAGACCTCAGAGGCAGGCAGGCCAGGGACTGTGGCCCCATAGGTTGTCATAAAGGGGATGAGGTCCCCCAGTCACGTGCGGGATGGGATGGAAAGTGTAATACTTGGAGTTAGCCTTGGCTTCCAATCTAGACTCCGGTAAACAAATGCACAAAAAGTAACTTCAGAGAGTTCCAGGGATAAAGCAACAGGCACAGAGCATGGAGAGCCACTGGGGGATCGACGTTAGACAATGTGGTCAGGGGCCACCTCTCCGAGGAGGGGGTAGTTAAGCTCAGACCTGAGTGATAAGAAAGAGACCCGGTAAGATGTGGGAGTCCCTTGCCCTGGCCGGTTTGGCTCAGTGGATAAAGCGTCGGCCTGGGGACTGAGAGGTCCTGGGTTCAATTCCAGTCAAGGGCATGTATGTTGGTTGCAGGCACAACCCCAGTGGGGGGTGTGCAGGAGGCAGCTGATCGATGTTTCTACTCTCTGTCCCTCTCCCTTCCTCTCTGTGGAAAATAAATAAAATATATTTTTTTAAAAAAAGAAAAAAGATGTGGGAGTCCCCACAAGAGGAAATTCCAGGTCCAGGGAACGGCATATGCACAGGCTGAGGCTGGTGAAGGGGAGAAGTGGACCTATTTGGCGGCGGGGGGGGGGGGGGGGGGGAGGCGGGGGAGGGGGCGGGTGTATTTCATGGGTTTGATGCCCGTGGAGGGGGCGCTTTCACTACTGAGCAGAAGCAGAAACAGGACAGGTTGCCCTCCGGCTCCCCTCCTCTTCCCTGCAATATTCCCTGCTGCCACCGGGTGGCAGACGGTGGAGCATCTGGCCAACAGCATTGACTCTCAACAAACTTGCAAAGTCCAGGTTTCCTCCCAGCACTGGAAGCCTCTCCCGCCACCCTCCACCCCTCACCTTCCCCCTAGTCTCCAGCACCTTCTCCTCACAATGCCAGCCCTCCAGAGAAGTGAGTCTGACCTGTGCTCTGGGGTGTGGCCACAGCCTGAGTCAAGCCCCCACAGACCTCTGGGGCCCCCTCCCTCCTCCCATACGCCAGAACCCTGGGGTCCTGACTTTGGGGTCCCTCTGCCACCTTCCAGCTCAAGCCTCCGACTTGCTGAGCAGGTGTGTTGGACAAGTCATGATTCTCCTCCAGGTCCCCTCGGGGAGAACCAGCCCCTGCAGCTAGATGCTAGCAGGAATCTTCTTAGCAGGAATCTGGGCATCGCCGCCCCCCCATCCCATCTCACCCCCAATCCAACTGGTCACCACTCCTACCCATTCAATCCTCTAAAGCGCCCTCCTCGCCAACCTCAAACCCCTACGCTGATCCTGATCCGGAACACCAGCTCTCACCTGGTCCCTGCCCCCTGCTGTCCTCTACCTCCCCTCCAGCCCTCCCCTCCCACCCCTCACCCCCTGGCGTTTCCTCAGGCACCAGTCTGATCCCACCACTCTGGGGCTTTCAGCGCTTCTCTGACTCCCCCACACACATGCTCTTCAGCCTGGTGTTCAAGGGCCAGCGTGAGCCGGACACCAGGACCGCCAGCCTGTGCTCCAGTTACCTCTGTGCTTCCAGGCCAGGGGAGGCTGGTGTCCACGTCCCCAAACCCCTCTGTGACTGGCTTGTGCTGTGCCCTCTCCCTTCTTTCCGTCAGCCTTTGAGGCTCAGCTCAGATGTTCCCCAGTTTCCAAAGCCTCCATGACACGTCTGCCCACCCTCACATGCTCCACCTGCGCCCCCCGCCCACGTCCACCGCAAGCAGGGTCAGGGGCCCCCTCTGGGTCCCCACGTGGCCTGGGTCTCCCACTGCGAGGCAGTGGTCACCTGGGTTGCCACTGTCTGAGTGCAGCTCTGTCCCTGACCCACCCACCCCCAACTTGCCCCAGGCTGGGCGCTCCTGGGGGCCAGGCTCCCTGGCTGCCGTGTCCCTTCCACGGTGCCCCCTACAGGGACCGTGGCAGGGACTTGCTAATGGGCCAGTGGCCAGCTGGCGAGCACGGCGGACCAGGTCTGAATCAAGCAGAAGTCCTGGTCACGGGGACCCCAGAGGTCTCCTATCCCAACCCCTCACTTCACCTGGGGGACTAGGACCAGAGCAGGGCGGTGGCCTGCACAAGGCCCTCAGAGGCTCAGGCCCAGGCCAGCCAGTGCCCACACCCTCGGTTTCCCTGGCATTTCCAGGCACCTCCTGGGCCAGGAGCAATTCAATCCAGGCCAGGCCCTCACGCAGCTCTCCCCGCGGCATGAATGGGCTGGGCGGTGAGATCGAAGAACGCGCCTGGGCTTTCCAGTCCCAAGCGGAACATTCCTCTCGCCCAGGCTCCCTGTTCCTCGTAAAAGCTGATCCAGGTGGAAAATTCCCTCCGCCTGGTCCCCTCTCACTGACTGTGGGCTGGAGAGAGGACTCCCGGGCAAGCTGTCTGCCTTCCCCACTGGACCCCAACTCTGGGCTCATAATTACCCCCCGAACCGCTCAGCACAGAGAAGAGGCGACTCAGCCCCTGTGTGACCCTGTAACCCTGTGCATGTCACTGCTCCCCTGGGCCTCCACGACCTCACCTACGAAATGGGAATTAGAGCAACAGTCCCTTCTTCTTGGGGATGTTGGGAGGATTCACTGATACAATGAAGGCTGACCTTTGTTTTACTCCTGCGAGATCTACAAAGGAGCCTGGGCATTCCTCAGCCAGCGCTGGGTGTTATACTCCCTCGGGACAGAGCGACCGGCCACTGGTTTACAGTGAGGAGTCACGCTCCAGAGGTACAGTGGCCTGTCCAGTCCAAAGGCAGAGCTGAGTCTCTCCCCACCCCTTTCCAGCTGAGGCAGCACCCTCAGGTCAATGTCCACCCACAACACGGACCAAAGTGTAACCAGGGCGGAAACCAAGGCCTGGCCCTGAGAGAGAGGGGGAGGGAGCGAGAGAGACCATGGCCAATTGCAGGGACTGTGGCACATGTGGAAAAGAGCTGGCCTGGCACTGAGCTCGGAGAGAGGGGGGCCACATGCTCTGAGAGGGAGAGAAGGAGGCGCATCTGGCCACGGGAAGGGCTTGGGCAAAGGCGGAGTGTTAGGATTCCAATGAGGACTGCAACCATGACCTGCCATTCATTCACTTATTCATTCATTCAGCAGGCCTCTTTGGAGAACGTTGTCTGGGCAGACCCTTTGTTGCGCTCTGGAGAACTGGATGTGAGTCACCTGGTCCCTACCCTCAAGTTGAAGAAGTCTATGGGATGACAGGAATAAAAGAGAGGGCCTGGAGGGGTGAGGCGGGCATGAGCGTGAGAAAGGCTGGTGAAAGAGGAGGCCAGAGCCCAGGCACCCGATTCCACTGAGGCAAGCCCATCCTCCCCATCCTGCTCCACGTCAGCCAGTCATGCAGCCCCCGCTCTTACGGCCTCAGTGAAGGTGGCTGGGAGGGGACGTCTGAGATCTGGTGACACAGTTACGGGACACCATCTGACATGCAACATGACCCAGCTGAAACTCAAGCCTGCAGGCAGCGTCCCGGGGCCCCACCCTGAAGGCTGCAGGCAGGTTCGTGGGCCTGTCTGTGCCGCCAGCCCCCCTTTTGTGGCTGCAGCCAGTGGCTTCCTGGGGCGTCTGAGAACTGGAGCCTCAGGAATGACCCTGCAGGCGCTCCCAAACCCAGGGCACAAAAGGTGGTCAATGAACCTGAGCCCCAAGTGGCCACTGAGATGTTGGGAGGGGAATGGGATGCACAGAGGCCAGAGGGCCTGGGTCCTCACCCCAGCACCGTCACCTGCAGCTGTGTGACTAGTTCCCTGGCCCCTCTCTGTGCGCAGTGTCCCTGGGGGTAACAGTGGCTGCCCACTTGGCCTGTCACAGATGCTGTGAGGACCCAAAGACGGAACGGGGTCAAAGGGCTGTGCAGACCCTGATGGGGATGTCCCGGGAGCTGCAGGGGTAACAGTGATGCCCTCTCCCTCCATGTCCACTACAAGGCCTCCATCGTCCTGAGCCCTCCCCTCTCCCCAGCAGAGCCTTCTGCTCCACGTTGCTGTCCCCTCCTTCTCCCCCATCAGACTAGGAGGCTAAGACAAGGACTCAGTCCCATCTCTATTGGGCTAGAGATGAGTACAACCCAAATTATGGTGGGACTGAATCTCTCTGAGTCCCTCACGTCCCTGCTAAGCAGCCACCCTGTTCTCTGCACCACATCTGCACGTCCCCATGCACATACACACGTGCAACACACATGCACATGTGTTCAGAGGCTTCCCCTCTGAGCCCTCATCCAGACCGTGCACCTTCCTCACACCTTTCCTTCCCTCCTCAAAGCCCCACTCCCACTACCAACTCACACTCCCCGTGTTCCCTCTCCTTCAGGAGACACGGGAGATAAAAGGTTAACCCGTCAGGCTGATTCCCAGGGGAAGTCAGGTGGACAATGAATTCACAGGATGCCTTAACCCAATAGAGCAGTGGTTCTCAACCTTCCTAATGCCGCGACCCTTTAATACAGTTCCTCATGTTGTGGTGACCCCCAATTTCATTGTTACAAATGGAACATAATTAAAGCATAGTGATTAATCACAAAAACAATATGTAATTATATATGTGTTTTCCGATGGTCTTAGGCGACCCCTGTGAAAGGGTCGTTCGACCCCCCAAGGGGTCGCGACCCACAGGTTGAGAACCGCTGCAATAGATCGAGACCAAGGGTGTTTCCAAGCTCTCACTTTCCTGGGGTGTTCTCCATGTGTGATCTCATTTGTGGGTCAACACCCTGTGACATAGTTCCTGTTATCCCCATTTTACAGAAGAAAACAGTGAGGCTCAGGAGGAAAAAAGACTTGGCAAAGCTTGCACAGCTAGTCAGTGGGCGATGGAATATGAGCCTAGTCTGTCCAACCCTGAAGCACACTGGTGTCTGAAGAGCTCCCAGCCTGGGGCACCCGCCGCCTCACTGCACATGTGCACACGCCCGCGCAGACACACATCTCTAACACTAGGAAGCATGGACTATGCTTGTGGACATAGAACAGGCAGCCTGGGGCAGAAGAGGAGAACTCCATGGGGGGGAGGGGCAGTGAGAGGTGACAGTGAGGGCATAGGCACCACCTCTACCCCCTTGAGGGGGGTCACTGCTTGGTGCCTACCTCAGGTCACCTGTCAGCCCATGTCCTCCCCAGGGCATGGGGATGGGGGGAGATAGGGGGCTACTCACATTGCCCTCATCGTCCACCACCTGGATCTGCCCAGAGTCGCAGAGCTTCACCACCGCCCCGATGGGCACATCGAACTCCTGCCCGGATCTCAGGTCCATCCAGACATAGTCCCCCTGTGGGTGACAGACATCCCAGGCCAGGTCAGCAGGGTTGAGGTTCGGGCACCCCTTCCAAGCAGCCCTGTGCCCCATCCCCACCCCCACCAGAGGCTTCTGTGCCAACCACAGGAGAGGGAAGAAAAAGGTACTTGCACTTGCTGAAAGCCATTTGGTGCCAGGCCCTGGGCTGGGCATTTATGCAATGTCATCGCCCCCCCACTGTAGCAGCCATCACTGCCCTGATTTTACAGATGAAAAGCAGAGGCTTGGAGAGAAGAGCCGAGGTCACACAGCTGGGCAGCTTCGACCCCAGGCCTGTCCCAAGCCCGGCTCTCTGAGGCTCTGCACCTCACACATGTAGAGCGGACTCACTGAGGTTTAGGTAGAAACACCAAGACACCCAAACCACGTCTCCTCGGTCCTAAAGGAGGCGGCCCCACAGGACACCCGAAAGGGCCGATTCTCATCGTTGTAGTTAAGGGTTCCTCACAGTGACAGCGCTCGGGGCCGGGCCCCGTGATATGAGTTCAGTCGCACCGTCTCCTGGCTTGTGGGTAGAGCCCTGACCCTGGGGGGGGGGGGGGGGGGGGGCGGGGGGGGAGTGGGGGGTCATGTTTATGTCCTCGGAAGCAGCTGCCGTAGGGCCTGCCTCTCAATAGGGCACGTGGAAGCCAAATGTAAAACCCAGAGTCAGAGAAACGGACTTCGAGCCACCACTTTCCGCCACGATGCAGTCAACAAGCATGTATGGAGCACCTGCTGAACACACGGCACCGACTGAGCCAAATGCTGGGATGGAGCAGCGACATGGAGTCTGCACTCTGGCTGGGAGGACACAGAAAACAAAGAGCCAAGCAAGTACGTTAACTCGACCACGCTGAATGGTGGTGAGGGCTGTGAGGGAGATGCGCACCGCGGTGGAGAACGGCTCAGTGGCCGGCCGTAGGTGCAGTAGCCAGGGACGCCGCTCTGTGCAGGAAATCTCTGAGCTGAGACCCAAAAGGCGAGACGCAGCCAGACAAGGAAAGAACAAGGACAGAAATCTGGGCAGAGGGAATGACACGTGCAGAGGCCCCAAGGCAGGAAGGAACGGCAAGGAGGCCCCTGTGTCAGGACCTGAGGAGAGAGAGGTCAGTCACAGGGTGGGCACACTCCGGGGAAGAGGGGCTCTCACTGGCCTGCAAGTAAGTGTTTGGATTTTATTCTAATCCTCATAAGAATATTCTTTTTGGTGGTTCCCAAATTCTCCAGGAGGTAGACATCCTAATAAAAATATAACTTAGAAACCTAACAGCTGATAAAAACTGACTCGCAATGAAATTAGCCCATGGGAAGGGCCCAGGGAAAGAGCGCTGGGCTGTGAGTCAGGAGGCTGGGTTGTAGGACCCGCTTGGCCTTGGACCAGTGGCTGACCACTCGGAGCCTCCGTTTCCACATGTCCCAGTGAGAGGTGGGCTCAGTGAGTCTCAAGGTCAACTCATCACTGTTCCAATCCCCTCCGATTCACACTGGAAACAACTATTTTTCAGCCACAGCTGCCACTGTGGGTCTTTGCTTTATGGGAGGTTAGCGCATGTTAGAGACAGGCTTCGTCCAAACCCAAGCTTTTCCCCAGAAAAAGTCAACATAATTGGAGAGCCTATGGGAGGGGAGGAGAACTTACGTGTTTACTGAGCATCTACTGTGTGCCCGGCCTGCATGGCTGCTTCCATAAACGGCCCCCTGTAACCCCCATGTCTGCTTTAGACCGGGGCCCAAGCTGAGCTTCCTGAGTGCTAGCCCTGGGGCCACCTGACACCCCCCTGCCCAGGCTGTTCTTCTTCACCTGCCCACCACCCCCTGTCTGTCCAGATCCAGAACAAATAGCATCTCTCCTTGCCCCTCCGAACCTCCCTACTTTCCTCCTCCTCCTCCTCCCCAACTCCTGAAGAGTTCATTCATTAATTCAGCACATATTTGCGGAGAGCCAGCTGTGGGCCAGGCCTGGGCCAGGCTTTGGGGGCAGAGCAGTGACCCGGCAGAGTGCCAGGGGCAGCAGTGGCAGCCCTGAAAGCCATGGACAGGCGCTGGGCTTTTAAGTATGAAGCCAGTGGGAGGTGTTAAGCAGGTTTAAGCAGGAAAGGAGTGATGTTCAGAGCTTCACCCTGGCTGCTCTGTGGAGAATGAAGGCATCCCTTGGTGCAGCCAGCACCACGCCAGGTCATCACCACCTGAGTCCATTCCCCACCGGCCTGCGGGGCTGGGTCTGAGTCTTCATCTGTGACTTCCCAGGGTCAAACGCAGGAAAGCAAAATTTGTCCCAGAGAGAGAGAGAGAGAGAGAGAGAGAGAGAGAGAGAGAGAGGCACACATGAGCATACAAGTGAGAGGGTGTGTGTGTGAGTATGTAAGAAAGAGCACGTGTGAGAGAGGAGGGTGTGTTGTGTGTGCGTGTGTGTGTGTGTGTGTGTGTGTGAGAGAGAGAGAGAGAGAGAGACAGAGAGAGACAGAGAGAGACAGAGAGAGAGGGGGGGGGAGCTGACTGACTCCAGGACATTGCTCTGTGCTGACTCACAATGACCCCCACAATGTTTCCCTCAACCTATTTCATGGAACATCATGATAACCTTTAGGCAGGAGATTCCATCTCCGATTATCTCCACAAGGACGTCAAGAAACGTGCTCCCGTTCACACGGCCATTTTGTGGCAGAGCCAGAAATGAAGCCTAGCCTGACCAACTCCAAACCCAGGGCTTTCTCCCGACATGCCCTGGGCCCAACCCTGTACAGCTCTGTGAGCAGAACGCAGAGCACTGATAAGGTCTCTGCCCGCAGACAATTCATGGGCCCAAAAGGCCAGCTGGAAGCTTGGGCTGGGGGTAGCCAGAGGGCAAGGCTAGCTGCGTCATCTGGACCCCCCAACCCAGCTCAGAGTCTGGCACACAGAAAATGCATCCCCCTCAGGGAACAGAAAACCAAAATGAAAGACCTGGTGTCAGCAGGAGATGGAGGCTCAGAGAGGCTGAGCAAGGAGCGTGGGGCCACACAGCAAAGAGAAGGGACTAGAGCCACCTAACCAAGGCCTGATACCAGGAGGACAGTGACTTAAGTGTCTCTGCTTAGGTCTTGTGGACGAAAGGGGCCACATGCTAACCTGACAAGCTCAGGGGAGGCCTGGATGGCAGTTTTGCAAACTTGGAGACCTAAAGTAACCACAAAGGATGGTCTGAAATTAAACTTTAACTAAAAGCAGTTATGGTGGGCAGTTACGTCCTAGGCCAGTATCTTCACTGACAAGGTCAACCTTTACCATAACTGAGCCTATCTGTCTTTTTGCATCTATGATAACATATCCTTGAAATGTCTGGGTAACTTGTGACTTCCCTGTATCTGGAGCCCCTGGGGCACAACCTAATGTGCTGGGTCCCAGGACAGATACCACAGATTCCTTCATCATCATGTTAATTATTCCTGCACCCACCTAAGTATGTGTCCATCATTTTACTTTTTATCCAATCCCAGAGGTTTCCCCCGCTTCGCTTAATCCCACCTCCTTAATCTATCCCCAATGAATTTCATGTAACCCACCTATGTCCCTCCTTTGATTAGAATGTATAAATACGGATGTAACCCTGCCATTCTCCAGAGCACTGTCTCAATTCATTGAGGTTCTGCTTCCCGGCATATGTCGACAGTTTGGCTCAAATAAACTCACAAAAATTCTTTACAGGTTTCAATGGTTTTTTTATGTTAACAGTCTGAACTTGGGGAAAGAGGCTAAAATGGCAGCTAAGAGGCTTCAGGGAGAATTCTGGGGCCTGAGAACCCTGAGGGGGAAAGGCCCATGGTCCCAGGGAAGGTCCTTGGAGCATTAGAATAGAAGGGACACTGAGCTCCAGGTTAACCCCGCCAGACGCTCCCATCCCCATGGCCAGACTCCAGGCGTCCCCATGACTGCATCTGGCCCCATTCCTACCACCCCTCCAGGAGGGCACCCCACTGGGGACCTCACCTTGAACTGAAAACCCCACTTGCAGTGTGACACACCTCAGTGTGACTGTGTGACTCAGGACAAGTTCCAGCTTCTCTGCTATGAATATGGGGCTGGAGCAGAGTGGGTACCCCAAAACCCTGGTGGGGCCCCTCAGGGAAGCAGAAGAGAGTGGGTTCAGGTCCCAGTTCTCCCACTGACACCATGTGACTTTGGGTAAGTCTTTCAGACTCTCTGGGCCTCAGTGTTCAACAGCCTTAAAATGGGAAGAGGGCAGCGGCCGTGAAGGTGAGAGAGCCACGCAAATGCCAGCTGTGCTGGACATCTCCCACCTCCCGCCCAGGCAGGAGCCCCATTTCTCCTCAAGGGCCTTAGTCCCTTATGCCTCTTCCCTCCTCTGGGGCGGGGCCTGGGGCTCAGTCCCGGTTTGTGGAATGAAAAGGAGTCTGTTTCAGGACATCTCTCCCCCCGCCCACCCCCCCAAATCCTCATAATGGCTCTAGGACACTGGTTTTATTAGCCCCAATTTCCACAGGTGGGAAAGGTGAGCCCACAGACGTGTCCAGGTGCCTGTGCGTAAGGAAGTGTCCAGTTGCTAACCTCGGTGATAGAGACTCAGTGGGCCAGCCAGTCCCCGGATGTCTACCAAGGCCCTGGGGCACCTGCTCGGCTCCCTGCGGGGACCCTCCTCGCACTGGCCATCCCCCTGGGTAAATGCACAGGCTCTCCCCGCAGGGAGGGGCCAACTCAGGCTGGGAGGCAGGGACCAAATGCAGCACCACCAGCCCCCATCCCCATCTGCGTGCACCCGAGGCTTCGCGACCCTGTGGTCCTCCCTGGCGCCTGACAGACAGGGAGGCCGAGGCTGGGCAGGGCCCCGAGGCGCACCCTCCCGCTCCCGCCGGGCCTCACCGGCATGACCGCGTAGGTCTTCAGCGCCTGGTTCAGGCTGCGCACCAGCGCCCACTTGCCGGGCTGCGGGGCGGGCGCCTCGGCGGAGGCGGAGGGGTCGGCAGGGTCGGCAGGGTCCGCGGGGCCCGCGGGGTCCTCGGGGGGGGCGGGGGGCTCCATAGCGCGAAGGGTCTGGCGGCGGCTCCGGCGGCGGCGGCTCAGGTCCCTAATTCACCTAATGCGGTGCGCGCCGCCCGCCCTCGGGGAACCCTAAACCGGGCCATCTGCCGCGGGCCCATGGCAACGGCGGCTTAGGTGACGCCTGCGGGCCAGGAGCGGGGAGGGGGCGCCCGCGCCGACCCGGCCCCCTCCCCTGTTGGCGGGACCCCGAACACCCCAAAATCGTCGGGGATTCGCAGCCAGCTTCATAGTGACCGCAGCAGGTGGCTACCGGGCTGCCGGCCTCAGCGCAAATGAGGCACCTGGAACCTCACCTTGACGGCAGTTTTGGAGAAAATCGGTATGTTTGCTACGAAAAGAAACCCGGGGCTGTTACGGAGTAGAATACAATGAACTTCGTGAATTTCTAAGACTAAAGGGAGGCTGGAGTGGCCGGCTCGGTGGTTGAGCGTCGACCTATGAACCTGGCGGTCACGGCTGGATTCCCCATCAGGGCACATGCCCAGGTTGCAGGCTCGATCCCCATTGGATGGTGTGCAGGAGGCTGCTGATCAATGATTCTCTCTCATTGTTGGTGTTTCTCTCTCTCCCTCTCCGGTCCTCTCTGAAATCAATAAAAATATATTTTTTAAAAGGGAAAATGCATCAAAGATCTTTCTAGTTCACTGGCTGCCTCTGGGAAGTGAGGGCAGATAGATATCCGGGGCTGCTGGGGGGCAGGGGGCTCTGGGGGACGTTGGAGAAAGTCCCTGAAGAGTCCGTCTCTGGTCCTCACCCAGCCTCTGAGCCACCAGCCCATGATCTCCAGCCTGCAGAGGAGGCCCTGAGGCCTGGGGCAGGGGTCCCCTGGCTCCTGAGTACAGCAAGCAACCCCTAGTGGCTCAGAGCTCACCCACCGTGGGTACCAAGCCGGGTTCCTGTGTCTTAGCAGCGACACAGGACTGGGTACCTGGCTGGGTTCTATGCTGGGTTGTGAGGTAGTGGCCATGGTGCCACCCAGAGGGTGTGGAATGCCCAGGCCCTATGACTCTCCATCCACCCCCACCTCCTCCCCTCTCCCTACTTATCTCTAGCTTCCTCCCTTCTTTCCTCCTTCCTCTTCTCTCTTCAAAGCCTCTTGTTCCCATTTTTGGCCCTTGACCTTGTTTGGAATTCTGGAAGCCCAACTGCTCCCACCACAGATAAGCAAACCTTGGTGGGTGGAGAAGGGAGAAAGGGGGAGGGGAAGGGGGAGGGGGAGGGAAAGGGGGAGGGAAAGGGGGAAGGGGAGGGGGAGGGAAAGGGGGAGGGGGACTAGCCAGGATGGAGACAGTGATGCCCCACACAGAGCTCAGAGCTGCCCCGCTGGACCCAGGCTTCCTTCCACCCCAAATCCCTGTCCCAGCCCTGGAACACGGTGCTTTGCCACCCAGCACTAATCGGACTGACCGCCGTGATCCCCACCCACTTCCTGAGCCCTCTCAGGGCCCCTGCTCTCAGGCAGGCTCCTTCTCACAGTCAGGTCCACACGTACCCACCTGGGGAGGCCATGGGAACAGGAATCAGACCCTCAGACACGGGGCTGCTGGTGGCGGGCTTTCAGGCATCCTTCCATCTGTCCACTTAACCAACTAGGCTCAGACTAAAGCTGAAGGGCCACTGCCCTCAGAGCTCCCAGCCCAGGGGTGAGGGGGTAGGCAGAGCCAGACACAGATAAGAATGGCACCACCAGATAAGGGACGAATTAGCCTGGAGAGACAGGATGGCACGGCCACTAAGAGGTTGGACTCTGGAGACAGACAGCTTAGGTTCAATCCAGGCGAGGCGACTTGTCAGCTGTGTGACCTTGAGCCAGTTCCTCAGCCTCTATGTGCCTTTGTTTCCTCGTACGTGGGATGGCAGGATTAAACAGGTGAGTATGAGAACTCACTCAGATTGGTACCCGCTAGACAAATGTGCTGTATAAATGTTGGTTATTAACTGAGCAAGTCATGTTAGGGGGTGGCAACTGGATGTTGTGATTTTTTTCTAAGTAGACATGAGGGATAGGGTGATCAGAAGAGGGGAACAGCAAAGCACAGAGAAGCAGAAGGAAGAAGGAAGAGATGGTAAAAAACAGGTCTGGGGGTGGAGAGAGGCCCCCTCGACAAGACCCAGCAAAGTGCTGAAAGCCTGGCACCTACCAGATCAGACCCACTGCTCAGCCCCTCAATCCTCTGCACCCAGGCCACCCTGAGCTGAAGCCTGGAAATAGGCCCCTTGCCTGCAGGTGGCCTGTGTACCAGATCTGAGAGGCAAGTCTAATGCCCCCATGACCCACTCTGGCATCACACTGGATCCTCTGCCAGAATCAGGGCTCACTGTTGCTCCAGGCTCATCACCCAGGATAGGGCCTTCCACCTTTGCTTACGCTGAGCTTTCTGCCAGGAATGCTTCACCCCACTATCCTCTTCCTGCCCCCTCCAAGCCACCAAGGCTGCAGAGTCATGTGTCCCCTGGTCCCCACACCCCGTCCCCAGTACCTTCCTTTCTGTACTCCCTTGGTGCCTCACACAGACCTCTGGTGCTGCCCCCCGCCCCCCCATCCTCCCATACCTCCATCCAATCCAATTCTGGCCACCCATTTTACAGATGGGGAGACTGAGGTTCAGAGGAGGTTCAAGGACCTATGCAAGGATGTATAGTTAAGTTGGGGCAAAAGCTTTCAGGAAGTAACTGTGCCAACTGTCATCAACAAGTAGTATCAGCGAAGATGGCAGAGTAGGGAACTCCAAGAACCTCTTTATAGATACAACAAAAAACATGGCAAAAACTACCAGAATCAACTTTACTGAAACTCTAGAAAATATTCAAAAGTTTACAGTAACAAAATGAGCATTTAATGAAGAGATAGGCGACTGAAATCCAGCAGGAGACCTGTGTGGTGTTTTAACCTGCTCATCCCCCACCTACCTACACCTTGCTGGCAATCTTGGTGTGGGTTCTTGGGGCCAGAGGGAGCAGAACAGACCTTGTTATTGAATAATTGTGGTTATTTTAACCTGTCTAGGGGTTCACTGAAGGAATAATGCAAAGGGCTTGCCTTTCGTTTTCTAACTTCAACTCTCTCAGGGCAGACAAGCAGCTATAGAGGGCACTGGTCAAAAATAT
Source organism: Myotis myotis (assembly GCF_014108235.1). Lineage (NCBI taxonomy): Eukaryota > Metazoa > Chordata > Mammalia > Chiroptera > Vespertilionidae > Myotis > Myotis myotis. Next base: position 36,874,854 of record NW_023416314.1, read on the forward strand.
CCAAAGGCAAATGAACTACCCACTGCTGCTTGGGGACAAAAATAATAAGTTAAAACAAACAGGAGCCACTCTAGAAAGCCTGGAGGAAAAGCAGGGAGTGAGTTGCTTCAGGGGATAGAGGCTTTAGAAAACTCTGGCAAATACTGGGGAATCTAAAAAACCACATACAGGCCCAGGGTTGAACAATTTCAGAAAAAGATCAAGATCGTAAGCATTCACCTCCAACTGAGCTTCACATTCTACGCAGACAGACAGTGAAGGCTAAGGCAGAGTTGACTGAGCATTGGAGGCGTGCCCCAGCCCACACAGAGAGCCCGTCTGCAAAGACCAGGAGGTTTGATTTGTTTTGTTTCGGCTCCAGGGGTGCTAGAGACTGTAGTGACCACACACAACAAAGAATACAGTCTTCACAAAAATAGTTTAGAAAACTCACTAAACAAAACTACAACTCACCACAGGCAGCAACAACAAACCCTGGGGAGATTCTAACTTCCAGAGTTATCACATTACGATATTCAAAACGTCCAGTTTACAACCAAAAAAAATTAAGAGGAATGCAGAGAAAGGATGCCCCATTCACAGGGGGGAAAAAAGGAACTTAATAGAAATTTTCGCTGAGGACACCCAGACTTTGGACTTAATAGGCAAAAAGTTTAATCAAGTGTCTTAAGTATGATCAAAGAATTGAAGGAAAGGAGAACAACATCTCACCATAAAGAGGATGTCAATAAAGAGACAGCAATTATAAAAAGGGACCAAGTAGAAATTCTGGAACTGAAAAGCACAATAACTAGAGGAGTTCAACAGCAGACATACAGAGGCAAAATGAAGAATCAGCAAACTTAAAGATAGGTTAATTGAGATTATCCAGTCTGAGGTGCAGAAAGAAAAAAAAAATTAAGGAAAATGAGCAGAGACTAAGAAACCTTTTGGATACCATCAAATGGACCAACACATGCAAAATGGGAGCCCAAAAGGAGTGGGGCGGGGGAGGCAGAAAGAATATTTGAAGAAATACTGACACAAACTGCCCAAACTTGATGAAAGATATGAATCTATACATACAAAAAGCTCAATAAATTTTAAGTAGGATAAACTTAAAAAGATCCACACTGAAACTCATTATAATTAAACTGTGAAGACAGAGAGAGAATCTTAAAAGCAGTGAGAGAGAAGTGGCTTGTCTTCAATATGATTAATAGCCAATTTCTCATCAGAAACCGTGAAAGCCAGAAGGCAGTAGGGTGACATATTTAAAGTAGTGAAAGGAAAATACTAGTAAGTTGTCAAATAAGAATTCTATATCTGGCAAAATCATTCTTCAAAAATGAAAGACAAACTAAGACATTTCCAAACAAACTAAGCCATTTCCAGACAAACAAAAGCTGAGTTTGTCATTTGTTGACTTGCCTTACAAGATATGCTAAAAGTAGTCAACTAAAATTAAAGAGCACTAGACAGTCATTCAAAGCCACAAAAAATAAAGAAGCTTGGTAAAAGTAACCACATAGGCAATTATAAGCCAGATTATTGTTATTTTTGGTTTGTAAATTATCTTTTCCCCATTTTTTTCCTATAGGATTTAAAAGACAAATGCATAAAACAACAATTACAAATCTGTGTTAATGGGCACACAGTATACAGAGATGTAATTTCTGATAATAACAATACAAAGAGAGGGATGGAGCTGTATAGGAGCAAAGTTTCTATATACTATTGAAGCTAAGTTGGTGTTAAGTCCCACTAGATTGTTATAAATGTAAGACATTATTTGCAAAGCCTAAGGTAACCACTAAAAAAAGTGTCTATATACAGAAGAAGAAATGAGAAGAGAATCAAAACAGTACACTGGTGTGGGGGAGATCAATTAAACACAAAAGAAGGCAGTAATAGAGGAACTGAGGGGGAAATGATATGACCTATTAAAAACAGCAAAATGGCAGAAATAGATGGAAATGAATTAAACTCTCAAAAGGTTGAGGTTAGCAGAATAGGTTTAAAAATAAGATCCATTTATATGCTATCTACAAGAGACTCACTTTCCATCCAAAGATAGAAATGTGCTGAAAGTGAAAGGGTAGAAAAATATATTCCATGCAAATAATAACCAAAGAAAAGCTGGGATGGCTATGCTAATATCAGGCCAAATGTATTTTAAGTCAAAAGTGTTACAAGAGACAAAGGACATTGTATTTTAATAAATGGGTCAATCCAACTCTTATCAACAGCCCACAAATTTATCTTCAAAATCCCCTTTGCCCAGGATGGTGAGCAAAGTACATCCAGTCCCCATGCTGACCCATCATGGAGCCAGAACTCATATCACACTGAGGCACAGCAGCCCTCACTGAGGTTCCTGAAGAAAGGGGTCATGTGCACCACGGATCTCTGGGTTCTTGCAAGCACCAGCTGACCTTGCCACCTGGGACTAGTCCCTCCTCCAGACACCTCAGTCCCCTATCTGCATGTGAGGGACTATCACAAAAGCCTTAGAGCCTTCCCTGACATCCCATCACCACCTCAGGCAGGGCAGGAGCCTCCCCCACCCCCAGGCTCCCTCCCAGCCCACTCCACTCCTGGGACTCCTGCTATCACAGTTCCACTCATAGGCATCCTTGCTGTGCTTCTCCCACTTTAGTCTGGTAACTCCTCGAGGCCTGGGAGCAGTCAGTTTATCTCTGCATCCCTTGTGCCCAGGCTGGTACAGAGAAGAGGCCTAGTGCCACTTTGCTGGGTGGGTGAGTGAGAACTTGGCTGGAGAAGGTAGCTTTTGGCACGATAGGAATCTCCAGGCACCCCCACCCCACGCCTGAAGCTGTCAACACAACAGGTCTGCCCAGACTGCCCCAGGGCCCCTAGGAAAGAGCCCATGTCCTGCAGATGCCACCTAGCAGGGGCCATCTGACCCCCTTCCTGTGCTTGCTCCTATGACACCTCCTTGTGCCCTGCATAGCTGCCTCCTCACCATCATGGCTCCCTTGCCTGTGTGGACCTGCACAGCTTATGTCTAAATTACTTGCTCTGGACACCAGTCTCTTCACCTGTGATAAGCATGCAGCTCCCTACCTCACAGCCCAATGGCAATACAATAGATCCTGGGTAGAGAGTGCCTATGGACCCATGCGGGTGTTACTTTTGAAGAATTAGAACTCTCAACCCATGAAAAGAATCTTCAATGTTTTGGATTATAAAAGCGTTTCCTGTGCCTGGTGCCCTGTGGGGTTCAGAAAGGTGTGTGGATCTCTGCAACGGAGTGTCTCCACATGGGGACACTCTACACCTGGGAGAGAAGCATCGTCTCCTTTGAGGTTTCCTGAGATTTTTCTCCTAAATAAAGTGTGAGAGAGAAAAGATGGAGAATCCTCACGCACAGGAATACTACCAATGTGATTTTAGTGGCAGTCGTCGTCATGCAGCTAGCCTTTCATGAGCTGTCTGGCATCGGGTGGAGCGGTGTGTGTGCGCGATGCCATTTCACTCTCAACATCCCTTTCAAGTAGGTTCCATTGTCTGCCCTAGCCCCTCGGACCAAATGAGGGTGTAGTGACATTCATTCATTCAGCACAGAGCGCCATCTGTGAGTGGCCCGGGCCGGGCTGAGGAGACAGTGGGGAGCAGGACCCCACTCCCACCCCCACCCTATGAACCCTCCTCCCACCCCCACCCCATGAGCAGGGGAAGAAGGTGGAGTGACAGGACTAGCAAAGGGAGTCATGACCACGGGGAGGGCTGAGGGGAAGTCAGCCAGGAAAAGGGGACACAGAGGCAGGTGAAAGAAGCAGCGCTTTGACTGATCCCTCAGGCATGTTATCTTCCCAACAACCATCCCAGGAAAGGAGGGTTTTGTCCTTGTTTTGCAGATGGGGAAACTGAGGCTCAGGAAGGCTGAAGAACATGCTTGAAATCTACCCAAGACAGAGCCCGGGTGTGTGGGCTCTGACTGTGGCACTGTCTGTGTAGCTGGCCGGCTCCTCAGAGTTGGGACCATTTCTAGGACCAAATAAGTATCAGAAATGTACTTTCTGTCTTGCTGTGTGAGGGGTGGGCAAAGCCGGCGTTCACCTGCAGACACCTGCTCCCAGCAGAGGCTGCCGGCTCGGTGAGGTGGGCCAGTGCTCAGAGGAGACAGTCAGCCAGAGGTCTGCCTCAGAGGCCCCCGGAGGGCAAACACCCTTGGAGGGCTGTGGGTGGCCCAAACTCTCCCTCTGGGGGCTGCGCGTGCCCCCACCTGCCCAGCCCCAGCTGTAGCACGGGCCCTGGCACACCGCAAACACTCGGAGACAGCGACTTCCCTTCTTTTATTGGTCCTGGCTGTCCCTGATGGGCCTGTGAACAGACTCTCGGGCCAGGGGACCAAGGGGCTTCAGAGCAGGTCTTCAGTCCCAGGACACAAGACTGTCTCTCCTGATTCTGCCCTGATGCCTGCTTCTCACACACCCAGCCCACAAGCCTGCACAAAAGCACACAGCCTCAGAACAGGCTGCCCGCTGGCCTCTGATGGTCCCAGAGGACACCCTGCCACCAGACCAGCCCTAAGGCCTGGGGCCAGGCCCACCTGGCTCAGGGCCCACATTCCTGGCTCTGGAGACCAGGAGCTCATTAGAGCCTCAGGCCGATCACGGGAAGAGCTAGGGGTCAGGGGCCACTGGAGCCCTGGGAAGGAAGCAGGGCGGAAGGACTCAGCCAGAGAGGAGACAGCACCTCTGCTTCTTCCCCATATTACCTGCGGGGGCTCCAGCTCCGGTCATGGCATCCTCAACTCACGGCCCCCAGTCAGGGTCAAGGTCCTTCCTAGTCTGGCATCCGTAAACTTGCTAAGTTCCTCTTCCCTTCCCCCAAGGGCTTTCCCATATTGGACCTTTGCACATGCTGTTCCACTGCCTGGAATGTCTGGCGATTCAGAGATGCATGTAAATAAATAACTTCTACCCAGTGAGAAAGGGAAGTCCCAAAAGACAAATCAGACGGAGTAATTCTAGACTGGTCCTGACAGGCAGGAAAAGTTTCATAGCTGGGTTTTGAAGCATAGATAGGAGTTTTCTGAAAGCAAGGATTGGGAAGGGTGTGCCACCGTTAAGCCTATGCACAAGAGAATTTGGGCTGGGGTAAGATGAGCCACCCAATAGGGTTATTCCTGGCATAGAAGGATGAAGGCCAATGGGGTGCAGAAAGCACTCACCTGCTGAAGAATCACCATTGTCCTTTGTCAGACGCTCCTGCTGCCCACCTGGCCAGACACAGTTCTGCAGGGAGAGATCATGTCAAACTTCTGAGCAGCCAGCTGTGTCAGCCTTGCACCTGGCAGGGGTCACCTGGGCTCCTCCCAACGCCACAGCCGCTCCTGCCTCTGGGGAACCCTCCCTGGCTCTCTCCCTCTCTTTGCAGCCCAGGCGTGTGACCTGAGCCTCAGCCACCATCACAGCTCTATTGTCCAGAGCAGCTGCTGTTATTCAGAGATTCCAAAAGGCTCCTAGGAAGTAGCAAGTCTGCACCCCTCACCTGGACATATGGGCAAAGGGGCCCAGAGAGGGAGCAAGACTTGTCTAACTTCACACAGCTGGACAGGGCAAGTCCAGGATGAGGACTTGGTCCAGGCCTCCCAGCTGAGGGCTGCCCCAGGAGTGTGAGTGACAGGGGCAGCCTGGCCCAAGGGGAGGGTCATGGGCTGAGCTGCCTAAATCCATCCAGAGCACCCACTGCCATCAGGATGGAGGCTCCATGACCCCAGTCTGGCTTTTAAGGCCCAGCACCATGTGGCTCCTGCTGATGTCCCAGTCATCAGTTTTCTTCCTTCTCCGGCCCTGCACTGGGACCGTCCTCAGCACTCACTCTTCCTGAAATGCACCAGCCCTTTTCATACCTCCTGGCCTTGGCATACACTGGCTCCTCCACCTGGAATTCTGACTAGTAAATTCCTATGCTCAGTTCAGATGGTACCTCCTCTGGGAAGCCTTCCCTGACCACCCCCAGGCTGCGGAGAGTCCTGATATTTCCCTCTATCCATCCCTGATTATATGTATTATGTTATCCGATTGGGTCTGTCCCTACCTCTGACCCCAAAGTCAGAGAGTTGATCCAGGGCAGGGCATGGGTTCAGCCATCTCCTCACACAGCACAGGGCCAGGCCCGGAGAGGACTCGACTGAGTGTGGTGATTCAAGGCAGCCCCAGCCCACAGCCCTGGCACACGGCCCTCCAGCCCCCCACCTGCCCCCAGGATGAGCATCAATTTTTCACAAGGCCCATTCAGAGGCACTGGGGCATTTGATCCTCTGCCCATGACACTCCTGACACCCGAGCCCTGACCCCTGCCTGGAGCTCTGGGACACAGCAGGCACTCAGTCCTCCCGGAGACGGGCACTAGGCCTGGGTGTCTGGCAGGGAAGGGAATTCAGCAAGGCCACCAGGCAGCCGCCACAGGGGTTAGCCTGAAGAGGAAGCCTGGCTGTGCTAGCACCCCGAGCCAGCAGGAGCCCCGAGAGCTGGGGGCAGAACCAGGGTTTTCATTAAGACTCGGGGCCTCGGATGAGGGCATAGAAGTTAAGGGCCACCCATAAGGAAAAACTATAAGATCAACTTTTTTTTTTTTTTTCTGAAAAAAAGAACTAGCCCATGTTCAAGGTAATTGCTTTGCAGATTGAGAGCAGGGAACACAGAACTATTTCTATGCCTCCCCTGGGTTACTTCATCCTCACAGCAACCCTGGCTGGTGGCTTCATGGTCCCATTTTACAGATGGGAACTCTGAAGCTCAGAGGAAGGGACTTATCTGAGGAGAGAGAGAAAGAAAGAGATAAAATGTAGCAGAAAGGCCAAAGGAGACAGAGACAGGAACAGATCTCTCTCTCTCTCTCTCTCTCTCTCTCTCTCTCTCTCTCTCTCCCACCCCCAGCACGGCTGCTCCCGGCCCCAGCCCTGGTCAGGGACAATTCAATGAGCACCATGCCCCTGGCTCTTCCCATTCCAGGGTCCCAGCCTCCATCTCGCCAGGCTCGGGCAGTTTCACTCGATGGCTGCTGTGGCTGAGCCCCCAAAGGTGGCAGGAGGCCCAGACCGGGAGCAAATGGCTGTGGTCACAGGGAGCTCCAGGAGGCCCAAGCCCAGGACACCCTCCGAAGTCCAGCAAACCCTCCTCCTGATGCCCAGGACAGGGGCAGCCCATGCTTACCTGGCTCCCAGCTGCCACCCGCACGGAGGGCTCGGGAAGCTGGGGTCAAAGGTCTGGCACGATCTGTAGACACGTCCCCTCTTCCTCTGTCTTGCTCCAGAACTTGCTCTGGGGGCCTCTCTGGGCCTTTCGGTTTTTCACTCTGTGACTCTCTCCCTCTCAGCCTCTCCCTCCCTTTCCTGCCCAGGTCGGCTGTCCAGCCGCACTGCTGCCCTCTCCTCCCCTCTCCAGAGCCTTCCCCCAGGAGGCGGAGTCCGAGGGGCCTGGAGGCCTGGGTGCCATGACATCAGCGTGGGGGGCGGGCTGTGCTGCCCAGGGCCCAGTGCAGAGCGCTGGCTGCCCAGAGGGAGGCAGGGCAAGGGGTCTCTCTCGCTGTGCTGGGACCAGCTTGGGCCCGGGCTATGACCACTCATCCGGCCTCAGGTGCCTCCTATCATTCGCAGTAGCACCACCTGCTCCCTCAGCACGGGCAGGATTTGCGGAGTCCTGGCCCCTGCCTCCCTCTGCCAAGCCTGTTCTCTCCTCCACAAATGGCTGTTTGAGACTCTGAGAGGAAATGAACGCAAGCCCCACGTTCTAGCCCTTTCTCCCTCATCCCTGTGCACACAGGCCCCTCCCTGTGGGCTCCCCTCAGATGTGTCCCTGAAGCTCCTCACCTCACCATGCCCCACAGCTGCCGGGGAGGAGGGGCAGGAGGCTGTCTGTGAGCACACAGGAAACTTCCTCAGCCCAGCACGAGCCGGGCACATGCAGGGCAAGGTGAACCGTGTGATTTTAAAGTGGGGGGACGGAGGGGGGAAAGGGGGGACTGATAAGCAAGGAGGAGCCCAGTGTTCATTGTTAGCACTGGAAAGACAGTAACAGGGGACCCCGGCTGAGTCCTGGCACTTCCTCACCACCAGCCCTTGCCTGGAGCCAGTGCGGCCTCTTCAGGGGCAGCTCTCGGCCTGGCCTGGGCGGAGGGAGGCGCTCTTTGGATGCCCAGCGGCTGTACCTGGGGCAGGCCGGGACCACTCCAAAGCTGGGGTGCCCATCTGCCAGGATCCAGTGGTCCAAGTGCGCCACCTGCTGGCACAGGCATGGCTGCCAATGGCGCCCCCTGGGGAGCCAGGCTGAGCATCCACCTCCGCCTGGAGAAGGGACGAGGGGACTCAGCCGCTGCAGGTCAGGACTTCCTCTGACCCCACAGTCCTGGCCCCCGAAGACCCCGGGGTGCTGAGTGTGCCTGGCCAGGCGGCCCTCGCAGGAACTGCTCTGGAACACAGTCCCCACTCCTAGACTCGGGACCTACCACGCCTCCATCACCTCCCCCCTGAGCCAGGCTGACGCAAGAGCGTCAGCCCTGCACAGATGGGAAAACTGGGCCCCCTAAGGCACAGGGTGCGAGCTATGAGGGGTGGGCGAGGCGTGGTGGGGAGCTGGGGAGGAGTGATCTCCAGATGCCACAACAGCCACAATGCATTCAGCACCCCTGTGCTGAGGTGGGCACAAAATTCAATGTCCTTTTCTCCATGGCCCATTGGGGAAATCTAGGGATTGGCCTTAATGCATTTGTGTTTCTCACTCTTCACCCCAACCCAGCCCAGTGGACTGAGTTCTGTCCACTCTGCCTCCACCATCTGTCCTGTTTCTCCCCACCACCACCACCCCTGGCTTCTTGGCTCAAGCTGCTCGCTCTGGTCTGCCCACATCCACCTGCACCCCCATAAGCCCATCTCCTCTGTCTGAGGCCCTTGATGCGGCTGCTCCCTCCATCTCACAATTGGAGAACTAACCTTCCTTCCCACCGCAACTCCCACACCACCTTACCAGGAATTCTCTGTGGATCTTGGTCCAGATCAGAGAGTATCTCTACTGGTCTTCCCACTAGAGCAGGGGCTGTGGCTGGTCCCCTGCATCTCTAGTGCCTTGGGACAAGGCCAGCTGAGGGAATAACTGAATGACCCCAGTGACCTCAGCTCAGACATGCAACGGGCAGGCAGCGGGGCCCAGCCTGGCTAGAGCGCCAGGTCCTCCCTCACGTTGTCGCTGACCAGAGGACAGGCACCAGGGCCTAAGAAATATTCCCTCCATTATCCCTAACCCCCAGAGGGACAGACGGACACAGGACGGTCTTTCTGAGATTGTGGTAACGTTTATTCTGAGAACAAAACAGGTCTCCCTGGCCCCAAGGTGGGCCCTGAGGGGAGTGAAGCCCAGATGGGGTGGTGTGGACCGGAGGCCCGGCCCATCTGCAAACGCACAGGCCCCTGTGGGCTGAGGATGCATCAGGCGCATGGAGCAACGGTTCTCCCCACCCACCCTCCAGCCCCAGCCCAGAACTCCAACCTCACCTGCCGCATCCCCAACCAGGGTCCTCCACACATCCAGGATCCAGCCTGGCCCACCCCGAGGAGCAGAAAGCAAGGGCAGGGCCGCCGCACAAGTCCTGTTGGGGGGCGGGGCTGGAGCCCACAGGCCTGCCAGTTGGTCCTGGTTCGACCCAAGGCCCAGGTGGATGTAGCTGAGAACAGACCCACGTGGGCTGCTCCGGCCCTTGCTTCTCCACTCTGAGTCAGGAGTGTTCATTGGAAATAGACATGGAGAAGTGATTACATGAGTGTAGTGTGCACGCATACAGGTACATAGAGAACGGGGGTTGCCCTTATCCAGCACTTGTTAGCGAGAGTGCTGGCAAACAGGAGTCAGTGGCCCCGCATGGCAGAGGGGCAATCGAGGCACAGGAGGGTGAATGGTTTGCTCCTGGTCATCGGTAGGGTCCTGGCCCCAGGCCAGGCTCTCGAGAGGAAGCTGCCACTTGCCCAGGAGTCTTGTCCTCCTTGTTGTGCAGTTCCTGGCCCTCACATGGCCCAGGGCCCCGACACAGGAGCAGAGCTGGCCACAGGGTGAGGAGGCAAAGTCAAGGATCCAGCGTCTCCAGCCAGGACACTGGACCAAAGAGCCAGGACATGGAGCCGGAAATCCAGGCTTCCAAAGGACTTCCCACCCAGCAAGCCGACGGGAACTCCTGTTCTGGAACCAGCTGAACGTTTTCATTTAACGTTGCCTGGTCTGGAGCCCGGGAAGGGTTGCAGAGAGATCCTACGCGGGTCACAGCGCCCACATGATTGGTGCCGACTTGCAAAACATCAGAGTACAAACACCCTCTTCTTCATCCACCTCCAGACCCCTTCTGAGAAAGTATGGCTTTTCCTCATCCCTCCCCAAGTGGAATCAAGATAAAATCGGCCGAGCCGGTGTGGCTCAGCAGTCGAGCATCGACCCAGGAACCAAGAGGTCACTGGTTCAATTCCTAGTCAGGACACATGTCCAGTTTGCGGGCTTGATCCCCCCAGTAGGGGGCTTGCAGGAGGCAGCCGATCGATGATGTTTCTCTCTCATCAATGTTTCTATCCCTCTATCCCTCTCCCTTCCTCTCTATCTAAAAAAAAAAATCAATAAAAACATATAAAAATAAAACCAGAGGACCACAAGAACTGGAGTTTAAGAAGAGAAAAGGGGTGCACAGGCTTTCAGTTTTCCTTTTAAAACCCCTGGTTAAAACTGAGAGTTTTAAAACAGAAAGAATATAAAATGTTGAGGACTGAAAGGAACATTTTGGTCTGGGCAGCAAGAAGAGGGCTGTGGCCTCCCTGGCTTCATTTTGGGGGGAATGTTGGCAGAGAGCCTCTGGTCTGGTGATGGGTTTCCCTCTCTCCTTCCAAGCCCTGACGCCAACAACCCAGAGCCCCTTCTCCCAGGAAATCCCAGTGCTTGCAGCAAAGGGGGTCCTGAGACTATGTCCCCCCGCCCCCACTTGCGTCCACATGTCCTCCCTACCCGCCTGGCCCCTGGCCTTCTGGGACCAGGGCCATGGAGACAGGAAAACGCCCTTCCTTTCCATCACTGACAAAACCTCTCGGGGGGGGGGGGGGGTGGACCTTAAACCAGAGGCTGGGGAAGAAATCAACACGGGGTGAGATGGTAGCCACAGCTCTCTGGGCATCCAACCACTTGCCAGAGAGGACCTCGGAGCAGAGCTGCAGCCCAGCATGGATGCCAGGTCTCCCAGAGCTGTGGGCAGGGGCCCAGCTCCCCCTGAGGCCTCATGGGGTCGCTTACTCACTTGGCAAATCGCTTGGAGAAATGAAGGGATGGGCAGGTGGATGGAATTTGAGAATGAACAGATGTCGCCTGCATGTTCCCAAATCCCAGCCGGAGCAACAGCCCAGTCAAGGCCAAGAGCCCTTTCAAGGTGGCCAGAAAGTCAAGATTTGGTGACAGAGAAAGCGATGTCCAGGGCATGGGGGCCGTTGCAGGAAAGGAGGGGCAAGAGTGGGGCTCGGGGGTATGGCAGTTTGTGTGTAAACAAGTGGCATCTTGGCACTCCGTGGGCTGACAGCAGGGCCTTGGGGAAACATTTTCAACGGAGAGAGTCCCTTAGCAGTGGGAACAGTTGGGGAAGGGCGGGCTATTTAAATCTCAGGCAAGAAGACGTCTCCGTGAGAAAGGAATGCTGTGGGGTCCTCAGGACACTGAGGCCCAGAGAGGGCCAGAGACCCCCCACGGTCACACACCGAGTCAGTGGACAAGTTGGGACAAGGACCCCGGTGTCCTAGCTCCCAGGCTAATCCCTGGCTGGGGGCATGCAGACGGCGGTGAGAATTGTGGGGGCCAGGCAGGCGGCCAGGCATCAGACAGCCGTGAGGGTGGCGCTGCTGAGGATGCGCACGGCAATGGTGCCCGGCAGGTCGCTGGGCTGCCGGCGGTCTCGGTCCCGGAGGTGGAGGGTGTGCAGGGCCTGGAGGTCATCGGGGTCAGCCTTCAGCTGCACCTGGCCCAGGAACTCATCCTTCAGGACTCGGTGGTTCCAGATCTGGGGGAGACAGAAGAATATGGGGGCCATCTCCACGGATAGGTCTGCGGGGGCTGCTGGCAGTTCTGGGCAGGGCCTCGATCCCGCCCTCCATTGCCTCCCCAGGAAGCCTGCCCTTTCCCGAGCCTCGGCGTCCTCCTCTGTCCAAGCCCCTTCCACATATAACGTTAAGTGTGTTACTATTAGCTCTGTGTGACCTTGAAGTCTGGGTGACCTTGGAGAGTGATATACTCACCCCCTGCCTGTTGGCCCCATCTTTAAAATGAGTGGCCCCGCCCTAACAGGTTTGGCTCAGTGGATAGAGCTTCCGCCTGGGGACTGAAAGGTCCCAGGTTCGATTCCGGTCAAGGGCATGTGCCTTGGTTGCGGGCACATCCCCAGTAGGGGGCGTGCAGGAGGCAGCTGATCGATGTTTCTCTCTCATCGATGTTTCTAACTCTCTATCCCTCTCCCTTCCTCTCTGTAAAAATCAATAAAATATATATAATGTATAAAATGAGTGGCCTCTACGGTCCTTCTTGCCCCAACATGTCTAGGTCTGTGTTGGATCCGGGGTTAGGAACATTCGGAAAACCTGCAGTGCCTCCCCTGCGGGGCTGCCTCCCCTGCAGGGTGCCTAAATGTTCATTTTTACAGATGGTTTCTCACCACAGAGATGCTGGCCTGGGCCCGGGGGACAGAGGGCTTCCTGCTAATGAGCTCAGGATGGTCATCCACTGGCCACCTTGGCCTGGGAGGACAAGGAAGCCCCGGCACAGGGACTGGCTCTCTGACCCCTGCCCTCTGACCCCTACCCTCTGACCTGCCACGTGCCACTTCAGTGCCACGTTTCTAGGTGAGCCCCCTGCAGGGGGTTTAAGGAACCACTCCCCAGGCTTTGGGGCGAAGTCGGCAGAGATGGCCACTGTCCCTGGCCAGACCCTGCTGGGGCTCAGAATCACAGCAGCTGAGCTAACTCCCCACCCCGCTGAGGGGACTCTGGGGCACCAGAAGGGGCAGGCGAGAGAATTCCCAAGGCCACACTGTGCCGGGGACAGAGTGGGAACCAGCACCGAGCATTCCCGGGTCCCGTCAAAGGCTCTGCCACCCCGGGCTCACCCCTCTGAACGGGGAAGTGAGGGGCCCCAGGACTCGCGGGCTCACCTGGACAGTGATGGGCTGGCCTGGCTTTTTGCGATAGAAGATGCCTTTTACATCGTACTCAGGCGTCGAGGTACCCTTCTGCATGGCTGAGTGGACTTTGTGCCCCTCACACTTGATGATCACATAAGAGTTAGCCCCTAGAGAGATGGAGAGGGTGATGGGGTAAGGATGGGGGGTTGGGGTTGGGCCCGGATGGAACAGATATCTGGGGGTGAGGTCCTCTCCCCAGAGCAGAAGCCTGGGCTCATGTATTCAAGAGGAGGCAGACCAGGAGGGGACACACCGGTCATCTCTGGCCTCCAGGCCTTTACCCATGTTGTTCTGTCCAGAGCATCCTTCCGCCCTAGTCCATTTCACCAGGATTCCCACCTTAACACCTCCTCAGCCTGGAGAAAGGCCACTCCCTTCAGGAAGCCCTCCCTCCCAGCTGCCTGTCCCAGAGCCTAGTGCCCCCCTCACTAGAGACCTCCCAAGAGTAGGAGGCTGAGTGTCCCTCTCTATGCACCCAGCTTCCTCCCGGGGCTGGGCCTGAGTGGACGTCAGAAAACGTTTGCTCATTCAGTGATCGAGGGCAGGGGAGCTCTGGAGGCAGGGTGTCTTCAGCGGAGGCGGGGGGGGGGGGGGGGGAGGAGACATGGGCAACCTCCCAGGGGAGGGGGGTGGGGGGGCTTTCCTCGAGCCAGCGCACCTGTCGGGGAGTCCTTGAGACCAGCAGCCCCCAGGACATGCACCTGGGTCACCAGCTGGGGGTAGCCGCACAGGGAGCTCCAGCAAGAGCGAGGCGGCTCATCCAGGCACAGCTCCCTGGGACAGGGCAGAGGAGAAGAGGCGGGAGGTCACGGAGCAGGGTCAGGAAGATGGAGGACAAGGGGGTTCAAGAAGAGGGGAGGGGAGAGGAGCAGTATTTAGTCCAGACGTTTCTTGTCCTGGGCAAACTCCCTGGGCTTCCTGCTGCTCTATCCCCACCCAAGGGTGCCCCATCCTTCCCCAAGGGAAAAGCAATTTACTGAGCACCTACTGTGTGCCAAGCCCTCTGCTAGGATGTTATAGGAATTATTTCTAATCCCCACAAAGCCCCGGAAGGTAGGTGACTATTACGCCCATTTTACAGATTGGGAGGCATCAGGCTCAGCAGGGAAGGGACCTGTCAGCTGGTGGAGGCCAGTCTGGCAGGACTGAGGCCCACTGGGCCCACCACACGAGCTGGCCCCGGGCGTGGGATGTGGGCAGGCAGCACCGAATCTGGGCTGCCTACCCCGGTGGAGGGCAGTGTGGGGCCCACAGGGTCTGCACCCCCGCAGGAAAGGGATGGCTTAGCAGTCTACCTAGCCTGACGCGAGATCTTGGAAAACATCCCCAACCTCAATCCCCAGTTCTGATCCATAAAACGAAGGGGTCAGGCCTCCTTGTCCGGGTTGGAGAGAAGAGATGGAACAAGGGAAAGCTTCTTTGTAAACTGTGAAGAGCTATGCTCCGATGAGAAGCTGTGCCATTATGTGGCTGAGAGGGGCTGGAACAAGGTCGCAGGGAAAGGGAGAGGAAGGAGACAGGCGCTGGGGTGGCTGGAGGCCTGGGCTCTACGCCTGGGCAGACACTGAGCATCTCTGGGTCAGATTCTGGGCCAGCCTGGTGTGGACCTCGGCCCGCCCACGCACCCACCCACCACCCACCACCCGGGGCCCGAGCCGGGCCCTGCGCACCGGCAGCTGGAGGGCACGTCAGTGAAGACTCGGAGCAGGAACTCGCCGGTGTGGCCTGGCTCGAAGGTGGTGGGGATGATGACGTAGCGCCCCGCCCGCTGGTCTGTGCGCAGGAAGACGCTGCGTGAGTTGATGTAGATGGAGCTGGCGGCCCTGTGCTGCAGGCTGTGCATGCGGTACTGGCGGTTCTCCTCCACCTGCAGGCAGCGGAGGTCACACAGAGCCCCCGGCCCCACCCCACCCCACCCCACATCTCACATCTCTCCCTCACCACCGTGCAAAAGAGCAACAGAACCACTCACGTGGAATGCCCAGAACAGGCACATCTACAGAGACACAGCAGACGAGTGTTTGCCTGGGGCTGGGAGGGCTGGGTGCATGGGACCGGCTGATGGTGACTAAAGGGTGTGGGGTGATGAAATGTTCTAAAATCGATGTGGTGCTGGTTGCAGAGCTCTATGGACACACCAACATCACTGCACACTTTAACTGGCTGAATGGTATGGGATGTGAGTCGGGGGCAAGAGGAATCCCCGATAACAATGTCTGTGGGGATTCTGACCATCACTATCCGCCCAGGTCCATGAAGGGACATCGCCAGCCAGTAGGACAAGCTAGCCATCGCTTCAATAAGTGCCATCGATAAGCTACAGTCACGTCAGTGAGGACCAGACACGTCACGTCAAAGTGACAGCACATCAGCACACAGCGAATGGACAACACAACGACATGAACAAACTGTCATGACCAGCATGTCAAATGCCAGGGACTCGACTCAGACCACACGCCCAGCATATCCACGTGGTGTCACTAGGCTCTCGGCGTCTGGCTCTACGCTGAGTGTCATCACGCACTGAGCATCACGCTCTGTGGAAGGTACCCAGGTCCCGGGCCAGGAGGAGTGGCCACTGGTGAGCCTGCCTGGCTCTGCTCAGGGTGGCGCCTCCCTGTGCCCAGCAAAGCCTCCAATTCAGCGGGACCCGGAGCCCTGAGGGAGGGGGGGCGGCAGGGGGCTCCCAGAGCCTGGCCCCACCCACCAAGCAGCCCAGGCCTATGGGTCTGAGGCAGGAAGAAATCAGGCTGAGTGCTCCCCTGGGAGCCAATCCCAGGCAGGCTGGGCCTCTGTGGGTCCTGCGAACAGGGCCGATGCCACAGCATGCCCCGGCGTCAGCCAACGTGGTCAGGGTGGCAGGGATGATGTCGGTGACCAAGGTGTTCTTCCCCTGGTGCAGGCGGCCCTGACGCCAGCTCCCTCACTCTCCTCACCCAGAGCTGACCTCACCTTGTAGATGTCGAAGCCAATGGCCAGGTTTTCGCCCTTGCCGTCCCGACGGGTGGACTGCTTAGGCCGCTGCTGGATGGAGATCAGCACCTCATCTTCTGCCTTCTTGACATCAAAGATGTACTGCGGGCACGGCGAGGAGGGGAGACACCGGTGAGGCCAGGCTGGTCATGGGCTCGCCGGCTCCCGGAAGCTCAGCCCACAGCCAGGCTCAGCTGTGTGAGCGTGGGCAAGTCACATCACCTCTCTGAGCCTCAGTCCCTCACCTGCAAGATGGGCCTAGAATGCCTACAGTGCATGAGGGGTGGAGGACTTGAGATCACGCATGCTCAGCGCGGAGACGCATGCAGTTGGTGCTCAATAAAGACACACCTTTGATCTCAGGTTTTGGTACCAAAAAACCAACCAACAAACAAACAAACAAAAGACACACCAAGCATGAGGACTAAGCAGTTGGAGGGGCACGACAGAGGAGGCTGCAGGGGAGAGGTGCCTGTGGAGGAGCGGCCTGGCCAAGCTCCCCCACTGTGTGTGTGGAAATAAGGGGTGTGAGCCCCGGTTCAGCCTCTACGTGTCCCTGTAACTCTGGACAAGACCCTCATCCTCAGAGCCTCTCCCTCGGTTCTGCCGGCTGTGGGTCAGATTGCGAGGTTGGGGTCTACACGACCACCCAGACACGCCACCCCGCCCCCACTGCAGGGATGGGTGTCCTGAGGCCACGGGGGGCAGGGACTGCCGAGTGGATGCAGGCGTCCCTGGCAGCTGCGCACCTGCGGGTTCTGGAAGAAGGTGTCCTTGTGGTTGATGCAGCCCCCACTGCGGTTCTGCCACGGGTCCTCGTGCCGCGTCCAGGCCCCGCGCAGCCGGGCCTCCTCCCAGGTCTTGTGGATGCTCAGGTAGGACGTGTTGAGCAGGCGGCACTTGATGATGTCGGTGAAGTATTGGCACACATCCTGGAAGGTCATCCTGGCGTGGCGAGGGCTGAGTCAGGCAGGTCCCCGTCCAGCCCACCCTCTGCTCGCCCTGCCTGCTCGGCACCGCGACTCACACCACAGTGAGCACGGACGTGGCATCACACAGACCCTGCACGTCTCTTCTGGCCTCAGTTTCCCGATTTGTAACTTGGGACAGGATCGAACAACAGCTGCCACCCACAGAGCTAGTGTAGGAATTGATTAAGGCAACACAAGCACGTTGTACGACTCCTGGCAGACAGAGGCAATTGCAAAGGCTGGCCGTTACAGTTATTGATAGGATCAATCGCTAATGTGGACAGTTCATAAAGCATGTTCCCATCCATTATCTTCCACGGCTGTTGTGGGGCCTGAACCTGAATAAACTGGCGGCAGGAACCCCTTGGTAAGCGTGCTGCTGTGGCCAGGACGTTGCCATGGTCACTGGGTGCTGCACACACCTCCAGGAGCCTGGGTGCGGGAGGGGAAGTGCCCACTCCCTTCAAGCAGGCACATATGAGAACATGCACAGGTAGGCACCACATGTGAACACATATGAGAAAGGCCTTAGAAAGAAACCCCTTACGCTAATGAGGAGTTTCTATTACTATGTTTTAACTCAACCGAGCCCTGAGCCACACTGGGCGCAGTGGATCTCATCCATAGGCGCTGAGACCAGGGACCTGGGGGCCTCCAGCCGGGCTCCCCTGATACCAGCAGGAGGGGTCCTCACTGGGGTTCCATGGTCACTCCATCTGCCTCTGGGCCTGTCGGGGCCTCACAGCTTCCACTACACACAGGCTGCCCAGGTCTCCTCCAGGAAGTGGCTGAGTCTCTGAGTCAAAGGTCCTGTTGCAGAGTGACGCTGAGTCTGGCACACAGTGAGGACTAAATCCAGCCTGAGGGATGCAGAGGTGAGTGAGTGCAGGATGGTGGATGCAGGATGGTGGATGCAGGGTGGTGGATGCAGGATGGTGGATGCAGGATGGTGGATGCAGGGTGGTGGATGCAGGATGAGTGGATGCAGGATGAGTGGATGCAGGATGGTGGATGCAGGATGGTGGATGCAGGATGAGTGGATGCAGGATGGTGGATGCAGGATGAGTGGATGCAGGATGAGTGGATGCAGGATGGTGGATGCAGGATGAGTGGATGCAGGATGGTGGATGCAGGATGGTGGATGCAGGATGAGTGGATGCAGGATGAGTGGATGCAGGATGGTGGATGGAGGATGAGTGGATGCAGGATGAGTGGATGCAGGATGAGTGGATGCAGGATGGTGGATGGAGGATGAGTGGATGCAGGATGGTGGATGCAGGATGAGTGGATGCAGGATGGTGGATGCAGGATGGTGGATGCAGGATGAGTGGATGCAGGATGAGTGGATGCAGGATGGTGGATGGAAGATGGTGGATGCAGGATGGTGGATGCAGGATGGTGGATGGAGGATGAGTGGATGAGGATGAGTGGATGCAGGATGAGTGGATGCAGGATGAGTGGATGCAGGATGAGTGGATGCAGGATGGTGGATGCAGGATGAGTGGATGCAGGATGAGTGGATGCAGGATGAGTGGATGCAGGATGGTGGATGGAGGATGAGTGGATGCAGGATGGTGGATGCAGGATGGTGGATGCAGGATGAGTGGATGCAGGATGGTGGATGCAGGATGGTGGATGCAGGATGGTGGATGCAGGATGAGTGGATGCAGGATGGTGGATGCAGGATGGTGGATGCAGGATGGTGGATGCAGGATGGTGGATGCAGGATGGTGGATGCAGGATGAGTGGATGCAGGATGGTGGATGCAGGATGAGTGGATGCAGGATGGTGGATGCAGAGTGTGGATGCAGGGTGAGTGGATGCAGGATGAGTGGATGCAGGGATGAGTGGATGGAGGATGAGTGGATGCAGGATGTGGGATGCAGGATGAGTGGATGCAGGATGGTGGATGCAGGATGGTGGATGCAGGATGGTGGATGCAGGATGGTGGATGCAGGATGTGGATGCAGGATGAGTGGATGCAGGATGGTGGATGCAGGAGGGTGGATGCAGGATGAGTGGATGCGGATGAGTGGATGCAGGATGGTGGATGCAGGATGAGTGGATGCAGGTTGGGGGAAGGCAGGATGGTGGATGCAGGATAGTGGATGCAGGATTGTGGATGCAGGATGAGTGGATGCAGGATGGTGGATGCAGGATGAGTGGATGCAGGATGAGTGGATGGAGGATGAGTGGATGCAGGATGGTGGATGCAGGATGAGTGGATGCAGGATGAGTGGATGCAGGATGGTGGATGCAGGATGAGTGGATGCAGGATGGTGGATGCAGGATGAGTGGATGCAGGATGGTGGATGCAGGATGGTGGATGCAGGATGGATGGATGCAGGATGAGTGGATGCAGGATGGTGGATGGCAGGATGAGTGGATGCAGGATGGTGGATGGAGGATGAGTGGATGGAGGATGAGTGGATGCAGGATGAGTGGATGCAGGATGAGTGGATGCAGGATGGTGGATGCAGGATGAGTGGATGCAGGATGAGTGATGCAGGATGGTGGATGAGGATGAGTGGATGCAGGATGGTGGATGGAGGATGAGTGGATGCAGGATGGTGGATGGAGGATGAGTGGATGCAGGATGGTGGATGCAGGATGAGTGGATGCAGGATGGTGGATGCAGGATGAGTGGATGCAGGATGAGTGGATGGAGGATGAGTGGATGCAGGATGAGTGGATGCAGGATGAGTGGATGCAGGATGGTGGATGCAGGATGAGTGGATGCAGGATGGTGGATGGAGGATGAGTGGATGCAGGATGGTGGATGGAGGATGAGTGGATGCAGGATGGTGGATGCAGGATGGTGGATGCAGGATGAGTGGATGCAGGATGGTGGATGCAGGATGAGTGGATGCAGGATGAGTGGATGGAGGATGAGTGGATGCAGGATGAGTGGATGCAGGATGAGTGGATGCAGGATGAGTGGATGCAGGATGGTGGATGGAGGATGAGTGGATGCAGGATGGTGGATGCAGGATGAGTGGATGCAGGATGAGTGGATGCAGGATGGTGGATGGAGGATGAGTGGATGGAGGATGAGTGGATGCAGGATGGTGGATGCAGGATGAGTGGATGCAGGATGAGTGGATGCAGGATGAGTGGATGCAGGATGGTGGATGGAGGATGAGTGGATGCAGGATGGTGGATGCAGGGTGGTGGATGCAGGATGGTGGATGGAGGATGAGTGGATGCAGGATGGTGGATGCAGGATGAGTGGATGCAGGATGGTGGATGCAGGATGAGTGGATGCAGGATGGTGGATGGAGGATGAGTGGATGCAGGATGGTGGATGCAGGATGAGTGGATGCAGGATGGTGGATGCAGGATGAGTGGATGCAGGATGGTGGATGGAGGATGAGTGGATGGAGGATGAGTGGATGCAGGATGAGTGGATGGAGGATGGTGGATGCAGGCTGGGTGGATGCAGGATTGGTGGGTGCAGGCTGGGTGGAGGCAGGATAAGTGGATGTAGGATGAGTGGATGGAGGATGGTGGATGCAGGCTGGGTGGATGCAGGATGAGTGGATGCAGGCTGGGTGGATGCAGGCTGGGTGGATGCAGGATGAATGAGTGCAGGAATCATTGGACTCTAAGCCAGTGATGGCGAACCTATGACATGCGTGTCATAGGTGACACGCGAACTCATTTTTTTGGTTGATTTTTCTTTGTTAAATGGCATTTAAACATATAAAATAAATTTCAAAAATATGTCTTTGTTTTACTATGGTTGCAAATATCAAAAAATTTCTATATGTGACACGGCACCAAAGTTAGGGTTTTTCAAAATGCTGACAAGCCGAGCTCAGAAGGTTCGCCATCACTGCTCTAAGCGATGCTGCAGCCATCTCCCCGCCCTCCCCCACCCCCGTGCCTCCCTAAACTTACTCTTAAAAATCTAAGTGCACTCTTGCCTCTGGGACGGGTCTCTCTCCCTGACCAACAACGGCTCATCTGCTTGCCGAGTCTCAGCTTAGGAGGCAGCCCCCTCGCTGTGAGGCCTCCCTTCTTCCCTATCCGCTCTGGGCAAGCAGGCTGCCAGCGTGCCCCTGCCCTCTGGCCGGTCCCCCACCTACTGGCCTCCTGGCCGAGTTGCTGAGGGCCTCCACCTGGTGCCCCAGCAGCCTGGTGCCCCTGAGGTGGCGGAGGGCACTGAGGAGATGACAGGGCTGCCCAACTCACCTTACAGAGCAGGAAACCGGCCCAGAGGGACAGCGTGACTTGTCCAAGGCCGCAGGGCAGGTGGAGGGTGTGGCATTTGCTAGAGCCCAGGCTCCTACCTCCCTCGGAGTCCCTGCCCAGCACACGGGAGGTCCTCCCTCAGCCCCGGACGTCCACCCGGGGCAAGAGCACACTCACCAGAACTCGCCGTCATCCTGCACAGTCACACCCATCTTCTCCCGCTCGCTCTTGCTCACCTTCCGCCACTCCTCTGAGCTGGGGTGCGAGCACAGGGGAAGGGAACAGGAGAGGGT
Organism: Myotis myotis; assembly: GCF_014108235.1. Classification (NCBI taxonomy): domain Eukaryota; kingdom Metazoa; phylum Chordata; class Mammalia; order Chiroptera; family Vespertilionidae; genus Myotis; species Myotis myotis. The sequence continues at coordinate 36,896,479 of NW_023416314.1, forward strand.
AAGGGGAGGGACCCCACCAGGGCCCCCCGGCAAGGGCAAGGAGGACGAGGGATGTGTGCACCAGGCCTCCATCAGGGTGGGTGTGGGTGTGCACCTGGGGTGTGCCCAGCCCCTCCCTAAGACGCCTGTCTGCCCACTTCCACAGGTAACCGGGGGCAGGGCCTGAAGGTCAGGGAGCAGAGCTGCAGGCTGGGGAAGCAGGGGGGCAAGACCCTCAGTGGAGGGGCTCCTTTACTGGGGGCCTGATCTCTGTTCACCAAGCACAGAGCGGTCACCCCCACTCTCACCCCCGGTGGCCTCCCTCCCTGCTTTCCTCCCCCCTCACTGGCCAGATTGGTCTCTACCTCCCCACCCCCAGGCCTTTGCGTATGCTGAATCCACCCCCAGGTGCCCTCTAAAGTAGTCTCCTAAGGCCATCTAACTCCCAGATCCTTCAAGACCCAGCCCTGGACCCGCCTCCTCCAGGAAGCCCACCTGTCCTCGCCCAAGCCCTCACACCAAGCCACCCCACCACCGCCCGTGGTCCGCCCATGGTCCGCCCCGGGCCTCACGTGTCGCTCCACGGCCCGTTCCACTCTCGCTCGCCCCAGGGGTTGCGCAGGCGGATCATGTCCAGCTTCTCGGACTTGAAAAAGGCCAGCAGGCCGTGGCCCAGGCGCACCTTGCGCACGTCGGTGATGGCATAGGCGTGGCCTTTCACCAGGCCGCAGGCCAGGCGGACCTCCATGTCTGCCGCTGTCACGGCCTGTGGAGGGTGAGGGCGAGGTGGCTCAGGGAGGCAGGGCCCTGTCAGGCTGCAGGTGGAGCCAGGGGCCCAGCGCCCCCTACAGAACGGGGAGAGAATGGCAGCCCCACACCCCTGGGTCAGCCAAACCTGGACTCAAATGCTGCCTTCACTGAGTCCCAGCCTTCCCAAGGAAGCACGAGCAGTCAACGGAATGAGACGAAGTGCCCAGGCCTGTGCCAGCAGGCAGCTGGCTCCCTCCCCTCTCCCAGTCACCTCATAGTTTGTGATGCCCCAGATTCTGACTGAGGGACCTCACATGTATAGACACCATTCGTCCCAATCTGAGAGGGCCAGGAAAGAGGGTGCTGGTCAAACAGTGTGGGCGAGGCATTTCATAGCGGAGGGGGCGGGGGCAGGCGCCTTGGGCTGCCCAGCACTGGGGAGGGGCTTGCACCCGCCAACTGCTCCCTTCCCCCATGGGGCTGAGGGTCTGGATTTATAAACCAACCTGGGCAGGGGCTCTGCCTGGGACACCACAGCCACCTCCCACCCGATTAGAGTCGATAAAGGGGAGGGGCACCTCTGGGGTCTGGCTCGGTGTTCTTACCTTGATGGAGGCACTGATGAGGCCTCCCCGGCTGTGCACCTTCAGCATGCGCTCAAAGAGTGCGTTCCTCTTGGCTTCATCATTGGCAAAGTCACCCTCGGCGAGGTCGATGGGCTCAGAAACGCCACCTGTGAAGTCTACCAGCGCATCCGCCGTGTTGCCTCCATCCAGGGCCTGGTAACAGCCCGCCAGCCTGGGGGGCAACGTGGAAAGAGTTCCCAGCTCACACTCTCCAGCCACTCTAAGCCCTTCACACTACAGGGGAGATTCTGAGGCTCAGAGAGGTCAAGCAAACTGCTCCGGTCACACAGCAGCCACAGCAGAGCCAACATGTGTCCCACTGAGCCACACCACCTTGTCACTCCAGTGCCCCTTAGACTTAGCAGCCCATCTTCAGAAGTTAGCTGTCCAGAAGTCTATCAGTTCTTTTCCAAAGCGTTAAAAGCTCATGTGTCTTTTGACACATTGATCTGGATGAGTAACATTATTTGTAATAATGTAGAACGAGAAATCACCCAAATGGTCTGACAACAGGGATTTGGTTTTAAAAGCTAACGCTGCACAGTCAGCAGCCACTGAACAAAAGACGACGAAGCGCTCCTGTGGCCGGGACATGCTATTTGAAAAAACAGCGCAGCCGGGTTCCGATGATGTTTCAGTGCATTCATTTAAAAACGAATGAACACCTACTATATGCACCCCACCAGGTGCTAGGACCCAGCGGTGGCCCTCCTGCCCCAGGCCTGCCATTGTCCTACAGAGGCCTGGGCAGGTCACTATGCCCCAACAGCTTAGCAAACCCTTGCTCATGCCCGGGCTGGGGACCCAGGGTCTGGCACAGAGCAGGAGGAGGTGGGCAGCAAAGACAGAATGAATGGATGGACAGTCAGTCAGGTAGAAGGATGGATGGACAAGAGGGAGGCCGGTGAGCAGGGAAGGTTCCACAGCCGGCCCAGACTCAGAGACCACATCCCCAATAAGGCCTCCAGGGAGGGTCTTAGGGGAAGAACCACCGACCGGAATGTGGGTGCTGGCTCCGCCCCGGCCACTGGCAGGAAACCGTCCTGGACCTCCGTCTTCTCAGGTATAAGTGGGAATAACTATTCCTCCCGATGTGGGTTGGTTGTGGGGACTTGACAACCCGGTACCCAGAGGGCCTTCAGTCCAGGCCTCCACCTCACCCAGCACAGGCTCAGCGGGCCGTGCCCTGGGTGCCTGGGCTCTGAGCATGCTGTGTGACTTTGCACCAGCCCCTGCCCTCTCTGTGCCAGGAGCCCTGGCTAAAGGAACCCATGTTGAGCCCAGCAGCAGTGCCACCCCGGCCTGGCCACCTGCCCTCCTGCCCCTGCCGGCACCTACTTGGCATAGGCCTTCTCCACCAGGGCACACCAGAACTCGTTGGGGGAGTTGGAGTGGCAGTAGATGAGCTGGTTGTTGACGGTGGGCAGCCGGTCGTCAATGACCACATCCACCCACTCCCCAAAGCGCCAGAAATGGAAGTGGAAGATGCCCGCGTAGGCATCAGGCTTCTCGGGGTCCCACTCCTGCTCCTTCCAGTCTGGGATGACCTGGAGGGGGGAGACATGATGGGGACACACTGAGGTCACATCTGGCTTCCTGGGGAAATGGGGGGGGCATGCTTCCAGATGGAAAGGAATACTGGGTTCGATGCCCATTCTGCCATGAACCATGTGGGACTTGGGCAAATCCTTCCCTTTCCCTGCAGTGGCTGGAGGCTCCCTTGTCTCTTCCAGCTCTGTCATTCTAAGCTCCTATGAGCTTCCCCTCCGTCCTCGTGCCTCCATCTGCTTCTCCCCGCTCCCGCCCCCCCCCCCCCCAGAAGCATATATCCACCCCAGTCCCTACCTGGTGAATGCCACACACCCCCCCTCTCCCCCGCCTCCCAGCCTGCGACAGGAGTTGGCAACCACGCTGGCCTCCTCCCCCTGTCCATCCAATCAGGCCAATCCTAGCTCCTCCATTCTGCTAAAACCCGTCGCCTCCTGTCCTTCCCCCAGCAACCCCTGGTCCAGTCTCCCATCTCCTCGCCCGCCCGGGACACTAACAGCATCAGCAGCCACATCTGCCTTCACCCCACACAGCAGCGGAGTGAGCTTTCTGGTCACATCCCGGGGGAAAAACACGTAAGGTGCTCCGCCCCCTGCACCACCTCCCAGCCTGGTTTCTGACCCGACCCCCACCCCCACCCCCACCCCCACCCCGCTCCCTGCTCCAGGCTCATTCTCTGTTCTTCCTCCAGCTGACTCTCACTTGTCCTTTAGGGTCCACCCTCCTCCTCCAGGAAGCCCTCCTAGACCCTTCGGACTGGGCTAGGACCCCTGTCCATCAGTCTCATGGCTTCTGGTACTTCTCCTCTGAGGTACTTATTCCCGTTATCATTAAACACGTATGTGATGGCATGAACAGGTCTGATACCGTCCCTGGAATGTCAGCTCTCTGAAGGCAGGGACATACCAGTCTTTGGTCACTGCTGTCCCCCAGCACCTAGCCCAGAGCCTGGTCCAGAGAGGGTGCTTGGTAAACATGTGTTGCCTAAATGAACAAATTCACGGGCATTACACGGGACTCTAATAACAATTCCTATTATGGAGCATCTTGGAAATGTCAGGCAGCAAGCCTGTGAGTGCCATGAGTCATGTCAGTTTCATTCCCACAATAACCCCCGTGGGTAGATAACAATTATTCATCCCTACTTTACAGATGAAAAAAAAAATCAAGCCTCACAGAGGGCAAGTAACCTGTCCAGGGTCACACAGCTAGAAAATATACGTATTCTTCATCAGGGAGGACTGCTCTTCGCTGGGCCCCATGCTGCTACCGAGGACCCAGATGAATCAGACGTGGCCCTGCCCGCAGGAGGCTCCCAGTCTCGTGGGAGAGGCAGGCACACAGGGTGCGTTCGGCCTCGGAGAGAAGGGGTGCAGGGCCCGGCCTGGGGGTGGCAGCAGCAGCTTCTGAGCACGTGTCCTGAGAACTGGCAGTGAATGTCCCCTCGCAGACAAGGACAAACAGTGGCAACATGGGCATCAGGAGGTGGGCAGGAAAGGGAAAACCCTTTATCCTGCCGAGCCAGGGGGACCTGCTGGCCCTGCTCACCAGGAGACTAGAGGGGCCGAGCACCATCGGGACCATGTGCAGCTCCTTCTAGAAGGAAACCACTCCCAGAATCGGGGCGGACACACAGGCATCCAGGCTGGGGAGCCAGACACGCATCAGGAGGCTGTAAACCCCAGGGCCGGGCGGGCCTGAGCACAGAGACTTCAGCCAGAAGCCATTCCCCAGCCCCCACACTCATTAAAGATGTTTTTGTTTATACGCCTCATACCATCAGCAGGGATGTTGGGAAAGAGACATGCTCCCTAGTGGGACATTCAAGACCAAGAAAATGAAAATGCTAAGCACAGTGAGAGGCATCACGGTCATGAAGGAGCCCGGGAGGTGCCAGGACTGCGGTGCCAGGCGCAGGGCCGCTGTTTACTCCATCACCCTGACCCTCGCTGCTGTCTTCTGGGACAATGTACAGACACTGCTGGCAGAGCCGCCCAGGGCCACAGCGAGGGAGGCAGGACTCACACTCAGGGCTCCGGAGCCTGGCGCAGTGTCTGGAACCCAGCGGGGGCCTGAGACTGGCTGGGCCAATCCCTCCTGCCTCCTTCCTCCCCTCCGAGCCCCTCTGTGTCCTTTCTAAGTAAAAGCTCCAGACTGACCCCCAGCACTCTCTCCTGCTTTACGCTCAGGACAGAAAGTTGTGCACAAAATAGGGCGCATGCAGGGTGGGGTGCCATCCCCACTACACAGGCAGGAAGACTGAGGCCCACCGAGGAGCAAGGGGCTGCCCAAGGGCACAGAGCGACGGGGAGTCCAAAGCTGAGAACACTGGCATGGCCACTACAGGCTGCTCAGCTCCTCCCGGCTCTGAAAGCCCTGGACTGCATGGGAATGGGGGAGGGGACACGGAGAGGGGAGACGGGGAGGGGGGCTGAGGAGGGAGGAAGAAGAGCCCTCACAGGGCACGGGGAGGGCCTGCTGGGGCAGCGGGAGGATCATTAGCCAAAGCCAGGGCTTGGCTCTGAGCCCTCTGCGGCTCAAGAAGCTCTAATAAGGCTCCAGGGCCTAGAGACCTGGAGTGAGAGATCCCTTGGGCCTCCTTCCCCCTTCTGCATCACAGCCATTGGATCAGGCAGGGGTGGGCCCCAGGCCAGCTTTCCAGCCTCCCCCACGCTCCCCGCTGTCTGCAGGGGTGCCAAGCCAGGGGGATAAGACTGTCGGAGAAGGAGCACTTCACAGGCACACAACCTCCACTCCCTTCCTAACAACATCAGATCAAGCCCGAAACCAAGGGAGAAACCAAAGCCCCTGGAGCCACATCAAAGGATTCGGGACCAATTTAAAGAGGCTCCAACGGCCGGCCAATCCGAGCAGCAACAAGGATAACAACTTCGATGGATGAAAACATGTCAAATACATTCACAGCCATGAGCTCATGATGAAACACAATTAGTCACTACCGGAGGATGGCGGGGAATCAGCTCATGTTTTTGAGCCTGGAACATCAAGGGAAAGAATGGGAGGTTTGTGCCTTTTGCGCACAAACTGTCCCACGGGGGGACCAATAGCGCACGAAGGGAGCTTTATATCTGGGGATGCATTCCAGCTAAGAAATGAGAAAGACATGGGAGTTTTAGACGCCCACTATTTTGCAACCAGTGGATTTATGAAATCATGGCTTCTAACATCACAGAACAGAGAGATGACCAGACACGACGCGCCTCCTGAGGGACCATCGCCTGTGAAGCAGTTGTGCCATAGAGAATTTGAGTCTGAACCTGATCCAGCCATGAACACAAAGCCAGCAAATCCTGATAGAGGAGCCCCTCCCCGCCTTAGCCTCCCCGCAGGGAGCATTCCAAGACCCCGGTGGATGTCTAACGCCGCAGCTACTACCAAACCCTATCTATTCTGTTTTTTCCTGTGCACACAGACCTACGATAAAGCTAAAGTTATAAATCAGGCAGAGTGAGATATTAATTTAGGAAAAGTTTATACTTAGTAACTGTAAACTCTATTTTTCCTGTATCCTTTTTTCCTATACATGCACACCTACGATAAAGCTCAACTTATACATTGGGCACCGTTAAGAGACAAGCACTTTGATGCTGGGACAGTTGACCTGAAAACCGAGACGGCCGCTAAGCGACTAATAGATGGGCCGCTTACCCCGCGAGGATACACGGGACAAAGGGATGACTCACGTCCAGGCGGGAGGGAGGGGACAGCACAAGAGCTCACCACGCTACTCAGAACAACGTTCAATTTAAAACTTGTGAACTGTTTATTTCTGGAATTTTCCTTTTAATATTTTCGGACCACGGTTGACCATGGGTAACTGAAACGGCAGAAAGCAGAACTGCAGCCAAGGGGGCCCTGCTGCCGCGGGAAACTGCACAGGACGGCGGCTCTTCAGCAAAGAGACGGCAAGGAAAACACTGAAAGGTGAAGTGGGAGCAGCCAGGTGCAGTGGCGGACCTGGATCTCATTCGAACAAACAAACTGTAACACACGCGTTTATGGCACAGACTGTACATCAGAAGATTTCCTGGATATTTGATGATATTAAAAAGTTAGTGTAAAATTTAGTTGTGTTATATTATTACTGTGAGGGTTCTTTGTTTTATTTGAAACAAGTTGTTATCATTCAGAAACGCATCCAGAAATATAATGATACTAGAGGCCTGGTGCATGAATTCGTGCATGGGTGGGTCCCTTGGCCTGGCTGGTGATTGGGGCCTATCGGGCCGGGGGCAGCCAGGGGTAGGGACCAAGGGAGGTTGGCTGGCTGTGGGAGCACACTGACCAACAGGGGCCAGCTCCTGTGTTGAGCATCTGCCCCCTGGTGGTCAGTGCATGTCATAGCTACCAGTCGGTTGTCTGGTCAAAATGGTTGCTTAGGCTTTTATACATACAGATGTCTCCTGGGGGGAGGGGGGCAGAGGAAAAGAAATGGGCCATGAGTTGACAATTGTTGAAGCAGAGGGATGGGTATGGGCAGCTCATTAGGCTGCCTCCCTCTTGGCTGTCTATGGTTGAAATGCCCCATCACCAGGGACACCGGCTCCCTGGCCTGGCATTCAAAGCCTGTGAGGGGTGGCTGTGCTCTCAACCTCACCCCTGCACACTGCCTCCCTGGAGCCCCACAGAACCCACACCCTGTGAGGCATTAGCCACCTCAGCTATGCATGTGTGGCTCCCTGCAGGCACCCTGCTCCCTGTCCCTCAGGGATAGCTGAGCCGCACCTTGCAGGGCCTCCTGACCTCACACCCCCTTGGGCACCACCAGGCAGCTCCTCCTCCTTCCCTGCCCCCTGAGGGGAGCTCCTGGAGGGCAGGGCGTGTCTCACTCCTGCCAGGATCCCAGCACCCGGGCAGGGCCTGGCCCAGCTCCACAGCCGGCTGTGCCTTCCTGAGAGGGCAATCCCCAGACACCGGCTTCTGTGAGGCCCCGGCTGACGGTGACCAGGACACACAGGGACAAGCACCAGCTGCGCTGCCCGCAGGGACCTGAGTCTGGACTGGACCACCTTTCTGGTGCCCGTACCTACCTGCCCTCCCTCCAGGACTGTTGTGAGGACTAAGGCGGATCATGGCCTGGGAGGTGCTGCATAGGCTGTGGAGGGCTGTGCACGCATGAAGGGTCATCCCTGTTGGTGTAGGGAGTGTGTGGTGCACGCACACAATTCACAAACCTCGGGGGTGGGAGGGAGCCGAGGTGACCCAGTCAACCTCCCCCACAAAGGAGAAAAGCAAGCCTCCCGACAGCCCCCTGTGCAGATGGGAAAAGGGAGGCCTGAGAGGTCGAGGCACTCACTTGGCCTGACCAGGCAGCGAGGTAAAAGCTGTGTGGGATTTGGAGCCCCCCCCACACACCCAGGGGACCCCATTAACCAGCACTCACTGCAGAATCACTCAGAGACCTCTGGGCCCCACTAATGGGTGCACCACAGCACCCCTTGGTGTCCCCGGCCTTTGGATGCTCCCAGGATTGTCTCAGTGGACTCCCACCTTGACCCAAGTGGCTGGGCTCAAATCCTGCTGGGCAGGGCTCACCTGGACTCCCGCAGGTGTGTGCCCGAGCTCTGCGGAGGGCTCTGGGTGTACAACAGACATGTGAGACCTGGCTGGGGGGAGCCTTTCGAAGCAGGGGGTTGTTCGCAAGCAAAACCCCCAGTGTGGGCTCTGAAGCAGGGTCTGACCGTGGCCCCTGGGAAGGAACTAGCCTCGCCCAAGACCAGGCCCTCGGGTAGGTGGAGGCATCGCCTCTGCTCATCCCAGGGGGCATGTCATGGAGTCAGAGGCCACAGACCCAGAGCCCGGTCCCCGCCCTTTGCTTCCTCCTTTAGGCCTCTGTCTCTGCCCCAAAACAGAGTGAGCTTGAGATGGCAAGGGCCAGAGCTCTGAGGAAGGCTCAGATGGGACACTGGGATGTGAAATATCCGTCTTATCTGGTCAGCGGGCAGGGCGGAAAGGACTTCACAGGAGCAGCTTGCCCCCTCCAGAGAGGCCGAGGCTGGGAGATGGCTGAGGACAGGCAGCAAATTGGTGAGGAGGTCGGGTGAAACCTGGGCCCAGGCCTAACCCCATCCCCTAGCTATGCCCCTGTCCCATCTGCACCACCCAGCCCGCCTGCCAGGTTGAGCACAGATTGGTGCATCCCACCCATCCCCTGGGGCCCCACCTCCTGAACCAGAAGGTGCCTCCTGGTGGCCTCAGCCCGGCTCTGCAGGCCCCACACAGGCTGGTCTGGGGCCACTGGAGAAAATGCCATCAGGGGCACTGGTTCCAGGGCGGGTGTCAGGAGACCTTGTTCTAAACTCCTTCCTGCTGCCTGACCATGGGCCAGTCACCTGACCACGCTGGGCCTCATCCCAGGAAGCAGCTGGAGGGGGGTCGGGAGTGTGGGAGAGGCCTGGGGAGGGGTGCTCTGGGCTGTGAGGGGACGGGGCTAAGGCAGAGCTCCTGAGAGGAGGGTGGCTCACGGCGAGAGACTGCACACCACGGAGGCAGGGGCTCACTGGCTTTATTGGGGTCATGCACAGGGCAGGGTGGGGGTACAGGCGGTTAGTCTGCCAAAGAGGGTCCCCAGAACTGCAGGGAGAGGGCAAGCAAAGAGGCAGGGGGCAGGGCCAGCCCCAGGGGCCCGGCCTCCCCCAATAGTCAGTGGGGAAGCAAAGCAGGCAATGCCAGGACTTTAAGCACATCCGGAACAGGCCAGAGCCGCGTTACAAAGGACCGTAGCCACCACAGCCAGTCTCCCACCTGAGGAATCCAGACTTCCACCCACACCTCCAAAGTGGGGGCCCGCCTGCCAGCAGCCGTGGCTAGTGGGGAGGGCTCTGACCTCCACCTCTCAGTGCATCTGTTCCCAGGACCTGCAACACCCTGAGGGCTCTGCATTGTGAGAAAAATGTCACGGGCATGTCCCTGACAGGGCACGTCCCTGACAAAAGCCAGGGCTGGCCTGCGGCAGGGTGTTGGGGGCACTTCCTGAGGTGCCCTCAGCTGATGCCAGGCGGGCCAGGCCCCTCCTTCAAAGGGGGCTCACTGGGCCTGTGCAGGGGCGTGAGGCTTGGGGAGAACTGAGTCTGCTGATAACGGTGTCTCGTGTTCCCTGTTCGGTGGGTGCATTGTGCCCAGTGACCCCTGAGGCCAGTGTTCTCCCATCACAGCATGCGGCCCCCTGCAGCCCGCTTCTGACCATCGGCCATCACAACTGACCTGGCAGGCCGCCCCCACCCCTCAGCTCCACCACAGATGCCAGAGATGGCACACAGGCGGCACACTCACCTCCTCTGGCCAGTGAGCTGGGAAGTTGACGACCCAGTGGGGACATCCAAGGCCCTACAACCTACGGTCCCAGCTCCAGGGCTCTGAACCCCTCCACCCAGCTCCCCAGGCAGAGGGAACCCCTATACTACACTGTTCCCCCTTCACAGTATGAACCTCAGAGCCTCCCAGCTCAGGAAGCCCCACTCCCTAAGGTCATGCTAACCAAGCCCCTGCTACGGGCCAGGCGTGAGCCAGCTGGGCAATCCTATCATAGATCATCTCAGGTCAGGTGGCCACAGGGCAGGCATAGACTCTAGAATATATCCATGTGAAGGCAGCGTGCTCTCTCTCCGCGTATATGCACATGTATAGATAGGTCATCTCTGCATGACTTTTATGCTCCCCTTCATGCTCCCTCCTGCAGTCATTCTCAGAAGAGCAAGAAGGTTGGTCCGATAGCCTCCAGCGTGCCAGCCAGTCCTCACTGCCCAAACGTCCCGAGGGCCCCCGAGGCGCTCACACCAGGCCCAGGCCAGGGGCAGCACCTTCCTGGATGTGGCTGGACGGGCAGCAAATGCCTGTTTGCTGGATTCCCAAGGAGCCGCTCTGCCGTCTCCGTCTCCGTCTCCCCGTCTGCAGAGGAAGCCGATGGCTGGTTCTTCGGATCCCTGTCTGTGTCTGTGTCTGTGTCTGTCTCCCTCGGTCTCCCTCGGTCTCTCTCCTGACAGTGAGGCACAGAGAAGGCAGGTGCCCACGGACGCTCCATCCTCCTGCACTAGCCCCAGCCTGGCCTCCGGGTCTACAGCTCAAGCAGCGGCAGCCAGTTCAGCTTCTAGACTACAGAGCCTTCGCATCTTCCTCCCTGAGCAGGAGCGCCCGCACCAGGAGAGGAGAGGAGGGAGGACACAGGCCTGGGGGTCCTGGCCACGCTGAGCACAGGATAGCAACTAGAAACAGGTCCCCAAATACACACCTGGGGGCGGGGGCAGGGGGCAGGGCAGATGGGTGAGAGCAGGGGGCAGCAGTGGGCAGCTGCCTCAGAGCTGGTTAAAGACCACGGAGGCCTTGAGGTTGGCGGGCTCCATGCCCTCGCCGAAGGTGATGAGGAAATACATGGCCTTGCGGATCTTGGCCAGTTCCGACAGGCGCTCCCCGAACTCCAGGGCGTCGGCCTCGTTCCAATCCATGGCATCCGAGCCTTCCATGCGCCAGAAGATGGCCGCGGGTTCCAGCAGCTGGCGCGTCATGAGGTTGGTGAGGTCGGGCGTCCAGTTCTGGGAGGTGCCCGTGATGGTGACCTTGCCCGGCTTGTCCAGCAGGACGTCCCAGCGCTCAAACTGCAGCTTCTGCTGCTGGATGAAGTCGAGGCGGTACACGAACTCCGCCGGCCGCAGCAGCTTCTCCCCGTCCTGGCGCTTCTCCCCGCGCTGCTTCAGGCTCTCCACGCGCAGACGCATCTGCTTGGTCAGGGCCTCATCCAGGACCAGCGGCATGCTGATCTGCGGCTGCTTCGGCCCGTCCTCTGCCATGGCCCAGGTGCTGCTGCTGCCTCTGCTGCGGTCCAGGAGCCGAATGGGCTGGGGCCTCCCTGCCCAGGCAAGAGGCCACCAAGGAGGGGCCCCACCCACCCTTCCTCCCTCCCCTCCTCCTCTCCCCTCTCGGCCACTGGGCCCTCCCAGCTCCACCCAGTCCTCAAAATGGGGGGTGTATGAGGGCGGGAGTCCCCAAATGCCTCCTCTCCGCTCCTCGAAGAAGCGGTAATGGAGGCACTGCAGGCAGGCGGGAGGGTGACAGGCTCCTCGGGGACCAGATGGCTGATGTCAACTGCTGTGGCAACCACCCTGACTACCACGGATGGGCTGGGAGCGGCTTGTTTGTGAAGAAGGGAGCACTGAAACCGGGCAGTAAGGGGGGGGAGGGGCGGGGGGAGAGCAGGTGCTCATTGGAGGCATGCAAGACAAGCATGGAGACCCCCGGCAGGAGGGTGGGGGCAACAGGACCAGAGGGCCTGCTGATTTGAGATCTGAAGTCACCCAAGCCAAACCTAGAAGCCATCCTGGACTCAGCATAGCCCTCACCCTCCACACCCAATCACCAAGGCCTCTCCATTCTGCCTCCCAGATGGCCCGAGAGCCCTCCCCGACCATACCCTCTGCTGGGGCCCCGGCCCAGCCACCGTCTCTCACCGAGACCTGTGCCCTCAGACTTTACTGAGCATCAGGACACTGTAGGACGTGAGACTGAGTTTCTGATTGAACAGATCTCTGCTGGGGCCTGGGCGTTGGCACGTCTCCCGGCTGCTGCCTCTGGTCGGGGCCTGTGCTCGGAGAACCACTGACCCATGGTTGGCAAAGTGCGGCTCGCGAGCCACATGCGGCTCTTTGGCCCCTTCAGTGTGGCTCTTCCACAAAATACCACATTTGGGTGCACACGTACAGTGCGATTGAAACTTCGTGGCCCATGCACAGAAGTCGGTATTTTGTGGAAGAGCCGGTATTTTGTGGAAAAGCCACACTGAAGGGGCCAAAGAGCCGCATGTGGCTCGCGGCCGCGGTTTGCCGAGCCGCCATTTGCCGACCACTGGGTTGTAGACGATTCCTGTGCTCGGGCTCTGCCTCAGCCCTGCACCACCTGGCAGGCACATGCCCAGGTTTCCCTCATACTAGAATCTTACTTCTTTTTTTTTTTTTTAATATATTTTATTGAATCCTTACAGAGAGAAAGGGAGAGGGAGAGTCAGAAACATCGATGAGAGAGAAACATCGATCAGCTGCCTCCTGCACAGCCCCCACTGGGGATGCGCCCGCCACCAAGGCACATGCCCCCGACCAGAATCGAGCCTGGGACCCTTCAGTCTGCAGGCCGACGCTCTATCCACTGAGCCAAACCGGTCAGGGCTAGAATCTCACTTCTTGTTCCATCTGTATCGATCCTCCGTTTCCCCAGGAAGCCTGAGGCAGCAGAAGAATCTGACCAACATCCATACCCCCTGCGCCTGAGGTGGAGCCAGGGCCTTAGCCAGGACATGTGGGCAAATGGAAGGACTGGAGTAAGTGCGTGTAGCTGGGGGTGGGCGCGGCGAGCTGCTGCCATGACACAGGAGACAGGACAGAGCCCGGGCCCACGTGGCACACCTGGAGACACTCCGAAGGGCCCAGGGGACCACGAGCACAGCCCCTTGCTGGACGGAGGCCAGGTCAGTCCGTGGGATCGTGGGCCTCCTGAACAGCAGAGGACAGCGCCCCTGGCCCTGCCAGCCCTGGGGGCTGTTCTGGGAGCTGCTGGCAGCAATTCCCCAGGAGTATCCGAGAACCACCGAGGGGAGACTGAGTCGGCCGACCCTCACAGAGGAGTAGAGAAGGAACAACGTGGCTGAGGAGTTACTGGAGGGAGGGGCTGCTCTTTCCTCGTTTCTCTCCTTCCCAGCACTAAACCTGGCTTTTCAGTTGGACATTTGCTTAGTTTTTGTCTCTCTCTCCACTAGACCATAAGCCCCGAGAGCGCAGGGGCCATGTCTGTCTTGTCCATCACTCTAGGCCAGCACCTAGACCAGGGCCCTCAGAAAGTGCTGGTTGAATGGATGGACAAACAAATGGATGGATGGATGGTGAGGGAACAGTTGATGTGACGGACCACAGGGCCCCAAACCAAGGACAACAAAAAGGAGATGGACAGATGGGAAGAGAGTACGTGGTCAAAAGTGCGGTTTAGGGACAGGAGAGCTGGCTAGGGTGGAGGAGTGAGGGGGGTGCCTGGAGAGGGAGGCCAGAGAGATGGATCCTTCTGCTGAAGATCTGCAGGGAGAACAGGTCCAGGCACAGGCTGTGGCCGCCATGGCAACGGGAGATCAAGGGCGCTGATGGCGAAGGCTGATGGACAGGTTATCAAGAACGGAGGCTGGGGTGACGAGGATGGGGTGTCAGCACAGGGGCACAGTAATCCCGGGGACACAGAAGGACTGTGGATAGATGGGGTGGGGAAGGCTGGGAAATCAGAGGTACCACGGCCTTGGTGCCTGGGCGGGAGGCCACGGTAGCTGGTTGGCAGGAGATGGTGGTAAGGTGGGCTGGGCTGGGGGGAGAGCAAACGGCATGAGCCTGTAGGGGTTTCCATGGGGAGGGTCTGGTCTGGAGGCAGCACTGAGGGCAAAGAACGCCCACCCCTCTGGACCTGCAGGGCATGGGGGCAGGTGTTCAGCTTCTACTGATGGGGAACTGCTCACCCAACAGGGGCAGGGGTGGGATGGAAAACATTTAAATGGAACCAAAGACAGCCTGGTCCTGCACCCACTCTCAGACATCAGGCACTCCACTGGGACTGCCCTCACTGCGGCTTCCTATGGCCGGGGCACAGCTGCCTCCTGGGCCCGGGCACCCCATAGCTCAGAGCAGGGACTAGGCCTGCCCTCATGCCCGGGGCTTCGCCAGGCTCTGGGGGAGGTGATGGTACATGCTGCACCCCACTATCACATCCTGCTTGTGGTCCCCCAGAGTCCATTCCCTGGCCCCAAGGAATGTACAGTCAAGGGTGGGAGGATATAATGCCCCCACAAGGGATCCCATAGTGGGGAGGCTCACCGCCAAGAGTTGTCCCGCAGAACAGAGAAATAGATGAGAGCCCAGAGGAGGGACAGGGAGGGGGTTTAATGCATGCGAATTGCCCCTTATGCCATGGGCTTGACCTATCCCATCCCCGCGCCCCCCCTCACCCCCGCAACACACACACAGGCTCCTTTAATTACCCCACAGCCCTGAAGACTGGAAAGGTCAGGTTTTCACTGAGGACAAGAGAAGGAATGCGACCTGCCCAAGGTCACATGACTAGCAAGGAACCCAGTCGGAACGAAACCCAGGCCTGGCTGGCTTCCATCATTGTGCCTCAGGCTTCATCAAGAGCTGAGGTAACGGACCAGCATCCTGGAGAAAGGGCATGTGCGTCAAGGGTGTGGCAAGCCCCCATCGGAGGCTCAGCATCCCCAGAGCGAGGTGGGTGGGGGAAGCATGGGTGCAGGTCAGGCTGAGCGGCCGCCCCCACCCATTCCATAGAGAAAACAGGGTGGGGCAGGGGAGGCTCTGCAGGGCAACAGGCCCAGAGGTGAGGGGTGACAACAAACAGGGCCCTGTCAGCAGGGACAGGAGGGAGGGAAGGCACAGTAATGAGCTCCCCAGGGCCTCACCTCTCCTCCCCAGACCCAGGGCTGGCCCCACGGCACCAGGAGGCAGAGAGCAATTAGTCCCGAACACCCCACCAGCCACAGCCCTGGGACATGAGGTCCTGGACATCAGCCGCCCGGCCCTCGGAGCCTCCAGCCAGGCCAGGTGCCCCAACCTCTGCAG
Organism: Myotis myotis; assembly: GCF_014108235.1. Taxonomy (NCBI): domain Eukaryota; kingdom Metazoa; phylum Chordata; class Mammalia; order Chiroptera; family Vespertilionidae; genus Myotis; species Myotis myotis. The sequence goes on from NW_023416314.1 coordinate 36,911,993, forward strand.
GAAGAACCTCTGGCCGGAGACAAACACAGGTCTGCACGGTCACACAACATCAAGGACAGGCCGCCCTGCAGGTGCTGGGCCCCTTCCCCACTCCTGAGATGAGCAGCTGCACCAGAGCCCGGGGCAGGAGCAAGCTGAGGCTCCTCCCTGCAGATGACCACAGCCCGCTCCCCGGGGGGGACACAGCAGGTCAGGCTCCGTCCCCACAGAAGGCCCCAGGATGCCTACAGCAGCAGGACGACTGTGGGGCTGCAGGCCAGTGGCTGGGCCCAACAACGACAGGGCAGGGTGGGAAGTGTGAGGCCAGCACTATCGGAATCCTGTGGGCCACCTCCACCCCCAGACCAGTCCTGACCGAGCGGAGGGTGGGGCTCAGAGGCAGGGGGGCCTTGTTCTGGGATCAGAAAAGGTGGTTGGAGCCCTGAGGACAGTGCCACCCCGAGAACAGTGCAGGGCCCAACCCTCTCTAGGCCTTGAGGCCCAGAAGTACAACGATCCCACATGTGGCTCTCTGACACCCCAAGAGTACCCATGTCTGTGGGCTGAACCAGTGGCCTTGGCAAGGGCCCTACAGCCCGAAGCCACCCTATCCCCACAGGACCACCAGGGGCCGGGCTCCGGGGATGCCGCCTGGGGTGGCTGTGAGAAGTCACACGCCATTCAGAAGATACGACAGCAGGGCCCCCCCACCAGTCCCAGCCTCAGTCCCAGCCTCAGCCTCAGCCTCAGCCTCAGGCACAGCTCCCTCTGATGGCTGAGGGACATCGCAGGGGATGAGAACAAACTCACTCTGCTCCTGATTGGATGGGTAACAATTCCCAGATCATCTACGGATAGTAATTGTCCTAACGCGGGTAAGGCAGCCACCGTTCACAGAGCACTGCACAAGGCCTCCAAGTACAGTGTCTCCTCTCACCCTCACGACTCCCCGACAGGGAGCTGCCTGGTAGCCTGACTTTCCGATGAGGGCATTTATAAAGCCAAATGGTGAGCCTGAGGCTCGCACCTGAGCTTGTAAGACTGAGATGCCCAGTGCTCTTTCTGATGCCCTGCCGCTCGCCCCTACAGGAAGAGCGGAAAGGGCAGGGATGAGAGAGAGGCAGTGACTTGTATTTGCTGGCATGGGAACCCAGGATGCAATCCCTGTTGATCATTCTTTAGAGAGCACCGCCCCGCCTCTACTCCAGCTTCCAGGCCTCCCCCGGAGAGGAGGCGGACTGAAGGGCTGCACCGCCGACTGCTGCCGCCAGAGGGCGAAGTGTAAGGACCAGCGCCCATGTTTTCCAACCTAAACCCTCTGCCGCTGGTCCGGAACATCAGCATCTTGGAACCATGCTCATTTCTCAAGGACACGTTCTGCCAAGTGGCCCAGGGACACTGCGGGCCCATAGTGGGGAGGAAACACACCCGAATCCCCGTGGGAGCAGATTCCCAGCAGCTGCCGAGGGCCCTTAGGCTGGCAGGTGAGGGGAAGGTGGTCTAACACTCAGCCGACACTGGAGAGCCCGGCGTCACCTCCCACCCCGCCCCGGGAACAAACCCCATGAAGTCTCACCTGCATGTTCCGGCTGCACCCCCCACTGCCGATCAGTGAGGGCCCAGGCTGAGCCTGAGCTCCCTTTCCCCAGCCCCACCCCAGGCTCACCTTCTGCCACAGCGACTCTCGGGAGGCGAGCGATGAGCAGGCTGCCACAAACCAGCAGTTGCCCACCTGGCCCTGGTGCAGGTCGTGGGAGCTGATGCCGTCCACAAAGAGGCGGGGGTCCTCGCAGATGTCCTGCCGGGAAGCCGAGAGGAGGCCTCAGTGTGAGTGTAAGATTCGCCGTCTGTCTCCCCCTGCAGGCTGGGCCCCCTGCATGGCCAGTGAGTTTCCCCAAACCAGCTCCCCCCAGTGCTCCCGGGAAGGCCCTCTCCCTCCCCTTGGTTGGAGAACTCTGTTCGCTGCCAAAGGCTCCACAATGAATGAACACTGTGGAAGGACTTCGGGGGGCTGGGCCCGGGGCCACCACCTTCCTCCTGCCCTGTGTCTTCCCTGACCAGCACCGCAGCCTTCACAGGCCCACAGTCATGAAGCCCCCTCGGGGGGGGGGGGGGCACAGGGGGGAACACACCAAACGTACATGTGATGAGTGCAGAGGGCGGGAGAAGGAGAAGCAGGGAGTGACATGACGCACCATGCCCCTATGGGCATACCCTCAGGCTATTTATCTGACCCTCACTCTGCCTCAGAAGTATGACACTGTCATTCCATTTTATAGATGAGGAATGAAGGCTCAGAGAGGGGCAGTGACTTCTCAAGGGCACACAGCAAGCAAAGGCCAAACAGAGCTGAGCAGACACCCACAGAGCTCCCAGAGTGCCCACCTCAGGCCCACCCTCCTCACCCATCAGCATCCTCACCCCCACAGGGCTTAAAGGGAGTGCATGCTCCCCAAGGAGGGCTGGCTACAGTGGCGGGGGGGTGGGGGGGGATAAACACTAAGACATACCTCCCCGGCACCAGGCATCCTGCTGGTGCTATAATCAGTCCTCCCCATGATCCTTAGAGGTGGGGATTGTGCTCATTTTACAGATGAGCAAACTGAGGCCCAGAGAAGTGGAACAATGCCCACCACACAGCATGGGCCTGCCTCCACTTCAGCGGGTGAACGCTGGAGCTAGTTCAACCACAACAGAGCTCCTGAGGTCCTACCGAAAGCAGCCAGCAGAGGGTTCCAGAGTCAGGAAGTCAGAATTCAAGTTCTTGCTCCCCACTTATTTACCATTGGCTGTGCAACTTTGGGCCAATGGCTCAACCCCTCCTACCCTGTGCAAAGGAGGTAGGGAAAATGGGGCAAAGGGCTATCCCTTCCCACTAAGGTGTTGGGGAGCCCTGTAGCCACCTCTGCCTGGGAAGAGCGGTGCTTTGCAGGCCAGATCGAGGGCCATCACTCCTCTGAGGATATGAGCGGCTCCAGATAGGACCTCAGAGGGACCAGTTCAGGGACCAGCCACAGGCGGCTTTCCCAGAGCACAGACTGCAGGAATGCTGCCCCAGGTCGTAGGAACCAGTGAGGCAGCCATCAGAAGTCTCACCTCCCTTCCTGCTGCCTCCTTACCTCCCAGGCCGCGCTTTGAGCCCTGCTCCCTGGGGTCCAGAAGGACCAGCAGGACAGGGGTGGGGGGCTTCCTATCTGGATGACCGCAGCCACAGCCCACCCGGGGAGAGACAACTGCAGCCTGGCGTCTCCAGGGCCAGCAGCAGAGGTGACTTCCCAGGCGCTCCTCCCCGTCAGATCCTCCCAGCCAGTGCCCTGGACAGAGACACGACTGCCCATTCCACAGGGGAGAACACTGAGGCCCAGGAGCCGATGATGCTCAAGTCACAAGCCAAGTAAGTGGACCAATGGGACAGAACCTCGGTCTGCTGGGCTCCCCACCCAGCACTCTCCTCCCCACAGAGCAACAAACAGTCTCAGCCTGGCCCTGCCACCCCAGAACAGGGCTCTGGCTCCAGACTTTCCTGGGGCGGGGAGAGAGAGAGAGAGAGACAGACAGACAGACAGACTGAGCTCAGGAGTCAGGAGGCCTAGGTTCCAGGCCCAGCATTGCCCTGACTCACTGTAGCAGAAAATGGGTCTGGTGCAAATCCACAAGCCTGGGAGGGAGCAGAGAGGAGGCGATGGTCTGGGAGTGTTCCCACTGCTGGGAGAGTTGGGGTTCTGCTGGGAGAGTTCAGGTTCGCCAGCTCTAACCTAGAGGAACCACTTGAAGGCGGCAGCACCTGGGTCCCAGAGGCCATCTCGGGCACCCTGAATGGAACAATCACAGGAAGTGCTCACAATGACTGGGAACCTGCTCAAAACAACCCAGCCAGAGGGGTACTGTTAGCATCCCCACTTCACAGATGAGGAAACCAAGGCACAGAGAAGTTAAGTCACTTGCTCAGAGCCACACAGGAAGAGGTGAACTGAGATTCCAACTCAGGCAGTCAGCTCCAGAGCCTGCCGGCGGGCTAGGGCTAAGGCTTTCGAGTGACAGCACCACCCTCCCTTCACTGGTCCCTGCACACGCCCTGCGCCTCGATTAGGGGGTCTCACTATGTGACAGTGAGACCAAGGGGTCAGCGCCGGGCTTCCCAAGGCCGGTGTTTGTCCTTCCACCTGTCCTGGGCCATCAGCTGGGCACAGACACAGAGCTGGACAGAGAGGCTCCCAGCCCACAGGCAGGGCCCTTGACGAGGAGAAATCCGACTACCACCCTCCACTTGAGCACAGCTGTGACAGCCGAACAGAGAGCTCAGAGGAGGCTGCCTGGAGGTGGCAACCCCCGCAGAGCAGGCACGGAAAGCAATGGTGGGCAGGGAGGCTCCAGAGGGGAATGAGGATTCCAAATCCCCCCAAACACAATTGTGCCACAGCCTCCAGACAGCCCCCACCTTTGCCACCATCCTCCCCCAGGCTCCCGGCCACCTGTGTTCCCTTCCCTCGCTGGGGCTCAGCAGCAGCCCTGGAGGGAAGGCGTGCAGGACTGGACCGGACAGGCACCTGTGCGAGCCCTGGGCTAGCCGGGCTCTGTCTGGGGCACCGCCTGCTGCACCTGCGGTTCCCTCTCAGCCCCTCCCAGGACGTTAGACCAGTTCTACCAACACAGGTCACTGCCCATAACCACCTCCCTCAGCGGCGCAGCAAGAACTTCCGGTTTCCAGGCCCGGTGTGCCCACAGGAATGCAGCAGGCAGCGGGCCCAGGGCACCTCCACCTCCCCTCCCTTCCCCTCCACACACATTCACCTCCCTTCCCCTCCACATGCATTCACCTCCCCAGTCACCTCCCCCTAGGAACACAGCAGGAATCAACTGGACAAGTGGACAAACGGCTGAGGAAGGAAGCAGGACCTCTGCCTGGGGCAGGAAACCAGAGCAGTGTTCTCGGGGGTTATAGCTTGTCCCTCTCACCCCCCCATCCCTGCAACAGACTTGCCTCCCCACCCCATGCTCCCACAGCAATCCCATGCCCCTGTGCCATGAAGGGGATCATTCCTGGGCAGGGCAGAGGCCCAGGTGGCTGGCCTTGGTGCAAACCGCCTACTTCATGGCATAAAGGGACTACTGTTCAGCACGGCAAGGGAGTGAGGTTCTCCAGGTGCTGGTACGATGGGCACGAGCCCGGGCAGGGGGCTGGGCACCAGCAGGCCACCTTGGGAGAATTCCAGGAGGTTCCAAAACTAATAGCTGCTTGTAGAACCCCTACCAGTGCCCTTCTTGGTCCCACCCAGGTGCCTGCAGGCTTCCCTGCAGAGATGGGGGGGCAGAATGTTGGCTAGAGAGTGGGGGGCACTCTGCCTCCTCAGGGATGAGAAGGGGTCTCTACTAAAGACTCTGGGCCTGAGAGAAAGAAACATACCCCTTTACATGGGGATTCCCCCTGAGCCACAAGCTGACCTCCCCTTCTCCTCTCCTCTCCCCAGCCCGTCCCCTGGGGGAGGCCAGCAGGTGTTCACTGAACTGGAAGGAACAAAGAAACAATGAGCCTGGGAGGAGGAGGAGGAGGAGGAGGAGGAGGAGGAGGGGGAGTGGGAGGGGGAAGGGGATGTGAGCCCAAGGCAGGTGCCTTGGGTGGGGACACCCTGGATGGAGACTGAAAGGACCAGGCCCCACCTGTAGAGCCCATTAGAGATGGGCCTTTTCAGGCAGGGCCAGCCCTGGTCCCCATCACAGGGCTGGCAGGTGGGGGAGAGGGGAGCCAGTTTGTCATCTGCCCCTCCCTGCCCCCCCGCCCCCCACCCCCCCCTCCGGTGTCAGACCCCACAGATGCTGCAAGTCATGTCAACCCCCAGAAATCACCATCAGTGAGAATTACTCTCCCCGTTTACAGATGAGGCAACTGAGGCCCAGGGAGGGGGAGTGACTGCTCAAGGCGACACCTCCTGTGAGGCCAAGTCCATCTGGTTGAAAACCAGCCTCTTCACTTCGTTCTGGGAGAAAGGCGGAGGGGAGGGGGGGCAGGCAGGAGGCTGGCTGAGCAGCTCCTCCAAGAACACAGAGGCCACGATGCCCGTGACGGCAGAGGGGGAGCGGGAGGTGCCTGAGAGTGAAGAAGGGCCTCCCCGGCTGTTGGGAAAGTTGGCGTTTGCTGTTTGTAAACAGTCAGGTCACAGGACCAGGAAGTGGGATTCCACAGAAATGCAGCAGCTGCAATCATCTCTCAGGCCAAGGGCCAAGCAGCAGGGAGTTAATGGTCAGCCTGCTGGGCCCTCTCACCCCACCCGCCCGAGGCAAGCCTGGCCCAACTTCCTGCTCCACCAAACCCCATCCTGTCAGTGGGGTGAGCCTGCCTGGGGCACAGGCCCTGCTGACACACGGAGGGACAGCCCATCACACCCTGGTCCCCGTGGTCTCACCTCCTCCACCACCACTCAGCCAGGCCTGCCTGGAGCTGATCCCCCACCGAGGCCGGGCCCGCTCAGGCACGTCCCACTCCACACCGACCTCCACGTGCCTGCACACCCAGGTGGTTCTGTTCCTCCTCTTCCAGTGTCTGGAAGGGACCAGGCACCAAGCCCAGTGAGAACGGCGGTGAGAGAGGAGGCGGTGTGGCAGGGACGGAAAGAGGCCCAGGGAGGGCAGACACTCCCCTGGGGTCACACAGCAGGGGCTGCTGAGCCCGCCAGCCTGGCATCTCCTCCTCTCAGGGCACCGAGCCCCAACTTCCCTAGCCAGGCCTCACCAGCCTCCTTCACAGCCATGGACTGAAAATGTCCCGGTGATGGCAGGAGGGCAGGAGAGGGTCAGGACGGGGCAGCAAAGGGTGGAGCGAGAGAAGGGCAGAGAGCTCGGGTGTCTCCCCCGCCTCCTCTCACCCAAGGCCTCACAAAGGCCCTTTGAGGCCGGCCTCCTTCCCCAAAGCCGGACAAAGGAGCGAGAAAGGGGTGGGAGCGGTGGCCCAAGAGGCAGGAATCTGCGGCCGAGACAGGAGGCTGCTGGGAGTTCTGGAGATTCTAGTGTGGCTCCTGGGGCTGAGGTCAAAGGCAGCACGGACCCTTTCTCTGTTGTCGGGGGGAGGGGAGGGGGCCGGAAGGCAGGACTCCTGGGTCCCTGCCCAGCTCTGCTGATGGCTCGCTGGACACTCCGGGCACCCACCTTCCCCTCTCAGCCTCAGTTTCCCTTCCTTATCAGTCTAAGGAAATACACAGGGTTTTATTTTTTGAGTTAGCATGGACTGGAGATCACAGTCTAGGAGAGGAACATGAAAACTAAACTTCATTTCCCCCAACGTGCAGGTGCTCAGAGGGAACTTTCTAGTGCTAATCTGACCCGCACACCCTGCAGAGCACCTCACCTTCGATGGCCCCGCCGCCCCAGAGCACACCGTCCTGAGGACCAGGACCCCAGCCTCCGCCTCCCCTCACCGCCCTCCACAAGCCGGCCCCGAGGCACCGCCGTGTCCCAGATGCCCCGGAGGGTTCCAAGCCGTGTGCTCACACTGTGCCTCCGGCCTGCGCAGCCCTTCCTGGCAAACGCCTTCTCTGATGATCGGGCAGCGGGAGTCTCCCGGCCCAAGCCCTCCGGCCCGGCTCAGGCTCCTGCACTAGTCCCTCCTGTGGGACCCACACTCACAGGTGGCCTCCAGCAGCCTCCCCATCACCTAGGCCCCGAGGGCACCCACCCTCAGACTCAGGAATCGAGGTTAAAGAGGATGAAATCAAGCCAGGAGGCCAAGCACTTCCACTAACCACGTTCTAGCCTCAGCTAGAGGCCAGGACGGGAGCAGCTGGCCAGATGCCACATAACTCGCCATCCCCACGAGTGAGGGTAAGAGCCGTCTGGACTGGGCGCCAGGCCCCGAGCCAGGCTCCCAGGCACCGTCTCTTTTACGCTCACAGCACCCTATGAAGGGCTATTAGTTTTTACTACTGTTATTATTATTGATTAATCATCGTAATAAGTACTTGCCACTTACAGCAAATGACTATTTCAAAGTCATTATGAACATAATCAGCAAAGTTTATGCCTTGCTCTTGAACGTCACTAAATGGGACTTAAACGTCACTTACGCTTGAATTTCACTAAGAAAGGTCACATCACCTCATTTTTATCCCAACAGGGACCCTGGGAGGGTGACAGGGCAGAGGAAGCTGAGGCCCAGAGAGGGGGTGAGTCCTGGCAGGGCAGTGGGGAGTAGGGCCATTCTCCTGGCACCCCCTCCCCCCATCCACATCAAACCCCACAGCAGGAGGGCCCAGCATCAGCCCCTCCACTTTCTCTGCCACCTGAGGCCTCGGGATCACCGCCCCCGCTGCTCCCCCCCACCCCTCGCCCTGTGCCCTGCGCCCTGGGTGGGTCCCGGCCTGCTGGCCTCAGCCCCAATGCAGACCAGACACTGACCTTGGGCCGCTTCCACCTGACGCCAGGCCCCGGGGTGCCCTTGTAGTACAGCGAGTCATCGGTGGCTGGGAAGTTGGGGTCTTCAAAGAGCACCTTCCTGCGCCGACAGGCCCGCTTCAGGGCTGAGTAGTTCTGTTCTTCATAGGGCTTCACGCAGGAGAACATGGTGGCCGCTGCCCAGGGCGGGGAGGCCAAGACAAGCCAGCAGAGGGCTGTGTGGGTGCGTGGGCGGCCCTTGGGGCACCTGGGAGGACAGAGGTGAGAAGATCATTAGTGTCTGAGGCCTGGAGGCCCTGAGTCAGGTGATCCCCACCTGCCCCTTCCTCATCCTCACTCCCATTAGCCAGGAATGAAGGCTCAGAGAGGGAGAGAGGCCTGCCCAGGGTCACACAGCAAGTACACACAGAGCAGGAAGAGGAGCCAACTGATTTCTGATGCTTAGAGGTGACACCAGACCAGCCAGCCAGCAGGCCTAGGGCACAACCACAGGGTGCTCTGGGCTGCCAGGCCTCACCCACTCCACTTCCTGTTTCACCAGCCTTCCCTAGACCTCCCTGGCCGCACCCGCAGAAAACAGCAGCACTGTCTCCAAGTCCCTCCTCTGTAGTCTGGAGCGGCACAATTCTGCCCTGAGGGGGAAACCTCGACCCAGGCCCCATCCAGCCATCATTTACATTCGTTCCCTCTGGCCCTTCCCGCCAGCACTTCAGGAATAAATGTCTTCAGTTATCATTGCTCCTTCATCCCAATGGCTTAATTCCCCTGAAGGCCCCCACCCATCGCGTGATCTCCCAGTCCCCCAAGTCTGACTCTCCCAGGACAGCCTCTCAGACCTCGGTGTCTCACACTCCTCCGCAGCCCCTCCTCCTGGGCTTCGGGCCCCTCCCCCATCTCCGACCTCTCCTCCCCCACTAGGGACCCCAGGGGTCTGCCTGCTCACTCCTGCCTCCTGAGCTAGTGACCCGTGTTCTGGCTGGACGCCTTTTCTGGGCCCCTGGCTGGCCCACTCCCTATGAGAGCCAAGGGCCCTTACTGGTACCAATCCCAAACCCAACTCCTCATCTCCCCACGAACCTCCCCCAGCCCAGGGAATAGGCCCACAAGCACCCGCGAGACCGGAAGCCCCAGAGGGCAGAGTGCACTTGGTCTGGTCCCCCCTGCACGCACAGCGGCTGGTACCGAGGCTGGCACAGGCGGTGGCTGCACACGGCATCCTCCCCTCAGCCCCCTGGAGTCCAGGCGGACCCAGCCCAGCACCCTGAACCTCGTAGCCATGTCCCAACCAAACACGAGGGACACGGCCTGGACCGACATGGCAAGGCCTCCGGGAGGGGAGGGCAGGGTGAGGAGCAACAGCCAGCGGGTGGGCCCTGACACATCAGACACCCTGACAGATGCTCAGAGAGCCGGGCACACACATAACTGACAGCCCAGGTACATCCCGGAATCTCAGGCCCCATCTGGGCTGCTGGCAGAGCGCCATACTCCCCTCGTCTACCCGTCCTGGACCTGCCCAGGGCAACACTGCAGCCCCATGGAGGCACAGCTTCCAACGTCCAGTGCAGCTGAGAGAAACTGAGGCAAGGAAGGCTGGCTTCAGGGGCAAACACAACTTTGAGAGCAAGACCGATGTGGGTGCCAGTCCCAATTGTACTACCTGTGCTGCGTAGCTTTAAACAAGTCCCTCAACCTCTCTGAGTCCCCATCCTATTATCTTCACAATGGGAACAATCATTGCTTCAGTAATTGGAAGATATAATTAGCCAAAGGCCAAGCAGACTGCTTCGTGGGGTGGGGGGGAAAGGAAGGAGAAGGGAAGTGGGCAGGCCACCTCTCATTTCGGAGAGAGAGCCCCATTCCTCTGGCACCTCCCATGTGCAAACTGCGGGGCCAGAGGTGTGTGCATGGCATTTGCAAACAATGCTGGGCAGGCCTTTTCCGGTTTCCATTTTCCAGACAAGAGAACTGAGGCTCATGAGGGGAGGTGACTTGTCCACGTTCCATGGCAGAGTCTGACTCAAAGCCATATCCTCCGACTCTGGTGCCTCCCCCTTGGCCTGGCGACCCCACGAGGCAGGAGGGAGGGCTGAGTCCCAGGCAGGGCAGGGCTCACCCCACACACCCCCCCGGCTGCGTCAGCCTCCGGGAAGGGAGAAGGGGATCCACAGGGAAGGGAGAAGCAGGAAGGAAAGGAGGTGAGAATGGGCAATGAGTGTGGAACATGAGGGACAACACGGAGAGCCGGCGGGCCTGTGCTTCGGGCTGAGAAGTGGTTTGTCCTCTGCACTGGACCCACAGCCATTTCATCTTCTGCCCCCACATTCTACTGGGATGGCTTGCTCCACTGCTGTGGCCTCAGGCTGGCCACTTCACCTCTCTGCCAATCCTCTGCCCAGGAAGCCCCATAATTCTGCCGGCTCCCACCCAGCCTCCCAGCCTTGGAGGCCTGAAGGAAAGAGAGGGGGCAGCCTGGGGCGCCAGTCCCTGGGCCTCTGGCACACGGCCACCCAGGAGAGTCATTAGCAACGCGGCTTCCAGTTTCTGCAGGGCCTCTCAGGAAGCAATTTAAGCTGCGAGAATTAGATCAAAGAAGCTGAAAGCAGGAGCCCAGATATCAGCCCTAGCAGTCCAGTGCTCAGAGCCCAAAGGGCCCAGGGAGTGGGAGCGAGCTGGCTGGGGTCACACAGCCCGGCTGCTGGAGGATGGGGGTTCTGGCGGCCCTCCAGGCTGCACAGCTAACACTGCTGGGAAGGCTTGCTCCTGGGGAGGACAGAAGGGAAGCAGGGGAAGGTAGGAAGGGGAGGGTAGGAAAGGGGAAAGCTCAGCTGGGCCGGGGCCTGGGAGAACCTGTGCCACCCCTGGCTGCTGAGCGTCTGACCGAGTCCAGCCACCTTTCCTGCCTCACCCCTGCCAGCCAGGCTGACCCTGGCCTACTTATGCAGGCTCTTCTGGCCCGGCCTCTGCACAGCCTGCACCTCATACTGACTACCCTCCCGCCCCTGCATTTGCCCCAGGGTCATTTCCACTCCATCCACTGAGTCAATACCCCTGGGGTCACTGAGCCACCAGCCCCTGAACTTTGCCCTCTCCCTGCAGTTCCAGGCATAAGCACCAAAGGCCACGGATAACCCAGAGTCAGGAGCCAGGCCTCCCCTGCCAGACCTGCCGGGGCCGCAGCACGGCCTGTCTTCTGTGTGAGCCAGGCACTAGCAGGACAGCCCCAGCTTCCCCGCGGCCCTCCCTCCTGCCTGCCCTCATCCCTCCGCCCTGCCAATCTCACCCACCCTCTGCCATCCCCCACCTGCGTCCAGCGGTGGGAGCCCCTTCCAGCCCCCAGTGCTGTTCACTCAGGGTCTCTGCACACACTGCTCCTGCCACACCATCATGCCTGGAGGACCCCTCACCTGAGAGACACAGCCATGTACCTCCCACCTGCCTCCGACACTGCTTCCCCCCCCCCGCCCCCCGCCATCCCGGAACCCCTGCGACAGGCTCCTTATGTGGGACCCCATCTTCTGTACGGCTTATCCGTCTCTCCAGCCCAGCTTGCGCACCTGCAAGGCGGGGGCCCTGCCCAGCTCCTGCCTGTGCCCCAGGGCCCAACATCGCGGGGTATATTTAGTAACTTTGCACTGAATGAACCAGCACAGGTGCTACAGGAGGAATTCCTTCACTGATGGGGAAGCAGACTCACAGGGTGGAGGGACACCACGGGGGGGGGGGGGGGGGGATCAGCTTTCCATGTCAGAGCGGCACCAGCTCTCAGGCCTCCTGAAGACAGGGCCCGCCCTCTCCCCAGCCCGGCCGCTCTCTCTCCTTCCCTCCCCTCCTGATGGCTGGGTGCTCTCAGCAGCGGCCCAGCCTCTCTCCAGCTCCTGATGGAGACGGGGCTTTCGTTCCCCAGTGTCGCCATAAGCTGTGGGATCCTGGACAGGCCACGTGGCCTTGCTGGCCTGCCCGGTCCTAGTCTGGAAGGAAGAGATAATGTGCCAGGGCCTCTGGGAGGATCAAATGAGACGCGCAGCGCTTTGTACACTTTAAGGCACTGCGCCCCGGGGACATCAGCATCAATGTCTGGGGACATCTACAAAGTTCCCAGACTCCGGCAGGAGGGTTACAACAATTCAGGGTTTCAGCCACCGATGAACTTCATGAATACAAGCAAAATGAAAAATGTGTCACTTCAGAGGTTCCAGCAAGAGGGACACAAAGGTCTGGCCCCAGGAGTCAGATGTCCTTTAGGAGAGAACAACTCAGGAAAAGGCTCACGGCCCGGCTGGCGTGGCTCCGTGTTGAACATCGACTTGTGTACCAGGAGGTCACAGTTCAATTCCAGGCCGGGGCACATGCCCAGGTTACAGGCTCCATCCCAGTGTGGGGCATGCAGGAGGCAGCCAATCAATGATTCTCTCTCATCATTGATGTTTCCATTTCTTTCTCCCTCTCCCTCCCTCTCTGAAATCAATAAAAATATATTTTAAAGAGGGAAGAGAGAGAAGGCTCACACAGGAAAGTGCAAAGCCATTCAGACACAGCTAGCACAGTGGGGCCCTGTGGACCGAGCGCAGGGGAACTGAGCTGGGTCAGAACCAGGGCTTGCCAGGCAGCTCAGAGAACCCAGTCCTCCAGCAGGTTAGTCAGACCTGAGTTCCAGTCCTGCCTACACCACTTAGAGCTGTGTCCTGGGGCAAGTCACTAAGCCCTCTGAGCTGCTATCAGCCCCGCCTGATTCCAGCTTCTCAAGTGGCAGGGTAAGAAGGCGGCATCAGCCACGGGCCTGCCCTACAGGAGTCTCTGTCCTCGCCGTGGAAATGTGGAGCACCCGCTCCCAGGAGGCTGCAGGCTGTCTGCTCTCCCCTGGATCTGTGGAAGTGTTCACACGGTGGACGGGGCAGCAGGCCACACTGAGCAGATGACTCCCAGGAGCCTCCCCGGGACAGTGCAGTGCCAAAGCCAGGAAGAAACAGGAGAGAGGGCTGTAGTCCCGTTTCGTAGATGAGAACGTCCAGAAACGTGCCCAAAACCTGCGGCTCGTCGGTGTTCCCTGTCCAGACCAGCTCCACCACGGCGAAGGTTTCCTTTAAGATCACGCTGACGTCCGCCCCGAGGCTGTGTACCAAGTCCTCGGTGTTCCTGAGAGCACGCCTTTCACAGCAGTCTTCAAAGTCTGCAGTAGAAGAAGGTAAAGTTTCTGCAGCCCCAACTGCAATGATGGAAAAGGAATAAATCCGCCACAGACGCTGGACATGTTTTCCTAAAGCATGGCTCCGACGGCAAATCATGCCTAAAGATCGTGTTGGAAGCTGTTCATATCTGCTACTTGGAAGACAGGATTACCTTACAAAATAAATTATTGGTCTTGGTGTTGTAAAACGGAAACCAGGCATTTAAAGCTATGAAAACACCAATACTTGGTGAAATAGTGGACGGTGACTGCCGGTCCCTTCTCGTTCTTCCCACATTTCATGTGAAGAGGGAGCACGTATGCATGGAAGGCATGCGCCGCGTCCCCAGAAGATGCCGTCTTTCATTGCTACCTCACGGCCCGCACGGCCAGTTCATCGGCAGTAAACGGATCATCCAACTGTGTTTTATTACTGGAGGACGCTTCTGATAATCCTCTCTGAGAACACTTGGAAAATGTATTGAATCTCCCTATTTGCCTATAAGTTAAAATTGTAACAGGATTGTGGATTATTCACGGCAGTTTGCTTGACAGCATCTGACTTGCAGACTCAAAAACAGTTGAATTCTTAATTATATTTCATTTATGATACAGGATATAGACATATCAATGCATACTTAACTGTCTTAACTTTTTATCCCATAGGTGTGTTTTTTTTAAGTTTCAAGCATCATGTGTTCATATAAAATTTAATTTGGTATCAAGGAGCCCCAAATTAAATTTTTAGATCTAGCGCTCATGTGTAAAATTGACATCCCCCACCAAAGAGCTTTAACGATGACCTTGCAGAATCCGATACGTGCAATGGTAAGAACCGAAGATGAAGTAGAAGCGCCCCTTGCTGAGTTATGCATTCCTTTACCGGTCTCCTTTCAATACGGCCTTTAAAGCGGGAATTCTCAAGAAACGTTATTTTTTTGAGAATAATATTTCTAAATCGCATTCAGGAAGAGAGTATTGTAAAGAAGATGGGACGTTCACACCAGCGCCCAAGGGAATGCTCATGGGAATTGCCGGCGAACTGCACTCACTGAAGGCCCAACATTTAAGGAAGCGTTGAGATTAGCTAAGTAAATGAGAAGCCAGGGAAGGGAAGATGGGAAGCCCAGGTGGCCAGGCTTCTGGTAAGAAGCAAAGAAACAGAAAACACCAGCGAAGGAGAGCAGCAAGGTGTAGCGAAGTATCACAGGAAAAGCCAGCCAGCCAGACAGCGCGGAGGCTGCTGGGGGAGCGGACGGGGATGCTCGGCGCTGTCAGAAGGAGCACAAGGCAATCGGAGCAAAGTCCCCACTCAACATGCAGGTTTCCAAATTCCCCTCGTGAGAACCTAAAGGACAATGTGCATAAGGGATGTTTTCTTTGCCCTCACAGAGGACATCCGTATCTATGCAAATCTTTACAAATGTAATGAAGGCTCAGAGTGGCTTGGAACCAGGGCTCGATCTGCCGTGTTCGAGATGGTGAGCTCTCTGGGGCAGGCCTCGTGTCTGTCCTGCTCTTCCTAGACCTGGAAATGTCGCAGGCTTTCAAAAAACACTTGCTGAATTATTTATGAATAAGGTGTTTCTGAGAGCAATTTTTATCTAAGCATGTTTCAGTAACTTTCCTATCACTGGCCCTACCTTCATCACGAGGGGATAGGGGGGTGGGGGTGGGGGAGTACATGGAAATGCGACAAAACCATAATCTGAAGGGTGACACTGGTAGTTTAAGAAATTAACCAGGTATTGTTCATATATTTGAAAAATGAACAGCAGAATTCTAAATTGTAAAAAGGGGGGGAAAATCTTTGCTGAGGTAGGAAGGCATACTTCTGATGTTTGGGGAAGTTTTTATTTTTAAATATATTTTTATTGATTTCAGAGAGGAAGGCAGAGGGAGAGCTAGAAACATCAATGATGAGAGAGAATCAATTGGCTGCCTCCTGCACGCCCCCTTCTGGGGATCGAGCCCACAACCCAGGCATGTGCCCTTGACTGGAATCGAACCCGGGACCCTTCAGTCCACAGGCCAACGCTCTATCCACTGAGCCAAACTGGCTAGGGCGAAGTTTTTATTTTTATAAACAAAATTTGAAGCTCAAAGACCCCCCTTAACAATATGAAGCCTCAGTTAACCAGAAATGTAGGACTACCCACTCCCTGGACTTATTTTGTTTGACTTAGCTTCCTCTCTTCCGTTTCTAGCACACAACCTGCCTGCTATATTACAGAAACAAGTTTATGGCGTCCTGTCCCATTAAGTCATTTGTTCAATATTTTAATGAATAAAAAAAATTATTTTAATTTCTGGTTTTGAAAATTTCATTGTAGTTATGTTCTTAAAAGCATGTTCTTAAAGGACTAGACGTTGTGTTATTAAATAAATAGGATCTGTAAGTTCTTTGTGCAGAATGTCTTGAGGTGTTTAAATGCATGATTGGCACATAATATCTTATGAAAACACATTTTGTTATACCATACACCGTATTTTCTACTCTTATTTTATTATGAAAGCTTTTAATCAGCACACGTAAAAAAAAATCTGTGGCTTGTTAGCTGGATCCCAACTTCCAGGCTCCGCTTCACACCAGGGCTTCCCGAAGCAGGGCCTGCGTCAATACTGTTACCATTTAGGGCGAACACGGCAATAAAGGCGTCAGAAAGTGGTTCCTCTGCCAGCTCCCTCTCAAGGAGAGCCCAGTGTGGTCCAGCAGGTCCTTCGCCCCGCACAGCCCCTGCCCACCTCCTCTAACAAGGGAGAAGCCAGCCTCAGACTCAGAGCCACGGCACCTGCCTGGAAAGGGGTGGATTTTTCTATTGTTTTTACTTGATTTTTAAGATTCTTCCAGGACTGGAGAGTAACACTGACTTTCCATTTACAGTAGACACTGTTTCCTTTAAGAAATATGGAAAAAGGAAGTTGATTTTTAAAAACTATTAAGTTCCTAGTGGTGTAGGCGGGAACCTTAGCATTACAGCAAGTGTCAGAGGGCAGGGCGCTGTGGAATACGGCTGTGTGGCAGGGGCAAGTCAGCTGACCTATCTGAGCCTTGGGACTCTCCTCTAAGAGGTGGGATAATGGAGCCAGCACATAGAGCGTCATGAGTCGCCAAGCCCATTTGAAGAACAGCTGGAGGACTCACACTAACAGTTAACCAGACTACCACAAAGCTCTGGTAATTGGCTCAGTGTGAAACTGGCGGAGGGTAGGGAACAGAACAGAAAGCCCAGACGGAGGCCACCAGGACACAGACACCTGATGTATGACAAAGGTGACACCACAGGGCACTGGGGGAAAGATGGGCTTCTCAATGAAACGTGCTGGATCAAGTGGCTATCCATATGGGAAAAGCTTCCCCTTGACCCCTACCTCACACCATACACAAAACAACTCCACAAAGAGTATGAATCCAAAAGTATGAAAAGTAAAACAACGAAGCTTTCTGAAGAAAGAAAAAGAGCATGCTCAGATGGCCAATAAATAAAAACATGTTTGATTTCACCAACCATCAAGAAAATAAATACACATGAAAAATGCAATGAGAGGCCAGGCTTACAACCAGGGCAGCAATGAGCAGCAGCAGTTCATCCCAGACAAACTCCCTGAACCTGTCCCCTAGGCCCCTTTGTTCTGACTTCTTAGTGAACCAAAGCAGAGCAGCCTGGGCTCATTTCCCCAGCCTTCCTTGTTTCATTGTCCTCAACTTTAATAGACGTCCTCTAAGGTAAAAATAAAAAAAATGCGATAAGATACCACTACATCCCCCACCTAGAATGGCTAAAATGAAAGACAGCACGCGCGCACACACACACACACACACACACACACACACTCACTCACACACTCCCAAACCGATCTACATTGGTGGTGAGAGTGTACGTTGGTACAGCCACTTTGCAAAAACGTCTGACCATATCTACCAAAGCTGAACAAACACATACTCTATCATTCAGCAAGTCTACTCCTACGTGCATATTGAACAGAAATGCATGCACGTGTTCACCAGAATACATGTACAAGAATTTTATCACAGTATTTGTTACATCTGAAAAGGGGAAACAGCCCAACAGTGCAAGAGAAGAAAGGATACATATGCTGTTATCATGGAATATTATACAGCAACAAAAATAAACAAACTATTGCATGAAACTCCATGGATGGATCTCACGAGCACAATATTAAAAAAGAAGCTAAACCAGGATCCCATTTATACAAAATTGACAAGCAGGCAGAACCCAGCTCCGGTGAAGAGAAGGCAGGGGAACAGCCACCTCTGGGGGCGGCGACTAAAAGGGAATGAGAGGGCTTCTGGGTTCTGGGACCGCGGCTCCTTGATCTGGGAGGTGGCCTCACGGGCGTGTCACTGAGCTGCGCACCTGTGGTGTGTGAACTGTTCTTTATGCTTCAATGAAACATTTTTGAAAAGTCAGAGCAGTGGCCCTGGACAGAAAGCTTGGCTAAACCTGGAGACCCGACGTCACCAGCTCTGGCCGGACATTACACACCCGGAGGGAGGAGCCCTGGCCTGGGTCAGAGCACCGGCCTGGCCTTGGCTCACACAGGCTGTGGGACCTTCTGCAAGTCGCCTCCATCTCTCAGAACACCACAGCTTTCACCCTTGGAGCGCTCACATCCCAGAGAGGGTCCCACAGGTGAAGGGGGTGCCCCCTCACCCCACCCCGGAACCTGCCTCCTTCCAAGAGTTCCTCTGCCTCTGAGAGTGGGTGCCAGCCACCCAGGGACCATCCCCAGAGACACTCTCAGCCCTGAGAGGAGCTGAGCTGACAGAGTGGAGGTGGGGTGGGGAGGTACACAGGGTCCCAGTCAGAGATCCTGGGGTGCGGGCACAAGAATCGGGCCCGGTCCCGAGGGGACGGAGAGCTGGGAAGGTGCTGAGCAGGGCAGGGACTTGGGATGCCCCTGCTGCCACATGGAGAATGCACTAGGAAAGGAAAGACTGGAGCGGGAAGGCGGGAGGAAGGCGGTAGAGCTGGCACTGGGAGGCTCACATGCGAGTGGTGAGCAGACGCGGTCCAGGGCTCTGTGGGCGGGAGACTCGCCCCTGCTAGTGGCCTGCCCTTGTGGGAATGAAAGGGAGAAGGAAGCAAGGCCTGCCTCCTCTGGACCGTAATTCCCCACCCCCACAGCGGTGCCCGCCGTCCAGCACGGGACCAGCAGAGTGGGTACCATCCAGCAACAGTGGGGGAGCCGGTGATGCCCCACACCAATGCCTGGCAATCCACTCCACTCCACTGCACCCCACTCCAGGGCACAGGACCCCCTCTCTTTGCCACATGACAAGGGAAGGGCTGAGTAGCTGTGTCTTATGATTCAGGGGGCACGTCTTCACTGACACCCATTCTAGGCTGGCCCCGAGCCGACAAGGGGTCAGGTCCTTAAGGGTCAAGTCCCAGGAGGGGAGGAGCCCAGCGTGACAGACACGGACCAGTGGTCAGTGCTCCGAGGAGGAAGGCACGTGGCAGGCAGGTTAGAGCGGCGGGGAGAGGGGGTGGTCTTGAAGATGGGACCTGAGTGGGCTTGAAGGCTGCACCAGGGTCCCGGGGGAGCAGGCAGGGGACACAATGGACGGAGGGGAGGAGGCAGAGCCCTGAGTAACAGCCGGGAAGGCGAGGTGCCAGGGGTGGGGGCCTGGAGAGGGCAGAGCCCCGGAGTTCGGTGACTTCCTGGTTATCTGGGTGTTTGTGTTTTTGTCAATGTACTCATTCTCTTTCATCCCACCCTCCTCTTGTCCCACAAGCCACCATTTCAATAACGAGCTTAATGTGTACCTCTTCTAGGTTGGGTACATTTTGGCCTCCCAGGACCCCACTCACTGTGTACGGAGGGAGGGATGACAGGGTTGGGGAGGAGAATGTGGAGAGAGAGCGGGGCTGGGGCCACCGGGTTCCGGGTTCCGGGTTCCAGATTCCGGGTTCCAGGCGCTGGGCTCCAGGCTCCGCCAGCAGAGCTAGGGGCCAGGCCCAGTGAGTCAGTCCAGCCTACGCGGAGCAGGCTGGCACCAGGGCTGGGAAATCCTGTCTTTCTTCTACCTCCCCTCCCCTTATCGCTTCTGTCTGCGTCCAATCCGTTCTCCACCCAGCTGCAGTCAACTTTCTCGCACAGAAAGGGCCAGCAGCTCCCCTGCTGGGAGACGCAAAGGGCCTGGAGGGCGGGCCAGGGGTAGGGGGTGCAGGGTCCCTCACTGGTGCTGGGGGCAGTGGTCCTGAGGCACTGGTGTCCCCCTGGCAGCGCTTGGAGGGAAAACCCAGCCTCCAGCTCAGCTTGCTGTGTGGCCAGGCTGAGTCGCCAGGCTTCGGCCCCACAGCTGTTCTTCATTGGGATTCGGGTCCCACCCCAGTGTGTTGGGGAGGCGGGGTAAGTGGGGGAGTACCTGAGAGACAGACCTCCACAAGCACGCTCCAGTGAAGGCAGGACAAAGCGGGGAACTTGGCCGTGTTCCTGGAGGCTGGGGCTTCCCGGCTCAGGGGACGGCTAAGGCTCAGCCCCGCGGGGTGGGGTGAGCAGCCCGTCTGGCTGGTGTGGGCACTGAAAGTCCCCACACCTGGGTGTCACAGAAACCCAGGGCAGCGATCGCCTGCCGCAGGGCGCCCAGCCCACCACCACATCCTGCGGAGAATGTGCCAAGGGAGGGGCAGGGGCAGCTGAGCGCCTCCCGCGGGGGCTTTTCTCAGTCTCCCGGGCAGTGGGCGGAGCACGGAGCTTCAGGTGCAGGTGTTGCTACTCCCACAGGGAAAACAACCCCACACAATGAGACTTGATCAGGTCACACCATTGTGCTGTGTGACTCCAGGCAGCCTCCTACCCTCTCTGGCCGGTAGGTTCTCACCATGGAACTGTGAGGAAGGGAACACGTGCAGCTCTTTTCCCATCTGCAGGGGTTGTCACCAGGACAGCCTCTTTTCCTGCTTCCCGCATGGGCAGTCTCTGCCCCTGGCACCACCTGCCTCTAAGTCTCAAAGTTGTAAATCTAGCGAAAGGGTGCCCGTTTCTCAGGCTGGGAAACTGAGGCTTGATTCCTAGGCCAAGCCCCTGCACAACCTCAGAAAGGAGCTGTACTGTTCTCACGGCACAGATGAGACCCAGCGGCTCAGAGAGGGAAAGGTGCATCAAGGCCGAGCCAGGAGCCGATCTCAGTCAGACCCCTGCTCTGCCAGGCCCGCCACTCACGCAGACAGTCGTGTACTAGCCAGCCCCTGGGAGTCCTGCTCCTTCTCACGCCTGCTCCGGGGCAGCGAGGAGTCAGACAGAGCTCTGCCCGGAGGCCAGCCTGGTAGAGGAGAGCGATCTGCCCTCAGAGGGGAGCGATTCATTCAAATGGGGCAGGGGAGGCTGCACGGAGGAGATGGCATCTAAGCGGGATCTCAAAGGGTGGACTGCAATTTCAGGAGATGAACGGAACATTCCGGGAGGAAGAAACCACTTCCGCAAGGCTGGGGGGCAGGGGGCAGGGGGCAGGGGGGAGAGAGAAGGAAGAGGGGGCTACCCCAGAAACACTGCCACAGCCGGGTTACGGCAGCCTGAGAGCCAGGCTAAGGACTGGGGGCTGTGCGGGAGTGTTTGCTGCGCTACTGGGCGGTCCTCAGGAAGGTGGGATGGAGGGGAGGCCAGGACGCAGGCCCAGAGACCCGGCTGTGAAAATGGCCCCTGAGAGAGAGGCAGGGCTCCATGCGGCATGGCCTCAGTCGTGGGAGGTAATGCAGACCCACACGGCAGGATCTGCTGCTTGCAGGCCAGGGGCTCTTTGCAAGTTGGGCTGGAGGTTCTTCCTCGGCGGCCCCAGGAGGCTCGTCACCGGCCAGGATGGCAACCACGTCTCCATGCAAGGGTGTGCTGGCCGAGCTCCCAGGCGCTGGCCCTGCTCGGCGCCACGTCCCCCTCCTGCCCGGGGTGGCCTTCATGCCAATGCCGCCTCTCCCCGTGCCCAGGCAGCGCAGAGCTTCAGAATGGCCCACCCACATCCTCACCCCCAGAGGGGGACACAGGCCCCGGGTGAGGCAGAACCGTAACCGTGTGCCTCAGACCTCTCATCTGTAAAATGAAGGTCTTCCCTCGGCTTGCCCAGCCTGCCCCCCCCGCCTTGCTCCCTCACACACCTCTGCCTGGGCAGAACTTAGCTTCCATCAGCCTCCGATCTACAAAATGGGGCTCCCGGCCGGCCGGCCGGCCGGCCAAGCCTCACAGGGTGATCTCCCCTGTCCAGCACTGGGCTTATAGAATGAATGGATGAAATGAGCTGCGCTCATTAAAGGCCTAACTGTCACATGCGAGGCTGGGTCTGGTCACTGGAGTCGCCCATGGAGACATTCCTCTCGTCCAAATACCCCTGAGCTCTGGCTACCACAGTCTCAGGCTGGGCTCTGGGGCGGGAGGTGCAGAAGGCCCAGGCCCTGCCCACAGTAGCTCCCAGGCTGGGGGGAGACAGACACGGAGCGTGACCTCGTGGGGAAGCAGCCAGCACTGCGGGTCCCTGCGGAAGGAGCCTGCAATGACACTGCGGTGGGGTCCTGTGGCAGGTACAATAAGGGCCCCCAAAGTTATAAACATCCTAACCCCGGAACAGCGAATGTTACCTTATATGGCCAAAGGGGCCTTGCAGATGTCATGAAGGATTCTGAGATGGGCAGCTAATCCCGGATTACCCAGGTGGGCCCTCAATGCAGTCACACATGTTCTTATCAGAAGGAGGCACAGGGAGATTTGACTCCACAAGAGGGAAGTAGAGGAGTCGGGGGATGAGGTCGCGGGGCTGCCAGCAGCCACCAGAAGCCAGGAGAGGCACGGAGCAGCTCTGCCCGGAGCCTCCAGGAGGAACAGCCTGCCGACACCTTGATTTTAGCCCCGTAAGACCCATTTCGGACTGCTGACCCCCAGGACTGTAAGAGGATGCACGTACGTTGTTTTAAAACCCCTCAGTCTGTGTTGATTTGTCAGAGCAGCAACGGAGAACGCCACTGTCCATGAGGAAGGGTGGGTGGGAGTGTGGCCTCACTCCTCCCTCCTGCTCAAGGAAGTGGGTGAGCGAGTGAGGATGAAGTTATTACACCTGGAACTGCTCCAGGGCAAAACAAAGTCACCCCAAAGTTCAGTGTCTTAGTTGCTATTATTAGTAACAAACTGGTTGGGTCCCACTCACCTGACTGGCAGAAGTTACACAGCGGGCGGGGCGCGGGGGTGGCGACTGGGGCAGCGCCTCAGGGCCTCTGCCTGTTGCCCCCAGGCCTCAAGGTCCTGTGGCCATTACTGGGCACACCCTGATGCCGGACAGGGGTGGCCACCAGGTACCAATGCTGGGATTTGTCTCCTCTGGCCACCAGCCCCTCTTCCCACAACTGACCATAGGCCGTGTCCACAGGCCACCGCAGCCTCAGCCACGGGCACCCTCACACCCCTTGCCCTGGGAAAGCTAACCCTAGAAACACATCCCTGAGCAATTAGAATGGGAAGCAGTAACTCGGGTCACTGCAAATGCTCACATTCTACATCTTCCCCAGCCCAAGCCTGAGGCTGGCTCCTTAAAACCTCCTAGAACCCCAAAGGGACGTCGCCCTTCTGCCTTTAGGGAGCAGGAAAGGCAAGGCCTGAGGCCAAAGGGAAGTTGGCTGCTTGGCCAGAACCGAAGCAAGCCCAGCCCAGGTGTCACATTGAAAGGACAAAGCAGAAACATACTCCCCTCCCTCTCCCCTATCTTGAACTCGGGGCTCTCTCTTGCATCCAGTAATGGAGGCGGGGGGGGGGGGGGGGGCGAGGGCAAGTGAGCCTGTATAAAAGACTCTCTGCTTTTGCATCGGACTGGCTGTCTCCCTGGTGTGGTCTTTTGGGGATCTTGAAATCTGGGCATAACATTCAAGCCAGAAAGGAGAAGCGGGGGGGGGGGGGGGGGCAAGGAGAGGCTGGAAGGACCACCGCCAGCCAGGGCATGTTTTGAGCAGGAAAGGTGAGGCATGGAGAAAGGAAGAGATCTGGAGGTTGGGGGGCGGGTGCTCACAACACTTGAGGAGATGGGGGCACGAAAGGCAAGGGGCCAGGTGAGAAGACCAGCTATAGACAGACAGACAGACTGACTTCCACATCTGCCCAGGCCCCAGACGGCAGGGGAGCAGAAGGGGGCTGGGAGGTTTGCAGACCTGCCCTCTGCACCGGGGGAGCCAAGCTGGCTGCTGAGCTTCATGTTGACATTTCGGGGTCAGGAGCTTTAGGGGGGCGCAGGCAGATAGACCATCCACTTGAGGGGTCTCAGGGGGTCACACCCACTGACACCAAGAGGGGCTTCCACTTCAATGGGGGACCCCATTTCTTTTCACCCTTCTTCTCCCAAATGGGGCCCCTCCTCTGCACCGCCCCACCTCCCAGGAAGAAGAGACTGTGTGATGCTGATTGTTACTTCCGATTAATTATAATGGCTACCAAACACCATGTCCTGGTAAAGCACTTTAGGGACACTTTTTTTAAAGGATATTTTTTCCATTGATTTTTCAGAGTGGAAGGCGGGGGGTGGGCGGGGAGAGAAAAACCTGAGAGAGACACACCGACTGGCTGCCTCCTACACGCACCCCAACCAGGGCCAGGGATCAGACCCGCAACTGAGGTATGTGCCTTTGACAAGAATCGAACCCACAACCCTTCGGTCCATGAGCCGATGCTCTAACCACTCAGCAAATCAGCCAGGGCTTCAGTGACACTTTTTTAAATATGTGTTTTTATTGACTTTCAGAGAGGAAGGGAGAGGGAGAAGCATCAGTGAGGAGATAGAATCATTGGTCAGCTGCCTTCTGCACACCCCACACTGGGGATCAAGCCAGCAGCCCAGGCACGTGCCCTGACTGTAAATTGAACTGTCGACGCTCAACCACTGAGCCATGCAGGCGGGGCCCTAGTGACACTTTTAAACTTAATCGCCATTCCCTGAACCCCTGCAACTATGCAGCATTTATTCCCATTTCGCACTTGAAGAAACTGAGACCCACAGGGAAGTCCCCTGCCTCCAGGTCATGCCCGGAGCCAGTTTCCCCAAGGAGTAACTTAGGCACAGGTAGGAGGGGTCACGCAGAGGGGCTTCCCTGTGCCCTCTGGGACCAGAGCGTCTGGGCTGTCCTGACAGCCTGCGGGAAAAGCAGAGGCAGAAGCAGCCAGAGCAGCACTGGTCTGGGAGCAGTGTCCGGATGTCACCCCCAAAAGCCCGCAGGCCTCTCACAACCACAGTGTCCAACCCCTACCTTGTCAACATCTCCCAGGCCTACCCCATCTCAGACAGGGCTCCCCCACCCACCCTTCCCCAAGCTGGGGACAGGTGCAGTCCCTGAGCGACCCCCATTCACCCCACCCCTGTTCTGGAACCCATAGCAGGGGCCCACCAGTGGGGAAGTGGGGGGTGGGGAGTGAGGGAGCTCTGTCCTCCGTAGCGACCCACCCACCACAGCAGCCAAAGATGACCTTTCTCAGACACACATCTGACTGCTAATGCCCTCCACGCAGACTGCCATTCAGTTTCACACCTCCAGGCCCTTACCCATCTGCCCCCCCCCCCCCCCCCGGGGCCTGCAGTGTCCTGCCCTCTCTTCTGCTTGGTGAACTTTGCATCCCTGGAGACTCCACACCCAGGTATCTAAAGGGAAATCTCCCCCAGCACCCAGGCAGGGGCTGGCCTCCCACCTTGGCTCCCAGCAAGGATGGAACTCTGGGCAAGGGCTTATCTGTGGCCCCATCTGACTCACTAGTCAGTGGAGCTGCTCCTCAGGGCATAACCCCGCCTGAGCACCTTTGTCCTGGCACCCAGCTCTGGCCTGAAGCAGCAGCTGGGTCCACCCTACTCCGCCCAGTCCCTCTGCCAGGGACAGCAGCCAGGCCTCCACCCCCACCCCAGGACTTTGGGGACTGGAGCAAGTACCAGGCCCAAGGACCCTAGGGGCGGGGGGTGGGGGGTGTTCATCTTTGCAGCTGAACACAGTGGTTCCCCCGGGAGGCCTCACTCTCCGAGCCAGGCTGAACCCCACCCTCCAACCCCGCCTCCCAGGAAGTCCACTCAGATGTCTCCATCCCCAGGATCCCAGGAGGAATTGCCCCGGGCACTTCTCTCTCCACCGCGGCAGGTGCAGGGAGAAGAAGATTCTGGCTTGAGAGCCAGGCGACCCTGGTTCAAATTCTGGCTCAACACCCCTGAGAGCGGCTCACTTCACATCCCAGGGTGCCCTCTCTCCCCATTCCTGTGGGTTGAGGTGTGTGTGTGGAGGGGGAGGGGAGATCCCTCCACATGGAAGGAAGCCTGGAGAGAACTTGGCACCTGCTAACGATCTATCCTTCTTCATCTCTGGACCCCAGGCGGGTCTCCTCAGACCCCCAAATCTGAAGGGCCAAGGCAGGATCAGAGAAGCCCACGATCCACTCTCTCCCGGCCCTCCCCGCCCCTCCCCTGCCCCTCACACCACACCCAAACCCCGCAGCCGGGGGGAGGGGGGTGGGGGGGGAGGCCCCAGCTCCACAAGCGGAGGAGGGTCAGGAGGAGAAGCTACTCTGCCCCCCTTCCTTTCCCAAGCTCCCAGGACGGGGGACGGGAGGGAGGGGGGGGACGGGAGGGAGGGGGGGACGGGAGGGAGGGGGGGGACGGGAGGGAGGGGGGGGGACGGGAGGGAGGGCGGGCACCCCGGAGGGTTGTGGCATGGATGGGTGGAAGGCTGAAAGGAAAATCGTGAGGAAGGGATGGTCAAGCCCCCGGTTCAACCCCAGAGCGTCAGAACTAGGAAACTTGCTCCGGAACTCCGGGGGGTGGGGGTGGGGGTGGGGGTGGGGCCCTAGCTGCGGGGTGGAGGCTTGGGTGGGGACGAACCCTGGGGGCCCCGTCGGATCCTCCCAGCTGCGGTCCTCCGGGCTGGAAGCCAGCGCTCACCCCCCTTCTCCGCGGTGAGGAACGTGCACACCCCCACCGACCGGGGCTCACAGGGCACGCACTGGCCGGCACTGCACCCGCACACACACCCGAATGGGGCACACGCACCCGAAGCACACGCACCCGAAGCACACACAGGAACACGCGCGCGCTCGCACACGCCTCCCTCTGCGCAGCGCCTCCTACCTGCAGCGCCGCCACCGGCCGAGCCGGACTCCGGGATGCGGGCGCCGGAGCGGAGGCTCGACGGGCCCGGGCAGTAGCCTTCGGTTCCGGCCGGGGATCAGGTGGGGCTGGCAAACGCCGGGGCTGGAGCTGGGACTCCCTGCCTGCGGCCCACCCCGCCCCGCCCCCCGGCCTCCGCCCATCGGGGGACAGAGGCGTGGTCTCCAAAGGGGCGGGAGGACCCTGCCTGCTGCGCATGCGAACTGGCGCCGCGCTGTGGGGTGAACCCGCTGGGAGGAGGCTGCAGAGCTCCCGCTGGGAAATAGGAAGGGGTGTGGGGGACCGTGCGGCTCAGCCTAACCCCTCTGGGCCCGATCGGGCCCGTTCTCTCGTCCTCCCTTCCAGCCTCGCTCTGTCTGCGGTGGAATATCGTCGGGAGCCTCCCGGGGCCGAGCCCAGGTCGGCAGGTGGCCGAGGATTCCGTGCCAGCCCCGCAGAAGGCACCCAGGCCGCCGAGCGCTGGGCACGCATCTGGCATCTCGTACAGTGAGCCCCGCAAGGACCACGGCAGGGGGCTGGGACAGAAAGACTCGAAGAGGCGAGCGCCCATCTCCATGTCCATCTCCATCCCCAAGGCTGGGGTGGAGGAGGGCTTACCCAGACCCCTGGGCGCGCTCAGAGGGACTTGTCTGATGGGGAAAACTGGTTCCAGGCCTGCACGCACGGAGTATTTTCGGTCCTGTGATAGGACGGCGATAGGAGGGTCTTGTTTCAGGAATAAGGCTGAAAAGGTTTCTGAGTGGCCCATTCTGGCACACAGTAGGGGCTCAGGGCTTCCTCCTCTGGGACCACAGGGCAGGCACGCTAGGATCTGCTCATCCGAGGCAGATGGAGACAGTCAGGCCCACTCATCTCCCCCTCAGTGCTCCCAGTCTGGGCTCATGATGCCATCCGCCTCCCAGTCACTCAGAGTAAGGGGCCTCTCCTCCACCTCGCAGCCTCTGTCCGGGCTTCCCAGGCGTTTCTCCTGCTGTGGCTCCAGCCCCTCAGGAGCCTCCCGTTCAGCCGGGGGAGCTCAGGTACGCAGCCATGGCCACCACCCTCGGCAGTGCTGCAAGGCTGTGCCCTGTCTGACTCCCCACCATATTCCACGGCCTGTGCCTGGGCGGCCACCTCCCTGAGCTGCTCTCAAGCACTGGGGTCCCCCACCCTCCGACCTTGCTGATGGGCCTGCCCCTGTCTGAAGGCTGTTCTTTCCCTCTCCACACACACGTCCTGGTATCAGGCCTCAGCTCTCATGCCAGCTTTCCCCCTCCAGCCCCACCACACCTTCAGCCTTCCCACCTGGCCGCTGTGTCTCTCCCCCCGCCCTACACTCCTGCTGCCTCGGGAGTTGGTGGCAGCCCCGGGAGGGCCAGGCTGAAGTTCGTTCTGGGGGAGACAATGCTTGGAGACGCCAGGCAGCTCTGGGCTCCAGCCTCACTCTGCCAGTGACTGGCTGTGTAATCCTGGCAAGTCCTCTTCCTTTCCAAGCCTTAGCTTTCTGGGCTGTAAAATGGGCTTCTAGCCGAAGTGTGTGATGATCAGCAGAGGCAGATCGTGGGGCCCAGGAAAGCCCCATCATACAGGTGTTGAGCAGCATTGCCTCTGGGCCGGGCAACTCCCATGTGTTCAAAGTGAAGGTAGGGTTGCGTCTGAGAAAACGTGAGCCTCCCCCCCCAAAACGGTAGAGTTCAGGGGATGCTTGGGCCCCTTTCGTATTTCAGAGTGCTGGAGCCTCAGGGTGCTGGAGCCTCAGGGTGCTGGAGCCTCAGAGTGCTGGAGTCTCAGGGTGCTGGAGCCTCAGAGTGCTGGAGTCTCAGGGTGTTGGAGCCTCAGGGTGCTGGAGCCTCAGGGTGCTGGAGCCTCAGAGTGCTGGAGTCTCAGGGTGCTGGAGCCTCAGGAGGGGTGTCATGTGCTGGTTGCAAGCATGAGCTCTAGACTCACTGCCTGGGCTCATATTAGCTGTGCAACCTTGGGCAAGTGACACAACCTGTCTGTGCCCCGGCACCTCACGTGTACAACCAGTGTCATAGCACCACACCATGGGGTTGTGGACGAAAGGGGCCACACGCTGACCTGACAAGCTCAGGGGAGGCCTGCATGGGGGTCTTGCAAACTCAGAGACCTAAAGTCACCACAAAGGACGGTCTGAAATTAAACTTTAACTAAAAGCAGTTATGGTGGGCAGTTACGTCCTAGGCCAGTATCTTCACTGACAAGGTCAACCTTTACCTTAACTGAGCCTATCTGTCTTTTTGCATCTATGGTAACATATCCTTGAAATGTCTGGGTAACGTGTAACTTCCCTTTTTCTGGACCCCTTGGGGCACAGCCTAATGTGCTGGGTCCCAGGACAGATACTACAAATTCCTTCATTATCCTGTTAATTGTTTCTGCACCCACCTAAGCATGTGTCCATCATTTTACTTTTTATCCAATCCCAGGGGTTGCCCCCCCCTTTGCTTTCTCCCGCCTCTCTAGTCTATCACCAATGGATTTCTGTCTACCTATGTAACCCACCTATGTCCCTTCCTTTGATTGTAATGTATAAATATAGATGTAGCCCGCCATTCTCTGGAGCATTATCTCAATCCGTTGAGGTTCTGCTTCCCGGCGATTGTCCACAGTTTGGCTCAAATAAATTCACAAAAATTCTTCACAGGTTTGAATGTTTTTATGTGAACAGGGTCCTTGCGGGGCCACGTAAAGCCCCAGCGCGCTCCCTGGTTCTGACTCGGTGTTCAGCATGCCTTAGCCAATGTCTTTGGATCTAGCCCAACCCCCTCATTTTGTGAAGACACTGGGTCCCCAGTAGCAGAGACGTGTGCCCAGGCATCCCAGCATGTTAGAACTAGAAGGTTCCACACAGAGCCCAGCCCTGGCAGATGAAGAGAGAGGCCTAGAGACAGTGACCTGTCCAGGGCACCCAGCCTGGTGGGGGGTGGGGGGGAGGTTGGGGGGGGTGGCATTGGCTCTGCTCTAGTGTCTAGGCATGGGGAGGTTTCCAGACAGTCAGGGAGAGCCTGGCCTCCTGACAAGTGTGGGGAAGGGAGGGGCTCCCTTGAAGCTCTGGCCCCAGGGCCCTGCTGCTGGCCTCATACACGGAGTCATCTAATGGCGCCACCACGTGCAGGTGCCTTCCCGCCCTCGGCAGGAGCTTCATTGATAACAGCATTGAGCCTCGGGGAGGTGCCCTGGGGCACACAGTTAGGAAGGGGCAGAACTGGGATCCATGCTGCCCTGTCTGACTCCATCCTTGTGCCCTTCCCCTCCCTCCTCCTCTTCCTCTCCCCTCCCCCAGGGAAAAGACACCTCTGTGGGCTCCTTGACTGGCTGTCCAACCTGCATTCCCTCCCAGGGCAGCCCTTTCCACTCCACGGGGGTGGGGAGGCCTTTTGTCACTAGACCTGGCCCATCCCCTCTTCCTGGTTCTGCAGGAGACAGAATCTTCTCTGCTCCAGGCCCGAAACCCCTGTCTCCACGCTCCTGTAGGTAACCCGGCTGCCCCTGTGAAACTCTTAAAATAATAATTTCCTTCAAGACCCCAGCAGATCTAATTGTCCATCTCTTCTTTGAGAACTCTAAGAACACCTAAGGCCAGGTGTCTGGGGGCGGGGGGGCGGGATATTCAAGTGACCACGCGGACCAGTCCCCCCACCCCCTCTAGACCGTCTAGAAGAAGGCCAGTCAGACACACAGAACTTTAGGTTGGAGGGGTTGCTATGGTATTCTTCTGAGAGTTCAGAAATGGGAGGGTCACATGGCACTCTGGAGCTTTCTAACTTTTATTTGTCTATAAGTGTAGCTATCTCTCTTTAAAAAAAAATGGATTGATTTTAGAGAGAGAGGAATGGAGAGAGAGAGAGAGAGAGAGAGAGAGAGAGAGAGAGAGAGAGAGAGAGAGATTTGTTGTTCCACCTATCCATTTACTCACCGGTTGATTCTGTATGTGCCCTGACCAAGGATCAAACCTATAACCTTGGTGTATCAGGACAACTGCTCTAACCAACTGAGGTACCCAGCCAGAAGCTATTTCCTTGTTTTAATTTTGTTGTTGTTGTTTTTGTGATCATTAATTATTTAGAAGACCTCCTCATGTGCTGCTAAATCTCAGAGTTTCCTCTTCTGGACTTGGCTGTTCTCTTTTGCCCACTTTTCTGCTGGGTTTTGTTGTTGCTATTGTTATTAATCCTCACCTGATATTTTTTCCATTAATTTTTAGAGAGAGTGGAAGAAAGGGGGGAGTGAGAGAGAGAGAGAGAGAGAGAGAGAGAGAGAGAGAGAGAGAGAGAGAGAGAGAGAGACACTGATGGGGCCTTGACCGGAATCAAACCCAAAGACCCTCAGTCTGTGGGCCAATGCTGTAACCACTGAGTCAAACTGGCTAGGCCTCTTATGTTATTTTTATTGTTGTACACATCCAATTTAGGACTCTAACCCAGAGAGAGTTCATTCTTAAATGCAGCATTAAGTAAAGACCCAGTTGACTGAGGCATAGAGTGAGACGCACCACCAGCTGCATATCCACATCTGTCCCCCGCGTTAGGTCCCCACCTTCAGGGCTGCCTCTGAACTGGCGCCTCTTTATCAGTCTGTTCCAGCTCTGTGCTGTTTGTATCGCCATGGCTTTGTGGTCATTGCATTAAGGCAAAGGTCATGTCTAACTCTTAATTCTTAAGTGCCTTAGCTATTTGTTTACATTTTAGCTTATTGAGTTCCTTAAAAAAATCCAGCTGGAATTCTGATGAGGGCTGCATTGAGGTTAAAGATTAATTTGGGAAGACTTGACATCTTTCTAATATTATGTACTAGTAGTTCCAGACAAGAACATCTTTCTATTCAGGTCATTATCTATGCTCTTTATTAGAGTTTAATTTTTTTCCATGGAGGCCTTGTACTTAATTTCTAGATACTTTTATAATTTTTGTTGCTATTGTAAGCGGTATTTTATCCCAACTTTTCTTTTTATGTCAAACCTAGAGAAAATTGGAAAGGATGAACACTCTTATACCTTTTATTTGAATTCACCAATTTTTAATATTGGTGAATTCTCTCTTTCACGTACATTCACACATACACTCCGGCCCTCCCCCGAACCACTGGAAAGTAAGTTCTAGCCATCATACAAAACATTCCACCTTTTATGAAAATGACATTTCCCAGCTGGTTATGCCTGGTGTAGAGAAATGTTGTTGGTTTTTGTATGTTGATTTTGAATCTGGCAACCTTGTTGTTAAGGGCTGCTGCCATTTTTTAAAAACCACAACCACAATTAGAATCACATTTTATATCATGATCCTCTATCTTTACTATGTGTGATTCACTCCATATTTCTATTTTGTTCTCTTTAAATTTTTCAAATGTGGGTTTCAGACTCTGAATTGATTTCATGACCCACTTATGAGTCTCAGTTCACGATTTGAACAGCTGCTCCAGACCAGGTTGGGGGCCCGTCTTCTGTGGCCCACATTTCGGGCTCTGATCAGACTGCAGCGTCATTCCTGGTGCGGGGGACTGTAGCCCTGTCTGACTGAACTCAGGGGTCCAGGGTCAAACAGTCTCCCCAGGGCTGGATGCTGAGCTGGCTTCAGACCTGCGTGGGATGCTGGGCTGGCCACCGTTCCTCTCTGAGCCCACTTCCCCAATCACGGGGGCTGGGGGCAAGGAGGGCATCATCCCTCAGCGCTCTCCAGGCTCAGACTTCCTGTCTCTCCACAGGCACTATTTACTCTCTTCAGGGTTTGAGGGAGGGGGTGGGTAGGGCATTGAGGTGGAAATGTTGAGGTGGGGGCCTTACCTTTAGCTTCACCCTTACCTCCTGCCTCAAGTGCCACTGAGATGGGCAGGGCTGAAGGCATGAATTATAGTGTGTGTGTGTGTGTGTGTGTCCCAGAGGCCTGACCTCTGGCCTTGTTCAGCTGCATCCTTTGGACTCCACATGTGGTGGACATCAGGCCTAGTGGGAGGGCAGGGGTCAGGGCCCAGGCATGGCTGGGAGAAGGCCTGGGCCCAAAAGACTCGTGTGGCCTAAGGCAGAACACTCACCTGAGCCTCAGCCTCCACATTTGGCCAATGGTTATGATCATAATCCCTGTTCCCTGGTTGGGGCGAGGATCCAAGGAAGTCAGGTGCTTACAGGTACCTTATTAACACAATATCACTCTACATTAATGTATATGTTTAAAATAATACCTTTAAATTTTTTTTTATTATTTTCTCACATATCTTTTAGATTCAGTCTTAGGTACCTTTTTATTTCTCGTATAAATGCTTTTAAAAAATGACTTTTCCTGACTGCTTGTTACTATTATATAGAAATTAAACTGAATTTTGAATATTGATTTTATACTGGAAAACTTGATACATTCTTTAAAATGAATTTAACCAATTATATGTAGGATTTGTGTGTGTGTGTGTGTGTGTGTGTGTGTGTGTGTTTGATGTGTTTTCTATGTAGACTAATGGTTTTCAGCGAGGTGTGCTGCCCCCTAGTGAGAGATTTGGACATTTGTAAGAAAGTATTTTGTGCCCAAGAATTAACACATCAAAATTCATATTATTTTGTTTTTAAGTATTTTTCTTTTATTCATATTTTATATTATAATTAAAGAACTATATTAATTTTTTGAAAATATACATGTGGACATTTTATATTATCTAAGAATTAATTTGTTAGAGAAAGGGGAAATTTGGATCTGACAGGATTGCAAACCTATAAGGTTCTGTTAGTTTTCTTTTTTTTCAGGTCATATTTTTTGAATCTTGATCTTGCCTTGCTGTGCTCTCAAGGCCTGGACAATGTGAACAGAAGTGGTGAACATCTAGTTTTGTTTCAAATCTTAGAGGAAATCCTTTCAACTGTTTTTTTTCACCATTTACTAAGATTTTTTAAAAAATCATAAATGGGTATTGAATTCTATTAAAAAAATTTTTTTCCACATCTGAGATGCTCGCATTTCTCTCGATGTGATGTGCCACCCTGACAGGTTTTCATATATTCTGATTGCTTTTCTAATGCTAAACCCACCTGGAATTTCTGGGATGAACTCAAGATGCTGACGCATTATTCTTTTTACATATTGCCACATTCCATCTTCCGTCTGCTGGCATTTCGTAGGCTTTTGCGCTTGCGTTTGAGTGAGACAAGCCCATCGTTTTCCTTGCTCATGAGGCCCTGGTCAGTTACACTGGCCGCTGGGCGGGAAAGGGAGGAGGACACACAGGCTCCCTGAGCTCAGATTTACACCGACCAGGGAACCCGCCCCTGGCCTTGGCTTGGAAACTGTGTGAGAGGCGCGCCCTCTGGCGGTCACAGGGCACAACAGCTCCATGAGCTGGACCGGGTGAGCGCAGCAGGGCCAGGCAGGGGAAGCCAGGTGACAGCAAGAGGTAAGGCTAGCAGGCCAGCAGCCCAGCTTCAGAGATGGGTGACCAGGACCAACAATGATGCAACATGCCTATAACTGCGCTGTTCTGATCCTTTTGAGCTGTGAGGTTCCTGAATCATAATCTTTTTGTCTACAGAGTTGGGGATAATCCACCTGCCTATCAAGTGGGAGGAAGTTGTCAAAGTGCAGGTGTCCTCTCCTGGCCTCAGCATTCTTGTTTTCTTGTCTATTACAAGCACGTGAGAAATGGCAGCTAGGGCACAGGGAATTCGGGGCTAATAATTCTCCGTTGTCCAGAATGAGAGCCCACATCAGAGAGGGCTGTGTTCATTCATTAATGCTTGTCCTTCATTTTATTACTAGAGGCCTGGTGCATGAAATTTGTGCATTGGGGGAGGGGGGGCGGTCCCTCAGCCCGGCCTGCATCCTCTTGCAATCTGGGACCCCTCAGGGGATGTTGGGCCTAAACTGGCAGTCAGACATCCCTCTTGCAATCCAGAATGCTGCATGCACCAGTGACTATACTTTTCATACAAGTGAAAGGCATCTTGCTGTTGTATGGGCAGCTACATTTTTTTTGCCCTGATTATAAAAAGTAGTACATAACATGATCCTTCTGAGGCAGTAGTATCATTTTCCCCATCTTATGGGTGGAAAAACTGAAGCAGAGAGAAGTTAAGTAATTGGCTTTGTCACACAGTTATAAGTGTCAGAATCAAGGCTGATCACAAAATGTGCAAGCCAGAGTCCATGCATGTCATCACTGCATCATCCTGTTTTTTCAGTGTTAGAGTAGCCTTGCCAGGTTTTAATTTTTGAATCTGAGACTGTTCCCAATATATAGGGTAGGGTACCTATGCCTGGCCAGTGATCAGGGCCATCTGTGGGACGACTGGCAGGTGGGGCAACCTGGGAGCCCCCCCTCGCCCCCCGCTGGCACCCGCCTTGGCTGGCAGCCTGGTGCCACCTGCTGGCTGGCCCTGCCCCCCAATCACCGCCGCCGCCGCCTCCGATTGCCTCCCTCTAGGGGGAGGAGGGGGGCAGATGCTCAACACAGGCAGTGAGTGTCTGCCCCCTGGTGATAAGTGTGCCAGTCATTCTGCCATTCAGTCGATTTGCATATTAGGGTTTTATTATATGAGATTGTTCATTCATTCAACAAATATTCATTGGACATTGTTGCAGACAGAATAATGGCCTCCAAAAGATATCCACACCATAATCCCTGGGTTTATGACATGCTAGGTTACACAGGGAAGGGGAGTTAAGGTTATGGATGGAATGAAGGCTGCTGATCAGCTGACTATAAGAAGGAAGATAATCCTAGATCATCTTGGCAGGCTCACTGTGATCACAAGGGCCCTTAAAAATGCGGCTATAGTCAGCCAATGTGTAAGCTGGGAGCTTCCAATGTGTAAGCATGTCACTTCTATCACATCCTGCTGGTTTAAGCAAGCCACAAGACCAGCCCAGAAGCAACAGGTGAGGAGGAGCTCCAAAAACGTGTGGCCATCTGTAGCCTACCACATGGGTTTTAAGGAGGTACGTTGTCCCCACAGGCAAGGAGGGGTGCAGAGGGGGGGGGCACTCTGGGACTAAATAGGACAGGTCTGGGATACATTCTAGGTTTAATGTGGTTGGAGGGGGAAATATTGGGAGTTGAAGGTGCAAAGATAAATTAGAGGTACCCTGACAAGGGCCTTGAATGCCATAACTGGTGGTATAAATGCTGGAGAGGGCAAGACTGGAGGCAGGGGGCCCAGAGCTGGTGGGACAAGGATCCTCGGGAGAGAGGTGAGGCCCAGGCCTGAGCAGGACAGGGGCTGCTGAAATATAGGGATGGTACCTTCCTGGGTATTCTATGAGACTGTTCACCTCTCAGACTCTTCATCCTTCTTGCTAATTCAGATGAGCCTGGGGTGGGGGATGTTTGGATGAGAGAGTGAGGAATAAGAATGAGAAGGGAAGTGAATAGTGGGAAGATGAATGGCTGAAAGAGGATGAAAGCACCAATTAAAACTGGGAAAATAGGTGCAGCCCCAGGGAGGGCCTGGGCAGCCCTGTCCCCTCACAGCTTGGCAGACAGGTACCTGTCCAGGCCAGCAGGATGACATCATCAAGCCCCCTAAAAACTCACCTGTTCTCCTTAGCAGAGAGGTCTTTTGAGAGTTTTAGGGATGAACTGAAGTGGGAAGAAAGTTAATGGGGCAAGTTTATTAGAGTAAAACGAACAGATGTTAGGACAGACAGCTATGACCTCTCTAGGAAGGTTCTGGAATGGCCAGGGAGGAACTTAGTGAGATGAAT
Organism: Myotis myotis; assembly: GCF_014108235.1. Lineage (NCBI taxonomy): Eukaryota > Metazoa > Chordata > Mammalia > Chiroptera > Vespertilionidae > Myotis > Myotis myotis. The sequence continues at coordinate 36,948,327 of NW_023416314.1, forward strand.
GTAGTGGGGGTGTGGCAGGGTGGCGTTAGAAAGGTGTGCACTGTTCAGAGGTGGAAATAAAGCAAGTCTAACTCCTTTTCAGCCCTCCCCTAACAGCGGGCAGGTGTTCTAATGTGTGAAAGGTCTCGGTCTGGTCAGGGCTTATTCTGCCACACCCTTGTCTGAAAAACTGTGGGTGGGGTCACACCGAGGAACCTGTCCCCACCCCAAGATAAACAGGTTCCGTGGCGACCAGGAAGGGGTGGAGAGTTGGGTGGCCCCGTGCTCCCGAGGGAACTGGTCAGAGGGGGAGGGATGGAGGAGCAGGGTTGACTCCTCAGGTTTGCCCAGAAGCGCTGAGGGACCCAGGCAGGCCCAGAGCAGGCACGCCTACCCTGACAGGAAGGTCCTTTTCGGAACACCCATTCTAAGGAGATTCACACTGTGCCAGGTGCTCACCCCGAAGACACGCCTACATTTTGCTGATGTAGAATTCAACATTTACAGCGAAGTGACTTGGCCACTATCCCAGTTTTTCAGTGGCGAACCAGCACCCTAAGCCAGGTCTTTAGCTACCAACAAGGACTTAAGGAAGGCAGCACCGGTTAGGACTCTCGCCAATGGGCTCCAGCGCCAATGGGCTCCAGCGAGGAGCCTGCTGCCTCAGTGCAGTGTTGGGTCAGGTGCCTGCCCTCCACTCCCCAGGCCACCTGAAGGGCCCTGCCAACAGCCACAGCCGGTCCAGCCCACCCACCGCTGGCTTCCCCTGGCTCCACAGGCCTAGTGCTTCTTCTTGGTGGGAGGTGCCCGTGCCCTTCAACATTCCTCTACTTAACCCTTAAATGGTTGGTTTCTAGGACTGTCAGAGACCCTCTTCTTCCCTCTCACACACTACCATGGCTTCCACTATTATGTTTACTTTGATTCTCTAATTTGTATCTTCAGCCCAGATCTCTCAGCTGAGCTCCAGATCCAGAGTTTTATTATCCGTAAGCTCTCCGCCAGGACACAGCAAGTCTTCACTGAAGAGCACCAAAGGGTTCCTAGAAACTGCAACCTTATGTGAAGCAATGTATAAGGAAAGCAATGTTGCCACAGGCTGGTAGGTTGATAGAAACAAGAGTTAAGTTCCTACGGCCTATTTCTGGTCACAAAAACATCACCAGACTTCAAAGTAAAGGCCCCAAACACTTCTAATATTTAAGTTGAAATAAATGTGAGCTATACATACATTTAAGAAAGATGAATAAAAATCATTCTTTCCCGACCAGCTTATCCCAGTTCAGGGTTATGGTGACTGGAGCCTCTCCTGGCAGCTCAGGGCACAGGGCAGGGACCAACCCTGGATGGGATGCCCTTCCATCACAAGGCCACCCCTCCCACCCCTACTCAGACCCGCACAACACAGACACGCTAGTTCATCTCCCGAGCTCGTCTTTGGGATGTGGGTGTGCACAGGTGTACATGGGAACCAAACCAACTCCACCTCTGTGTCCCGGATTTAAATTCATTTCTAAGTTTCATTCTGTGACCTTTGACCAACCTCACTATCCTTAGAAAGCACATCAAAGCTTTCCAGTCGATGATTATCTGTGTTCCTTAAATATTTTTGTTAGTAACTAATGCCTGGAATGGCATGAAACTGAGATGCATATCAACCTGGTGATAGTACTGATTGTAAGCAGTCGGCTCTCACAAGACCACCCGGAGGCATGACCCGAGTTACACTATAAAAAGTGTTACAGCTGGGCCCTGGGGCGGAGATAATCCGGCAGAACTGTTGGGTGTGCGTCCTCTCTGACCCTACATTCCGTAAGGAAATTGCCTTAGAGCACATCTGCTGCAGCCTGTGGAGTTGCTCTTCCTTTGCTGGTCTGCAGACACCTCATCACTGTGGCCACTACCCCTTTGCCTCGCCGTCAGAAGGGAGGAGAGCAGAGACGGGAGGACGCCCACACAGACGTGCGGAGAGGTGGATTCCACACAGAGTGGCCCAGACTGGAAATCATGTTTTTCTCTCTCATCAAACTTACAACAAAACAACATTGAACAAAATGATGTTATTCGAGGACCTTCTGTATAGAACTCAGACTTCAAACTCAACAAATTCCAAAATTCATAACTCACCCCAAATCTGCTTCTTCCATATAAGTCATATATTTCTCAGTGTCATGCTCCACCATGACCTCTCGTTGGACCACTGCATTCTCCTTCCAGCTGGTGTCCCTCCAGCCACACTTGCTCCCTTTAATCCACTCTCCACCCTTTCAACAGCTTTCCAAATTCAAGTTCTCACAGTGTCTTTCAAAGCCCTGTGGGACCTATTCCTGCCCACGTCTCCAGACACGTGCCACCTGCTCCCTCTGCTGCAATCAGCCATTTTCCTTTCCCCAACTCCTCTCGTTCTCCAGTTCTTCGAGTCATGTTCACCTCCAGGGAAGTCTTCCCTCCTCCAGTTCCCCAGAGTGCATGATACCCTTCCTCCGTGACACTCATCCCAGACGTGAGACCTAGACTGTGAGCGCCACAGGGCAGGGTGTCTCCTGTTTGCCACTATATTCGGAGCACCTAACCTGACACCGCACCTAAAGTTTGTTGAATGGGTGGCACGGTGCCAGATAGTCCCCACATAGTAGGGCTTAAGAAATGAACCCTTCCTCTTTTTATGCTTTCTCCACAGTTTCCTTTGAGAATCAAGCCCTCTTTGGGGACAAGGCCACCCTATGAGACAGGTCCTTTTCTCTCTCTCCCCTAGGTAGAACCAGTCTACATTCCAGTCCAGGGCCGAAGCAAGACGAAAAGGTGAAAAAAAACAAACAAAAAAACCCACCACAGACATGCCAGAGCCACGCCCAGAGTGAAGAACAATGAAATTCACTGCACCCAATAATGCCTGCCCGTGTGTAGGGAGTGTGTGGGAGGATGCCTTTACAAAGGCGTGTCCAGTTCACAGGTGGAAGAAAAGCAATCCTAACTCCTCTGCGGTCATCCCATTTACAAAGCACAATTCCAAATGCTTTGCAAATTCACTTGTGTTCTCTGTCAGGCAAGGGTTGATCCAGGCAAGGCTGCCCCTCTCTGAAATACCGAGGAGGGACTAATTGAAGAATCTACCATATGGTCAGCAGTGACGGAGACTACCCATTCCAGCAGGCTTGGCTAGAACTCATATTTAAAAGCTGTGGTTTGGGCCCGGCCAGTGTGACTCAGTGTTTGAGCACTGACCTATGAACCAGGAGGTCAGTTTGGGTTGCGGGTTGATCCCCAGGGTGGGGCATGCAGGAGGCAGCCAATCAATGATGCTTATTATCGATGTTTCTATCACTCTCTACCTCTCTCAAACCAATAAAAATGCATTTTAAAAAAATAAATAAAAGCTGTGGTTTGGGTAAAGAGGGGAGTGCTCCACCCAGAAAGATGGCATCAGTGGTGTGACTCAGCACAGGGGTCCTGGCGGCTGTCCCTTCAGCTCTCTCCCCAGAGCCACAAACTCCAGTCTCTCCTCACATGACTCTAGTCTGCTCCGCCCACACCACCCTCCCTCCCTCCCTGGGAGCTCAAGGTGCACATGGGCGCACATGGTGAGGCTAAATCGCCTTCCTTTTCTTAACCACAGACCAACATCTAGAGGACCTGTGGATAAACATCCAGTGGAGATAACGGTATCTGTTCAGTTTCGCTGGGCTGATCAGAGAAGAGAATGAAAGGACAATCAATTCTCTATAAGAAGCTGCCGTGGCACAACCATATGCAAGGCTTCAGAGGCTCAGAGGAGTGACTGCATGACCATCTCCCAGGAAATTGGCCAAGTTGCCAGCAGCCGCTGGCTCCATCCAAAGCAGCCAGAAGCACAGACCAAGGGACAGGTCTTAAGGTTGCAGCTCCAAGAACCCTGGGCCACAGCTTGAAAGACACAGCTCTGCACTGGCAAATAACATTCTCTCGGCTCTTGCAAAGTGAAAATTCTCTAGATGTACATTGATTTGCTCAATGACATCTTTCCTCCCATCCCAAGACTACAGTCCTTTCACAGCAGCACTGCAATAACCCTCTCTAACTGGGACAACTCCTCCGGACTTTAGATACTCTGAACTGGAGATCTTTTTATTCTTGTCTGATTTTATCTCTTGCCTTCTATCCCAGATTGTCTCTTGCCAATAGACTCAATGAACCACCTGTCCTTTTGTTTTAATTCGGCTTCTCCGCAGGAACCTGCCCAAGCTCCCTCTGCTCCCTCTTGGACCTACAGATTTCACATTGCGGGCAAACAGTGAATGGAAGCTTCTATTGCACACACAGTGCCTTTCTCCTGGAACAAAGCGTCAGACAAGAACCACCGGCAGTTTCTCACCTGGACTTCTGACTGCTCCAGACCTGGGAATGAACCACACCCACGCCCCCGGTACCGCTGCAGGAAAGCCACCACATTTCCACTATGAAGTTTGTGTGCTGAAGGTCTAAAGAAGGGAGGCAAACTCCCAGGACCAGAGAGTGAACCTCTGAGGCTTTGCAGGTCATATCCATCTCTTGCACATTCTTCTTCTTTCTGTTGTAACCTTGTAAATTCCCCAGGCATGGGGTCCACAGGTACCCCTGTATAGTTTAAGACGAATGACAAAAAATCCTAGCACAATGACTAAATATCCTTTCCCATGCACAGGACCACTGCTGGCCTGTATGGCCCCCTTCCCTTGGAAACTGGAATAAGGCGTGTCCTGTGATATAACCCTACCAAGGCGCTTACCTTGACCAGCTGAGCAGAAGCTAGATTTCAGCCTCCATGACCTCCCGCCCCCAACAGAGTGCCTTTGTGCAGTACACAAACTGTGCAACTAACCATGGTGGCCCTGCCTTTATAGAAATGTATAGATATATTACATATAAACCAGGGATAAAACATTATCAGTTTTATTCAAAACAGTATCACTTATACTGTCACCCATAGAAGGGTAATTTAATGCCAAAATATAGCCTAGATTATAGCAGATTAGATAAATATACATAATTCCACTATCTTCTAGAAAAATTATTGTGGATTGGCAAATCAAATGGAAAAAGTGAATAAGCAGATCCAAGATCACCTGAAAACGGTTAGTTTCTTATAGAGATTCAGTACAACCTATGTTTATTAAATAATTGCTAGCAGACTACACCAAAATGAAACTAGGAAACCATATATTAACTTGAATAGTTTATCAGTTGGTCACATTGATAAATGACTTATATTAAAAGTATGTAATGCTTGACAGTAAACAATGCCCAATCAGTACATTAAACAGAAATTGATGATAATATCTATTTCTTAAAATAGTCTCATGTATTAATTGGTGTTAAACAACTTAGCGCTACAAACAGGAATCAAAAAGAAACAAGGACTAATTGTGGAAAGGACTTTGAACTTTTCCTTCTGAAAAAAAAAAGTGTACATGACTACGATATAGCTTATTAGTTCCTTTGCAATATGACTCATTTTATATGGCATGAGAAAAAAAGATGATCTAAAGATCTCAACTTTCTGGAAGTCAACTCAAAAGATGAATGAAACTACTATTTTTGGACTTTATAGTATGGAACAGAACTCCCTTTATAATAAAAACAAAATCATAATTTTTTCAAAGGTTCAGGCACTTTGCAGCAAACTGCTGCCATTCTAGAAAAACTGATATGAAGAAATAATTTTATAGTGTAAATATTTAAACGCAAATCTTATCATTACACTCAACAAAGAAGTGAGAGGTGTCTTACATGTATAAAATATTTCATTCTGACAAACGCACATTGAATCACCTTGCAGAGAAGGCAGTCAGAAGGGCTGCAGAGCTTCCATGACAGGGCTCATTGGCTGGTCTCCTAGAGCCAGAGCGGGAAACTTGGAGGCTTCGCAGGTCTTTTCTCTTTGCACTGTTACCATGTAAAAGCCATTCTTACTTTGCAGCCCAGACAACCTGGCTTTGGCTTTGGGCCGTAGTGTTTATTTTTGTTTGGTTTTTTGTTTGTTTGTTTTTAGATATATTTTTAATGATTTCAGAGAGGAAAGGAGAGGGAAAGCATCAATGATGAGGGAGAACCATTTATCAGATGCCTCCTGCACGCCCCCTTCTGGGGATTGAGTCCACAACCCAGGCATGTGCCCTTGACTGGAATCGAACCCAGGAACTTTCAGTCTGTAGGCTGACGCTCCATCCACTGAGCCAAACCAACTAGGGCAGAGCTGTAGTTTTGCCTACCCCTGATCAACAGCCATTTGACATCATACAACATTTTGTAAATCATTTTCTTTTAGGTGAAGATGATCTCAGAATGAGTATCTGTAGGGACTCATATATGTGCTTAAAGACTTCTGTAATAAATGTGCCCTGCCACAACCTTAGCGTTACCTCTGCAAACTCCGTTTAAAAGTGATGACCTGCAGATCTGACACGCCAGAAGTTTGAGAAGCTTTATGACAACTCTGTGACTATTTGAATTACCAATGACTGGATCTAGTTTATTGTGCTCTTTAAAGCAATGAAGAGGTCTTGTTAATGAGGGCTGAAAGGAACCACGAGCAAACTGTGATCTGTGGGTGGTATTGGGATATTGCTAGCTACTGAGCTAACCAGAGTGGGGCGATTGTAGGTCACTCACATGCCTGTAATTGAATTTCTTGAGTCAGGTTTTAGGGTTTTTCTAGTAGGAGATATTCCTGTGATAATTTTCCACACCAGTTACCAATCAAAACAGGTAGTACTTTGAAGGTCTTGTGAAAAAATACTAGATATTTGAAGTGTAATTAGAATGGAAGTCAATATTGCTTCTCCAAATGGCTGTGTGCACCAACAGCAGAAATTCTGTTTAAATTCTTTAGTGATCTGCCTTTTCCTTAGCTGCTCCGACTGCCTACTAGAAGCTGATGTTTGATGAAACCTGTTACCCCTTATGTTATCCACTTTTCCGGCAATGATGTCAAGGTTTCATTCCCCAAAGTGAAAGTTTATGGTCCAAAGCAGATGAAAGCCCTCAGGACAGAGGACCCAGTGCATGCTCTTCCTCTCTCCTGAGCGCGCCCTGGCCTTCCCCACCCCGTTCTTTCCCCAGGGGGCTCCCTCTCTCTGGAGCAGCAGTCGCCAACCTTTCGGACCTCGTGGACCACTGGTGGTCCGCTGCTCTGGTGCACACCCTAGCCTTTTCCCTCTTTTTCCTCCAGGCATATTCCCTCTGCCTTTCTTTTTCTCAAGCTCCAAGGGCCCTTCTTTTGCTTCTATAACTTGTTTCCTGAACCATGCAGGGCAGATGGCTCACTTCTTCTATCTCTGTGACTTTCTAAATAAACTTTTGCTTATATTTGAGTCTTGGCCCTGAGTTTTTTCTTAGCCAGAAATGAAGTTTGGCCACTAACGCTATAAAGAAACTGAGGTGGTGTATTAATAAATGTACTGGTCTGCTCAGAGTGCTGATTTGTGCCAGTTTACAATTGTCTACCTCTTCGTTTTTGCTGGAAATTAAGGTTACTAAGGGTTAAGAATTCTACTCAATGTAAGTAAATTAAAATACTAGAAACAATAAAGAGGGGCAGCAATCTTGAAAGGTCTGAAAGGAATGAAAGACATGCTTTTGTTAAAGAAAAAAGGAGAGTGATTTTGTCCCAAAGTAGCTGTTTAGAGGCTGTTTAAAGGTCGCTCCAGATGAGAAAGGGGGCATTGAAGACAAAGACTTGGATGGCTACACAAAGTGGTAAAGGGTCTAAGGTGGGGAAGGGGGCCGAAGGGGTGGAGAGAGGGGAGAGTATCTTATTCATGTGGTCAGGCTGGCTAAGATGGAATGCATTTACATATTTTTTATTTATTTAAATGAGCTCAATAGTGTATGGATGCAAAATTAGAAGTTGAAATTCTCGATTAAAAGAATAAAGTTGCTTTTGGTCTGTTGGTCTGTTCTTAATAAGACACTATAATTATTGTCATTTTGGTTACATGGGTAATAAAGCATTGTTTCACAGTGACCTGTGACCTTATTTAATTAAGAGTTAAAATCTTTTGACAACTTCCCCAAATCAAATTCTAAATGAGTCATTTTTGACTTCTGACCGAGATTTCCCAGAGAGTCCCTGAAAAATCTCCAAAAATCTGTTCTTTTATGTGTAAAAAGAGCAATGCTAAACTAATTAGGTTTATTTGATATGTTAAATTACATAGCAAGCACTGTCAAATAAGAAGTGATGCTTAACCTTCCTTAGCCTATATTTGTATGGGTATATATTATTAATATAAGTTGTTCAGAAATTGTATGAAATTTCTAGAACCTTTTCATTGTCATAGCTGTCCATGACATAGCCTGGCATAATGTGATCAGTCATGACCCCAGTTATCTTAAAATGCTGAATGTCACGGAAACAATCAAATTTCTTGGTCAAGCCAGGCCAGCGTGGCTCAGTGTTGAGCAACGACCCACGAACCAAGAGGTCAAAGTTCAGTTCCTGGTCAGGGCACATGCCTGGGTTGCAGGCTTGATCCTCAGTAGGGGGCATGCAGGAATCAGCCAATCAATGATTCTCTCTCATCATTGATGTTTCTAACTCTCTCCCCCTTCCTCTCTCTGAAATCAATAAAATTAAATTAAAAAAAAACCTTTTCTTGTCAATTATGTTATAATGAACTCTCATCAGATCTTCAACTACGGTCATTTTAAACCTTTTGTCATTCACAGATATTATTTTACTCTGATATTTTTCTGAAAATTTATAATCAGCTATAGGCTTCATCTTCAACAAAACAAGTTCAGAGACTATAGCAGGTACACGGGGTGCAGGCTTCTGACGTCACTGCTCGTGTAGCTTTGAGATCACACCGCTAGCCTGAATAACGATTTCTAGAACTAATGGAGAAGCTCATGGGTTCATAAATCTGCTAACCCCACGTTAAGAAAGACCTGGATTTATCACATGAGACTGAGTAGACTGACAAAGAATACTTATGATTTCTTCTATGACTTTTGCTGGGAGTGCTGCTGTTTCTTTAATGTCCTATTTTCCAGATTTAAAGAACCCCTTTACTCTTAAGCTACCTAAACTTACAGAATTTAGATGATATCTTTGTAAACAAAAATGAAACATTTATTTTTTCTCCTTGTCTGATTCCCTCCAAAATTTGGAGACTTTTATTGAATATTCTTATTTTTATGGCAATATAGTTATTTGATTATGTTTAGTAAGAATTGATTCTCCTTGTAACAGGACACAATCGGAAACACTGGTGATATTGCCAAGGCTTTGACTAGAATATCATATTTGAGAAGATGTGCAGAGAAGAGGCTATAACTAGTTTTAAGGAACTAAGGTTGCTTTCAAAGCTCTCCTAGAAAACTGGCCTGGCACCTTTACAGGGCTCCCACCCTTACAGGTGAGTAAGGAAGGCCACTTCATGGCCGGCCCAGGAAGCTCAGAATATTCTGGGGACCCTGAGAAGGAGGAATTAATCTAAATCTGCAGGTACTTGCATGTGAAGTGTGATGGTGAGTTCTTGGCTTGGCTTCCTAGTCTTGAGGCTTTAAAAATTCCAATCTGAGATTCCCAATAAAAATTCCAGCAAAACAAACTTTAAAAGGATTATTTCATCAATTATTATTCTTGTTGCACTTAAATAAACAATCAGGCCAAGTTTGGTGAGACTAGACTTGTTTTGCAAACAAAAACAGTCTTACCCTGATTATCTCTGATAAAAATGAGAGTGATCATAGAGAGAAATTGTGTTTCAGTGGAACACTAGATTCTAGCCCTGTTCATTCTCTTTGAGTTGTTTTCACCTGTTTGTGAGCTGGATTTTACCATCTTGCGCATTTTGTCAGTAATTAACATTTCTAATTTTCTTCTTGACTTGGCATTACTAACAACTAAAATTGCCTTTTTCCAGAAGCCCTGCAAGCTGAAGCTGGACGACTTGCTATAACTTTAAAGGATTTATGACTGCAAAGGTCCACACCACTCAGGACGTGCACCAGGACATGGTTCTGTGAGCTCCAGGAAATAACCATGTGAGACTGCCACTACCATGTTACCCCACCATCCAAAGACACTTCAAGACCAACATCTAGAAATCCTTTGGACTGCCCCTCTGGGCTCAAAAACTGAGTTTATAATCTGCTCCAACTACTAATTTTTGTTTTTCCTTTTGTTTCTCTGTAAATCTATGTCTTTTCCTTTGCAGATCTCTAACCTCCCAACTTCTAACACAGATCGCTCCACAGCCACCAACTCAGCTTCTGGTCTGTTAAACTTCTTGGGAGGTTTTAGACGGGAAGAGAAGGGGTGCAGACTACACCACTGTGGCATAGGAATTATTTTGAGCTGAAGGCATTTGGGAATCAGTAGATGTAGGAAGAAGTCCTTTTTTCTGATATTCCTTCATCTGACTATTACTAGAACCTTCCAAAAGAACTCAACTGTCATAAATCCTCTCATTTCGTACCACGCCTGAACAGACATTGCCACAAAACTATTTTGACTCCATCTATTCTCCTAAGGGCCCATTATCTTTCCTAAAAGTTATTTGTTTTCCTGTAAGTGTCGTTTCTCCCCCTCCCCTTTCCCTATTAAGTCCCAAATTCTGCCTGGAGTCACATTTTTCTCTTAACTCCCCTGTAGGTATGTGAACAAGAGCCTGCCTTTCCCCTCTCCCGCAGGAGGAACTGAGACCAGTGGCCTACTCACATAACCTCAGCACTACTGGCAACTTATTCCCATCCAGCAACCACAGTTAAACATTAAAATTAACGTTTCCTTCTTGAACAAAGTGTAACAATTTAAAAAGCAGCATTGAATTTTTCCAGTTAGATAGTTCATAACCATTCTTTTTTTCTTTCTTCTTCTCTATTTTATAACTCCCCCCCCCCTTCCCCCACCCCATGGGCTTAAGTACTTTTAGCCAAATTGTGGTCATTATTTCCAAATGTTTACATTATAGTGAACAAGCTGTAATTTTAGACACTAAAAACAAAAACAAAAAAAAACAAGACAAAGTGATCAAACTAATTATATTATGGCACTGATACGATGTAAGATGTAAGACAGAGGTAGATCTGCAAATCGCCATATAGCTGCAAATTCCAATATAACTGGTTCTCCTTGAAACTTCAGTTTTACACAAATGTTTATCCAGTAGCACATCATAATCCATGGGTTAAAGGAGTTTCTTCAGTCATGTAAATGTGGAATTGAGAGCTAAAACTGCACACTTAGCAACCAGTAATTTTTTTTTCAAGAGCAAAGTAATATGGAACCCATAAAACTCACAAGAAAACCTTAAAGTAAATCATTAGACACTTTTAGGGGCACTGGCTAAATTCAGGTGTTTGCATTAAAATAGAACTTCGTTTCGGCAGGCATTTAAAGACTTTCATGTACTGTATACCTGAAATTTGGGTCTTTTGATTTTCATTGACTCACACCTCTTCTTAGTATTACTAAGAAAAACCTTTTAGTGTAGGGAAAGGCCAGATTAACAGTCCTGGAAATTTTGCAGGAAGGTTTTTTTTTATAGAATTCTGCTAAACCAAATACCACTGTTTGGGGTCCTCATTTGTAGATTATTCACACAAGTGTTTTTCCAGTTAATGATCAATTTATATAATATCACAAAGATTAAAGAGATCACTTCAGGTGGTGGCAATGTTTCATGCAAGTACCAAGGTGGGGAGGAGTAGGCAGAATGACCAATCTGATGAACACAACCACCTTTCACCTAGTTTTCCCTTAAAAAAAAAAAAAAGTCTAATTGCTTTCAATTTTCTGAAGTGAAAATGGCAGCATAAGAAAAATATTAAAATGTGCAAGCAAACTGCCTCTTTCACATCCATAAAATATTGTTTTCTAAAATATAATGTGCTGTAGGGCTCACAGATGAGCACCTTTTGCATCAGGTGATATGCAAACAAACCATTATTTGCTCAGTAGGAAACAGGCTTGTTTTGTTGCTTTTTGTACACTCTAGTTAACAAGAAGTCTTCTAAGAAAATAAAGGGAAGGGAGCAGGGTAGTAAGCCAACCCTGTAACGCCCATCCAGAATCCTAGAAGGAAAAAAGCCATTGACATAAAGGCGATTTAGCAAATATCCTGAAGGTCAGCAGTATTTCCAAATACTACCTGTGGCACAGATACAATGCCTTGGGTATGCTAATACTTAGGCTGTTAAAAAGAGAGCCACGTGGGGCAAAAACTAACTTGGAAAATGAAAGAGACTGGATTTAGTCCCCTTTTGCTAAACACATGTGAAATATTTCACAGCTGTCTTCACAACAGAAACAAAGGTCTTTGAAAAATTGGCCATAATGTCACAAGTCGCCCACTGGTGTGCTTCTCCAGTGAGGTGCTGGACAACTTTAGTCCATAACTGATGGTTGAAATGCTCATTCAACAAACTGCTCTGAAGGGCCCCTCTCAGGGTGTGCTCCCGATAACCTTAATCTGACTTTAATACTGCAGCACCTCCATCTCCCAGTGTTTAGCAGCATCATCATTAAGGATGTGCCTCTGTTTCTATATAGATTCTTTATGCAGAAGTATATCTTGAAGGAAAAGTACAAAAGGCAATGGTGTGGAACAAATGGAAGTCATTAAAAAATGTAAGATGGCTGACAGCCTAGGTAGCTGCACACGAAATGTAGCCAGAAGTCAGAATCTTGTGGGAAAAGAAATAACAGTCTTATGGGCTGTGTGCTGGAACTGTTTAGTTTCATGTTTTCCTAAGGCACGACCACAGTTGTGTTACATTTATGTTTTGGCAAGTGTTTTTCTAGCAAGAGGGTCATAAAAGTAGGTGTAATCATCTGCCTAATGGCATGATAAGGACGATAGCATTTGGACTAAAACTAAGGCCAGTAGGTGAAGAAAAAGGATAAAATTTGCATTGGTTTTAAATTTGTACTAAGGCTACTTACTGAATACTGGAAAAATGACAGAAGTGGCTAACACCTTTGCATAAGAAAATGTTTCCTTTTGAAGCTGTAGCTCAGGATTTCATCTGGGATAATGAAACCATGTGGTAAAAACACTCTGGATTTTATAATAATGAATAAGCAAGAAGTCATAAAAATGCTAAATGGTGTAGACTACAAATATGGTGATACATGAATAAAGGGGATCAAATAGAATTTTAAAATCCAGACAGGTGTTATGTTTGTGAAAAGAGATACAATTTGTCATAATTCAAATCCAAATTAGAACTGGCTGCTTTACAATGAGATTTCACTGCTGTTTTTCAGCACTTTAACTTTAGGGAGTTCTGTTACAAGTTCAAGTAAGTTAGAGCTGTTCTCAAACCTGAAATGAAGGAGCAGGTATTCTAATAAGCTTTATGTAAATAGGATCCTGGTCGTTTGGCTCTAGGTAACCCAACACATTTCTCTGGGCGTAACCATGGCCTCTCTGAAAACTGGAAAATATTGCATAATCTAAAAAGTCAAAGTATAATGACATTCACTGGTAACTTCACATAAATTATGCTAGGAGGATGGAATACGGGTAGACCAGACCACCAATCATGTTTTCCTAGCCATAAAAACAGTAACAAACTTAAAGATCTGCATAGATCAAAGGAAACTGAACAACCACCTTTAACTGTCTGGGGATACAACATTGGATAGGTGTCCTCAGAGCCTTCATAAAGGTTGCAAGATGACCCTCCTACTCTGACTGACTGTGGCTAAACACAGACAAGCCAGAGCTGGGATGTGATAACCCAATGGCAGGTCTGAGCTTGCTCATGACACACTCTGAGTAGCACAGAGGCAGCAGTGAAAAACTACCAGAATCCCACTGATAGCTCTTTTTCTTCCTTTTTTTAACCTTGGAAAACCATCCATGAGGCTACTTTGACAAAAATATAAATCAAGGCTGACACAGGTAAGGGCTGGCTTATAGCTGGCCATCTGGACATGGGGTTTGCCAGTCTAGCTGTTTTCATTATTTAACCAAATATTAAGAAAAGTATAGTTCACATGCAACCCTTGTCAAAAAAGAGGAAATGGTAAATTTCCTGTTATAAGCACAAACTGTTAACCTGTTATGACAATCCCAATTTTTCTGGCATTCAAGTATATATAGATATATCGTGTATGTTTCTTTTTAAACATCTTAGGGTGAGGAGGAGGACAAATGAAATAATGACATAAGCTAAACATCCAACAAGCCCCATTCCTCATTCTCTGTGTGGCGGACAGTGTTAGTCAGAAAGCCACTTGTTTGCTGTGACAGTCCTGATATATTTGAACATGTAGATCTTTAAGGATTTCCTTATTCGTTTGGCTGGGCCTATGGTAGGTGCTTTTTTGTTTTCTTGGTGGAATAATTCATCAGTGCTTTCTGAGAGGCTCAATCAGGATCATTGGCCAGATTCCGAAGAGAAACTGTTTGGAAACAAGTTGGAACAAAATGAAAGAAGATAAAAGTGTTCCATATATATCATCCCTGAAAAATGAGAAAGAACCCGTGGGCTATGAATGCAGTGCTTGGTAGGTTTGCTCGTTATTGTCCTGGTAGTAGTACCTGAGCACAGCATACTTTTTCCAGGCTTGCAACAGATCTCAGAAACTATGTTCATTTAATGTATTTAAATGTATTAAACATCTACTTTGTCAAGCATGGAGCTGGGCATTAAAATCATCTCAGATCCTGAAAACAACTTTGCAATGTAGCTATTAACAGGTCCATTTTATTGTTGAAGAACTAAGTCTTTTAAAGGGAAGAATCTTGCCCAAGGTCACAGAGCAGTAAGTGGGAGAGCATCTGGTTCCAAAACCTGTACTCACTCCATGACCTCCATCCCACCTACTTCCTCCATCCCATCTTCTCAATATCCCCCTCTCCCAAGACACTCACGCTATGAAGTGGACTTACCTTCACTTTTGGCCTATATCGCAGGTAAAGTGTTCTTGTGTATATACTGAAAGAAAAGGGGAGGGAGAAAGCTCTTCAGACTGATTTTTAATCCATGCAAACTGGCATACTGACAAATTTAACCATAGTGCCTATGTATATATAAAGAACAAGCAACATTGGTATATCTTTTGTTCTCTTGGCAACCATTTTTTTGAGCACCTACTCTGTGCAGAGCACTTGGCAAGATGCTAGGGGAAACAGAGAAATGATCAGCTCTCAGACTGTGACTGTAGAATGTTTGCAGTTTAATAGGGAGCATTTCATTCATGCTTTATAGGATTCATATCACAATTGCCAGTGTCATCTTTGAAGATATATGGTAGTAAGTGTTAAAGTAGAGTATTCTTTTTTTGTTGTTTTGTTCATTCTTACCTGAGGATATTTTTTCCATTGATTTTTAGAGAGAGTGGAAGGGATGGAAGGAAGGAGAGAGAGAGAGAGAGAGACATTGATGTAAGGGAGACACATTGATTGGTTGCCTCCTGCACCCACCCCAACCAGGGCCAGGGATTGAACCTGCAACCCAGGTACATGCCCTTGACTGGGAATCGAACCCGAGACCCTTTGGTGGGCAGGTCGACATGCTAACCACTGAGCAAACTGGCCAGGGCTAACGTAGAGTATTCTTATAATATTTTGAAAATGGTTATATCAGCTCTACAGGTTTCCAATACAGGTATAAAATAAACACGAAGGCAATGGAGCCCTTTTCATAGTATCCTTTAAAATAAGTCACCTCTGAAGATATCAGAGTCTAAAATCAGTACATACAACAAAGGTAAAGTTAAATTTACCCCTAAAATTTCATTAAACTTTCCATAACATACAGCATACATAGTTTTTTGTATAGTACACTATTTAAATGTATTTCAACAGTAATATACAGACTATCATGTGTGCATATGCAAGCCATAATTTTATAGTATGAAAAATTTTATCTTTTAAACAAGGGAAGAAAAGGTGAAAGAGCATGTATAGTTGAATTTGTGTAATTTAATGTGGCCATAGTGTCACTGTACCCCAAGCCAGAACTGTAAAGAGGAACATCAAATATTATGAAGAATACTCTACTCTCTTAAAATATAACCCCTCTGACAGTGTTTCGGATATTAATCTCTAAAAGAAAGCTGCCACCTTTTTCCTTTTCTTTAGGAAAGAGTCCTGGACTGAGGCAGAGAAGCCCTGGATTCCAACCCTTGCTCTTACCTCACCACTGCCAACTTTTAAGTAGCTACACTAGTGGGGCAAGCACTGGACCCAGAGCTTTCTACACATTTCATCCTTAAACAACCTACTAGGTGGGCATTATTATTCCTGTTTTGCATATGAGAAATGATCTCAGAAAGGTCAAATATTCCTTTCAATGTGCCACAGCTAGTAAATGCTAGAAGTAGGACTTGAATTCAGGTTCTAACTCTAACCGTTAGCCAATATATTATATTCTAGCTGGCCAGTGACCTTGACCTTGAGCAAATGACCTTGCTGCCTCAGTTTGCTTCACCATCAAATGAAGAAGTTAAATTAGATGTTTTCCAAGGTTTCCTAGGTTGTTTTGTGGAGACAGAAAAACTCTGGAATCAAATCCAGGCAATGACACTAAGATCATGTGTGAAGTACTTGACTTTTCTGAGCTTGTCTTTCCTCAAGTATAAAATAATACGTGTCTTATAGCACTGTCATAGGATTAAAGGAGGTAATATACATCAAGTGCCTACCCCAGATGAGGTTCTGAGCTTAAAATTCAAACTTTTTATTATGGAAAATTTAAACCATAAACAAAAGTACCTATTACATTAAGTTGCTAAAAAATCTTATCTTCTCATATTTGCAGCATCTGTAATGATGTTTCCTTTTATACTCCTGATACTGGTTATTTATGGTTTTCCCCTTTTCTTCTTGTTGAATCTTACCAGCTATATCACTTATTAAGTTATTATACCTCAGCTCCAAATCCACCCTTCTATATTCTGTTTGTGATTCAGGAGCTGAGACTACAAACCGTACTTCTGCATTGACAATTGTTCCCTCATAGGCTCTGCTTAGAGAGGGCATTCAAGAGAGATTGCAAAGCCAGAGGAGAAAGAAGGGACTTCTTCCATCCTGTTTTATTGTGATGAGTGGCTGTTGACTTGTGGTTCCTGTGAACAGTATCTCAACAACACTTCCTCACTGTGGCAGCAGGACTTTGTAGCAGCAGTCCCTTCTTCAGAGGCCTGGGGCCCAGCCTGGGGTCTCTCCTCTGAGCTCAGAAACCAGCACCAGCTGAGAAGTGTCTTCTCTTCAGACTTGAGTTTGGAGACCTGAAATTCTTCAATACTCCTCCCCTCAAGAGATAGGATCTATGTCCCTCCTATTTAAATCTGTGACTTTGACCAGCAGAGTAAGGTGGAAATGAGACCATATGAACTCTGAAACTAGGTTATGAAAGGCCCTGCTACTTTTGTCTGGTTCTCTTGAGATGTCCCCTCTGGGAGAAGTCTTCTGCCAGGTATGAAGGCTGATTACACTGAGGATGAAGTCGCCCGCCCACGAGGGCAGCTCTAGTTTATAGCCACAGCTCCAAGGTAACAGCCACTATCAAATGACACCCCATATAAGTGAGCCCTCTTGTACTTCTATTCCAGTGGGAGCCTTCAGATGTCTGCAGCCTGAACTGACATCTGACACCAACCCTATGAGAGACTCCACGTGAGGACTGCCTAACTGAGCCCTTCCAAGTTCAAGACCCAAATTCAAGACAATTGTGAGCAAAATACACTGGTTTATTTTAAACTGGTAAGTTTGGGGTTGTTGTGTAACATTAGTAACTGAAATATGCTGCTCCCTCTCCCTACTTTTTTTTCCTGGAACTCCAATTAAACATATGTTAGACCCTCTCACTTCATCTTCCATTTCTCTTAACCTCAATTCCATATTTTTTGTCTCTGCTGGATTGAAGTAATTTTTTCCTGATCTGTTTTCCACTTTACTAATTCTTTCTTCAATTGAGTTTAATCTGTTATTAGTTCTGTACAGTGAGTTTAGCATTTTGGTTACTATAGTTTTCATTTCTAGAGATTCTATTTGGTTCTTTAAAAATTTTTTTTTTATTTTTTTTATTTTTTTTATTGCTTAAAGTATTACAAAGGGTATTACATATGTGTCCATTTTATCCCCCCGCCCTAGACAGTCCCCTAGCCTCCCCTATCCCCCAATGTCTTATGTCCACTGGTTATGCTTCTATGCATGCATACAAGTCCTTTAGTTGATCTCTTACCCCCCTACCTCCTGCCCCGCAACCCTCCCCGGCCTTCCTGCTGCAGTTTGACAATCTGTTTGAGGCAGCTCTGCCTCTGTATCTATTATTGTTCAAAAGTTTATAATGGTCTCTATTATCCATGAATGAGTGAGATCATGTGGTATTTTTCCTTCATTGACTGGCTTATTTCACTTAGCATAATGCTCTCCAGTTCCATCCATGACGTTGCAAATGGTAAGAGTTCCTTCCTTTTTAGAGCAGCATAGTATTCCATCATGTAGATGTACCACAGTTTTCTAATCCATTCATCTACTGATGGGCACTTAGGCTGTTTCCAGATCTTAGCTATGGTGAATTGTGCTGCTATGAACATAGGGGTGCATATATCCTTTCTGATTGGTGTTTCTGGTTTCTTGGGATATATTCCTAGAAGTGGGATCACAGGGTCAAATGGGAGTTCCATTTTCAGTTTTTTAAGGAAACTCCATACTGTCTTCCATAGTGGCTGCACCAGTCTGCATTCCCACCAGCAGTGCACAAGTGTTCCTTTTTCTCCACATCCTCTCCAGCACTTGTCGTTTGTTGATTTGTTGATGATAGCCAGTCTGACAGGTGTGAGATGGTACCTCATTGTTGTTTTGATTTGCATCTCTCGGATGGTTAGTGACTTTGAGCATGTTTTCATATGTCTCTTGGCTTTCTGAATGTCCTCTTTTGAAAGGTGTCTATTTAGGTCCTTTGCCCATTTTTTGATTGGATTGTTTATCTTCCTTTTGTTAAGTTGTATGAGTTCCCTATAAATTTTGGAGATTAGGCCCTTATCGGATATGACATTGGCAAATATGTTTTCCCACACAGTGGGTTTTCTCGTTGTTTTGTTGATGGTTTCTTTTGCTGTGCAGAAGCTTTTTATTTTGATGTAGTCCCATTTGTTCATTTTCTCTTTAGTTTCAAGTGCCCTAGGAGCTGTATCAGTGAAGAAATTGCTTCGGCATATGTCTGAGATTTTGTTGCCTTTGGATTCTTCTAGAATTTTTATAGTTTCCTGTCGTACATTTAAGTCCTTTATCCATTTTGAGTTTATTTTTGTGTATGGTGTAAGTTGGTGGTCTAGTTTCATTTTCTTGCATATATCTGTCCAATTTTCCCAGCACCATTTATTGAAGAGACTATCTTGGCTCCATTGTATGTTCTTGCCTCCTTTGTCAAATATTAATTGAGCATATTGGTTTGGGCCGATTTCTGGGCTCTCTATTCTATTCCATTGATCTATATGCCTATTCTTGTGCCAGTACCAGGCAGTTTTGAGAACAGTGGCTTTGTAATACATCTTGATATCTGGTATTGAGATCCCACCTACTTTGGTCTTTTTCAGGATTGCTGCAGCTATTTGGGGTCTTTTTTTATTCCAGATGAATTTTTGGAGAGTTCGTTCTAGATCTCTGATGGTTCTTTAAAAATTTGTTTGAAAAAGTTTCTTTTTCCTTGAACTTATTTTTAAGTTTGATTTATTTCTTCAAGCATAGAAATTGCATTATTTTTATAATCATTGATAATTCTAATATGTGATATTTTTACAGGTCTCTTTTAAAAATTTTTTAAAAATCCTTACCCAAGGATATGTTTATTGATTTTGAGAGAGAGAGAGAGAGAGATATGAAGAGAATGCAACCTAGGTAGGTACCCTGGTTTGGAATTAAACCCACAACCTTTTGGTGCATGAGACAACGCCCAACCAAATGAGCCACCTTGGGATTTCTTGTGCAGTGTTAAGGTGCTAGCTTTTTAATTATTGGGTTCACTTTATAGTTATTCTTGTTTTTCCTTTTCTATCACATCAATTTCCCCAAGCATTTTCTTCCATATCCCTTCCCTTTTAAATTAGATATTTCCCATGTGCTATGAACGAAGAATCCAAATAACCAATGCAGTAAGAAGTTGCAAAAAGTAAAATAAACATACTTGGAGACAGAGTTTAAAGAGCTCTTCCATGATTAAGCTCTTCACAGCATGAATTCAATGTTCCTATTTAGCTACTCAGAAGTCTTTTTTTAAAATATATAATTCTCAGGTAGTTAAATTTTAGATAATTCAGGTTACCGAAACAAGCTGACCTCCAGATAGGTGAAATGCAAATGTTATTTTGAAGAGGTATTCTAAAAGTTTCACTTAAGTAAATTTTCACATTGGTTTAAAGAAAAAATTTCTTCCCCTGCCTACAAATATTTCAGCTCTCTCAATTCTTGAGAAGAATTTGAAATTAAACATAGCCTGATCCCCTGGTAAAGAGACCAATATATACATAATCATTAATTAAATCAACTAATATATACTGGGTGCTTACTATGTGACAGGCAGCATTCTATCCATTTAGGAGAGTTGCAGTGAATAAGATAAAGTCCCAGCTGCTCTCAAAGAATTAACAATCTAGTTGGGGGAGGTAAACAATTAAATAAACGTGTAACTGGTTATAAATACTTTGAAGGTTATAAACACAACCTGATAAGGGGACAGAGAGTGATATGGAAGTATTATTTGGATAGGGTGATCAGAGAGAATTCTGATCCCATTGTTGTTGTTAACGGCTGACCTCCGATAGACTCTTTATTAGGAGAGCAGGGAAAGCAAAGTGGCAACCAATTTATTTACGCAAGGGACTTCAGGTACTCACTTTTCCAGTCCCCTACTCAAGGGATCTGGGTGCTTTTCTTTCAAAGTTTATTTTTTAATGCTGATCAATAAGAAATTGAAGTATTTATATACTACTAGTACTAAAAAAAAGTTTATATCCTACTTGCATTAAAATGTAAATCATGCATCCGAGGTTAGTTAATACAACTGTCTTACTTGAAGGATGAGAAAACTGAGCTTTAGAAGGGAAGGGATTTGCTTAAGGTCACCCACCCAGTGGGAGAGGCAAAGCTGGAACAAAAGTTCCTGATTCTGTCTCCAACATTTTATATATACACCATCATATTTAAAGAATACAGAAAAAAACACTCCAAAACTAGGTTTTAAAAGTCTGTTTCCTACCTGAAAAGGATGTGAAGATAAGAACCAAGGCCAGTTAAAATATGCCACCACGCATGAAATTGTGTGGTAACACCTACGATAGGTGGTACCTTCTTTCGAAAGTTCCTGTGAGGAGAGGGGGGGAAAATCACCATGTTAATTTTTTAAAATATTTAGCAACTAATGCTGACAGTTTTAGAGCATTTTGAAATGCCATTCTCAAAAATGGCAGTTACTTAATTTCCTCAAGTCTGCTGCAGTCTGCCATACTATTTTGCAAAGTGTATTTTCAGGAATAGTATTCCTTGCAAAAGTTCTGAAGAAATGACTGTGGTCAAAACAAAAGCGGGAAATAGTACATAGTTTATTGTTCTCTTAGAGATCTATGATGCATATTAACAGATTAAAAACTTTGAAAAGTCCTACCCTAACTTATAGAGTTCACCTTCATTTTTTTTTCAGGTAACCTACTTACCCCTGGAATCCTTTATTCAGGTATTATCTTATTAATACCTTATAGGACAAATGTTTCTCGGAGCATACTTTGGGAAACACAGATCTGCCTAGCATGCACTTAAAGAACTAGATACATGCTTTTCCTATACCCTGCATACAGCCATTACCTTCGAAGTGTACCACACAGTCTATAAAGTCCTTTGGTATTTATTATTTCACTTCATAGTAAGTCTCTGAGGTAGCTATTATTAGCTTTGCTTTACAGATTAGGAAACTAAAATTCAAAGAGATTTCCTCCCTTTTTTATTGAATTTATTGGGGTGACATTGATTAATAAAATTATATAGGTTTCCAGTATACAATTCTATCCTATATCATCTATATTGTATTATGTGTTCACACCCCAAGTCAAGTAAGTCTCCTTCCATCAGAGATATTAATTGAATTGCCCAAGTCACTCTGCTAGTGAGTGGCATAGCCAAGTCTAAAATTCTAGATCTTTTTTTAAAAAAATATATCTTTATTGATTTCAAAGAGGAAAGGAGAAGGAGAGAGAGAGAGAGAGAGAGAGAGAGAGAGAGAAACATCAATGATGAGAGAAAATCATTGATCGGCTGCCTCCTGCATGCCCCCTACACCCCCCCCTCCCCACAACCGGGGCATGTGCCCTGACCGAGAATCGAACGGAATCAAACTGTGACCTTCTGGTTCATAGGTCTATGCTCAACCACGGAGCCTCGCTGGTCGGGCTAAAATTCTAGATCTTTTGATTAGATATATTAATATTCTCATTTATTAGAGGGAAAAAATAAACATGAAACATCAAATTATTTTTCTAGATATCCTATGAATTTTTGAGACAATTACCATCTAATTTTGAGACAATTACCAGCTCTAAATGGGTTTCTGAAGGGTATTACTGATTCAGAACTACTCAATTAGATCTTAGTTTTCAAAGCAAGATGTATTACTTGTTTGCTTCTGTACATTAAAGTCTACATTTACTTATTTAACTTTTTATTATGAGGAATTTCAAATGTGCAAAAATAGGCAAAATAATAATGTACCCATTGACCTCAGAGACTGAAAATGTATCTTACCTCAGTGAATCACAAAAGATGTTATCTACGTTCCATAATAAAAATCCCAATAAAAATACGCCCAAAGATGTATAACCCAGTCCTCTAAGCCATGGATAAACCCTGTGGAAAAATTAAAAAGCACAGTGAAATTTTGCTGCGTCATGTCATGATCAGAGCTTGAAGTAATCACTTTCATGAGAAGGAAAGCTTTTTGTTAGTATTAAAAGCAAACCTATCTATTAAATTATCTAATACATTTGCCTATTACATTTAGCCATTAAAAGGTACTGAGAGAAAATGTGCTTCTAACACTTGGCTAGGTACGGTGTATCAAGAAGGTAATGTAAAAGCCCCCAGTAACTCTATCAGTCCCATGGAAGTGCAAGGGGAGTGGTGGAACATAATTAACATTGAGTCACCTGCTCTGTGTCAGGCACTATACTAAATTAGATACACACTACACACACATACACACACACACACACACACACACACATACGCACAAATTAAATCTTCAAATAAACCCTCTGAAGCAGGCATTATTCTTTTTACTTCACCAATAAAAAAACTGAAGCTTGGTGAATTACTCAAAATAGCAGCTTATATGTATATTTTATAGCTGCAATGAGGTTTCATTGACGTACATTAAAATGCATATATTTAAAGTGTACATTTGATGAATATATTCATATGTATCCATGAAACCAACAACACACTCAAAATAATAAATATATCCATCACCTCTAAAAGCTGAGTCTGCATTTTTTATAATGTTGTATAAAGGGAATAATACAGCATATCTGCTTTATTGTATGTGCTTTTTCCACTTGGCATAACTATTTTGAAATTCTTCCATGTAGTTATGTGTATCAATACTTCAGTTCCTTTTATTCCTAAGTAGTATTCCACTATATAGATATACCACATTTTGTTTATCAGTCCAAATATTGGTGGCCATTTGTGTTTTCAGTTTTCTTTGCCATATCAAAGCAACTACTACCATTCATAAGTAAGTCTTTTTATGGACATACACTTTCATTTCTCTTGGGTAAAAAGCAAGGAGAGGAATGGCAGGTGAATGCTAAACTTTCTAAGACTCCACTAAACTGCTTTCCTAAGTGACTGTTTTCCCCAAGTGATTTTACATTCCCATCAGCAGTGTATGAGTGTTTTTTGTTCTATATCCTCACCAACACTTGATATGACATCAGTCTTTTTAGTTGTTCTAGTAGGTGTACTAGTATAGTGGTATCTCATGGTGGTTTTAATTTGCATTTCTTTAATGGCTAAGGTCATTGAGCATCCTTTCACATGTGTATCTGCCATCCATCTAACTTCTTTGATAGTTTGTTGAATCTTTGCCCATTTAAAAAATTGTTGTTTGCCTTATTATTGCGTTGTAAGAGTTCTTTATATATCCTAAATGTAAATCTTTTGTTGGATATATATTTTGCATATACTTTCTCCAACTCTGACTTGCCCTAAATTTTCTTAACAGTGTCTTTTGAAGAACAAAAGTTTGTTATTTTGATGAAGTTAAATTTATCAATATTTTCATTATAGTTTACACTTTTTGTGCCCTATTTAATATCTCTTTTCTTAAGCAAGCCTGAAAAAACTTCTGCTCTATTTTCTTCTAGAAGTGTTTTAATCTTAACTTTTACATTTAGGAATTTGATTTACTTCTAGTAAATTTTTGTAATGGTGTGAGTTTAAGTTAATTTTTAAAATAAGACTATCAAACTGTTCAGCACAATTTGAAAAGATTACCTTTTCCTCACAGAATTACCGTAGATGCTTATTTAAAATCAGGTCAGTAGGGATACGTAGGTCTATTTCAGAATGGGTCTATTTTTGGATGTTCCATTGATTTATATTTCATTCTTACCAGTAATACCACAATGTTTTAGTGTGGCACAGAGCAAAACAAATAGTATAAGTCCTCTAACTTTACTGTTCTTTTCAAAAATGTTTTGGCTATTCTAGATCCTTTGCCTTCCTATGTAAATTTCAGAATCAGTTTCTCATTTTTTACTCTAGAATTTTTAAAAGGCTTTAATATACTTGTACATTATAAACAAAAGGTGGTCATCATATATAGCTTTCCTCAAATTTCTTTAATTTTGAAACTCTTGTCTTCACATGGTGCCTATTAACAACTTGCTTAAAGAACTAGTATTCCTTGTAATTATATCATAATGAATGTTGGGTTATATAGTTTTCAATCAATAACCCTGTTGGAATTGGGTTTTATGTATTATTTCAATTTAGGCTATAGATTTATTGCCTGAATGTACTCTAATCATAGTGAGATGATACAAACTACTTACCATGTAACAATATAAATTGATCGAAGTACTAATGTGAAGACCAACATTCCATACATGACCTAAATAAGAAAGGAAAAAATGTTACTAAAATCATTATTCTTTGGCAAAGAAAGTATATTTTGCCTACAAAAGTAGCCCTCCCAATTAAATGTAAACATTTATTATCTTTCATTACATTTTAAAGAACAGAATTTTTAAGAATATGTAATTATATATTTAAGAGTCATGCTAAGCTTTGAGGAAAACTTACGAGCCTGTTTGTGAATAACCAGTATCAGAAGTTCTGTGTCCATTTTAATTCTTATGTTATGTGAAATTTTAAATATTTGCCGAAACCTGAACAGATACTATAATTTTGCCTCACACTCCCTAGATCCTTCCCTTCTCTTTAGCTTCACTTTCAGCAACTGATTCTATTTCCCAGGTTGCAGGCTGAATCTCCAGTAGGAGGCGCACAGGAGGCAGTCGACTGACGTTTCTCTCACATCAGTTTTTCTCTCTCTCCCCCTCGCATTCTCTCTCTCTAAAATCAATAAGAACATATTAAAAAAATTGGTCAGATTACGTAAACTTTCTAACTCTGCTATCTCGCCTACAAAATGAAGATGATAATGTCTATACAGTTTGTTGATATTTTTATGATAATAGGTAAGTCAGTCCATATAAACTATACAAAAGATACACAATACTTAGTACATAAGAGATATTAAAAAATGTCAGCTTCTTTTGCTTCTTTTCTAAGTGAGTTACACAGTAGTTTCTTCACATCTCTAATCTGTAATTAAGTGGTATAAGTGGAATATAATAAAATTTAAATAAATCTGCCTAAGTTCCTATCTAGAACCAATCCATGGGAGACATCCACTTTGGCAAGAAGAGTTTAGGTAATAGTACTCTCTGAGACATTAGATGAGATCTCACTGTGATATTCAAGTACTGATTTGTTAATTAGCTGCTTAAAGAGGGTTAACTAACTTCTTAAATGTTCTCTTAATCTATTCTCATAGACATTTTTTACTTATTTCCTTATTTAAGATATATTGGTGAATATACTGAATGTGGTGGCTATGTGATTTACACTTTGCAAGGCTATCAAATTAAATAAAATCATTTGACTCTCTTCTGGAGATGTTTGGATCACCTTATTTTTAATACAGTAAAGTAGAACTGGTATCAGGATTTTCTATCTGGGAAGCTAATCTGATTAGCAAGACAATCATCCTGGTTATGGCAGATCCTTTTAAAATGTTTATTAGCTCCTTCTCTCTAATAGTATGTCACTATTTATCTCTCTAGGACAGGGGTGGGCAAACTTTTTGACTCGAGGGCCACAATGGGTTGTTAAACTGGACCGGAGGGCCGGAACAAAAGCATGGAGGGAGTGTTTGTGTGAACTAATATAAATTCAAAGTAAACATCATTACATAAAAGGGTACGGTCTTTTTTTTTTTTTTTTTTTTTTTAGTTTTATTCATTTCAAACGGGCCGGATCCGGCCCGTGGGCCATAGTTTGCCCACGGCTGCTCTAGGCTCAACTCAAATATCTCCTTTCAGAAGCTTTATGTGATTATTACAGGCAAAATTTTATGCATGTCATCTTATATCTCAACTAGAAGCCCGTTGCACGAAGATTTGCACAATAGGCCTTCCTTCCCCTGGCTGTAGGCACCAGTTTTCCTCTGGCACCCAAGACACAGGCCTTTGGTCCAGCTGCAGTGAAGCTTGGCTTCTCTGCTGCGGCTGCAGCGAGCCTCTTCAGTCTTCAGTCCGGCTGGAGCCTTCAGTCTTTGCTCCATGCCTGTGTATGCAAATTAACCGCCATATTTGTTGGGTTAATTTGCATAGTCACTGATTGGCTGGTGGGTGTAATGGAGTGACACCAATTTGCATGTTTCTCTTTTATTAGTGTAAATATGTACTTTTAGTATCACACTGTATTGTTTATTGCCTTATGCTTTAACATATTAATTATTTTATATTATCCTTGTGAAGTAATACTTCTTTTTCTAAACATTTTACAGATAAAAAAATTGAAGAATAGGCACGTCAGAAATTTGTCCATGGATAATAAAGTGACAAGAAATCAAAGTGGTAAGAAATCAAGATTCCAAACTCTCAAGCCAAAGCTCCTTTAGATTGGACAACGTTGCTTTTCCCTCCTTTTCCATTATTTTTAAGATCTTGAAAGTTATTGTAAATCTTGTCACAAACTCCAAAACAATTTTCTACTTAAAAATTCCAAAACAACCCAGCCAGCATGACTCAGTGGTTGAGGGTCAACCTATGAACCAGGAGGTCTCAGTTTGATTCCCAGTCAGGGCACATTCACTGGGATGCGGGCTCGATCCCTAGTAAGGGGTGTGAAGGAGACAGCCGATCAATGATTCTCTCTTGTCATTGATGTTTCCATCTCTCTCTTCCTCTTCCTTCCCCTATCCTATCTAATAAAAGAGTAATATGTAAATTAACCATCACTCTGCAACAAAGATGGCGGCGCCAATAGTGGTCGGGGCAGGACGCTGGCGGCGTCACCCTGGCAATGCGAGCCCAGCGTCTGTGCCCTGGCCACGTGGAGGGAGGGCTCATGGAGGGAGGGGAGGGGCCTCTGGCCAGAGGCTGGGCGAGGGATGCTGGTATTGTTGCAGGCCAGACTGAGGGACCCCCCCCCCCCCCGTGCACGAATTTCGTGCACCGGGCCTCTAGTGAAATCAATAAAAAAATAATGCGTCCTCTGAGTTGGGAGCAGTGAGAGAGAGACACAGAAGCCACATGAATTATTTGTAAATGTTGTTTTAATAAAAGCAGAGCTTTATCTTAAAAAAAAAACACACACACACACACACACACACAAAACCAAACACATCAATAGTTATATGAAAGAATAAAAACAATACTCCAAATTCAAATCTTAGAAAAGTTTTCTTTTACGAATGATACCCAGAAAATAAATAGGGATAGATGTTTTTAAGCCATAATTACAGATAGTTTTGATTATAATTACTTAACAGATCAGCACAGGATATTCTAGATTAGATATTTGAGGCAGAGGGCTTTTTAAAAAAGCTTTACAATAGTGGGTCATTTTCCCTAACCTGTTTTTTAATACTGGAGTAAGTAATAATTTAGGTACATGCAGTAGAAGCACTTTTGTTTGTTTGTTAATCCTCACCAAGGATATTTCTTTCCGTTGATTTTCAGAGAGAGTGGAAGGAAGGGAGGGTAAGAGAGAATGACACATCAACTGGAAAGGGAATCCTGCAACCCAGGTACATGCCCTTATAAGACATATATGTTTCAAATATTTTTTTACAAGTCTATTTTCCTTACGACCAGCAGCCATATCTTATTTGCCTTGGTATAATAATATTACTTAATGCTTACTGAGTGCTTACAATGTGCTAACGGCTTTTTATATGCATTATCTCATTTAATCCTCAGACAACTTTAGGAGATTATTATACCAATTTTAGGTGGCATAATAAACTCCTTAAGAGCAGGGACCTCTTTATTTCATTTATTAATATATATCTTGTGACTAGAACAGCACCTGGCACTTAAAAAGCTCAAAGAAGTTAAGTAACTTGTCCAAGGTATATAGCTAGTAAGTGGAGAGACTAGATTGGAATCCAAATCTGTCTAACTTTAGATCTTAAAGTCTTTTTTTGAAATGTATTTTTATTGATTTCAGAGAGAGAGAGGGGGCGATAGAAATATCAATGATAAGAGAAAGTCATTGATCGGCTGCCTTCTGCACACCCCCTACTAGGGATCGAGCCCACAACCCAGCATGTGCCCTTCATCGGAATTGAACCTGGTACCCTTCAGTCCACAAGCGGATACTCTATCCACTGAGCCAAACCAGTAAGGCTAGATCTTAAAGTCTTACTTTTATGCCTCTTTAATTACAACTTCCAGCTCAGAATTTGGTACTGAGAAGGTACACTGTGGAAGTGGACATCTGTTGAATGAATGAATGTATTCTACTTCAGGTTGTTTAGCCACTTCATACTAGCATTCCCCTACTTCTCCACTTCTCCATCCTGATTTTTATTTTATTTTTTCCAGCCTAATTTTTAATCTCTAAGCCTAGGATATAAGCCATAGCTATAAGCTTTCATTCTGTCTCCCTTCCGATCAGCAAACATTACCACTCTACACAGAGAAGAAAATATTTACTACTGGAAAAACATGTGGAAATTACAGCATGAGATATTATATGAATACTAGAGGCCTGGTGCACAACATTCATGCACTGGGGGTGGGGGTGGGGGCGGGTAGGTCCCTCAGCCCGGCCTGCGTCCTTTTGCAGTCTGGGTGCCCTCAGAGGATGTCCTACTGACAGCTAGCGGGCCTAAGCTGCAGTTGGACATCCTTAGTCAGCCCGGCTTGTGGCTGAGTGGCTCTTCCTCTGTGGGAGTGCACTGACCACCAGGGGGCATCTCCTGCTTTAAGCAACTGCCCCCTGGTGGTCAATGCGCATCATAGCAACCGGTTGTTCCACTGTTTGATCGATTTGCATATTACCCTTTTATTATATAGGACTAGTGCCCTGGTGCACAGATTCATGCACATTGAAAGGGAATTAATTAGAAGGTGGCTGATGGGGTGGGACTGGGTGAGATGGGCTGGACACACTCGTGAGTCAACCTCCCATGATCCCTCCCTGGCTGATTGCACCTGGGGTGGCACCGTGGCTCAAAGTAAGCGGGGTCCCTCTGGGAGGTGGGGTCCCTCGGCCTGGCCTGTGGGGATCGGGCCGAAACTGACTGACATCCCCTGAGGGGTCCCAGATTGTGAGAGGGTGGTTATTGGGTTATGCACCCCGGAATCGAGCTCCCTCCTCTTTAGTTCTGGGGTACATCACCCAAGAACTGTAGCTGCCAAGTCACCACAGCTCGGCAGCTCCTGCATTGAGCATCTGCCCCCTGGTGGTCAGTGCATGTCATAGCTACCAGTCGGAGCATCTGTCCCTTGGTGGTCATTGTGCGTCATAGCTACTGGATGGACTGTCGGACGGTGGCTTAGCCTTTTATATATATAGGTTTTGTTACTTTTTAAAAAATATATATTTTATTGATTTTTTACAGAGAGGAAGGGAGAGGGATAGAGAGTTAGAAACATCGATGAGAGAGAAACATCGATCAGCTGCCTCCTGCACACTCCCCACTGGGGATGTGCCTGCAACCAAGGTACATGCCCTTGACCAGAATCGAACCTGGGACCCTTGAGTCTGCAGGCTGACGCTCTATCCACTGAGCCAAACCAGTTAGGGCAGATTTTGTTACTTTTATTACATAAATATAATGTCAAATAGATCTAAAATATAAAATGGAAAATTGGTCATAAACTTACAAAAATTAACCTCAAATTTCCAAATTTTGTTTTTTTGTGGTTGATTTTTCTTTCTTGTAAAGGCAAACAAAAATGTTATAAAAATGGAACTATTTTTAACATAAACTTTCTTCATTTTCTACAGTGTCAATAAATCTTTCTAAACAATGACATCACTTTAAGCTTTAATAAACAGGTAAGTGAGTTGAGGGTTTCTTCTCCTATAACATCTACTATGTCTATTTTCAGCAGGCCTGTAGAAAAGCAAGGCAGAATAATGTGGTTTTGGAATTTATTTAAAAAACAGATTTCGGCCCTGGCCTGGCAGTTCAGTTGGTTGGAGTGTTGTCCCAATAATCCAGTTGCAGGTTTGATCCCTGGTCAGGGTACATTTAAAAATCAACCAATGCATAAATAAGTGGAACAACAAATTGATCTCTTCCATCCCTCCCTCCTTCTCTGTTTACACATAAATAAATGTATATAATCCAATATCTCTGTTTAAATAAATAAATAAATAAAGCCAAAACCGGTTTGGCTCAGTGGATAGAGTGTTGGCCTGCAGACTGAAAGGTCCCGGGTTCGATTCCAATCAAGGGCATGTACCTGGGTTGCGGGCACATCCCCAGTAGGAGATGTGCAGGAGGCAGACGATCGATGTTTCTCTCTCATCGATGTTTCTAACTATCTCTCTCCATTCCTCTCTGTAAAAAATCAATAAAATATATTTTTAAAATAGATAAGTAAATAAAAATAAAAAACAGATTTCAGTTAGATAATTATTGTCTAGCTCCAGTTTAAAATGTTATAGGTATATTTACTTATTATATAAGTACAAAATAATCTAAAACTACAGAGCTTCTGACACTCCTGAAATGTGTGCTTATTGATTTATTTTTATTTGTTAGTTTGTTAAAAGAATGGTGGCAGGAGTCAAACAAATCTAGATTACAATCCTGGCTCTGCCTCTTAATAACTATGTAACCCGGGGGCAAATTACTTAATATTTGTGAGCTCATTTTCCTTCTAATGTGGATAATAAGCCCTAATTTGTAGGACTGCTGGGGAGATTAGTCTGTGTATCAATGTGCATAGTGCCAGGCACATGGTGGCATTCAATAAACAATAGCTCTCTTTAGTTAGGGTCTGCTACTTTATTTCACTCTGGTTTCATTATAAATCATTATTTCCTCCAGCAGTTTCCTGTGTTTGCTTCCCTCAATTTAAATAACTTTCTACCTCAAAAAACTTATAATATATATTAGGAGGAAAATATTCAAGGACTTTTCACTCTACCTTTTCTAGAAAATAATGTCATAAAAAGATTTTATATATGTATGTGCAGAAGACTTCCTCTTTTTTTCTCCTTATATGAGCAATGTTGCACCTGCATTACTGACTACCAACAGCCAGGTGGACCTGGGCATTGACTGTTCCAGGTAGATTCCTGTTACCTACAGCTGGCTCCTGTAGGCACTTGAGTTTGCAACCTCTGTATTTGCATATTATTTCTCAGAAAAGGAAAACACAAAGCAGGCAAGTATTGTTAACCAATCAAATGTGTAATAATTTTTAAGAATTACCTGATGGAATACAGGCTCCTTTACCTTAAGGTAAACCTGCAAAATATTGAAACACATGTGAATGAAATGCATGATGAAGGGGAAAAGAAAACTTATTATAACAATTCTGAAAATTCCAAACCTCTCCTGCTTCCCTAGTCCTGCTACTCAGATCTGACTCCAGCCACATAAAACCAATCAGATTAAGTGGCAATGCCATAGGAGAGCTCATCCCTACAGGTGGGTCTTTCCCAGTGCTAGCTTTACCATGGTCAACTACATGTTTCAAAATTGTTGTGGATGTCTCTGGTCTCTTGGCCTCTGCATCAGCATCAAGGAGGGGCAAAGATGCATGGATACGTATGACAGCTGAAGAGGCTATGCCTACATCCCTGTAGCAGACATGTTCTATAGTATAAAGAGGTAGAGATACAAATTGAATTTCAGACTCTGCCACTTACTTGCTGCAGGCTTTGAGTAAGTGGCATCACAACCAAAAGACTAATTTTTCCTTATCTTGATAATGGGAATAACATTGGTGACAAATAAGAAGCTAAAATACATGAAAGGGCCCTGGCCGGTGTGGCATCATCCCATGCACCAAAGGGTTGCTGGTTCAATCCCTCATAGGGGCATGCAAGGGCAGCCTATCAATATCCTGCTCTCACACTGAAGTTTCTCTCTCCCTCTCTAAGAACCAATAAAATATCTTTTAAAAAGGGCATAAAAGTGTCTAGCATAGTAGGTGCTCAAAAAGTGAAAACATTAAAAAAAAAATCTCTGCCCCAGCCAGTTTGACTCAGTGGATAGAGCATCAGCCCATGGACTGAAGGGTCTTGGGTTTGATTCTGAACAAGGGCATATACTTTGGTTGCAGGCTTGATCCCCAATCCTGGTAAGGATGCATGCGGGACGCAACCAATCCATGTGTCTCTCTCACTTCGATGTTTCTCTCTGTTCCCCCTCCCCCGCCACCTTTCTTCTACTTTGTAAAAATTAGTGGAAAAATATCCTTGGGTGAGGATTAATAAAACAAATTTCTTGTGTTTCTGCTTCCCAAAACTTCTAAGTCACTTGCCCAGATGTCTTCCCAGTTACACAAACTCTAGTTTTAGGCTCCATTGTCATATAGGTGGTTAAATTCAATGCCTATTCAAGATTTAGCTTACACTTGCTGCATTATAGGAATACACTTTTAAAATGACATGGTAGAGAGAATCAAAATTTAAATAGTAACCTTGAAATGACTCCCATCACTTACAAGACAAAGTCCAAATTTCAAAGCCTTCCATGATCTCACCCCTGACTTTCTGATTGGCTTCAGTGCTTTCCTCTTGTTTCTTTTTTATTCTAGGCTCCAGAAAGGACAGTGCTTCCCCAAATATGCTGGTTTCTTGCTTCTGTATCTTTAAACATGGCTGCTCTTCACTTTGTTCAGAAATCCTCCCCTGCTGGCAAACACTCATCAGTTCAAACTATACCTCTTTCTTGAAGCCTTTTCTGATCCTTTCTCTGTTCAGCAACCACTCACTCACCCTCACAGTCCATGTACACATGGTTCTATGCCTATGAACAGTGTAATAGTCTATTAGAAATGCTTCACCACACTCTTGTCCAAAAGCCTGGTGAACTCCTACTCGTTAAACTCAGCTTAAATGCCTTTCCTATGGAGCTTTCCTTGACCCACTCTAGAAATCTTCATTGATACTCCTTCATCTCATCCTTGTATGACTAGTTTTTACCTCTGTTATTGTAATTATTATCTTTTGAAGCAATTCTTCATTTACACGTTTGACTTCTGTATTAGAATGTACTCCTCAAGCAAAGCAACTGCTCGCAGTCATCTTATATTTTCTACTGCCTGATATGATAGGTTTGCAATAAAAGTTTGTTGAAATGAGTATCTAAATTCAATTCACTTGAGGAAAAAAGACACTTAGGTAGGCTCAGAAGTGACCAGCTATCTCAACTTATTAGGAAAAGGTTAAAAAATAGTCATATTAGACTCAACAGAGCAGAGTAAATCTCTCTCTCTCTTTTTTTTTTAACAAAAAGGAGACAATATATCCATCCATAAAAAGAAGTTCGCTTTCCCCCATTTCTACTAAATATTAACCTTTTGATTTTTCCCTATTTTTTAAAACCAGAGTTTTAAAAAGTTGTTTCAACTTTTTGTTGAGAAATAACACCTAAATGGGAAACAAAGAAGCAGTAACTGTGAGTTTTCTCTAGAAACATTTCAATTTGAACAGTATGAACCAAACACTGGAAGCAAAATGTGCCAAACTCCATAAAAGCCTAGTTCACATGCTTAATCTGTTAGAAACAAAGTATGACTTACGGTGGTTACTATTAAACTGAATAGAACTAAGGTAAAAAGCAGATGGTAGTTTACTGAGTTCTTGGTCTTGAAACATTCAAACCTTAAAAATAGAGAGAGAAAGAAAAATTGCTTTAGAGTATATAACTAGAAAAAGAAATAGAATGCTGTTGGACCACTTACACACATTCTTTGGGTCTAGTGATGCCCATCATTTCTTCCCATCCATACTCTCATCTCAGAGAACTTGGACTGTCTACAGTCTCCAAGAGGTTGAGGGAACAGGAGCAGGCACCTTATTTAAACTGGACCAATGAGAGGCTCACCCCTGAAAATTTGGTGTTTGGAAGTTAGAGACCGAATCAGTCAAGTGTGGAGAGTCAAAGTATAAAGCCATAGGGATTCCAAGGCTGATGTTGACAACAGGGCAGCCAAACTGAATGAACAAGCAGATGAATGAGCAGAGAATTGGTCTGCAGGGAGGGGAAAATAAAGCAGACATAAAGACTTGAAGCCATGTTGAGAGGAAGGAATGGAGAAAAGAGGGAGGGAGGGAGAGAGAGAGAGAAGCTGTCCTTCCAGTTTAATGAGGCTCTACCTCCTGATGTTGGGTCCCACATAATTTCCTCATGTCCTTACAATAAATAAATCTCTCTTAACTCAAACTAGCTTGAGTATATCTTTCAACTAATGATCCAGGAATAACATAGTATTATAGAAAATATCACTATATTATCATCTTTTTTTTTTTTAAATATATTTTTATTGATTCTTTACAGAGAGGAAGGGAGAGAGATAGAGAGTCAGAAACATCGATGAGAGAGAAACATCGATCAGCTGCCTCCCGCGCATCTCCCACCGGGGA
The DNA here is from genome assembly GCF_014108235.1 of Myotis myotis. NCBI lineage: Eukaryota > Metazoa > Chordata > Mammalia > Chiroptera > Vespertilionidae > Myotis > Myotis myotis. The sequence goes on from NW_023416314.1 coordinate 36,983,411, forward strand.
TGTGCCCGCAACCCTGGTACAAGCCCTTGACCGGAATCGAACCCGGGACCCTTCAGTCCGCAGGCCGACGCTCTATCCACTGAGCCAAACCGGTTTCGGCATATTATCATCTTTTTACTTATCTGTCTCCCAACCAGACTGTGAATTCCTTGTGTGCTGGGATAAAACCTTTTTTCCATATATCTAGTCACTAGGATAGTATCTGACAGAGGAAATATTCAGTAAGTAAGGAAATATAAAGAAATACACGGCCATCAGTTAAGTATCCAACCTTTGAACCCATGTTTTAATACAAACAGCAGGAGGCTTCTCTCAGTTCACTAATCAATTGGCTGTGGGAATTGGACTCACCTCCTATTTCCTTCTCTGCAAAGAAAGGTGGTGGCCCAGATGACTTATAAGATCTCTTTTGTCTTTAAATTCTGGAACTTAATGACTTAGTAAAAAGAGCTCATCTGAAAGTATTTTTCTAGATCAGGGCAATTTCTCAGCCTAAGCCTGTTTTTTTGTTGTTGTTGTTTTTTGGTTTTTCTTTTGTAAATAAAATTTTACTGGAACATAGTCACATCCATTTGTTTACATATCTTCCATGCTGCAACAGCAAAGTTGAAGGGGTGCAACAGACTACAGGCACACAAAGCCAAAAATAGTTACTGTCTGGCCTTTACAGAAAAAAATTTCAGAACTTTTAAAATAATATGTTTTTAAACTGTTCTGAATTTTGTATACCTTTAGAAGATATTCTTGAGCTAGCAATGATGACCATATTGAGAAGAATCAGCCAACCATCACATAAAGGGCTCAGGGGCTCAGAGACATGTTAAGTATTAGTGCTGGGGAACAGAACATATATTTAGAAGGTAAGGTTGAAACAGGCTATAAAGCCAGGATGAGTGGAATAGGAAACTGAGATAGTTAAACAGCAATTTGCAGCCACTTAGAAAATCTAGATGCCAAGCAGTTTGTAGCCACCTAGTAAATCCCATATTCCCTAAATCAAGGACATTTAAGAGCAAATGGTTTGAACTTCTCCTTCCCAACCAGAGGGTAAATAGCTTAAATCAGCGGTTGCCAACCTTTCGGACCTCATGGACCACCAGTGGTCGGCGACCGCTGGCTTAAATCACCCTACTCGGAGACAGCAGAATTCCAATTAGTGCTATTTGCTAACCACACCCAAGGACAGATGAAATTAAGAGAATAAATCTCATTTTGGTACATCAGCATAAAGCTGATGAATATCCTACTGAGATCCCCCCATTCACCCTGCCTTTAAAATCCCTCAAAACCAAGGTCCCAGCACATGCTCTTCCTCCCAGGAACATGCCCATGCCTCCCCCATCCCATTCTTTCCCCACAAGCATGCATCTCCTAAGTTGTAAGGGAACCCACAAGGCTTGCAACCAGGGCAACACTGGGCAGTGGCAGTTCATCCTGGGCAAATCCCTTGAACATGACACCCAGACCCCCTTTTTCTGACTTCTTAGTGAGCCAAAGCAGACCAGCCTCGGCTCATTTCATCAGCCCTTTCTTATCTCACTGTGCCGTTTTAGTAAATGTCCTCTAAAATTCACCTGGACTCGTGAAATTTTTCCTGCACGAAGTCAAGAACCCACACACTACTGGTGAGCCCTAGGCAGACCTGCTCAGGAACAGGCCCCCTTTCCAGTAACAAGGTTACTAAACTTGTAGTTCAATTTCCAACTCTGACACTTACTAACTACATGGCCTTAGGTAAGTCACCTAAGCATAAATTCTGCTTTATATCCGTGGACTAACAGGGGGCTCTATGGAAAGTACCTTCCCAGATGATTTGATCATAAACTCCTAAATGGTCAGGTCATGGTGGGTAGTAACGCCCCAGGCATATAACTTTTTAGTAAAGGTTTTTTCTTTGTCTTAAGCCCTGTCCATTGTTTCTGTGCATCTAGGTTAACACACCTTTGAAATAAGCCTAACCACTTTTAAGAAAGCACATCATCTTAACTATCCAATTCCTGCCTTGCTTTCTCCCACTTTCCTGTAATCTTCTTTAGTTCCCTCCTTAATTCCAAATGCATAAAAGAAACTGCAAAACTGTCATTCTCTATAGCATTTGAGATCTTGCTTCCCAGCAACTGTCCTCAGTTTTGGCTCAAACTCTTATAAAAACTTTCTACAGACTTGGACATTTCTTACGTCAACACATCCTTAGACCAGTTACTAAACCTCTCTGTGCTTCACTTCATCTATAACATAGGGACAATACGCATTAATCTTGCACAACTGTGATAATTAGAGATAACTGATGATCTGGTATCTCTAGAACAATTACAAATACAAAATAGATAAAAATTATTTTTATGGATTAATATATAAAATCTTTACCTAAACATGTATACATTTATAACTCAAGGAAAGGCAAATTATGTAAGTTATGTCAAATTTAAGTAATAGTCTACCTAAATAGGCTATAGGGTATTGATATCACAAAAATTAATAAACAACATTATTTTAACTTCCCAGAGATTATGCTCTACGTCAAGATCACAAATATTATAATCTTTTACACTATTATAATCTCTCAGTAATATTAACTGAGTTAGTTATATAACTCAATTCACTATAAGGCCAATGTGAATTTTAAAATATATCAAATAACTAAATTTTAAACTTAAATACTTACATGCAGTACACAAATATACAACTGCTGTAAATCATTGGGAGTTCATCCAATAGCTATAAGAAACAAAGACAGATAATAGGATGTCAATACTGTAGAGTTGCAATTATTATGCAAATAAAGTAAAATTTCATGATTAAAATGGTCACCTCATTATCTAATATCTTTTATTAATTCTTTTGTATATTTATCATTATCTAATTTACCCTGAGTGTGTTTAATTTATTGTTTTTGAATAATCAAGCCTATCCATCCATCTATCTGTCCTAATGTACATAGCTAAGTAGAATGCAGGATGCACTGGGCAGCTCAGATCATTTGGTAATCACAAACTATAGTATCACATTTCCAAGAAAGTATGATGCTCACCATCTAGAGGTCTATGGGTCCTATCAGTATTCTTTTGCATTTTTGCCCTTTTCTATAGCACTTAAGATGGATAAAATGTTCACTAATATACATAAGAAGAGGTATTAATGGTCGGGAAAGTCATTTAGTTAATCTAAGTAAACTATGCCTCTGAAAGATAATGTTATTAGCAATAATAATAATAATGATTATAGCTATTATGTATTATATTACAAGTGAGACACTAAGCTGAGTGTTAGATAGGTTATTGCTAATACTTAAACCTGTCCTAAAGCCAATCCTGTATGGAGAATGTTCTGAAGAAAGAAAGCGTAGACATGGGAGGTCTAGCCAAGAGGTTACAGCAGTCCAGGCTAAGGAAAATTGCTACTTGGATTAAGGTAGCAGAATTGGGAATAGATGTAAGTGAACAGGCTTGAGATCTAGTGATATTGTAGCCAAAGTAATGTCTTAGTGCATACATTACTCACATGTTTGTGATGATGTTGATGTAAACAAACCTATTGCACTGCCAGATGTATAAAAGTATAGCACATACAATTTCAGTAGTAGACAATACCACCTAGGTTTGTATACTAGTAAGTACACTCTATGATGCTTGCACACCAATGAAATTGTCTAATGACACATTTCTGGCCATATTCCTATGTTAATCAGCACATGACTGTATTCCCAGTTCCTTCCCCTCAGGTTTTTAATTCTTTCACCATTCTGGTGCCTTTCATTTGAACACATGCTAGGTTAGTCCTCAGAATTGAATGCAATATTCTTGTCACAATATGATCAACACATAGTAGGGGAGCCTATCCTTCCCCTCACTCAGATGCTTAGTCTTGCCTGATATTTTATCTCAGCACATTCATCTAGTTGTTTCTCCATATATATATATATATATGTATGTGTATATATATATATATATGTATGTGTATATATATATATATATATATACATACACACACATATACATATATGATAAATAAATAGGTAAAATGGGCTTCAGCAAAACTGAAAACTTTTTTGCTTCAAAGAATGCTATTAAGAAAATGAAAAAAAACACCCAACAGAATGGAAGAAAATGTTCGCAAACCATATATTTGATAAGGGTCTAGTATCCAGAACAGATAAAGAACTCTTTTTTTTTTTTTTAATATATTTTATTGATTTTTTACAGAGAGGAAGGGAGACAGATAGAGAGTCAGAAACATTGATGAGAGAGAAACATTGATCAGCTGCCTCCTGCACATCCCCCACTGGGGATATGCCCACAACCCAGGTACATGCCCTTGACCGGAATCGAACCCGGGACCTTTCAGTCCGCAGGCCGACGCTCTATCCACTGAGCCAAACCGGTTTCGGCAAGAACTCTTACAATTCAATGAAAATAAGCAAATAACCCTATTTAGAAATGAGTTAAGGATCTGAATAGATATTTCTCTTAAGAAGATATATGGATAATCAATAAACACATGAAAAGATGCTCAACATCATTAGTCATTAGGGAAATGCAAACCAAAACCACAGTGAGATACCACTTCACACCCATGAATGGATATAATCAAAAGGACGAGCAATAGCAAGGATATGAAGAAATGGCTGGTGGGAATGTAAAATGGTGCGGCCACTTTGAAAAACAATCTGGCAGCTCCTCAAAAGGTTAAGCATAGGGTTACCAGTGACCCAGCAATTCTACTGCTAAGTATATAAGCAGGAGAATTAAAAACATATATCCACAAAAACCTGTACATGAATGTTCATAGCAACATTATGCATGAAAGACCAAAAATGGAAATAACACAAATACCCATTAATTGATAAATAGATAAGCAAAATGTGGTATATCCAGACAATGGAATATTATTTGGCCTATCTAAAAGAAGACAGACACAAAAGGTTACCTATTGTATAATTCATTGCAATGAAATATTCAGAATAGGCAAATCCATGGTGGTCAGGGGCTAGGTGGTGGCAGTAGTATGGAGTGACTGCTAATGGGTTTCTCTTTGGGATGATGAAATTGTCCTCAAATTAGATAGTTTGAATGTCTTTAATTTTTATAGATCCTTTCCAAGCTATATCATCTTACCATAAATAATTTATACTTTATTAAAAATAGTTTTAATATTATATCATGTTTTCTGAGCTAGAAAGTGTTAAGAAATGTTTTCTATGCTTGATTAGGTCAGACCAGTGTCTCATAATCTGTATATTCTCCAACTCAAGCATGGCATGTAGAGCACACATGACACTTTCTTATAAATATGTGTTATATATTTAATGCAGTTATAATTTGTAGACTGTTGTATATACAGATCCTTCTAGAATTAACACTCTCCAATACAGTAGCCACTAGCTTTATTTTATGTGGCTACTGAGCACTTAAAAGAAACCTAATCTAAGTGAAGATCTACTGTAAGCATGAAATATATATCTGATTTCAAGATGTGAAGCATTTTAATATTAATTACAGGTTGAAGTAATACTTTGGAGATATTGGGTAAAATAAAATATATTAAAATTAATTTCACTTATTTTTATTTTTTTTAATATATTTTATTGATTTTTTTACAGAGAGGAAGGGAGAGGGATAGAGAGCCAGAAACATCGATGAGAGAGAAACACCGATCAGCCGCCTCCTGCACAGCCCCCACTGGGGATGCGCCTGCAACCAAGGCACATGCCCCTGACCGGAATCGAACCTGGGACCCTCCAGTCCGCAGGCCAACGCTCTATCCACTGAGCCAAACCGATTAGGGCTAATTTCACTTATTTTTAAATGTGGTTTTTATTAATGTGCCCCCTCAAAAATTTTAAATTACATATGTAGCTCACATTATATTTCTACTGGACAGTGCTGTTCTAGACTATCTGGGTTAGTGATGGAGAAAAAAGAGGTCAAAAGATTGAGGGATAGGTATATGGCCTCCTTAGAGCAAAGGCAGTAAATAAAAATCCTTGCATAGCTCTAAAACCTTGCTAGTGAGAGGGACCAGATCATTCAAATGAACTCTGTAAGAGAGAGACATGAGGGAATGCAGGCATCTAAGAACAAAACTATATTATTTTGACGAACTGATTATGTCTTTTTTATTTTATTTTTATTTATTTTATTTTATTTTATTTTTTTATATTTTATTGATTTTTTATAGAGAGGAAGGGAGAGGGATAGAGAGTTAGAAACATCGATGAGAGAGAATCATCGATCAGCTGCCTCCTGCACATCTCCTACTGGGGATATGCCCGCAACCCAGGTACATGCCCTTGACCGGAATCGAACCTGGGACCTCTCAGTCCGCAGGCCGACGCTCTATCCACTGAGCCAAACCGGTTTCGGCTGATTATGTCTTTTTTAGATGTCTCCCTGGGACTCTACTCTAAAATTGTATATACCTACACAGAGGTGGTTAAAAAGTTATAATCTAGCCTGGCTGTCATGGCTCAGTGGTTGAGCATTGACCTAAGAACCAAAAAGTTATAATCTTCACTTGTCATGGACAACTTATTTGCTTGCCTCTTTACTTCACTTAGTGCATCTGGATACTTTGGCCTTAAGTAAAAACTCCAGAGATTACTAATCTCAATTCCCACCCCTTCCCAAGTCTCTTGTTTCAACTATCTTCTAGTAACATGCTCTTTTCTCAAATTTGAAGTGTTTCTGGATTAGAAGAAACAAGCATTTGGTCAATTTTTTCATTACTGACCTGCATTTCATATTTCAGAGTCATGTGGAAGCACCAGGATCCCATTCCTACCACTGAAATTAAAACAAACAAACAAAACAATTAGCATTACATTCTTTGGAAGTGACCAGAGTGACTTAAGAAGGCAATAAGACATTTCAAAGCACTGAGTGTATGTTTTAACAAATATATTTTTATTGATTTCAGAGAGGAAGGGAGAGGGAGAGAGATAGAAACATCAATGATGAGAGAGAATCATTGATCAACTGCCTCCCGCACACCCGCTACTGGGGATCAAGCCCACAACCTAGGCATGGCCCTGACCAGGAATCAGAATGGAATCGTGACCTCCTGGTTCATAGGTCAATGCACAACTAGTTAGCCACACCAGCTGGGCTCAAGGCACTGAGTTTTAAGAAGAGCAAAGTTTATGAAATCTTGTGACAGTACATAGCAGACTCTGCATAAGCTCTATAATTAATAAAATTTTGGTATAGAAAAAAAAATACAGTAAATTCCCTCCAGTACACGATTTACAAATATAATCAACATTCTCTGTTCTATCTGTAAAATATATTACCTGATGCTCAGGGTAAGCTTTAATGGCATAGCTGTTTAGTTACTCTTTAGTACTTCCTTGCACATCTGATCCAAATAGCTGAAATGTATGCTTACTAAGAGCCAGTCAGTTATGTTTATTCCCAAACTTGTTAATGCCACTGTATTTAGTTATCAAAACTATGACTGCCAAAAGAGAGCTGCTGTTTCTACAAAAACTATTTTAAATGCTTAAAACAAAATTTAGTTGCTAATAAAAATTGCTGTTGAATTAGGTGTGGGTAAGGTATCTGTTACACATTAGTAAAAATAATAAAAATCTAAAGATTCTGTATTCATTTCTCAAAGTTCTTTCCAAGTGCCTCTATTTTAAATAAACTGCTTTCATTTTAGAGTTTTAAAATTTGTTGTTTTTAATCCAAGAAAGACTAAGTAGAACTATAATTAGAATCCCATATTCAAAGGTGATGCCCTATATAAAATAATTGTCAAAGATTATACAACTATGCTTTAAACAAACATTTAGGATATCCTATCTAATAAAAGAGAAACATGGTAATTGGCGTACGACCGCTACCCTTCCCATTGGCTAATCAGCGAGATATGCAAATTAACTTCCAGCCAAGATGGCGGCCGGCAGCCAGGCAGCTTGAAACTAACATGAGGCTTGCATACTTCAGTGACGGAGGACTCCAACGTTCCCCACCTGCCTTGCCGGTCTCTGAGCCTGCAGTCTGAAACATTGTAACAAATATAGAAGATAAACAAAACCCCAGAAACCAGCTTTCAGTGAGCTGGGATCTCAGAGCTGGAGTTGATACAGTGTCTCGATTATAGAACCCAGCAGAGGCCTCAGAGCTGGAGCCAGAGCTAAAGCTGGCCCAGAATAAAAAAGAAAAAGAAAAAAAGGAGCAGTTGGGAGCTTCAGTCACCCGCGAGCCTGAAAACAGCCCTCAGCCCCTCACCCAGACTGGCCAGGCACCCCAGTGGGGACCCCCACCCTGAAGGGTGTGTGACCAGCTGCAAACAGCCATCATCCCCTCATCCAGGCTGGCCAGGCACCCCAGTGGGGACCCCCACCCTGATCCAGGACACCCTTCAGGGCAAACCAGCCAGCCCCACCCATGCACCAGGCCTCTATCCTATATAGTAAAAGGGTAATATGCCTCCCAGCACCGGGATCAGCGGAGCCGCGAGGCCTCCCAGCACCGGAATCAGCGTGACAGGGGGCAGCGCCCAAACCCCCTGATCGCTCTGTGGCTCTGTGTGTGACAGGGGGCGGGGCCACAACCTCCCTATCTGCCCTGCTCTGTTCGTTACAGGGGAAGGCGCCCCAACCTTCTGATCAGCCCTGCTCTGTGTGTGACAGGGGGGAGCTCCCGAACCCCCTGATTGCCCTGCGGCTCTGTGTGTGACATGGTGCGGCGCCTCAACCCCCCCTCCCCCCACGGGCCCTGCTCTGTGTGTGACGGGGTAGAGCCATAACCTCCCCATCGGCCCTGCCCTGAGTGTGACAGTGGTGGCGCCCCAACCCCCTGATCGGCTCTGCTCTGTGGGTGATAGAGGGTGGCGCCCCACCCCCCCTCACCCCCCATGGGCCCTGCTCTGTGTGTGATGGGGTAGAGCCATAACCTCCCCATCGGCCCTGCCCTGAGTGTGACAGTGGCGGCACCCCAACCCCCTGATGGGCCCTGCTCTGTGCATGACAGGGGGGAGCTCCCCAACCCCCTGATCAACCCTGCTCTGTGCGTGACAGGGTAAAGAGCCCCAAGCCCCCTGATGGGCCCTGCTCTGTGTGTGACAGGGGGGAGCTCCCCAACCCCCTGATGGGCCCTGCTCTGTGCGTGACAGGGGGGAGCTCCCCAACCCCCTGATGGGCCCTGCTCTATGCATGACAGGGGGGAGCTCCCGAACCCCCTGATCGACCCTGCTCTGTGCGTGACAGGGTAAGGAGCCCAACCCCCCTGATGGGCCCTGCTCTGTGCGTGACAGGGTGCAGCGCCCCAACCCCCTGATCGGCCCTGCTCTGTGCGTGACAGGGTAAGGAGCCCCAAGCCCCCTGATGGGCCCTGCTCTGTGCGTGACAGGGGGCAGTGCCCCAACCGCCTGATTGGCCCTGCTCTGTGCATGACAGGGGGTGGCGCAGCAACCTCCCCATCAACCCTGCCTTGAGTGTGACAGGGGGCGGTGCCCCAACCTCCCAATCGGCCCTACCCTGAGCATGACTGAGGGTGGCATTGCAACCTCTCGATCCGCCCTGCTCTGTGCATGACAGGGGGCGGCGCCCCAACTCCCCAATCGGCCCTGCTCTGAGCCCGACCAGGGGCTGCGAGAGGGCACAGGCCAGGCTGAGGGACCCCCCCCCCCTGAGTGCACAAATTTTTGTGCACCGGGCCTCTAGTATTAAATAATTATATGATTTGACTTTTTAAAAATCAACCAAACAAATATCAGCTCCTATCACATCTGATAATTGGGCTTTAGTGTGATTCATTACATTCAGTTCAACAAGCATTTACTGAGCACCTCCTATTTGTCAAAGTCAGTTACAGATGTTGAGGTAGAAAGATAAAATCCAGACCTTGGCCTTAATAAGGCATATAGTCTAATGGAGGGCACAAGCTGATAAATAGAAGATGCCAGTACATGGAGCTATGATAAGGAGATAGCATAGAGTACCATGGGAACACAGAAGAGGGGCACTTATGAAGGAAGTCAGAGAATGCAAGAATGATGCCAGAGGAGTTCGCCTTAAGGATGTATAGGAGTTAGCCCAACAGACATGGTAAATGGGGGTGTCACCATATAATTTGCACAAAGCCACTTGAGAAAAATTTCAAACTTTTTGTTACTCTTGCTTTTTAAAAACAACAACACACTATATACATGATTACATTATTTTTTACTGCTCAAAATGAGATGAGAGAAGTAAAAAAATTACTGCACTTATTTTACTGAAGAAATGAGGAAGTAGGATGGTTGCTGTCTTTTTCAAAAGGAGAAATTAGAAGATGCAAAGATAGATAAGTTAATATAAGTGGGAAAAATAAACCCTGTGTGTTATTTAAAGTCGCACAATATACTCATGAAGTAAAAAAAAATGAAGTGGGATGACCATTCATCCTAAAAGGGAGACTGGCCACTTAATCATGCTTCACTCAAGGAACATTTATATCCAAACCCTTTCAAATGTTCTCTTGGTACTGTTTATACATAGAACACTAAAAATCTGATTTTTAAAGATCCGTTTATGATTTATCTTTTCAACAACCTATGTAGAATGCAAAGAAATGTAATAGAACAGCAGCCCTGCCTCCACACAATCTATATACATAAAAGCCTAATATGCAAATTGTCCCCTTGAGAGTTCGACCAGGAGTTTGATCGCTCACTATGACGTGCACTGACCACCAGGGGGTGGCACGGAACGAAGGAAGGTTCCGGCCAGCAGCCGACAGCTGGGAAAGGGAGGCCCCAGCCCACAGCCGGAAGACCCTGATCGGCCCTGATCGCCCACCAGGCTTAGGCACCCTACCCATGCACAAATTTCGTGCACTGGGCCTTTGGTATTTTATATTTTGCAACTTTAAAGCAAAGCATCTGTCACATTTTTTTTTTAATGGATTTTTAGAGAGAGAAAAAATCATGAATTTGTTGTTCCACTTACTTATGCATTCATTGGTTGATTCCTGTATGTGCTGACTGGGGAGCAAACCCACAACCTTGGCATATGGGGACGATGCTCTAACCAACTGAGCTACCCAACCAGGGCAAAGCAGACCAACAATCAGCTTGACGGAGATATAATTCACACACTACAAAATTAATTTAAAGTGCACAGTTATATTGTTATTAGTATGCTTATATAGTTGTGCAACCACAGTCATTACCTAATTTTAGAATATTTTCATCACCCCAAACAGAAACCTAATATCTATTAGTAGCCACTATCTATTTCTCCTGAAATCTTCCAACTCCTTAAGCCCCAGACAACCATTAATTTATTTTCTCTCTCTACAGATTTGCCTGTTCTGTACTTTTTATATAAATGGAAGGAATCACATAATTTATAGTCTTTTCTGTTTGCTTTCTTTCAATTAGCATATTTCCAAGGTTCACTCATGTTATAGCATGTATCATTAACTCATTCCTTTTATGAGTGAACTAGAGACCCAGTGCACAGATTCGTGCACCAGTGGCGTCCCTCGGCACGACCTGCGGGGATCAGGTGGACACCTGCAGTCCAATGCCGCCTGCCGCTCCTGCTCATCCCACCCTGCTATGCCTGCCATGGGCTCGCACCCAGTCAGTCCCAATTGGGAGAGGCTTGCGCTGCCATAGCGGTGCTCATAAGCCGTGAGCCCTGCATCTGGCGCCCGTTGATCAGCTGAGCGGTGCTCCCGCTGTGGGAGCGCACTGATCACCAGGGGGCAGCTCCTTCATTGAGCATCTGCCCCCTGGTGGTCAGTGCATGTCATAGCGACCAGTTGACCAGTGGTTTGGTCATTCGGTCACTTAGGCTTTCATATATATATATAGATAGTAGTCCATTGTATAGACATAATACATTGTATTTATCCATTCATCAGTTTATTGACATTGTTATAAATTGCATGCTTGTGTAACCCCAAATTCATTTGTTGAAGCCCTAACCCCCAACATGATAGTGTTTGGGGATGAATCCTTTGGGAGGTAAGTAGGTTTAGATGAGGTCATGAGGGTGGGTCCCCATGATAGAATTAATATCTTTATAAGAGGAAGAGACAGGACCTTGCTCTCTCTCCAACTGGATGCAACGAAAATAGGCCATGTTAAAAAAATATGTAGGCCATGTGGAGATACAAGGAGAAGGTGTTCATCTGCAACACCTTCTGAACAGACCAGCACCTTAATCTTGGACTTTCCAGCCTCCAGAACTGTGAGAAATAAATGTCTGTTATTCAAGCCACCTCGTCTATGGTATTTTGTTATGATAGCCTGAGCTGCTTAAGACAGACATTTAGGACTTTCCCACATTTTGTTATTATGAATAATGCTGTTGTGAATATTCAGGTACAGATAGACCTCACTTTCTTGTATTTCATTTTATTGCCCTCCACAGACACTGCTTTTTCTTTTTACAAATTGAAGGTTAACACCTTCTACCAGCAAAGATTACAACTCACTGAAGGTTCAGATGATGGTTAGCATTTATTTTAGCAATTAAGTATTTTTAAATTAATGTACATTGTTTTTTCTTAGACATAATGCTATTGCACACTTAATACATACAGTGCAGTATAAACATAACTTTTATATAATGTACTGAGAAACCAAAAAATTCATGTGACTTGCTTTATTATGATACTTGCTTTATTGCGGTGGTCTGGAACCAAACCCACAGTATCTTTGAGGTCTGTCTATAATTTAGAGATGATTTAAAGTATACAGGAGGAGCCTGGCTAGTGTGGCTCAGTGGTTGAGCATCGACCCATGAACCAAGAGGTCTCCAGTTTGATTCCCCATCAGGGCACATTCCCCAGTTGCAGGCTTGATTCCCAGTAGGGTGTGTGCAGGAGGCAGCCAATCGATGTTTCTCTCTCTCTCTCCCTCTCCCTTCCTCTCTAAAAATTAATAAAAACATTTTTTTAAAAAGTAAGTATAAGGGGGAGAACCAAGATGGCGGCATAGGTTAACGCCGGAGTTTGCTGCCTTGAACAACTACTTCAAAAGTGAAACTAAAAGATGGAACGGACATCACCCAGAACCACAGGAACGCTGGCTGAGTGGAAGTCCTACAACTAGGAGGAAAGAGAAACGCATACGGACACTCAGAGGAGGCGCAGTGCTGAAGTCAAATTCTGAGGTGCGGAGTGCGCGGAGCGGGCTGGCGCGGAGGGCGCGGTTGGTGTTTTCAATCTGGAGGGAGTCGCAGACTCTGAGCTCCAGATACGGGCGAGTCTTTAGGGACCCAGACTCAAACGGGAGAAGCGGGACTGTCTGGCTTCAGTCAGAGAGAGTGCAGCTTTCTCTCTGAGGTTTGCAGCGGTTGCTGGGACTCAGAGAGGCAGAGCCCCTGGGGGCGGGACTGAGAGCCGCCATATCTGCTCTCTCCGACCCACCCTGTTGATCCTGTGCAACCCGCCCCGCCCAAGCCCTGCACAGAGGCATTTGCCGGATAGCCTCAGGCAAAGGCTAGATTAGCACCTCCCTAGAGGACAGAAGTTCTCTCACTGCAGACACAGCTGATTCTCACAGCCACTTGGCCTGGAGGTCAAACCCTCCCTGGTATTAGTTACAACAATCAAGGCTTAACTACAAGACTGTGCACAAAGACCACTAGGGGGTGCACCAAGAAAGCATAACAAAATGTGGAGACAAAGAAACAGGACAAAATTGTCAATGGAAGATATAGAGTTCAGAACCACACTTTTAAGGACGCTCAAGAACTGTTTAGAAGCCGCCGATAAACTTAATGAGATCTACAAGAAAACTAATGAGACCCTCGATGTTATGATGGGGAACCAACCAGAAATTAAGCATACACGGACTGAAATAACGAATATTGTACAGACTCCCGACAGCAGACCAGAGGAGCGCAAGAATCAAGTCAATGATTTGAAATGCGAGGAAGCAAAAAACACCCAACCGGAGGGGCGGAATGAAAAAAGAATCCAAAAATGCGAGGATAGTGTAAGGAGCCTCTGGGACAGCTTCAAGCGTACCAACATCAGAATTATAGGGGTGCCAGAAGATGAGAGAGAGCAAGATATTGAAAACCTATTTGAAGAAATAATGACAGAAAACTTCCCCCACCTGGTGAAAGAAATGGACTTACAGGTCCAAGAAGCGCGGAGAACCCCAAACAAAAGGAATCCAAAGAGGACCACACCAAGACACATCATAATTAAAATGCCAAGAGCAAAAGACAAAGAGAGAATCTTAAAAGCAGCAAGAGAAAGAAACTCAGTTACCTACAAGGGAATACCCATACGACTGTCAGCTGATTTCTCAACAGAAACTTTGCAGGCCAGAAGGGAGTGGCAAGAAATATTCAAAGTGATGAATACCAAGAACCTACAACCAAGATTACTTTATCCAGCAAAGCTATCATTCAGAATTGAAGGTCAGATAAAGAGCTTCACAGATAAGGAAAAGCTAAAGGAGTTCATCACCACCAAACCAGGATTATATGAAATGCTGAAAGATATCCTTTAAGAAGAGGAAGAAGAAGAAAAAGGTAAAGATACAAATTATGAACAACAAATACACATCTATCAACCAGTGATTCTAAAAATCAAGTGAATAACTAATCTGATGAACAGAATAAACTGGTGATTATAATAGAATCAGGGACATAGAAAGGGAATGGACTGACTATTCTTGGGGGGGGAAAGGGGTGTGGGAGATGCGGGAAAAGACTGGACAAAAATCGTGCACCTATGGATGAGGACAGTGGGTGGGGAGTGAGGGCGGAGGGAGGGGCGGGAACTGGGAGGAGGGAAGTTATGAGGGGAAAAAAGAGGAACAAATGTAATAATCTCAACAATAAAGATTTAATTAAAAAAAAAAGAAGAAAAAAAAAGTAAGTATAAGGGAAGACTAGAGTAAAGACACTCTATTCAATAATTGGTGCTCAGAAAATTGGACAGATACATGCAAGAAAACGAAACTAGATCACCTTCTTACGCCATATGCAAAAATAAACTTCAAAATGGGTTAAAGACTTAAATGTAATACTCAAAACCATAAAACTCCTAGAAGAAAACATAGGCAGTAAAATATCTAACATTATTTTTAGCAATATATTTCAGCTATAACTCCTTGGGTAAGGGAAATAAAAGAAAAAATAAACAAATGGGACTACATCAAACTAAAAAGTTTTTGCACAGTCCTGGCTGGTGTAGCTCAGTTGGTTAGAGTGTCTTCCTGAGCACCGATGGGTCACTGGTTCAATTCCTGGTCAAGGCACATACTCAGGCTGTGGGTTCAATCTCCCATTGGGGCGGGTATGGAAGACAACTGATTGATATTTTTCTCTCATATCGATGCTATTTCTCCCTCTCCTTTTCTCTCTCTCTAGAATCAGTAAAAAACATATCCTCAGGTGAAGATTAAAAAAAAGATTTTGCACGGCAAAGGCAACCATCAACAAAATGAAAAGACAACTTATTGAAAGGAAGAAGATATTCACCAATGATACATCTGGTAAGAGGTTAATATCCAAAATTTATAAAGAACTCATACTACTCAATACCAAAAAAGAAATCCAATTAAAAAATGGACAGAGGACCTGAATAGACACTTCCCCAAAGAGTCATGCAGATGGCCAATAAACATATGAAAAGATGCTCAAAGTCACTAATTGTCAGAGAAACACAAATTAAAACCACAATGAGACACCATCTTACACCTATCAGAATGGCTATTATCAATCAATCCACAAATGACAGGTGTTGGTGAGGATGTAGAGAAAAGGAACCCTCATGCACTGTTGGTGGTAATACAAATTGGTTCAGCTATATGGAAAAAACAGTATGAAGGTTCCTCAAAAAATTAAAAATGAAACTGCCTTATGAACCAGCGATTCCACTTCTTGGTATTCATCCAAAGAAACATGAAACACTAATTCAAAAGAATTACCCCTATGTTCATTGCAGCATTATTATTTTTTAAAAATATATTTTATTGATTTTTTACAGAGAGGAGGGGAGAGGGATAGAGAGTTAGAAACATTGATGAGAGAGAAACATCAATCAGCTGCCTCCTGCACACCTCCCTACTGAGGATGTAACCGCAACCAAGGTACATGCCCTTGACCGGAATCGAACCTGGGACCCTTCAGTCCGCAGGCCGACGCTCTATCCATTGAGCCAAACCGGTTAGGGCCATTGCAGCATTATTTACAACTAGAAGTCCAGCACGCGAAATCGCGTGGCCCTGCCCACCCGCATGGCCTCGCTGTGCTTGCAGCCCCGCCCAACCATGCACGCAGCCCCGCCCACATGCACAGGTCTTTGGTCATTACGGTGTTAGGGCCACTGGGTTTTTATAATATAGATAGATAGCCAAGATATGGAATCAACCTAAGTATCCATCAATAGATGAGTGGATAAAAAAGCTGTGGTACATACAGTATATAAAACGGAATATTACTTGGCCATAAAAAATGAAAATTTTACCATTTGTGACAGCATGGATGGACCTATAGGGCATTATGTTCAATGAAATAAGTCAGCCAAAGACAAATACCATATGATTTCACTTATATATGGTATCTAAAGAACAAAATAAGCAAACAAACAAAATTGAAATGAACTCAGAGACACAGAGAGTGGACTGGTAGATGCCAGAGGGCAGAGGGTTTGGGGCACTGGGTGAAAGAGGTGAAGGAATTAAGAAATACAAATTGGTAGTTACAAAATAGTCACAGAGATGTGGGGTACAGTATGGGGAGTATCGTCAATAGGGTTGCCATCACTCTGTGATGGGTGCTGAAGGTATAGGGGGGAACATTTTGTGAGGTATGTGATTGACCACTGTGCTGTACACCTGAAATCAATACAAAATGTTAAAGGTAAACTGTAATTGGGGGGGGGAAAGTATACAGGAGGATGTGCGTAGGTTACATGCAAATATTAATACCATTTTATATTAGAGGCTTAAGTATCCTCAGATTTTGGTATCTGAGGGGGTCCTGGAACCAAACCCCCATGGATACTGAAGGATACATAATGAATTTTGCATTTTAAATTATATCACTCTGGTTACAAGGAGAGTAATGTCTATAGGCGTAGTCTCCCAACTTTGATAGCAAAAAAATATTTTAACAACTCCATAAATGTATATAAATTTATAAATTGTATACATATAATTTATTTATAAATTGTATACATACAGGGCCCATAGTAAGGCCCTGTATGATCTTGCCCCTTCCTAAATCTCCTCAACCTCATATTCTGCCATTTTCCCCCTTAACTGCTAAAGAACATTAGGGGAAAGTCAGAAAGTAAACAAATAATTAGAATATGTGCAGCAATAGAGATACAGTAGGTCCTCGGGTTACATCAGAGATCCGTTCCTATGGCACGACGTAATGCGATTTTTGCTGTAAGTCAGAATCCACTTACATAAGCACCTACGTCACTCACATGGAGCACATACACAGCAGTAATGAAGTGAAACAGTAAAAAAAATTTAAAAGAAAGATAACAATTCCTGACCTTTACTTGTGTTAAATAAATACTGAAAAACATAAAGCACATATGTACATACATCAAAATGACAGAACTCTCTTTTTAATAAATACTGTAAATGGGAGATGACGACGTAACCACAAAACGACGTACGTTGAGTCCGGCATAACCCAAGGACTGCCTGTATATGTATTGACTGGGAATACAGAAAAGGGTCATCTCATTCTATCAGGGAGTTGAAGGTTTAAAGGCTTACTAGAGGAAATAACACTTAAACTGAGTCCTGAATGACAGACATGGTGAACTTACTAGACAAAAGAGGCTAAAGGCAGAGATGTAAACATATGTATGACACTAAAAATGGCAAATAGTTTGACATAGCTAACATGTAATGTACATGTGGGAGAGCTGTTGAAGATGAGGCTGATAAGGCAGAGAATCCAGATTAGGACTAACCTGCCAAGAAATACAGATTTCCAAATAGGTTATTTCATTTAAAAAACGGTTGAATTGAAAGAGGCATGCCTGGCTGGAGAATATTGGTAAAAACCAATTTTCACCACTGACAGGCTACAATTTATCCACAGGTGCATATTTTCTGAAATGTTATCCAAATTGGCACAAATTTAAAAAATTCAGAAATGGGGAAGTTGAGTTATTTGAGCCAAAGGAACAAATGTAAAATATGTGAAAGCAAAACAACATTCATTGATCCTTAAATTACACAAATTAGAAATTCTGGAGATACTTAAAAAAAAGAATCTAAGTATTTTTCTCTTCTTCCTCTTGCATGCAAACTGATTGATTCAGTCACATGGAGAATAAAACGTTTCATTAATATAAGGGTGACTGTTAGCTAACATTTCACCATGATGTTTCCCTTAAAAATATGGAGGCACCAAAGTTAAAATAAAATTCACATTTGTAGGAATTGTCCAGCACTTCCCAAAAAACAAGTAACAGGAGCAGGTGGCCATGGCTGAAGTGAAAACTGAGGCAGTCAAAATAATAATGGAATTGGAACAGAGAGGTCAATGTCCCATCTGCATCTTCTAATTAAATATTCATATTCATAGCACTTGATTGCAGTTATGAGAGTCTCTCAAGCATATAATAGAATTTCACTGAGCTGGAACCTATTGATTCAAATATTTTGGCATGCTATCAGTCAAAGTTTTCAAGGTTACAATAAAACAAAGATATGTTCTGATACACATTTATTTTGACCCACTTGACTAACCACACTGTGGAGAGTGTACAAAGGTTTTAGAATGAGACCTTAAATAATCTATCACTTATTACTTATCAACTTGAGCAAGCTGCTTAAATCTCTCTGAGACTCAGTTACCTCAGCTGTAAAATACGGATAACAATGTTTACCATGAAAGGTTGCTTGAGGATTACCTAGCATGCACCTGGTATACAACAGGTTTCAACAAATTTTATTTTCTAGTCCCTAACTCAAGCTATGAAAAAATTCATATACATGAAGAATGGAATCATTAGATTCTGAAAGTAGGTTACCTTATTTGAAGTATACTCATTTTCCCCTTGACAAGAGGCATAATGTTCTTAAGATCATTTCAGGTGACTTTTAGTCTGGCAGTGACAGACTATAGATATGATCACACTAAACTTAAGGCATGTCCAAGCAAATGACTTTGGGGGAATGACTTTCTGTCTCTGATATTTCTACTTCAGTAACTTTCTATTTCAGCATTGGACTTAGAAAGAGATAATAAAGATCTTTAAAAAGTTTTAATGGATTTTAATGAGAAAGGGAGAGGGAGAGATAGAAAACACTGATGAGAGAGAAACATCAACATTGATTGGCTGCCTCCTGTATGCCCCTCACTGGGGATTGAGCCCACAACTTGGACGTGTGCCCTGACTGGGAATGACTGGGAATCGAACTGGTGACCTCATGGTGCATGGATTGATGCTCAACCACTAAGCCACAATAGCCGAACAATAAAAATCTTTAACAGACTTTTTCTTGCTCTACGTGGTTTTTTTTTACTATTTTATAACTCATTTTATTTTTCTTATTGCCAATATCTACTCATTTAATTGCACAACACATACATTTATATAACTACCAATATGTTTTATTGTTTATTTGAAGTTCATTTGTCTTCAATGTAACATAAGCTCTCTGGGGACAAGAACTTTGTCATTTTTGTTTTCACACACTATGTTTCTTCACTTGTAAAGAGTAAGTGAACATATTTCTATTTTAAAGGAATAAGATAAATCACAATTTGTGATTTTGAAAGTAAAGAGAAAAATTAAATCTCATGGAAAATGTTGCTTCTACTTTATATAATGTGGTTTTAAATTACTGGCTTAAATCACAATGATTTCAGTCATGTGCCACTTAATGATGGGGATATGTTCTGAGAAATGTGTCATTAGGCAATTTTGTCTTTGCACGAATACCACAGAATGCCTTTACACAAACCTAGGTGGTACAGCCTACTACACACCTAGGCTAGATGGTACAGCTTACTGCTCCTAGGCTACAAACTTACACAGCAGCTACTGTACTGAATACTGTAGCCAATTTTAACACAATGGTAAGTATCTGTGTAACTAAACAAAGGATACAATAAACTAGAAAAGATACAATAAAATACAGTATATTTTTATTTCTTCAATATAAATTAACCTGGGCTTCCTACACCTTTTTTACTTTATAAACTTTTTAATAGTTTTAAAATTTCAACTCTTTTGTAGTAACATTTAGCTTAAAGCACAGCTGTACAAATATTTTCTTTCTTTACATCTTTATTCTATAAGCTTTTTCTATTTAAAAAACTTATTTTTACTTTTTAAACTTTTTGTTCAAAACTAATACACAAATATACACATTAGCCTAGACCAGCGGTTCTCAACCTGTGGGTCGCGACCCCTTTGGGGGTCAAATGACCCTTTCACAGGGGTCGCCTAAATACATCCTGCATATCAGATATTTACATTACTATTCATAACAGTAGCAAAATTAAAGTTATGAAGTAGCAATGAAAATAATTTTATGGTTGGGGGTCACCACAACATGAGGAACTATATTAAAGGGTCACGGCACTAGGAAGATTGAGAACCACTGGTCTAGACCTACGCAGTATCAGTGTCATCAATACCTCTGTCTTCGACCTCCACCTCCACATCTTGTCCCACGGGAAGGTCTTC
This sequence comes from Myotis myotis, assembly GCF_014108235.1. Taxonomy (NCBI): domain Eukaryota; kingdom Metazoa; phylum Chordata; class Mammalia; order Chiroptera; family Vespertilionidae; genus Myotis; species Myotis myotis. Next base: position 37,004,041 of record NW_023416314.1, read on the forward strand.
GGGGCAATAAAGTGCATGGAGCTGTCATGTCCTGTGATAAGAATGCCTTCTGGAATACCTACTAAAGGACCTGCCTGAGGTGCTTCTTGAGGAAATAGGTCCATGGTCGTTTGCTTGGTTTGTTTCTTTTTTTCATCATAGATTTGCTTGTAAATAGATAAAGCACCATGATACCTTTCCTAAACTGCCACCATAGGATTCACATACTTTCGAGTCCTTTACCATTAGCCAGTACTGTGATCTATGGTATTTTGGTAAATACAAAATTGCTTTCAGAAATTTTGTATTTACTAGTATTGTGAAGCTTTCTCTTTCTATTGGTGTTTTTGACAGATTTAGGCTCCCAACTTCTCTCCCTCTTTTCCATATAGTTTTTCAAACCTCCCCAAGTCTAAAACATCAGATATAGTTCTGTTGGAATGTGGTGTTTATTTAGTATTAAAAAACAAGTTGAAGTTCACAGTATTCTTTTTCTCCTAAGGCTGGAAATGTGGGTTGAATATGGCTTTATTTACATTATTTTTTTAAAATTTACACTATTTCTTAACCTGTTTAGTTTTCTGGGGAAATGAGTGGACAAATTCTAACATAAGAGGCCACCATTATTCTAAAGCAACCTGGAAATCCCTCAGATCTTTTTATTCCTATTGTTATTACTGATTATAATTATTGTATTTTATAAACATTCTTAACACACCCCAGGAAATAATGCAAAGTGCTAAGTTTGTGGATAAGTCTTCCTTTTGAAGAAAAATCAAGTAACTTTCTTAAAACATCATGATAGACAAACAGATTCAGAAATCAAAATCTCTCTAACTAATCTAGTTATGGTAGAATATGGCATGATATGCTATAGCTTACAGTTTTGTGGTAATTAGAAGTATTTATGCTCATATATAAATAATATCTATCTTGTGCTAAAACAAAATTGTTTTTAGCTTAGAAAGTTATATAAAAGAAACAAACTAGAATAGAATCCACGTTCTTTGCTATTTTTGTCTTTATGATGATAACGCAATAACATGACAGTGATTTTCCCATCTTGAGTTCTAGTAAAGTTCATTCATGCATCTATGCAACATTTATTGAGGACCACTAAATTGCTAAATAATAGGGATACAACTAAGACACAGTCCCTGCCTCACAGAAAGCAGAGGAATATGAGTGTTGCAGATGGTTAGATACATACAATACAGTGTCCTTTACATTAAGTCTAAAAATATGCAAACCATCTATATATATAAAATCCTAATATACAGACCAAACAGCAGAACAACTGAACATACAGTCATTATGACATGCGCTGACCACCAGGGGGTGTGCATGGAACGTGGCGGGCGTTGGCCATGGCAGGATGGTGGAGCAGGTGAGAGGGGGTTGCCAGACCAAGGTGGGGTGCTGGTCGCTGTCATCAGGGCGAGCTTCTGGTTGCTACTGAAAATTCTTTGCTCCCTTGTGCCGTGGTCCCACCCGGTGCGTGCACTTGGTGCTCGCACCAGCCCCACTCACACCCACTGCCAGCGCCCAACACCGGTCCCCTTGCTCGGTGCCATCAGTGGGTGCAAGTGGCAGCTGCCGGCCCCGATCTTCCCTGAGGGCTTCTCCACCTCCCCCTGCTCCTGAGGGGCAATCAGGGCAGCAGCCGCCGCTTGCACCACTGACGGCACCAGCCCTGCTCGCATCTACAGCTGGCACCAGCCCCAATCGCTCCATGCCATCAGTGGGTGCGAGCAGGGCCAGTGCCATCAGAGGGTACGAGCAGGGCCAGTGCCATCAGCATGTGGGAGCGGCGGGAGCAGGGCTGCCGGCAGACAGGAGACTGGGGGCTGCGGTAGGAGGGGCCGGGCGGGGGCACGGACATGGGCCAAGACCCGCCTCTGTGCCCACCGCAGCCTCACAGACCACAGTTCCTTTCAATGTGCACGATTTTGTGCACTCGACCCCTAGTACTATACTAGTATATACTTTTAACAATACACATAAGTGTAGTATAAATACAAAAGCATGGAAAAATGATAATCAAATTAGTATAGTGGTTAACTCTGATAGGTGAGCTGGGAGAATGAGGGGAATAAAATCAGGTAGGAAAACAAAGAAAGCTTCAATTTTATCTATAGTTTGTAGTTTATTTCTTTTAAAAAGAAAAAGTAAGATCTGAAACAAATATTGCAAAGTGCTAAGATCTGACAAAGCTCCATAATAAGAGACATGGATATATTTGTTATATTTTCCGTATTCTTCTGTATGCTTGAAATATTTTATGATTTAAAAAAAAATGCATTCAATTCACTAGCAAGATTTATGGAGTTTTAATTCATAACAACAATTTAATAACACAAAATTGAGAACCAATATTAGGAATGAATGAGAAAAACAGCCTGAACACTGTATATTATTAGATAAAGTGTTATACATACCTGTAAGTGCTAAATAAGCAGCAATGTACCGCTTTTCCAGTCCATCTCTAACACTCTGAATTGCACCAAAAATTGGAGGTATAATCATAATCAGGTTACTCACTGTATTCCCTATAGAAGAAAAGCACGAGAAGATAATTAAGTTAACCAATACTACTTTAAATAAAGATATATTCACTTGGCCATTAATAAACATTAAAGAGATAACTTCTCAGAAAGATGGTGGAATGATATTTACAAGGTGCTAAAAGAAAATTTTCTACTCAACAAAAATTTCTTATAAGAACCCAAGTAGCCCTGGCTGGTTTGGCTCAGTGGATTGAGCGTCGACCTATGGACCAAAGGGTCACAGGTTCAATTCCAGTCAAGGGAACATACCTTGACTGCAGTCTCCTTCTCGGCCTGGGCCCTGGTGGGGAACCAATGTTGTGCAGGAGGCAACCAAACGATATGGTTCTCTCACATCAACATTTCTCTCTGTCTTTCCCTCTCTCTCTAAAAGATCAAGAAAAAATATATTCAAAGGTGAGGATTAACAAAACAAACAAACAAACAAAAAAACCCAAGTAAAATAAAGATACCTTCAGACAAATGAAACTAAGAATTGTCAACCTGAACATCTACTAAAGAAAATTGTCAATTCTAAGGTAAAACAAAAAAGTGTCTCAGAAAAAACCTCAGAGATACAGCAGAAAATGGGTTGGAGAAGGCAGCCTACACCAATGCCATGGAAAGGGTGGTCCATGGATATAGTATGACAAGATGAAATACAGGGTTGAGTTAATTTTGTCTGCTGAATCAAATACTAACAAATAATGATTTGCATTTTGCACTTCTTTTTAAAATTTCATTTTTGTAGTAATGTTTTTAGTTTCTAGTAAAACATGAAAGGCAACGAATCTTAATCTGATCTCTGTTTTTGTTTTTTTAATATGTTTTTTTAAATTGATTTTAGAGAGAGAAAGGAAGGGAGAGAGAGAGAGAGAGAGGAGAGAAACATCAATGAACAGCTGCTTCCCATATGTACCGTGACCAGGTAATAAACCTGAAACCTGGGCATATGCCATGACCAGGAATGGAACTCATGACAATGCTCACCCAATTGAGTCACACCAGCCAGGGCATGTGCCCTGACTGGGAATCGAAACATGACCTCCCAGTTCATAGGTCAATGCTTAATCATTGAGCTACACTGGCCAGGGCTGTTCTTATCTTTACAAAAACAAAACTCAAACAATAGCAAAGAAACAACAAAAAAACCCAACAGCAGAAATAAATAGTAAAATGGGGAAATAAATAGCTAAACTATTTTATAAATTTATTCCAGGTAAAATAAAATGGCACAATACATTCAAAATTTCAAATAAATGAATTTCAACATTGAAGCTGATATTATGTAAGACATATATCAGTTAATGGACATATACAGAACACTCTACCCTACAACAACAGCATATAAATTCTTCTCAAGTGCACATGGAACATTTTCCAGGGTAGATCATATATTAGGCCAGGGGTCCTCAAACTTTTTAAACAGGGGGCCAGTTCACTGTCCCTCAGACTGTTGGAGGGCCGGACTATAGTTTAAAAAGAAACTATGAACAAATTCCTATGCACACTGCACATATCTTATTTTGAAGTAAAAAAACAAAACGGGAACAAATACAATATTTGTATTTGCATGTGGCCTGCGGGCCGTAGTTTGAGGACCCCTGTATTAGGCCATAAATTAAGTCTCAAGAGGCTTAAAAAGAGATACCATATAAAGTATCTCCTCCAACCACAATAAAATGAAGTTAGAAATAAGTAACAGAAGACAAACTGGAAATTTTCACAAACTTATGGAAATTTAACAACAACCGAAAATTTATAGCTATAAACACTTAGATAAAAAACAAGGATCTTCAAGCAGATCTGAAAGAATGTTACTTACTAACATGAAAATATACAACACACTGGTAAAGGTAAGTATATAGCCAAATTCAGAACTGTAATATGATGGTGTATAATAGCAGTCACTCTAGCAATAAAGGTAAAAGGAAAAAAATATTAAAAATAACTAAAGCTACAATAATTTGTGAATGAATGCACAGTAAAAACAGGTAGAGACTGTTATATGTAAGCCTCATGGCAACCACAACGCAAAAACCTATAGGAGATACCCGAAAAATTAAGAGAAGGGAAGCAAAGCTTACCACAACAGAAAATCATCAACTCACAAAGGAACACAGCAGGAGAGAAAGGAACAAGAGAACTACAAAACAGCCAGAAAGGCATTAGTAATCCACAGTAGGCTATTCACAAATACTCTAGCCCTGGTTGGTTTGGCTCAGTGGATATAGCCTCAGCCTGTGGACTGAAGAGTCCCAGGTTTGATTCTGGTCAAGGGTACATGCCTAGGTTGCGGGCTTGATCCCCAGTAGGGGATGTGCAGGAGGCAGCCAATCAATGATTCTCTCTCATCACTGATGTTTCTATCTCTCTTTCCCTCTCCCTTCCTCTCTGAAATCAATACAGATATATTTTTTTAAAAAATTACTCTAAATGTAAATGGTTAAAGTCTCCAAGAGATCACTTCAGCTTCAAGGACACACATAGGCTCAAAGTGAAGTGATGAAAAAAAGATATTCCAAGCAAGTGAAAAAAAATCAAAAGAGAGCAAGGATAGCTACTCTTTTTATCAGACTTTAAGCCAAGAGGCAAAGATCATTATGTAATAACGAAGGGTCAATTCATCAAGAGAATATAGCGATTGTAAATATACATGCACCCAACATCAAATGTTGGCAAGGGTGTCTGTAGAGAAAGTGAAATCATTGTGCATTATTGATGGGAATGTAAAGAGGTACAGTCACTATGGAAAACAGTATGGAGGTTCCTAAAAAAATTAAAAATGGAACTACAATCTGATCAAGCAATTCCACCTCTTGGTATATATCCAAAGGAAGTGAAAATAGGATCTCCTTAGTTAAGTTTATTACTAGGTATCTTAATTTTTTTTATGCAATGGCAAATGGGATTGCTCTTTTAGTCTCTCTTTCAGTAAGTTCTCTATTGGTATATAGAAATGCCATAGATTTCTTGGCATTAATTTTGTATCCTGCTATATTGCCGAATTCATTTATTAAGTCTAATAATTTTTTGATGGAGTCTTTAGGGCTTTTTATGTACAATATAGATTTCTTGGCGTTAATTTTATATCCTGCTACATTGCCGAATTCATTTATTAAGTCTAATAGTTTTTTTGATGGAGTCTTTAGGGTTTTCTATGTCATTTGCAAATAAAGACATTTTACTTCTTCTTTTCCAATTTGGATGCCTTTTATTTCTTCTTCTTGTTTGATCACAATGGCTAGTACTTCCAGTACTATGTCGAACAGGAGTGGTGAGAGTGGGCATCCCTGTCTTGTTCCTGTTCTTAGGGGAAATGGTTTTAGTTTTTGCCCATTGAGTATGATGTTGGCTGTGGGTTTGTTTTATATGGCTTTTATTATGTTGAGGTATGATCCGTCTATTCCCACCTTGTTGAGAGTTTTTATCAAGAAAGGGTGCTGGATTTTGTCAAATGCTTTTTCTGCATCAATTGATATGACTATGTGATTTTATCTCTCAATTTGTTTATGTAATGCTGGATCCGATTTGCTAGAATTTTGTTGAGGATTTTGGCATCTATGTTCATGAGGGATATTGGCCTGTAATTCTCTTTCATTGTGTTGTCTTTATCTGGTTTTGGTATTAGGGTAAGGTTGGCTTCATAGAATGAACTTGGAAGTGTTCCTTCCTCTTGAATTTTTTGGAATAGTCTGAGGAGGATAGGTTTTAGTTCTTCCTTGAATGTTTGGTAAAACTTCCCTGTGAAGCCGTCTGGCCCTGGGCTTTTGTTTGCTGGAAGCTTTTTGATGACTGCTTCAATTTCTTCCATAGTTATTGGCCTATTGAGATTTTAGATTCTTCCTGATTGAGTTTTGGAAGGTTGTATTTTTCTAGAAATATGTCCATTTCCTCCAGGTTGTCTAGTTTGTTGGAATAGAGTTGTTCATAGTACTTTTTAACAATCCTTTGTATTTCTGTGGGATCTGTTGTTATTTTGCTTCTTTGATTTCTGATTTTGTTTATTTGGGTCCTCTCTCTTTGCTTCTTGGTGAGCGTGGATAGAGGTTCATCAATCTTGTTTATCCTTTCAAAGAACCAGCTCTTGGTTTCATTGATCTTTTGTATTGTTGTGTTTTTTTTTGTCTCCCATTTACCATCACACCAAAAAAATTAAGATACCTAGGAATAAACTTAACTAAGGAGGTAAAAGACCTGTACACGGAAAACTACAGGACACTGAAAAAAGAGATAGAGGAAGAAATAAACAGAAGGAAGAACATACCATGTTTATGGATTGGTAGAATCAACATCATTAAAATGTCCATACTACCCAAAGCAGCCTATAAATTCAATGCACTCCCCATTAAAATACCAATGGCATATTTCACAGACCTAGAACGAACTCTCCAAAAATTCATCTGGAATAAAAAAAGACCCCGAATAGCTGCAGCAATCCTGAGATGAAGAACAAAGTAGGAGGGATCTCAATACCAGATATCAAGCTGTATTACAAAGCCACTGTTCTCAAAACAGGCACAAGAACAGACATATAGATCAATGGAATAGAATAGAGAGCCCAGAAATCAGCCCCAACCAATACGCTCAATTAATATTTGACAAAGGAGGCAAGAGCATACAATGGAGCCAAGACAGTCTCTTCAATAAATGCTGTTGGGAAAATTGGACAGATACATGCAAAAAAATGAAACTAGACCACCAACTTACACCATACACAAAAATAAACTGAAAATGGATAAAGGACTTAAACATAAGACGGGAAACCGTAAAAATACTAGAGGAATCCACAGGGAGCAAAATCTCAGACATATGCCGAAGCAATTTCTTCACCGATACCGCTCCTAGGGCATTGGAAACTAAAGAGAAAATAAACAAATGGGACTACATCAAAATAAAAAGCTTTTGCACAGCAAAAGAAACCATCAACAAAACAACAAGAAAGCCCACTGCATGGGAGAACATATTTGCCAAGGTTATCACCGATAAGGGTTTAATCTCCAATATTTACAGGGAACTCATACAATTTAACAAAAGGAAGATAAACAACCCAATTAAAAAAATGGGCAACAGACCTAAATAGATACTTTTCAAAAGAAGACATAAGGAAGGTCAAGAGACATATGAAAACATGCTCAAAGTCACTAATCATCTAAGAGATGCAAATCAAAATGACAATACGGTACCATCTCACACCTGTCAGAATGGCTATCATCAACAATTCAACAAACAACAAGTGCTGGCGAGGATGCGGAGAAAAAGGAACCCTTGTGCACTACTCATGGGAATGCGGACTGGTGCAGCCACTGTGGAGAACAGTATAAAGTTTCCTCAAAAAACTAAAAATGGCCCTAGCTGGTTTGGCTCAGTGGAAAGAGCGTCAGACTGCGGACTGAGGAGTCCCAGGTTTGAGTCTGGTCAAGGGCACATGCCTGGGTTGCGGGCTCAATTCCCAGCTGGGGTTGTGCAGGAGGCACCCGATCAATGATCCTCATCATTGATGTTTCTATCTCTCTCTTCCTCTCTGAAATCAATAAAAATATATTTTTTAAAAAAACTAAAAATGGGAGGAGAAACCAAGATGGCGGCATAGGTAAATACCGGAAATTGCTGCCTCACACAACCACTTCAAAAATACAACTAAAAGATAAAACAGACATCCCCCAGAACCACAGGAAGGCTGGCTAAGTGGAAATTCTAAAACTAGAAGGAAAGAGAAAAGCATACTGAGACTCAGAGGAGGTGCGGTGTGGAAGTAAAGTGCAGAGGTATGGAGGTGCACACGGAAAGGGCTGGCAGCTGAGAACACGGTTGTCTTTTTCAATCGGGAGGGAGTCTCAAGCTCCCTCCAGTCCCGGACGAGTCTCTGGGGACCCAGACTCATACAGGGAGAGGCTAGACCAGGGGTGGGCAAACTTTTTGACTCGAGGGCCACAATGGGTTCTTAAACTGGACCGGAGGGCTGGAACAAAAGCATGGATGGAGTGTCTGTGTGAACTAATATAAATTCAAAGTAAACATCATTACATAAAAGGGTACAGTCTTTTTTTTTTTAGTTTTATTCATTTCAAACTGGCCAGATCCGGCCCGCGGGCTGTAGTTTGCCCACGGCTGGGCTAGACTGTCTGGCATCTGTCGGACCTCGAGGGCGGCTTTCTCTCAGAGGTGCTTGCAGCGATGACCAGGACACTGAGACCTGGGGCCTCTTAGGGCAGGGCTGAGGAGCAGCCATAGCTGCTTGCTCCGACCTGTTGATCCCATGGGACCCCGCCCCACCCAAGCTGTGCGCCAGCTTTTGCATATGAAAGGCCTGGCCCTTTGCAATCTGAAAATTACCTAACCAACTGCAGCTGGCCCAAGGCCCCACAGCAGCTTGCATTCCTTCACAGCTGAGCTCCTGCTGGGTAGCCTCAGGCAGAGGCTAAATTAGCACCTCCTTAGAGATCCAAGAGCCAGTGTACCCAGTGGTCAGGGTGGGACCATCCAGATTACAACTCCTCATATCCATAAGGGACACACTCAGGGGGCAGACTCAATGATCACCAAAGCTTGCCCCCAAAAGGTGTCTCCAGCACAGAAGTTCTCCCACCATAGACACAGCTGATTCTCACAGCCAATTGGCCTGGAGGTCAATTCCTCCCAGATACCTACAACAATCAAGGCTTAACTACAACAAGACTGTGCACAAAGCCCAGAAGGGGGTGCACCAAGAGTGTCTACCTCAGGTAATTGGGGAGGCTGAGCATTGGGCCCTATAGGACACCTAGCACAGAAAGCCACTCTATCAACACAGGGAAGCAGCCAAAATGCAGAGACAAAGAAACAGGTCACAAATGACAGAAATGGAGGAAAGCAAACTACTGGATATAGAGTTCAAAACCACACTTTTAAGGTTTTTCAAGAATTTTTTAGAAACTACCTATAAACTTAGTGAGACACTCAAGAAATCTAGTGAGATCGCTGATAAATTTAATGAGGTCCTCAATAAGTCTAGTGAGAACCTTGAGGTTGTGATAAAGGACCAACTAGAAATTAAGCATATACTGACAGAAATAAAGAATATTATACAGACTTCCAACAGCAGACTAGAGGATCGCAAGAATCAAGTCAAAGATCTGAAATACGAAGAAGCAAAAAACACCCAACTGGAAAAACAAAAAGAAAAAATAATCCAAAAATATGAAGATAGTGTAAGGAGCCTCTGGGACAACTTCAAGCATACGAACATCCGAATTATGGGAGTGCCAGAAGAAGAGAGAGAGCAAGATATTGAAAACCTATTTGAAGAAATAATGACAGAAAACTTCCCCTACCTGGTGAAAGAAATAGACTTACAAGTCCAGGAAGCACAGAGAACCCCAAACAAAAGGAATCCAAAGAGGACCACACCAAGACACATCATAATTAAAGTGCCAAGAGCAAAAGACAAAGAGAGAATCTTAAAAGCAGCAAGAGAAAAAAGTCAGTTACCTCCAAGGGAGTACCCATATGACTGTCAGCTGATTTCTCAACAGAAACTTTGCAGGCCAGAAGGGAGTGGCAAGAAATATTCAAAGTGATGAATACCGAGAACCTACAACCAAGATTACTTTACCCAGGGAAGCTATCATTCAGAATTGAAGGTCAGATAAAGAGCTTCACAATTAAGGAAAAGCTAAAGGAGTTCATCACCACCAAACCAGTATTATATGAAATGCTGAAAGGTATCCTTTAAGAAGAGGAAGAAGAAGAAAAAGGTAAAGATACAAATTATGAACAACAAATACAAATCTATCAACAAGTGAATCTAAAAATCAAGTGAATAAATAATCTGATGAACAGAATAAACTGGTGAATGTAATAGAGTCAGGGCATAGAAAGGGAGTGGACTGACTATTCTTGGGGGGAAAGGGGTGTGGGGGTGCCGGAAGAGACTGGACAATGATCGTACACCTATGGATGAGGACATTGAGGGGGTGGGGTAAGGGCAGAGGGTGGGGTGGGAACCGAGTGGAGGGGAGCTATGGGGGGAAAAAAGAGGAACAACTGTAATAATCTGAACAATAAAGATTTAATTTTAAAAAAATAAAAAGACCAAAAAAAAAACCAAAAAACTAAAAATGGAACTCCCATTTGACCCAATGATCCCACTTCTAGGAACATATCCCAAGAAACTAGAAACACCAATCAGAAAGGATATATGCACCCCTATGTTCATAGGGGCACAATTCACCATAGCTAAGATTTGGAAACAGCCTAAATGCCCATCAGCACATGAGTGGATTAAAAAACAGTGGTACATCTATACAATGGAATACTACACTGCAGTAAAAAAAGAAGGAATTCTTACCATTTGCAACAGCATGGATGGAACTGGAGAGCATTATGCTAAGTGAAATAAGCCAGTCAGAGAAAGATAAATATCACATGATCTCACTCATTTATGGAATATAATGAACAACATAAACTAATGAACAAAAACAGATCCAGAGTCAGAGAAACATTGATCAGACCATCAAACCGCAAGGGAAGGTAGGTGAGGGTGGAGGTAAGGGGGAGAGATCAACCAAAGGACTTGTATGCATGCATATAAGCCTAACCAATGAACACAGACAACAGGAGGGTGAGGGCATGAGTGGGGTGTGGGGGGCAATAGGGGGTGGGGGTGGGTAAGGACACATATGTAATACCTTAATCAAAAAAGAAAATAAAGAAAAAAAAGAATTAGTCTGTTTTCATGCACAATACTAAAAAATAAAATAAAAAGAAATAGGATCTCAAAGATCTGCAACCCCATGTTCCCTGCAGCATCCAATAAAGTAAAACACACAATGTCTGGAATCCAATCAAAGATGATCAGGTATACAAAGAAGAAAGAAACACAATCCATAATGAGAAAAATAATCAACTGAAACCAATCCAGAACTGATACAGATTTCAGAATTAGTAGACAGATTAAAGCAGTTCATATAAAAGTCTAGAAAATACAAACTAACTTATAGTGGCATAAAACAGATCAGTGGTTGTGGATAGGGCTTGGGTAGAAGAGACAGTGGGATGGAGAAGGAGGACTTATAAAGGGACATGAGAAAACCTGGAAGGGACAGATATGTTCACTATTTTGATTGGAGTAATGGTTTCACATGTGTATACACATCAAAACTCAATTTTTACACTTTAAATTCTGCATTCTATTGTATGTCAACTATACCTCAATAAAGCTGTTTTTTGTTTGTTTGCTTTTAAAAATATATTTTATTCATTTTTTACGAGAAGGGAGAGGGATAGAGTTAGAAACATCGATGAGAGAGAAACATCGATCAGCTGCCTCCTGCACACCTCCAACTAAGGATGTGCCCGCTACCAAGGTACATGCCCTGGACTGGAATCTAACCTGGGACCCTTCAGTCCACAGGTTGATGCTCTATCCACTGAAACAAACCAGTTAGGGCTGTTTTTTGTTTGTTTTTAAGTTTTGCCTCTGGGGAGTAAAATTGGAGATAGAAAGGAAAGTTAGGGAAAGCACTGCTTTCTGATTTTGTTACAAGTCTTAACACTAGCTGGTTTTTATCTACTTTTTAATGTATTACTTTGATAAAATAAAAAGGTAAAGAAACTTTTAAGAAAGGGGAGAAAATAGTTGGGGATAGTTTCATAGATGTGCTAAGATTTGAGCTAGATGCTGAAAGGAGAGAAAGAACTATCTACTGATAGCCTATTAAGTATCAGGTACTAGATCTCACATTATACATGTGCTAACTTATTTGCTCTTCACAACAACTCTGTGAAGTATTATTACCCCATTATACAAATAATAAAATCAGGCTAAGAGATTATATAATTTACTCAAGTTCTCACAATAAGCAAATTAGAGCCAAGGTTTCATTAGAGCTCTGTCCTTACAGCCAATGTTCCTCCCCCTCAATGCACTAGCACAATGTTTACACAAAAAGTCCTTATTAATATTTTTAAAATGATAGCAGAGAGTATTTCAATTTATACAAATAGCAAAATAATTTGCCTAGGTGGAGTGTGAAAATATAAGGTGTAGAGCTAGACAGATTAAACAACAGTTATCAATAGCTTTAAGTAAACCTGTAGAATATCGTACCGTTCAGGAGAGCCCTAGGATTCAAACTAATGAAAATCTATACTGATGAATGAGATAAAGGAATTAAAACATGTCCAAAGGTACATATAATATTAAATTCAGCTGCAATATCAATACTATAGAAATCAGAAATACATTTCAAATTACCTGGAGCCTGGGGATTTGGGTAGCTATTGGGCATCCAGGTTAGATAAAGATGCTACTACTACTGTATCTCTCTATAAAGCTAAGTAAACATAGATTAGATTAAAGACATTTTTGACTCCCGAGTAAGACTGCAGCTTGAACCTGTAACTGCAGCTGTGGAGCTACAGATATAACTTACAATAACATCAAAACACATCACATACCCAGGTACAAACCTAGAAAAGATGTGCAAGACTAATAAAACTCCCAACAGGTTTTTTGGGTACAAATTGATAAGCTAATTCTAAACTTTATATGAAAATTAAAAAGGCCAAGAAGAGCCAAGAAAACAACAAAATTGAAGTATGTACACCAAGCATGTCAAACTCTCAGCTGGTGCTGGCTATGAATTTAACATGCTTGATTTACACTATTAGATATCAAGGCTATTTTGCAAGGATAGACAAATAGAACAATAGAACAGTTAAGATTCCAAGAACAGCCCAGTGTGGCTCAGTGGTTGAGCATCGACCAATGAACCAGGAGGTCATGGTTCAATTCCCAGTCAGGGCACACACCTGGGTTTTGGGCTTGATCCCTGGTCAATGATTCTTTCTCATCATTGATGTTTCTATCTCTCCCTCTCCCTTCCTGTCTCTGAAATCAATAAAAATGTTATAAAAAAAAAAAAAGATGGCCTTTTCAATAAAGGAAACTAGATAATTACACAGGGAAAAGTGAATCTGGACACCAAGCTCACACTTCTTATAAAAAATAAATTCCAGATATGCTGTGGATCTAAAGGTAAAAGGTAAAACAATATAACTGTTAGAAGAAAACATGGGAGAGCATCTTCATGATCTTGGAGTGGCAACAAGTTTTAAATAGGCCATGAAAAGAACTGACCACGAAAATACCAGACTTAGGGGGAAAATGGCGACCAGCAGGAAGGTAGGGAGGGAGAGAGTGTGAGAACGCAAGGAAGTGATAGAGGAGTGTGTGGACGTGCGTGGTGTGTGTGTATGAGCTAGGGACAGTTAGATTCTGCAGGTCTTCTAAGGGGCTGCTAAACCGGGCAGTCTTAGGCTGCGGAGTCCTGCTCCCTGTGCGGACACTCCTGGGTGGCCAGCACAGGCACGGCGACAACGCCATCTTGGGAAACAGAGCTGCTTGAGACTAGGATTCTGGCCTCAGCATCACCCAGTCTGATCTCAGACGTGTACCAGGACCCTGCAGCCACTGGGGACAGAGACCTGTGACCACAGCTACAGACCTGCGGACACCAAAAGTTCAGAAATCCCCGCGGCAGATCCGTGAGTAACAGAGCCCATCCCCCCTTCCCGCAGGCTTGTGCAGCGCCAGAGTAACTAACTGATAGACCCACCCCTTGCAGGGGCCTCAGCGCTCCAGGAACTTTAGCCTGGAAGTGCGCGAGCACCTTGGAACTGATCCCGCGTAGGGCCGGGTTCAGGAGTCCTGGGCTGGGAGCAATCGCGTGAACCCCAGGAACTGATCCTATGCGCACTGCCGGCTTCTGAGCCCTGGGCTGGGAGCAAATGCGCGCGAACCCCAGGAACTGAGCCTACGTGCACTGCCGGCTTCAGAGCCCTGGGCTGGGAGCAATTGCACGAACACCAGGAATTTGTCCCGCGTATCACAGGCCCAGGGACCCCAATTCTCTGGGCAGGAGGCAGCACCAAGCACCAGTGACTTGACTGTGTTTCTTATCACCTGCGCCTGAGATCCTGATTTCCTATGCATTCATATTAAGAGCCAGTGACTCCAATTCCTGGTGCAAGGGCACACAGGGACCCTGATTCTCAAGGCAAGGTCGCGTGAAGCAACAGAGACTCTGATACTGGATTCTTGGGGAACTCTGACTCCTGGCGCACGCTAGGGGGCTCTGGTTTTCAACACGCTTCAGGGGGTTCTCTGTTTCAGCACGGTGCAGGCAGGGTCCCTGATTCTAAGGGCGCTTACGAGGCCACATTGAGTGCTGACAACACTGACTCTGAGCGAGCCTGGTTCCCACCAACCCACAACAACCACACATCTTAGTGTCAGAGCTCTTCAGTGACACTAGGGTGGTGGGAGGCTCCCACTGCACACGGCCCAGGCCCATGCAACTCGACATTTGAACCATCAGGAGATAATCAGAATGAAGAGACGAAACAACACCCAGAGGAAAGACAATGAGGAGTCGCCAAGAAAGGAAATTAATGAAGTTGAAGCATGCAACATGACAGAAAAAGAATTCAGAATAATGGTTGTACAATTCATTCACCGGATGGATGAGAAAATCAACAACCTATGCAAGAATCAGGAAGAAATGAAAAGTGATATAGCTACAATCAAAAACACCATGGAAAGTTTCAACAGCAGACTAGAAGAAGCAGAGGACCGAATTAGTGAATTAGAAGATAAGGCAGAGAAACAAGCTCAATCTGAACAGCAACTGGAGAAAAAAATTAAAAAGCAGGAGGAGAGCCTAAGGGAGCTTCGGGACAACATGAAACGAAGTAACATACTCATAATAAGGCTGCAAGAAGGACAAGAAGAGCAGCAAGGATTAGAAAATCTATTTGAAGAAATAATTGCAGAAAACTTCCCAGATATGGGGAAGAAAAAAGTTACAAAAGTACAGAGAGTCCCAGGCAAGATGAACCCCAAAAGACCCACACCAAGACACGTCATAATAACGATGGCAAATGTACAAGACAAAGACAGAATCTTAAAGGCTGCAAGAGAGAAACAGAGAGTTACCTACAAAGGATCCCCCATCAGATTATCAAATGATTTCTCAATAGAAACACATCAGGCCAGAAAAGAATGGACAGAAATTTACAAAGTGATGAAAAGCAAAGGACTGAATCCAAGAATACTCTATCCAGCAAGGCTATCATTCAAAATTGAAGGGGAAATAAGAAGCTTCACAGACAAAAAAAGGCTAAGGGAGTTTATCACCACCAAGCCAGCAATGCAAGAAATGCTAAAGGGACTGGTGTAAAAAGAAGAACTAAAAAGCCCAGAAAGAAAACAGCCACACAAAAAAATAGAAATGGCTACAAACAAGTACCTTTCAATAATAACTTTAAACGTAAATGGACTAAATGGTCCAATCAAAAGACATCGAGTGGCTGAATGGATAAAAAAACATGACCCATATATTTGCTGTCTACAAGAGACCCACCTCATTAGAAGGGACTCACACAGACTGAAAATGAGGGGATGGAAAAATATCTTTCAGGCAAATGGAAATGAAAAAAAAGCTGGGGTAGCAATACTTTTATCAGACAAAATAGACCTCAAAGTGAAGGCCATAACAAGAGATAAGGAAGGCCACTTCATAATACTAAAGGGATCAATACAACAAGAGGATATAACCCTGATAAACATATATGCACCCAATGCAGGAGCACCCACATACATAAGAAAACTCCTGGAAGATATCAGGGGAGAGATCGACAACAATACAATCATAGTAGGGGACTTTAATACACCACTGACATCACTGGATAAATCCACTAGACAAAAACTCAGCAAAGAAACAGCAATCCTAAATGACTCACTAGATCAGATGGACTTAATTGACATCTTCAGAACACTTCACCCCAAAGCCACAAAATATACGTTCTTCTCAAGTGCTCATGGGACATCTTCAAAAATAGACCACATATTGGGTCACAAACAAAGTCTCCCCAAATTCAAGAAGATTAAAATCATACCAAGCATCTTCTCAGACCACAAGGCCATAATATTAGAAATAAACTACAATAAAAACAACTCAAAATACTCAAACACTTGGAAGCTGAATAGCACATTAAATATTGATTGGGTTACCAATGAGATCAAAGAAGAAATTAAAAACATCCTGGAAACTAATGACAATGAAAACACAACATGAAAACATGCTCAAAGACACATGAAAACATGCTCAAAGTCACTAATCATCCGAGAGATGCAAATCAAAACAACAATGAGGTACCATCTCACACCTGTCAGACTGGCTATCATCAACAAATCAACAAACGACAAGTGCTGGAGAGGATGTGGAGAAAAAGGAACACTTGTGCACTGCTGGTGGGAATGCAGACTGGTGCAGCCACTATGGAAGACAGTATGGAGTTTCCTCAAAAAACTGAAAATGGAACTCCCATTTGACCTTGTGATCCCACTTCTAGGAATATATCCCAAGAAACCAGAAACACCAGTCAGAAAGGATATATGCACCCGTATGTTCATAGCAGCACAATTCACCATAGCTAAGATCTGGAAACAGCCTAAGTGCCCATCTGTAGATGAATGGATTAGAAAACTGTGGTACATCTACACGATGGAATACTATGCTGCTATAAAAAAGAAGGATCTCTTACCATTTGCAACAGCATGGATGGAACTGGAGAGCATTATGCTAAGTGAAATAAGCCAGTCAATGAAGGAAAAATACCACATGATCTCACTCATTTCTGGATAATAAAGACCATTATAAACTTATGAACAAAAATAGATATAGAGGCAGAGCTGCCTCGAACAGACTGTCAAACTACAGCAGGAAGGCCGGGGAGGGTGGGAGGGCAGGAGGGGGGTGGGTAAGAGATCAACCAAAGGACTTGTATGCATGCATATAAGCATAACCAATGGACATAAGACACTGGGGGGTAGGGGAGGCCAGGGGATTGTAAAGGGCGGGGGGAAAAAAGGAGACATATGTAATACTTTTTGTAATACTTTAAGCAATAAAAAAAAAAAAGAAAAAGAAAAAGAAAAGAATTGACCACAAAGGCAAAAAAACTAAAAAGTCAAGAAGACTACAGAGTCAAACTAAGACTATAAAGTCAAGAAGAAAAAGACAAACTGTTTTATAAAAAGCTGATTTATAGAATAATAGATATGAAATTACTTTGTAAATAAGGTTATATATAAGTGTTAACTAATTTAACTTTACTCAACATGCACAGAAAATGATCACAGAATGAAAAAAATTTTGGTTAAAAAGTATTAGTCAGGGTCCAATCATCCTATATAATAAAAGGCTAATATGCAAATTGCCCCCTCGACCGGGAGTTTGACCAGGAGTTCGACCAGGGCGTGGGCCTAGCCAGACAACTGCCTGTGGCCCCTCTCCCTGGCCAGCCCGGCCCATCAGCCACAATCGGGGCAGGCCTGCTGGACCCCACCAGTGCACAAATTCGTGCACCAGGCCTCTAGTGAGAGATAAATGACAGAGTAATTTGAACAGGAAAGTTTTACTATAAAGAATCACCTATATTATAAAAACCCAGTGGCCCTAACGCCGTAACGACCAAAGACTGGTCACCAGGAGGCTGTGTGTGTGGTGAGGCACATGTGGGTGGGCAGGGACTTGACTCTGGGTCTCAGGAGAGGCGGGACTCGGGGGAGTCCCACGGAGGGGTCTGGGGTCCTGGGTCTTGCACGATTTCCTGCAGGTCTGGGTCTGGCACGATTTCGCGCACTGGGTCACTAGTTAAGTATAAGAGAGAATTGGAGTAATGAGGGATTAGCTAATAAGAAGTAAAGAGAACTCTATAGAAAATATACAAATAGCAGATGTATAGAACAGCCACTACCTCAAAGATGGAGATAGAACACTAAAAGAGGTCTCAGCTAGGGCTGAGACCCAGATCTTGTTTGACAGTGCATGACCATAGCTCACCAAAAAACAGAGAAGTTGCTGGGGCACTACACCTACCTACACCTACACCTTTATTGAAAATCCACTCTTTGGAATTTATTCTTTACTTTTTTTTATAATTTTTTTTATTATCTGAAGTTTTATATATGTCTCCTTTTCCCCCAATTGACTGCTCCCCATAGCCATTCCCACCCCAGGTTCGGAATTTATTCTTAATCTACTTTTCCCTGGGTGCCAGGGAAAGCTGATGACATAGAGGGAGGGGACTACTGCCCACCAGGTGCTACTGATTGCAGTACTCTGCCAGGAGCTGACCTGGAGAAGCTGACCCAGCTTCAGGATCTGGGCATTGGGAGAAGCCTCAAGCATTGTATGAGACAGATGCTGGATAAGTCACTTGCACACTGCAGACCCAGGCACTGGTAAAGCCAGAACACCATAACCAGGAAGAAAAACCCCTTCCTCTCTTGTGTCCTCCACTGACAAAGTTTAATATCCTGCCAGCTTGTCAAAGGAAACATTTAAAGGGCCCAGGTCCATTTTCTCAGAGCATGCAATAGTGAATTTGAAGCTGAGGTGTAAAAAATTTGATAATTAGCACAATTACAAAACTATGTTTTCACCAATCACGGCTGGGTAAAACTATGGTTGGTGAGGGTTCCCCAAACACCAAAATGACAAGAATGGAAATTTTAAGATGGAGAAATAATGGATTTTTTTATGTTCTTT
Organism: Myotis myotis; assembly: GCF_014108235.1. NCBI lineage: Eukaryota > Metazoa > Chordata > Mammalia > Chiroptera > Vespertilionidae > Myotis > Myotis myotis. The sequence continues at coordinate 37,023,164 of NW_023416314.1, forward strand.
CCCCTCATATTTCCTATATATAATGTGTTTATATTGTTTTATGATTTAAAATGAAAATATTAATAATATAAATGGCCTTAGCTGAGTGGCTTAGTTGGTTGGAGTGTTGCCCTGTACACCAAAAGGTTTCGGGTTCGATTCCTGGTCAGGGTACATACCTAGGTTGTGGGTTCCATCCCGTTAGCGTGTATGGGAGGCAATTGATCAATGTTTCTCTCTCACATCGATGTTTCTCTCTCTCTCTTTCTTTCTCTCTCTCTCCCCCCACCCCGAAGTCCCCCCACCCCACCTTTCTCTTTCTAGTATATCATAGGGTGAGGATTAAAAATAAATAATAATAATAATATAAATGAATGGTAGAAAAGTAAAAGTTAAATTACTTCTACTAAGAGTTTGAGGTGCTCCGAGAAAATTCAATTAAAACAGTTTTTTTTTTCCTGGAAATAAAAACTAGAGATTCATTCATATATCAAACAATAGTGTACTAAAACATTAATGTTAAGAAATCTTTTTTTCCCTTTTTCCCAAGAGAGAAATCCTACTTGTACAATGACTTAGGGATTTCCAAAAATCTGAAAACTATGATTTTTTATACACCAAATACAAATTATTGGTAAGAAGGCTGACAACAGTTCAGTAACTTCAAGATTTGTTAATATGTAAAGTCACCTCTTGCAAACAAAAAGAAAACTCTAGTATCAAAAGTATAGGAGACCTGGAAGTGAATAGAGTTGAACATCAGACACACTCAGGATTGACCTCACCTGAGAAAGGCCTAGAGGAAAAGGAAAAAAGAGTCAAAAATGACTCTTTACCAGGAGTGTGGCCATCGAATCCTCTCAGGAGGAGTGGGAATGCCTGGAACCTGCTCAGAGAACTCTGTCCAGGAACATGATATTGAAGAACTACAGGAATCTTCTCTCCCCGGGTGAGGGTAACTTCCCTCCAGAAATTGAAATGACATTCTTCAGTTAACACTTTAAGGGTGCTTTGCATCTCATCTTTTAAACTGGATTCCATAAAAACTTCACACGGTTGACCCACATCCCAGTGCTCTTATTCTCTGGCTATAGTCAACAGTTTATGTTGCTGACCACACCTCTGCCCATCACCCTTCTCCACTGCAGGGCCAAAAGTTGTTTCTACAACCACCTGTTACTAACACTGCCTTTCAGTAGAATCCATTCCCTGTTGTGTGTCATTACGTTATTTTGCCCTTGAGGTGGCCTTTGTTCTGATGATCGTTATGAGGTCAAAATTTATTAATTTTGGATAAGTACATATTAATTTCCACTGATTCGTAATAATATTATATATCCACTATTCTATAGAGGAAGAACATCCCTCATCACCTCATGTCTCTTTATGCAAGCGATTGTGCTGAGAGATCCAGATACACGATTTCAGATCATTAGAGGAGGCCAGAAAAAGCAACACTATTATTTTATACTAGAGACCCAGTGCACAAAATTCATGCATGGGGGTGGTGGTGTCCCTCAGCCCAGCCTGTGCCCTCTCGCAATCCAGGACCCCTCAGGTAGGGTCCCTAGGCCTGGCCAGCGATCAGAGCCTATTGGGGCTTTCCTTTCCCTGGCTGCCAGCAGCTGGCCCCGCCCCCACTGCTGCCACTGCTTGCCATCTGTGGGGTGCTGCCTCTCCTTCCCCACCACCAGTCACCTCTCTCTGCAGGCGACAGGAGTGGGGTGCGATCGCTTGGCTGGCCTGGGCCTCCCTCTGAGGAGCGATTGCTGGCCGGCCTGGCACACCCGCCACAGCATCACTGGCCAGTGGCCTGGGCCTCCCTCTGTGGGGCAATCAATTGTGGGGCCCCCAGATCAATCGCCCTGCAGAGGGAGGCCCTGCCTACCTGCCCGGGGCTCCATGATGGATTGCCACGTAGAGGGTAGCCTGGGCCTCCCTCTGCAGGGTGATCAATTGTGGAGCGCCCCCATCAATTGCCCCACAGAGGATGGCCTAGGCCTCCCTCTGTGGGGCAATCGTGGGGCGATGGCGGGGCCACACAACCAATTGCATTGCACCCGCCTTGGCTGGCCTGGCACCAGTGCATGTCATAGTGTGGTCGTCTAGAAGGTTGTCCGGACAGTCGTTCTGCTGTTTGGTCGTTTGGTCCATTTGCATATTACACTTTTATTATTATAGGTAACAAACAAGTACATTTAGCCTCAAAAAGGTTAACATGCCAAAAGTGATGAATTTCTATTTTTAAAATATATTGTGTAATTGATAATTCAGTTGGTATGTTATTTCCTTTTAACTACAGGCAGTCCTCGGATTACATCGGACTCAACATAGGTCTTTTCATGGTTATGTCACCATCTCCCATTTACAGTATTTATAAAAAAAATAATTCCATCATTTCAACATATGTACATATGTGCTTTATGTTTTTTATTATTTACCACAAGTAAAGGTCAAAAATTGTTATCTTTCTTTTAAAATTTTTTTACTGTTTCACTTCATTACTGCTGTGTATGTGCTCAATGTGAGTGCTTATGTAGGTGCGTTCCGACTCGGAGAAAATCACATTACATCATGCCGTAGGAATGGATCTTTGACGTAACCCAAGGACCTACTATATTATAATCACATCTCCCCCAAAGTTTAGACATTGACAAAGGCCTGCTGCTAGCAAACTCCCTCCAATAAATCTTTATCCTCCCCAACAGGGATTCATCATCTTGGACTCATGGTAAGCCTCCACTGCTGTGTTCTTGACAGCTTCACTGTATCTGCACGTATATGAACAAAATGAATTCATCCATTCTCCTCGTCATGTCCATTTCCAGAATTATGCTTTTTATACTTCTTAACATTTCTATACATGTTTCATGGAATACATATGTAAAACTCTCTTGAGTATATGCCTACAAATAGAAACTCAAGAGTATTAAATTTGATACATTTGGGGGCAAATATTACAATAGAGTTAAACCTATGTTCCTTCCACCGTTATCACACTGACTCTTTTTTAAAATCTCTTCCATTTCCCCCCACACCCATGTTATAGTTCTCTCAGAATGGATCACCATTGTACCACATTTTAAATCAGTTTATCTTTTTTCTAAGAGAAGGACCTTTTTGTCCTAGCACACTTATATTTTTATAAATGTGGAAGCACAAGCTTTGTTGTTCCACCTTTCCTCAGATTATTTATCAATCTGGATGCAGCACACTGTTACTTTTTTAACATATTAATTTTTAGCTCCTGGACATCCAAGTTTTCTGAGTCCCCTACTCTCACCCCTTCCCTCACACTGTGTCAAGACCTCTACTCTTCCAAGGACAGCTTGCTCAAGACAGCATCATGGTCCAGTCACTGTAAATCAACACACTCAAGGAGTGATCATTCAGATGCCATTATACAGTAACAGTTAGTAACACAGCACCACTCTTGTTAATTTTCTGGAAGCATTTCTCAGTATATGCTGGTTTTTGCTGTGATCTTTGTACTCACTTTTTGAGTGAGCAGTGGTGTTTAGTGCTTAAGAACATGTGAACTGAGCCCATAGGCCCAGGTTCAAATCTTGGCTCTCAAATTTATTTTCTGTTTGAACTAACGTTATATACAAACCACTGAGCCTATTGTTTTTATCTGAAAAGTTGTGATAATTTACCTCAAGAATATTTCAATATATTACTGGTGTTAGAGGGCTTAGAACATTGTATGGCATATAGTAAGGACTGAAAAGTTACCTTTGTTTAGTAAGATTTTAAACTTTCTCTTATGTGATTGACCTTTGCCTGCATATTTTGTCTGTATTCATTTTGTAATTTGTCCTACATCAATGTTGGCTCAGACCTCAGTTAATAAATGTTCAAAGCACATACTCTGTAGTACATGTACTTTGTGACTGCAGAATTGCATAATTAAAGGTTGCTCCATAGTTAGGAAATTGTGCTCTTTATGGCTATTACTTAACCGTAGGCATAAAATAATAATTTGAATTTTTGATTGCCTTCCCCAATTCTTAATCTTTACTGGATTATGTGTTTATCTGAATTAGATATTTCAAATGTCAATAATTTTTAACATACTTTCTAATTCTCACATTATGTACTCCTTCTGGAATAAAGGTTCTTTCATTTGTTCTGAAGGAAGAAGTCTTTAAAATTCCACGGGTTATAACTGTTTATAATTGTTTCCTTATTTACCTTCTGGGTTTTTTATGGGTTTCTAACATATTTGATTTATTTTTATTGTGATTTACTGATAATGTTTTTTTTTAAATATATTTTATTGATTTTTTTACAGAGAGGAAGGGAGAGAGAGAGTTAGAAACATCTATGAGAGAGAAACATCGATCAGCTGCCTCCCGCACATCTCCCACTGGGGATGTGCCCGCAACCCAGGTACATGCCCTTGACCGGAATCGAACCTGGGACCCCCCAGTCCGCAGGCCGACGCTCCATCCAGCGAGCCAAACCGGTTTCAGCTGATAATATCTATTATATGTTATGACTCTCATGCATCAATAGTTAATGTTGCAAAATGCCTATTCTACATGAGTTTAGTTTTATGATAGGAATTCAGAACAATATTTTGTTATTTTTACAATGGTGTTTTTTCAAATTCTTTGTTTTCTCAGTGCAGTTTTTATTTTGTAATTGTGTACTGACATTTATTTATCATTCTATATAATAAAAGCCTAATATGCAAATTGTCCCCTCAACTGGGAGTTCGACCGCTCGCTATGACATGTGCTGACCACCAGGGGGTGGCGCGGAACATGATGGGCATCAGTGATGTTGCACTGACAGCAGGTGGCAGTGGAGGTGCTGCCAGCCTGATGGGCCCCGATGAGAGCAGGACCACGGTGGGATGATGGAGGGGCGGCTCCAGGCCAAGGAGGGTGTGAGCAGGGGCCCGACTGCCCCACAGACAGTGACCAGTGGCAGCAGAGGGGGGCGGGGCCACCGCCCGGCTCCCAGGTGCTGAGGGAGCTGGGTAGGGGGGCCTGGGCCCAATCGATCCCCCCACAGATGGTGACCAGCAGTCAGCAGGCCCTGATGGCCCAATCAGGGCTGGGCCCCAGCCTGTGAAGGGGAACTGGGGGTAGGTGGAGGTAACCAACCTTCCGCAGTGCCTGGGGCAGGGGGCTGCGACCTCTCACCGGCTACCTGGGGTGGGGATGACAGGAATGGAGGTGCGGTGAGAATGTGGGGTGTCTGTCCAAGCTCGCTCTCACTCCCCCTGCTACCCTGCCCTGGGATGCCAGGGCTTGCAAGCCAGGGAAGCCCCGTGCTTAGGTACTGGACACCAGTGAGGAGCCCACCCCACACCTGTGTGGCTTCTTTTAGTGAGCCGGGCTTCAGCAGCCGGGAGCCACCGGGACCACTGGGGCCAGTCGGGCTTCCCATTGGTTCATGCAGGAGCCGGTTTAGAGGCCAGCTGGGAGAGGGCGCACTGCCTGCCCAGCTTCCGTGCAGCACCGCTGGGCAGCCCAGAAGCCCATGCTGCACCCTGGCCCATGGCATCTGGTCACACTCACCGCATCTCTGCGTGGGGACTTGGGCGCCGTGACTCAGGCGGAGGTGGGGTGGGGGGGTACATGGGGGCCCGGGTGCTTCCCAGGGTCCAGAGGTCAACTGGGACCTGCCCTTCCACGCCAGATGCTTGCACGTCTATCACCAGCCAGGCCTAGGGACTGCACCCATGCACAAATTTCGTGCAGAAATTTCGTGCACTGGGCTTCTACTATTAGATAAATTTGTAGAGATTATTTTCCACATAATATTTAGCACTGTGCTTTAATATTTATGTGGGTATAATAATTATACAGTAAATATGCATTAATAAAATATTGATTTTCCTTTTTTAAAAAGTATACGAAAGAAAGGGGGAAATGACAATGTGCAAAAGAGTAAATTTCAAACAACTATGAATGAAGATACAGTGGCAAGATGTTTGCCTCAGCCTGACAGTAGGTGGAGCCAGTGTGTTCAAGAGTCTTAGTTCTCTCAACCTTGGCAGAATATACAGAGCCCAGGGGCAACTGGGTAGACAATTTAGAGCTCGGTTGTATTTACAATTGTATAATCACCTCCCACAGCTAAGAATTAAAAAATAGAAGCATTAAAACCTGGTGAAGCTAAAAAAAAAAAAAAGTGATCTATATAGTGTTTCATGAGGAGCCCTCCTACACACAGCGAGCCAATGAGCCAAATGAAAATAGTGACTGGTTTGAGTCTTAAAGAAACTCAGCACTTCCCCACAGCATTTTTCAAGTATTTTACTACGTAGGCAAATGTTCAAATACTGTTAAAGACCCCAGAACTTCAGAAGAAGACAGGAAAATCATCTAACTTAATATCCTCAATTTATAATAGGCAATATTTTGTTCATACCTACTACCACTTCCTAGCTGTATGAACTTGGCAACTTTATGCTTAAGCTTTAGTTTTCTGACCTGTAAAGTGGAGAAAGAAACCCAATAATATTTAAAATATTTAAATAATACGGTGAAAACAATAAATATGACCAAATCATACACATACAGATCATTCGGATATGAGAAAGATCAATTGAACATTATACAGGAACTTCCATAATCTAGCAACGTTAAGAATTAAGTGCTACCTGGAAAGTGCTGCCTGGCAAAAGTTCTTGTGCCTGGACTAACTCAAGAACAGTTGTCAGAAGGGAGAAAGTTTGCCTTCCACTCCAGACAATAACAAAGTTTTTGGGTACTCTGGTTCATCCAAAGTTTTTTTTAAAATAACATAAATGTGTGTTATAGTACCAGGTACTCTACTCCTTAGTAGCTTTTTTTTTTTTTTAATATATCTTTATTGATTTCAGAGAGGAAGGGAGAGAGAAAGATAGAAACATCAATGATGAGAGAGAATCATCGATTGGCTGCCTCCTGCACATCCCCTAATGAGGATCGAGCCCGCAACCCAGGCACATACGTGCCCTTGACCGGAATCGAACCTGGGACTCTTCAGTCCACAGGCCGACGCTCTATCCACTCAGCCAAACCAGCCAGGGCTCCTTAGTAGCTTTTAATTAGGGCTGATATCAAAATAAAAACAGGAAACCAATACAGGTACAGTAAGTTAGTTCTCAACATCATTGATGGGCTCATGGAAAGTGTGATTTTAAGTAATACAACATATAAATGAACCAATTTTAGCATAGGCTAGTTTCTATAAGCAAGAGTTAAGTTCCCATGGCATATTTTGGGTCACAAAAACAACACCAAACTTCTAGGTAAAGACCCAAAACACTTCTAACATTAAAATTGAAATAAATGTTAGCTATACATACATTTAAGAAAGGTAAATAAAACCAAGTAAGATAATTTTTTCCCAACCCAATTATACCAGTTCAGAGTTACAGGTGACTAGAGCCTCTTCTGGCAGGTTCGAGTGCAAGGTAGTAACCAACGCTTCCATCACAGGGCCACTCACACCCACACCCACACCCACTCAGACCGGGACAATGTAGACACACACTAGTTAACCTAACGTGCACATCTTTGGGATGTGGGAGGAGACCAGAATACCCTGAGAAACATGCAAACATGGGGAGAATGTGCAAACTCCACACAGACAGTGGCCCGGGCTTGGAATCGATTTTTTTTTTCTTCATCAACATTATAATGAAACAATGTTGAATGAAGCAACCTTATTCCAGGAGCTACTGTCTTACTTTAAAAAATGATAAACACAAATTCAGTCAATTTGACAAACATAAGTATTTTTTATGCGCAAAGCACTGAAGTGGGAAATGGGAAGAAAGGTTAGTAAGTAAATAACACTGATTTCTGTCCTAAGAAAGATATATACAATTTCGTAGGGAAGAAAGATAAACAACTAGCAAGGGAGAATGGCAGGACAAAACAGCATAGACAACATAGTTAGGGGGAGGGAGGGAAACCAAGAGCGTGTTTAGTAAGGAGGTAGCACTTGAACTATGCCATAAGATAAGGAGGATTTCTATCACTGCTAATCTAGGAGTCATTCTGTTTTCTTTTCTTTCTTTTTTTTTAAAATATATTTTATTGATTTTTTACAGAGAGGAAGAGAGAGGGATAGAGAGTTAGAAACATCGATGAGAGAGAAACATCGATCAGCTGCCTCTTGCACACCTCCTACTGGGGATGTGCCTGCAACCAAGGTACATGCCCTTGGCCGCAGGCTGACGCTCTATCCACTGAGCAAAACCGGTTAGGGCCATTCTGTTTTCTTTGGCATACATATATTGGCTTCAAAAAATATTTAATTTATGAAAACATTTTTACATTCTTTTAAAAAGCATACATTACAACTTTCGCTTTATTGCATGTAAGTTGTAACAAAAATATTTTAAAACTACACATTGTAAAAATGGAAGTGTTCATATTAAATTCAAAATGATGTATAATTTTAGGTTTGGGGTGAAAGGTCAAGTACATAGTGGTTAAGAGATAAAAGGTCCTGGTAGCTCCATTATCAGTTATGGTCCCGGTAAACTCTAGCCCAGTGGTTCTCAACCTTCCTAATGCCACAACCCTTTAATAGAGTTCCTCAAGTTGTGGTGACCCCCAATTTCACTGTTATAAATTGAACATAATTAAAGCGTAGTGATTAATCACAAACAATATGTAATTAGAGAAACCAAGATGGTAGCATAAACACCTGAAATTGCTGCCTCGCACAACCACTTCAAAAATAAAACTAAAAGACAAAACGGACATCATCCAGAACCACAGGAAGGCTGGCTGAGTGGAAATTCTACAACTAGAAGGAAAGAGAAAAGCACACTGAGACCAGAGGAGGTGCAGAAGTAAAGTACAGAGGTACGGAGGCGCATGTGGAAAAGGCTGGCAACTGAGGACGCGGTTGTCTTTTTCAATCGGGAGGGAGTCACAAGCTCCAACAGCTCTGAACTCCAGTTCTGGGCGAGTCTCTGGGGACCCAGACTCATACGGGGAGAAACTGGACTGTCTGGCATCGGGCGGAACTCGAGGGCAGCTTTCTCTCAGAGGTGCTGGCAGTGATTACTGCGGGACACTGAGACCCGTGGCCTCTTAGGGCAGGGCTGAGGATCAGCGATAGCTGTCTTTTCCACCCTGTTGATTCCCTGAGACCCCACCCCACCCAAGCTGTGTGCAGAGGCTTTTGCATATCAATGGCCTGGCCCTTTGCAATCTGAAATAACCTAACAAACTGGAGCTGAGTCAAAGAGACCCAGAACATCCAAAAGAAGGCCCAAGGCCCCACAGCAGCTTGCACTGCTTCACAGCTGGGCCTCATCTGGGCACCTCCAAACACCAAACAAAGAAGAGGAATCTACAGATCTCTCTGTAGCTCCTGCTGGATAGCCTAAGGCAAAGGCTAAATTAGCACCTCCTTAGAGATCCAAGAGCCAGTGTACCCAGTTGTCAGAGTGCGACCATCCAGATTACAACTCCTCAGATCCATAAGGGACACACTCAGGGGGCAGACTCAGTGAGCACCAATGCCTCACTGAAGCAAGTCTTGCCCCATAAGGGTGCCTCCAGCACAGAAGTTCTCCCACTGCAGGCACTGCTGATTCTCACAGCCAATTGGCCTGGAGGTCAATTTCTCCCAGTGATACCTACAACCATCAAGGCTTAACTACAACAAGACTGTGCACAAAGCCCAGAAGGGGGTGCACCAAGAGTGTCTACCTCAGGTAATTGGGGAGGCTGAGCCACTGGGCCCTATAGGACACCTAGCACAGAAAGCCACTCTATCAACATAGGGAAGCAGCCAAAATGCGGAGACAAAGAAACAGGTCACAAATGACAGAAATAAAGGAAAGCAAACTACTGGATATAGAGTTCAAAACCATGGTTATAAGGTTACTCAAGAATCTTCTAGACACCACCAATAAATTTAGTGAGACCCTTGATAAATCTAGTGAGACTCTCGAGACTATGAAAAAGGACCAACTAGAAATTAAGCATATACTGACTGAAATAAAGAATATTATACAGACTTCCAACAGCAGACTAGAGGATCGCAAGAATCAAGTCAAAGATCTGAAATACGAAGAAGCAAAAAACACCCAACTTGAAAAACAAAAAGAAAAAATAATCCAAAAATATGAAGATAGTGTAAGGAGCCTCTGGGACAACTTCAAGCATACGAACATCCAAATTATGGGAGTGCCAGAAGAAGAGAGAGAGCAAGATATTGAAAACCTATTTGAAGAAATAATGACAGAAAACTTCCCCTACCTGGTGAAAGAAATAGACTTACAAGTCCAGGAAGCACAGAGAACCCCAAACAAAAGGAATCCAAAGAGGACCACACCAAGACACATCATAATTAAAATGTCAAGAGCAAAAGACAAAGAGAGAATCTTAAAAGCAGCAAGAGAAAAAGTCAGTTACCTACAAGGGAGTACCCATAAGGTTGTCAGCTGATTTCTCAATAGAAACTATGCAGGCCAGAAGGGAGTGGCAAGAAATATTCAAAGTGATGAATACCAAGAACCTACAACCAAGATTACTTTACCCAGCAAAGCTATCATTCAGAATTGAAGGTCAGATAAAGAGCTTCACAGATAAGAAAAAGCTAAAGGAGTTCATCACCACTAAACCAGTATTATACGAAATGCTGAAAGGTATCCTTTAAGAAGAGGAAGAAGAAGAAAAAGGTAAAGATAACAATTATGAACAACAAATACAAATCTATCAACAAGTGAATCTAAAAATCAAGTGAATAACTAATCTGATGAACAGAATAAACTGGTGAATATAATAGAATCAGGGGCATAGAAAGGGAGTGGAGTGACAATTCTCAGGGGTGGGAAAAGCGGTGGGGGTGTGGGAAGAGACTGGACAAAAATCGTACACCTATGGATGAGGACTGGGGGGGTAAGGGCAGAGGGTGGGGTGGGAACCGGGTGGAGGGAAAAAAGAGGAACACCTGTAATAATCTGAACAATAAAGATTTAATTAAGAAAAAAACAATATATATATGTGTTTGTGTGTGTGTTTTCCAATGGCCTTAGGCAACCCCTGTGAAAGGGTCATTGAACCCCCAAAGAGGTCACGATGCACAGGTTGAGAACTGCTGCTCTAGCCTAACAAGATGGAAATTATAGGGGAGGAGAAAGACTCACAGAAAAAAAGAGCATTATGTGAATATAATGCTGCTTTGAAAAAGGTTCAAAATGAAAGTTGAACAGTGAAATTAACAGTTAATAGATAAGCGTGATGGAGAAGACTCAGAAGAGCAAGGGAAGTAAGATGGTCTTAAACTCCCTGGAGAAGTATTATGAAGATTTTAGATGTCCAGAGGTGAAAAGGGGGAAGTTTCCAAACTATGCACAAGATGAAGAGGCATTATGGAAATAACAAAATCTGGAAATGATTACTCTGATAATCTCTACCTCCTTTCCCTTTTTATTGAAACTTTTTCAGGACCCAACTCAATTAGTTAAGTTTTGCCTAATCACCCTACTAAAAATGATCACTCCCTCTTCTTTAAAAAAAAATATTTTTATTTATTTTAGAGAGAGGAAGGGAGAAAGATAGAGAGATAGAAACATCGATGAGAGAAACATTGATAAGCTGCCTCCTGGACGTCCCACACTGGGATCGAGCCTGCAACCAGGGCATGTGCCCTGACTGTGACCTCCTGGTTCATGGATCGATGCTCAACCACTGAGCAACCGCCAGGCTCCCTCTTCTGACAGCACTTAATGTTCTAACCTCTCATATGGCACTTAGCACAGATTGCCTTGAACAGATAGTACTTTTTTCACTAAATCAGAATATAGATAAATGCCTTATCTACTTAAGCTAAACAATATAAAAGAGGCAACCACAAAAACAGATATAATCAGACCAATAGCATGTGTACTAGGAACAAATTAGCTAAATAACAAAGGTCTCACAATAAATTCATTTTAATTCACTTGAAATAGTGTCTAGTGAGTTATAATCTATGGAAGACTTGCAAGTACCGAAGTAAAAATCAAATAGCAACACAAAAGTTTCTAGACAGGGATCACTGGTATTTCTCATAAAAACTGGTCTCTGGGATCACTGGTATTTCTTGTAAGGACTGGTTTCTGGCCCAATCTATCATAAAGAATGTTTGTTTTTTGAATATGTACTTCAGAATATATTATCATTTAGAGGGGTCTTTAAAATTGCTGGAGAAGCTTTAAATAACTAGGATATTAAACTGGGTGTGTAATGTAAGTTATTGATCCACTCTTCCTGTAGGAATGGGTGAAGAAAATGGGAAGAACTGAAATTCATTAAATATCTATTTTGTACCAGAGGCTATACAACATGACTGTTGTTTGAACAATGTAACAAACATCCACCCCTCAGAGTTGATCACTGTTTATATTTTATGCCTATGTCAAGCCTTTTATTTTAATAAATGTTATTACAGATAAAGTCAAGGTCACCCATCTCTCCAGTCCAATTCCCCCTCACACATTTTCAGAGGTAATGGTTAGTGTTAATTTGTATGCATCATTGTAATTCATTAAAAAATTATTTTACACATACGTGTCCATAAACAAAGTTTTGCTTTGCTGTATATTTGGTTGTGTTTTTTAAAAAAATCTAAATAATATAACTCTGTAAATATCACTTTTCAAATAGTTTGGGGTTTTTTAATCCTCACTTGAAGATATGTTTATTGATTTTAGGGAGTGGGAAAGGGAAAGAGAGAGAGAAACATTGAAGTGAGAGAGAAATATCAATCGGTTGCCTTTTGTATATACCCCGACCAGGGATGGAACCCACAGTCTAAGTATGTGCCCTGACCAGAAATTGAACCCACAACCTTTTAGGTGTACAGGACAATACTCCAACCAACTGAGCCACCTGACTGGGGCATCTTCAAATAATTTTTTATCAATAAAAATTATAATTGAGAGAGCCATCAGATAGATCGTCTAGTTCATTCCTTTCAACTGCTCTCATAGGAATATACCAAATTATATTTATTTATTCCCATACTAATGGACAGTCTAGGCTGTTTTCTATTTTTTCTATTAAGCAATATTTCAGTGTATATCCTTATTTATGTACATTTATACAAGTGTATTGCTTTATGCCTTATATGCATACAGAAGAATCTTCCCAGTTGGGGGAGAAGAAAAGTAGGAGGATAGTAATGGAAAGGGGTCCTGAACTATCCCAGGAGAAGGTTAATGAATAAGGGATAGGAATGCTCATCGGAGCAGAGTTCCCTTACATTCATTCTCACTATCACTGCCATGTTGCAGACTATCTTACCTTGACTTGTACGATAAAAAATAAAATGAGAAGTAAAAGAATAATGCATGCTAAATGTATCATTTTACACGAGGGATATCAATAGATATTGCTTTTACTCCTGATAAATATAGGATAAATGTTTTATATCTATCTATCTATCTATCTATCTATCTATATTTAAAGATAAGCTCTTACATAGAATTTTTTTAAAGCTTATCTTCTAAATCACTTTTTAAAGACATGGAAATGTTCATTATATTCATTAAGAAAATCAGGTCACAAAATATTGCATAATGAATAATATTTTATTTAAAAATATATATGTATAGCCTGGCTGGTATGGCTCAGTGGTTGAGCATCGACTTATGAACCAGGAGGTCACGGTTCAATTCCCAGTCAAGGCACATGCCTGGGTTGTGGGCTTGATCCCCAGTATGGAGGCAGCCAATCAATGATTTTCTCTCATCATTGAGGTTTCCATCTCTCTCCCTCTCCCTTCCTCTCTGAAAACAATAAAAATATAATATAATATATAATATGATATATATGTATAAATATAGAAAGAGAATAGTGAGAGGATATATTGTAAATAATTAATTGATCATAAGAAATTTTCCACGAGGCTGCAGGTATGGGTTGAGGGCGAAGTGGTAACACAGTAAAAGCTGGTACCATGGAATCTAAGCCACCTATTTGTGCCATTTAATTGTGCTTCATGGACCTGTTTGGGCTGGGCCCATTTTTACAAATTTCATTTTATAACATAACCAGAAGCCCAATGCACAAAATTCGTGCAAGGGGCTCAGCCCCCACCACCGCCTCGGCCGGGGCCTCTGCCTCGACCCCTTCATCCAGAAGGACATCATCTAATTAGCATATTATGCTTTTATTGTTATAGATAGATGCTGGAGAGAATGGTTACTGGTACTTTTCATTTCTGCTTCTTTATATTTTCTATATTTTTCCTTCATAAAATTTTGAAGAGTTGAATTATTTGTTTAAGTACTTCCCCAAGTCTAAACTATGAGCTCCATGAAGATTTTACCACTCTTTATCCCAGGCTTAGTATTATACTTGGCATACTGAAAGTAATGTCAATATCTGCTGAATGATTCAAAATGTTCTACAATATGAAAGTAATTACTTTCTAATAAGAAAAATGAGAAAAGTTGTGTTTATAAGGGAAACCTATATAAACATAACATTAAATTTTTAAAAACACACCTTACCATAATAGAGAATGACAGAAAAGGGTATCAACTAATTAACCCTTGGCTTAGTATAATTGATGAAAATTTCACAGAAGAGAAAATATTTGAGTGTGCCTTAAATGTGACTAGGACTTAGTGCAGAGAACAGTATTCAGGGCACAAATAATACAGACACGTGCAAAAGCAAGAAAGAACATAGTGTGTCTAAGAAAGCATGGGAAGTAACTTATATTATGTCTAGGGAGCAAGTTGTCTCAGGAGATAAAGCTACTAAGATAAAATGAAACTAAGATACACATAAATAATATGTCTGTGATCTCCCTACCAAACTGTAAAAAGTTTTAATTCCATCCCAGGAAGCAAATGGAGAGCAAATGAGGCAGAGGAATGATAAAAAGACAAGTAACTTTGCCCTGGCCAGTGTGGCTTAGTTGACTGGAGCATCTTCCACGTACCATAGGGTCTCCAGTTTGATTCCTGGTCAGGGCACATGCCCAGATTTCCGGTTTGATCCCCATTTTGTGTGCATACACAAGGCAGCCAATCGATGTTTCTCTCTCCCCCCCTCCCTTCTTCTCTCTCTGAAATCAATGGAAGCCTATCCTTGGATGAGGATTAATTTTTTTAAAATGACAAGTAACTTTATGATAAGCCTGATGATTGGATATGGTAGAAGGGAGAAAATAATTTGACTAATTTAAGAGACTTTTCTATGATGAATTCTCAATTGGTTATGCAAAAGGCAACCAAAAGTATGCAAATATGTAATTACTATTCATCTGAAAACTAATAAAATGTCAGAGTGTTAAGAAAGTTACCTGTTTTCTCTCCATAGAACAGTGGTTCTCAACCTTCTGGCCCTTTAAATACAGTTCCTCATGTTGTGACCCAACCATAAAATTATTTTCATTGCTACTTCATAACTGTAATGTTGCTACTGTTATGAATCATAATGTAAATATCTGATATGCAGGATGGTCTTAGGCGACCCCTGTGAAAGGGTCGTTCGACTGCCAAAGAGGTCACGACCCTCAGGTTGAGAACCGCTGCCATAGAAGAAGGGAATAACTTTAAATATGCAGTGCCATCATCATAAATATTCCCTACACAGATTTTTCATTATAATTAAATAGGTGCTTAGCATGGTGGCTGGCACATAGTAAGTACAGTACCAATAAATATTAGCTGTTATATTAATACTGTTGTTTTAAATGTTATCTAAAAGGCCACAAAATGAACTAATTTCCCCTGGGAAATCCATATATTTTTTAACAAACAGTCAGTGGTTCTTCCTTGAAATCTTGGCATGAGCTCTCAGAATTTAAATCTTCCTGGCTGCACAGAGCATAAGGAATTTCATCAGATCTAACTGCTGAAAGAGTTGTTAAATAGAAGAGAAAGTACATAAAACTTTCTAGCAGTGATAGGGAGGTCACCAATGAGGATTTTAAACACGTCTGTGCCCCCCACGGAGTAGGGCCCATTTTCTGAACTAACTAATAAATTATATTTTCTTATTTCCTGCTAAAATATACTCCATTAAAACCTCTGTAAAAAGTAGCAGACTCCAAAAAGCTGTATGTTAAATACTGTGTGCAATGAACAAATCTTTTTTAGTAGGTTAGAGCAACAGTTCTCAACCTGTGGTCTGTGGACCCTTTCCGGGGTCCTTGAGTTCAACACTATTTTTGTAATACTGAGAGTTATTTACCTTATTCATTGCATTGGCATTTGCACTGATGGCACAAAAGCCAATGGTGGGTACAATTGCTGGCACCTTTGCAAGAATCAGGGCAATAACAACCAAACTACACTATAGTCATTGTATTCTTTCCCACCATCATACATTCAGAGTTGTGTTTTTTTTAAGCCAACTAACAATGCCTTTGATAAAGTATTTTATTTTGAAGTTTTTTAACAATGCTTTTTATTTTGATGAAAATAAAAATGACTAATTGTATTAAATCTCAACTCTTGAGTGTATATCTTTTAATATTCTTTGTAATGAAATGGGAATTTTCACAAAGAACTTCTATATACTGGAGAAGTTCACAAAGAACTTCTATATACTATGTGTTCCTTGATAACTGTCTCAAGGAAAAGCATTTGTGTGACTGTTTTGAGTTGTGATCTCAACTAGCTGTTTTTTCCATGAAACGTCATTTTCACTTAAAAGAACTGATTATTCATTTTGGGCATTTGGAAGATGTTTCCAGAGTAAAGTGAGACTGCCACTTTAAGAAAACTAACTGACAGTATTTTTACCAATAATAAAATCCAAGCTTCGAAGCGAAATTCAGAATTTTTAAAAACCTGCATCTACCTGTGAGTTTGACAGCTTCTCAATAATTAAAGACTTTTCTGATGAAATCAGAGGTACTGTATTAATAAATGCAATCTCTTGATATTACACAAATATGTCAACATCTAGAAGACTGCTTCAATGCTGGAAGCCGGTCCACCCTTGCTGCTTGACACAGTCGCTGCAGGGAAGAAACATCTGCACAGCTTATGTTTCAAGGGACATGGCATACTGTTCTTAATATGTTTGCTCCCCTTCTTAGTGCTATGTGTTCTAGCCAGGGCCACCTCCCCGAGAAAGGACTTACAAAGAACTTGGACTAAGACTGTTGGCAATAAATTTGGGACTTGTTGGGCCCACATCCCCAGAGTCTGCCCACCAGGGAAAGCACCAAAGCCTATACCACTGGAGATCCACCAACACAGGGCAGTCCCAGGGAAGGCAAGCAGCGAGGCTGGGAGGACATAACCTTTACTGGGTAGGATAATCTGATTAGCAAGACTAATTGAATCTATGCCAGTGATGAAAGGGATCAGACAATGAAGTAGACATGCCCTCTTGTCTGCTTTAAAAAAGAGAGAGAGCCATGGCTGGTTTTGCTCAGTGGATAGAGCGTCGGCCTGCGGACTGAAGGGTCCCGGGTTCGATTCCGGTCAAGGGCATGTACCTTGGTTGCAGGCACATCCCCAGTGAGGGGTGTGCAGGGGGCAGCCAATCGATGTTTCTAACTATCCCTCTCCCTTCCTCTCTGTAAAAAAAAAATCAATAAAATATATTTTAAAAAATAAATAAATAAATAAAAATAAAAAAGAGAGAGAAAAAACAGTGAGGGTGGAGGTATAACTGCTACCTGGAAGGTAACATTTCATTTTGGGAACACTATCTTATCTAGAATCTCTATCATTTTGTGTGACTGAATAAATAAGTGAATGTCAGCCATAAAAACAGTTCTTAAGAGTGGTACCTAGATTTTGACATGCATAATTTTGGAGTTCTGGTTTGTTTTCTGGCTCTATCCAGTCTATCCACTAGCTGTTAAAAGCACCTTGCTCTGAAAAGTTAAAGAACTTTAAGAGCAAGAGTACACACCTATAATGAGTCAAAGATTTTTCTAGCTCTGCAACTGAAATATTTCATCCTTGAAGTACTTATTTTCATTGAGTCTTATGAGGACATTATAGGGATAAGTGAAATTATGCTCATAAAATTCTTTGAAATATTCACATAGGAGAAACATAACCTTATTATTATGTTTAAAGTCTTATCTTCTAAGAATAATAATGTATGGTGTAATTTGGTATATTCTTGAGATTAAACCACAGGAAATCAAAATTGCTCAAAACTCAACTTCAGACACTGGTTCAGTTATCTATTGCTGAATAACACCACCTCAAAACTGCATGGCTTCAAAATACAATTTATTACTAGTAGTATACAGTTAATACTATACTCGTTAATACTTAATATAAGTATTTACATAAATAACCTGTATTGGCAGGAATCCAGTATAAGTAGTGAAGTTACGGAGTACAATGAAAAGAAGGAAGAAAGACTGAAGAGTTTAGAATAAATTGGATACATAATGAGCTACAACTACACATCCACCAGAAAGGAGAAACTTAAAAAGACTGACACCAAATGTTGGCCAGAATGTGGCTCAAACGCTGTGAATGTAAAATAGTACAACCACTCTAGGAAAAGATCTGGCAGTTTTCTATTCTGTGACCCACTTACTCCAATCCTAGGTACTTACCCTATGAAAAATGAAAACAAATGTTCACAACAGCATTATTTATAATTGCCAAAACCTGAAAACAGCCAGGTATCCATCAACAGCAAAATAAACAAACTGTGGTATATTCATACAATGGAACACTATTCAGCAATAAAAAGGAATCACTAATACATGCAATGACATAGATGGATCTCAAAAACATTATGCTGAGGAAAGAAGACTTACACTGAATAGTTAATACTATATGACTCCACTTACATGCAGTTCTAGAACAGGCAAATCTAACCTATGATGGTGGGAAAAAAATCAGAACATTTTTGCCCCTGGGGACAAGGGGGAAAGTGGAGATGGGGATTAACAGGGAGGGGGCATGAGGAACTTTCCTTTTTGATGGTGAAGTTCCATATCTTGATAGGGATTTTGGTTACAGATGTATGCATTTCTCAGAAATGAGCAAATATAGACTTAAGCGTTGTCTATTACACAAAATATAAATTTTACATCAAACGGGAAAAATAATTGAACTTTAGTGATATGCTGCAGTACTTAAGAGGAAAGTATACAAATGTCTGAGATTTACTTTAAAATGTATAAAAATAAATAAAGTGAAGTGCTAGATGGAGAGAGGAATAGATAAATGGATAGAAAAGTGATAAAATAGATATAGTAAAATGTTAATGGTAGAATCCAGGTAGTAAGTAAACAGATATTGATTGCAAAATTCTTCCAACTCTGGTGTATGTGTGAAAATATTCATTTTTTTAAAAAGGGATTTTCATGCCATGTTTAGAATTTGGCCTTTATCCCTCAGTCAATAGAAGTCTTCAAAGGAAAACAGAAGAAGAACCTAACTCTGTAATGAGTTATCAGTCAAGATTTAAAGAGGTATCCATTGATTGAAAGAATGTAGGTAGCTACAAATGACAAAGGGAACAGTGCAAAAGCAATTAGGTGAAGGTTATGTGGCACACTAGACACTCCAAATGACCTTCCCACTGAAAACACCTAAAAATGCTGGTATATTCACAATATATTCAAACATATGAAAGAGAAGGAAAAAAGGAGAAGGAAAGGAAGATCCTCTAAGGTGAGGAGTTAAGTAAGAGACCTCCCCAAATGAAGGTTTAATCTCCCTACCCTACCCACTCTGAAGCTCAGTGTTTGGTCTTAAGGCCTTCCAACTGACTGAATGAAGTCCAGCCACATTTTTGAGAGTAATCTTTACTTAAAATCAACTGATTGTAGATCTTAACCATTTACAAAACACCTAGATTAGTATTTGATTAAATGACTAGATACTACAGCCTACCCAACTTCACACATTAAGCAGATAAGGAGGCCACGACTATAACAGAGCATGATTTACTTTTTAAAAACTTATTTTGATTCTAATTTAACTAATATTTATTGAGCACCTAGTATTTGCCAGGCACTGCACCATGTGCTTTCACATATATCATGCCATTTAGTTCTCATGACCCTACCAAATATCATTATTCTAATTTTTGAGTAAATAAACTGATACAAAGAATGATTAAGTGATTTGCCCAAAGTCACAAGATTCAATGGAACAAAGTTCAGATAGAATCCTTGATTCTGACTCCAAGGCATTAATTATATCATGTACTTTCCCCACAGTAAAAGATGTGGGACTTCCTTGTCATCATAAACTACTTTTGCTGTCTCCTTTGGGGACCATTTTTCAGGGTCCTACTATGTTTCTTCAATAACTTTACTTCTTTTAAAATGCTCGTTTGCACCACCTAAGTCTCCAGGTGAGGTTTTTTCCACTGACTGGGAAACAGTTGATAAAAATACAAGGGTAGAACCCAAAATCAAAGGAACAACTTGTAAGTTTAACCTCAAATAATAATGCACTGGGTAAGACTTTCATAAATGTTTATTATTCTATGTATTCCAGTTCAGTAAAGTTTCCCAAATTACCATGAGGTATTTGTTTCCTTATTTACCCACCCGTTAATTACTGTTCTATTTTTTAAAAGTCAATAATTTCTTCCAATATGTGCTACCAAATGACAATTCTTTCTAGTAAATATCTTGGATGACCTGGGTAAATGCTAAGTCACGATTAGACTTCAAAATGTACTTAGCCTTCAAGAATTACTAAACTCTAACGAGTAAACTATAGACTTCAGTCTAAAAGATAAGTGAAAACTTTCTGAAATGAAAAAGTAGTTAGTTCATCCTGGCAGTGTAGCTCAGTTGGTTATAGTGTTTTCCCAATACACCACTGTCGTGGATTCTATCCCTGGGCACATATAAGAATCAACCAATGAACGCATAAATAAGTGGAACAACAAATCGCTTTCTCTCTCTCTCCCCCCTTCCTCTAAATCAATAATTTTTTAAAAGTAGTTCAATTTTAAGTTTTAATTTTGCTCATTTTGCTCATTACCTAGGATAATCATTTTCAAGCCTTCCTTCACATGCAGTGTTTTCAGCCTGTTGCTGGGTGTGAGGTAGGGAATGAACACCTAACTTGGTTTTCAAAGTTAGAAGCCTAGGTTCTAGTACCATCCCTGTGAGTCTGAACAAGTCATTATTCTTTTGAATTTGGTATCCTTACCTGCAAACAGGGATAATATCTACACCTTACAAGAAAAAAGAGTTAAAAGTACTTTTTGAACTGTAAAGCCTTGCTTCTCCGAGTATAGTCTCCAGACCAGCAGCACTGGAATCACCTGATAGCTTTTAAGAAATGCAGAATCTAAAGCCACATTCCAGACCTACTGAATCAGAATGCACCTTTTAACAAGATCTCTAGATAAATCACAAGCACAGTAAAGTCTGAGAACCACTGCTGCAAAGCATTCTATATATGTTAGAGATCTTCACCATAAAATAAATAGTTCATTGGAAGCTCTTTTGGTTCTTGAGCATATCATTTCAATTCTCAAGGTCTTTCGCCTTATAAGTAAAATGAGATTAAACCACTATCCCAACCTGAGGCCCCTGCACCCACTAGGTTCTAAAAAAGTGGTAATGGAGGGAAAGAAGGTAGTATGGTAGTCAAGAGCATAGCTTTGGAATCAAATGGCCTGGGTCACTCACGCTCTGCCACTTAGTGTGTAACCAGGGGAAGTTCCTTAACCTTCCTAAATTTCAATGTCTTCAACAGCAAAATTAGAATTAGTATCTACCTCAGAGATCAAGCAGTATACCATATGTTCACAAATGACTGCTCTGCTAGGTAACTTTTTCAGGGTGATAGAAACAGTCTACATCTTTTTTTTTTTTTTTTTAAATATATTTTATTGATTTTTTACAGAGAGGAAGGGAGAGAGATAGAGAGTTAGAAACATCGATGAGAGAGAAACATCGATCAGCTGCCTCCTGCACATCTCCCACTGGGGATATGCCTGCAACCAAGGTACATGCCCTTGACCAGAATCGAACCTGGGACCCTTGAGTCCGCAGGCCGATGCTCTATCCACTGAGCCAAACTGGTTTCGGCCAGTCTACATCTTTACTGGGATGATTGTACAGATGTATACACCTGTCAAAACTTTTCCAACTATACACTTAAAAAGGATGCATTTTATCCTAAGTAAATTATACCTAACAAAGCTAATGTGAAAAGTAAAACAGAGAGACAAAAGAGAATGCACTCCAGAGTCAGATTGTGTGAATTCAAATCCTCACTTTGCCTCTAGCTAAGTGGAAAACTGCACAAATTATTTAACCCCTCTGTGCCCTAAATTTCCACATCTACAAAATAGGACTACTAACAGAATCCAACTTAAAAGGGCTGTTTTAAGGATTATAAAGGTTCTTAAGAGATAATACACACATAGAGTTTTACACATTAAGTACCCCCCAATGTTGGCTATAATTATTTCTATTGGCTATTTTCAATATTTCCAAAATCATGTTTATCCACAATAAGGATGCAATGAAGATATTATGTGGTTCTGTTTTGGATTTATATCAATTATATCAATACATTAAAGTAATCAGTGACTGCATCTCGTATAGATCAATATAGGGTGATAAATGTAACTAGATCTCCTCTGACAATTACACATGCCTTTGATTAATTAAAATGAATATATTTAATTAATTAAAATATATTAATAATTATAATGTATATAAAAATAATAAATTACAATTTATGTAAGAATAATAAATTCATGTGTTCTAAGAAAGAAAGTAGTAAAAGGCTTCTTTCTAATGAAAAGGTTAAATAGCCGCTATGTTACCATATGATCCAATAATTTCAATTTGGGGTCTCATAGAGATATCTGTACACCCTATCATGGCAGCCCTATTCACAATAGCCAAGAGACAGAAGCAACCCATGTATCCACCAACAGAGGGATGGATAAGCAAAATGTGGTATGTGTGTATATATACATACATATATACATACAATGGAAAATTGTATGTATAAATTCTTTAAAAAAGGAAATCCTAGCATATGCTACAACATGAATGAACCACAAGAACATTATGCTAAGTGAAATAAGCCAGTCACAAAAAGACAAATACTGTATAATTCCATTATATGAGGTACCCTAGATAGTCAGAGACAGAAAGTTGAAGAGTGGTTGCCAGAGTCTGAGGGTGATAAGGGAATGGGGAGTTGTTTAACGGATGTAGAGTTTCAGTTCTGCAAGATAAAAAGAGTTCTAGAGACTGGCTGCACAACAATGTGATGTACTTAACCATTTTTAAGACTTAAAAATGGTTAAGATGGTAAATTTTGTGTATATTTTTCCACAATAAATCAATAAATAGCTGGTATGGTAATTCTTCCACCACTACCACTGTAAAGCCTTTATGCTGTAAGCTTTTAATAAGCACCTTTTCCTTGCAATCTAAAGAACCACATACAGACGTCCATCACTGCACTTGAAACAACTGACAGTCTTTGACTTATAAACGTTAAATTTAAACCCTTTTGTACGCTGAATTTGGCCCTTCATTTGGCCTTCATTCTTCAGTTGACTTATGATGCTTTTGAGCTATAAGTCAGAGGCAGTGTTGCTTGCCTGTCAATAACCTCGGGGAAAAAGACTGTCTTCCTTAAGGTGATAGGATGTCTCCTCTGCCAGCCCAAGAGACCCCAGGACCAAAAGAAGCCTGAACTATGCTCACTTACTTGAGGCTACAGAGAAGACAGTGGAACAGGGCCTGAAAAGAAGGAAAGAAAAGGAAAGGCAGCAATGAACTCCAAGAAGCTAAATGCCTTGAATGGCATATGTGTATGGCAGAGGCAACTGGTTAAAGCATCTCTCGTCTGGCACTACAGTGGCAAGGAAAGAAAGACCCCTTTACCCTAAATCTAAATAAATCCCATAACAAAGTTCTAAAGAGTAAGAGTTGCCCTACTTTTCTTCTGCCCAATTCCTGTGAATAGGATGGGAAGAGGGGCAGCAAATCTGTGAGCAGGGACAGCACCTACCTAGCTTTTATAACCCCTATAAACCCATAATTAGAAATTAAAAAGATAAAGTTTATCCCTAGCCGGTTTGGCTCAGTGGATAGAGCAGTGATGGCGAACCTTTTGAGCTCGGCGTGTCAGCATTTTGAAAAACCCTAGCTTAACTCTGGTGCCATGTCACATATAGAAATTTTTTGATATTTGCAACCATAGTAAAACAAAGATTTATATTTTTGATATTTATTTTATATATTTAAATGCCATTTAACAAAGAAAAATCAACCAAAATAATGAGTTTGCATCACCTCTGACACGCGTGTCATAGGTTCGCCATCACTGGGATAGAGCGTTGGCCCGCAGACTGATCAATGTGTCTCTGACACACCGATATTTCTCTCTCTGTCTCTCTCCCTCCCTTCTACTCTCTCTAAAAATCAATGGAAAAATATCCTCGGGTGAGGATTAACAAAAAAATTTTTTTTTAAATTTTAGCTTTATGATAAATAAACCCTCCTTCATAATATGTCAATTCTTGGACATTCTTCTTTCAAATATATTTTTAGTAATGCATTTCCCTTGAAAATAGGAAATGCCTATTTGAACTTATCTGTTCATACACCTACTGGCTTGTTAGCTACCTTGAATACAGAGACAGTTTTCACATAGTTTTGTATTGAGTCAGTGACAAAAAAAGGTGCTCAACAAGTACTTGCTGAATAAACAAAACATTCGTAAAATTTTTTCACTAGGTAATTCTCCTGGAAGGCCATAATTAAAGCATAGAGTTCATTTCCATTTCCCTTTAGGTAATATTTCTTCCATGAAACCAATAGCACCTGAAATTCCACTTCCTGTAGACTGTATGTCTTGGCAGAAAGAGCTATCAGACCTATATTTGAATATAATTTCTGCCATTTATAGCCATATGATGCTGAGCAGGTTACTCAACTTCTCTAAGACTTGGTGTCCTCATCTAAAAAATGGGAATAACGCCACCTACTTATTACTTACTAGGAATGTTCTAAGGATTAGAAATGCACAAGCAGTCTTCACTTTACAAGGTTCTAAAATGCACAAATTTCAGTTACCACGGTATATTAACAGTGAGTAATTAAATACAGTACTACAAACACTGCTACCAGCTCTTCAGTCCACAAATCACTATGTAAATAATAGAAGCACATCACCATCAGTGATTAACCAAGTCACTTCTTTCGAATTCTGTTGGTGAATTTGACAAAATAAACTATAAAGGAACAACAATTAGGCTATTGGAAGACTTCTCATCAGCAACAATAAAAGCCAGCACGTATAGGAATAATATTTTCAAAGTTCTGAGAGAAAATACTATAACAATTCACCAAGGCAAAGAAAAACATACTCATTCCATATCACGAGTTATAAGACAAGAGGGCAGGCACTGTTCAAACTCCTCTTGATAAGTTCTTTTACAAAAAAAACACACACAAAAAACCACATTATAATTCTCAATATTTTAAACTATAGTATACTAAATAAATATTAATTTTACTTTTCCACTTCTCTATATATTTATAATCAATAAAAAAGGTGTACAATATTTGACATCTTTATTTATTTTATTGAGAGTATTACAGATGTCCCCCATTTTCACCCTTTTGCCCTCTTCCACCTGGCTCCTACCCCACCCCAGTCCTTCCTCTGTCTATTGTCTGTGTCCATGGACTATGCATATATGTATATTAAGTTCTTTGATTAATCTCTTCTCACCCTCTCTTCCTCCCTCCCTCTGAGATCTGTTACGACAATCTGTTCCATGCTTCCATGTCTATAGTCCTATTTTGTTTGTCAGTTTATTTTGTTGTTTAACAACGTTTTTAAAGGTCACAGAACAATCATAAATTTTCCCATTAGTTTTTCCAGTTTTAACTTGCATGGTCATTTATGTTGCCCCGCACTACATTGCAAAGTGAGGACTGCCTGTACCTATAACTGTCGGCACATCAAGGTGCTTATTATTTCACAACTAAAGAGAAACCCTCTACCTTTTCCCTGGTCCTTACAATCTGCTCAAACAGAAAAGAAACTTGAATTGAACTTGGTTGATGTTAACGAAGATAGCTTTTGAGAACCGTGGTCATACCTGAACATGCAATTCCCCCAACTCATCTTTATGTTATCCAAAATACACACACCCCAATCCTGAAAGATAGGCTCCTTAAACAGTTATTCAGTCTGTCCCTTGTGATAGTATATTATTTTATGCTTGTCCTCATCCCTTGCATGTGGGGACAAAACAATGAATGTGATAGAAGTAATAAGGCATAGTAGCTCTAGAGTCAGACCTCAACTTGAATACTACTTCTATACCACTTTTGCAAACTTAGAAAGTTACTTCTTAGAGCTTCAATTTCTTAATCTGTGAAATGAGAATAATAATACCTTCTTTTTGGAACTGTGGCAAAGATCAAAAGACATAACATATATGAAGTGCTTAGGAAAGTGTAGTATATAGGAGGCACTTAGATATAGCTATTATCACCATTATTATCCTTAACTAGAGGCCCGGTGCACAAAACTGTATGCACTCTGTGGGGGGGGGGGGGGTCCCCTCAGCCTGGCCTGTGCCCTCTCGCAGTCTGGGACCCCTCAGGGGATGACCACCTGCTGGCTTAGGCCTGCTCCCCAGGGGGATTGGGCCTAAGCTGGCAGTCAGACATCCCTCTGGCAGCCTGGGAGCCCTTGGGGGATTCCACTTGCCAGCGGAGAGCAGGCCTAAGCTGCAGTCGGACATCCTTAGTGCTGCTGAGGAGGCGGGAGAGGCTCCCACCACCACCGCTGTGCTGGCAGCCGTCAGCCTGGCTTGTGGCTGAGCAGAGCTCCTCCCATGTGAGAGCGCCCTGACCACCAGAGGGCAGCTCCTGCATTGAGCGTCTGCCTCCTGGTGGTCAGTGTGTGTCATAGTAACCAGTCATTCCCAGTCGTTCTGCTGTTAGGGTCAATTTGCACATTACCCTTTTATTATATAAGATATTTCTGTCATTAATGTAAATATTAGAATAATGATAAAGTTGCATTTCTTTTAAAAAAATAATTATTAATCAGCATATTTTTCAAATATCAAATTCTCTTACTCCAACATATGATACATACCCACCACTTGACCTCAACTTCCTCAAGATCATTTTTTCTCCCAAGGCACATGTGCAAAGGGTGGCCAACATTCACTCATTTTCTTCTTGCAACCCTTGATTCCTATGTCAAAACCCCCTCTGCAGTCCGCTCAGAGTTTCCTCTTCTGAGGACATAAAGAACTAAGGCCATTTCCCATTTCCCAGAGCTATCTGCCAGAACCATAGTATCTTGCTCTCTCATAGCTCACATGACTTAACTGTCAGTTTTCTCTTTTGATTCTAACCCTTAGTTCTAAACGGAGAGGCATTATTACCTATATTTACCCATAAAGATGCAAAGAACCTATAGGCCAACTAAAGCCAACCCCTTTTCTCTACTAAACAATTAATTCCGCCTAAAATATTCACATGAGTTAGTGGAGCAATGTCTGTTTTAAACACTTTCAGTGACAGAAAGCCATCTGCCTTACAAGGCAACCCATTCCAAAATCCTATCTTTAGATAAAAAGTTGCCTTAGGTTGAAGCAAAATCTCTCCCCTCACAGTTAGCTTCCACGCACAGGTGCTAATTCCACATTACAGAGAAATACAGAGAGTTTAATGCGGGATATGGCAGCTCATCCAACATCTGAAGACCCCTGAGTTTCTCTTCCATTTCCAGTTCAGACGCACAGTTTTACGTCCCTTCCCTCGTGGGCCTCCTCTGGGCCAGGTGTGGGCTGGCCAGCATTATCCAACAACAAATCGGTAAAGCCCTTCCCTTGCCAACATCAAGACTGCCAAGCACTTACACTGCAGATTGAGCCCTCTGCCCATATTCTTTCACTATTAAGTAAAAAATATTCATTTAAGCCAGCAATTCAGGAAAATTCTCAGCCTAAATCGTGGTATAAAGGGAATGGTACTAAGTCCTGAAAACCGCAGCAAGAGTTGTCTTTTCCTTCCCTCTCTTCCTTTCTTCTGCTCTCTCTCTCTCTAACTTAGCCAATTACTGGGAACAGAATTAAGTAGCACGCGCTAGCATGAAACCCTTGCCTCTCTTCTACAAGCCAAGCACACATGCCTGGGAGAAGGACCCAACGATGGAAAGGTGTAGCTTAAAAGACTTTGCTTCATGTCCTGAGAAAGGGAATCAAATGAAAAGAAGGAAGTGATAGCCCAAATATACTGTCTGTACCTAGCGGGCAGCAGGTGACTGAAGAAGTATCAAACGCTGTGCTCTCAAAACATGACCAAAGTAAACAACAGAAAACCGGTGGCAGATTTTTCCGGTGCTCTCCTAGCTTGGCTGGGATAACTATCAGGGAACACACACACACACACACACACACACACACACACACACCCGGGGGCCAGCCACCGTCAGGGGCAGCAGCTGAAGGAATATGCAACCAGTGGAAACAGTGTCCCCAGATGACCCCTAACCCCTAGGCCAGTGGTTCTCAACCTCCTGGCCCTTTAAATACAGTTCCTCATGTTGTGACCCCCAACCATAAAATTATTTTCGTTGCTACTTCCTAACTGTAATGTTGCTACTGTTATGAATCGTAATGTAAATATCTGATCTGCAGGATGGTCTTAGGCGACCCCTGTGAAAGGGTCGTTCGGCCGCCAAAGGGGTCGCGACCCACAGGTTGAGAACCGCTGCCCTAGGCAGTGGGGACAGGAGGCGAGTGGGAGCGACGCGCCCCCCATGCTCGCGGGAGCCTGGCGCCGCAGGAAGGTGCGGGCTAACGGGGCGCTCTGCCCCCCACTCCTGGCGCGGGGAGAGGGCGGCACAGCGGTCCTCGGAGGGCAGAGGCTCTCTGGGCTTGAAGATTTCCTGGGCGGCGGGGGACGGGGTCGGGGGAGACCTGGCCCTGGAAAACGGTTCGCGGGAGGTGACCCGAGAGGTCTCACCCTAACCGGGAACGAGGAAAGCAAAGACCTCAGGGTGCCCACGTGTGGGGGAGGGGAGGGCGCAGGAAGACCGGCTCCCCGCTCCCCCGGCCCCGACGGCGGCGGCAGCCACCGTGGGAGCAGGTGTTGCCCCCACCCCGCAGCCCGTCCAGACCCCAGCACTCCTCGGCGACGCACCGGCTCCCGGTTCTGTCTCTTCGGCCGCAGCTTTTTCGTTCCCGCCCCGGCCCGGGCTCCCACGCCACCCCCCGGGGTCGGGCCTGCTGCCTCCCCGGCGGCCGGGTCCGCCCTCAGCCTTCCTCAAACGGCGTCTCCCCCTCAGCCCCGCGCCCGCCCGCCCGCCTCAGGCCGGGGCCGGGGAGGCACCGCACTCACAGAACTCGGCCATGTACCAGGTCACCGCGTAGTTCTCCTCGCACCAGTCCAGCGTGGAGGTCGTGGGGCCCCAGTAGCCCTGACGGTCCGCGGCCGGAGCCATCACGCGCGCCGCTGCCGCCCAGGCGCTCCGATGGCTGCGCTCGACTCCCCGGACTCCCAGGCCTGCTCCCGCCCCGCTCGCGCGCGCCCCGAGCCCCGCCCTCCTTCCCGAGGGGCGGGGCCCGGCGCCGTCACTCACACAGCCCAGCAGGGAGGCCCCGCCCCCTGGCGCCGGGAAGCCGCCCCGCCCCGCCCCGCCCCGCCCGCCCGCCCGCCCGCGCCTGAACCCCCACCCGAGGGCGCCAGGGTTCTCCTGCCCCCTCCGTCCCCGGGGAAGGGTGTGATCGGGAAAGGCAGGTGGCGGTGCCTCGGCCGGCCTGCCCCGCCCCGAC
This sequence comes from Myotis myotis, assembly GCF_014108235.1. Taxonomy (NCBI): domain Eukaryota; kingdom Metazoa; phylum Chordata; class Mammalia; order Chiroptera; family Vespertilionidae; genus Myotis; species Myotis myotis. Next base: position 37,052,857 of record NW_023416314.1, read on the forward strand.
ACGCCCTTGGCTGTAGGTTCGGGGTTCCTCATATCCTGCGGGCGGTTTTCTGTTAGGATGTGTCTGAACCTCCATCCCTGCGTGTGTGGTTTGATGTAATTGGCACGGGGGTGGGCAGAAGCCTTCAGCCAAGCCCTGGCTTGATAAAACCTGTGCAGAAATGCACCTCAGTTTCTTCCTGTGGCCGCAGGCCTCAAAGGAGCCCAGAAACAGAGCACTCCCAGCCCCCGAGGTTCCGCGGAAATACACGGATTTTCCGTTGAAGTTACAGAAGTGTCTCTAGGAAAACAAAAAGGGAAAGGGCAACAACAACCCTGGGCTGGAAAAAATTAAAATGGGCTTTGAGATCCTAAGAGAGAATGCGGCCCAAAGCATGAAGAATTTACCTGCTCCAGTTTGCAGATTCCAAGCCAGAGGTTTCTGTCCTCTAATTATAAGTGTGCCATACTCTCCAGGCAACCAACAGCCTCCACTACCTCCAGCTGCAAGACTCAATACTTTACGGAGCTGCTGGAGCAGTGGTTCTCAACCTTCCGAATGCCGCGACCCTTTAATATAGTTCTTCGTGTTGTGGTGACCCCCAATTTCATTGTTACAAATTGAACATAATTAAAGCGTAGTGATTAATCACAAAAACAACATGTAATTATATATGTGTTTTCCAATGGTCGCCTCGACCGCCAAAGGGGTCGCGACCCACAGGTTGAGAACCGCTGTCCTGGACCGATATATTTTATTGATTTTTTACAGAGAGGAGGGAAGAAGGATAGAGAGCTAGAAACATTGATCAGCTGCCTCCTGCACGCTCCCCACTGGGGATGTGCCTGCAACTAAGATACATGCCCTTGATCGGAATCAAATCTGGGACCCTTCAGTCCACAGGCTGACACTCTATCCACTGAGCCAAACCAGTCAGGGCTGGAGGGATCTCTTAAAAACACAAATGCAGCCAAAACTGGTTGGCTCGGTGGATGGAGCATCAGCCTGCGGACTGAGGGGTCCCGGGTTCGGTCCCGGGTTCGGTTCCGGTGGGGACATGTGCCTTGGTTGCGGGCACATCCCCAGTGGGAGAGTGTGCGGGAGGCGGCTGGTCGATGTTTCTCTCTCATCGATGTTTCTGATTCTCTGTCCCTCTCCCTTCCTCTCTGTGAAGAATCAATAAAAATATATTTTAAAAACACACACACACACACAAATGCAACTGCCCCTGCCCCTTGGCTTCAGCTACACCAAACTCGTTCCTAGCTTGGAAAATGCTAGGTCAACTCGCCTCCTCCTGCCTTTGCTCCTGCGGTTCAGCTGGACTGTCTTCCTCTCTTCTCCATTTGGCTAATGAGATTGAAATGAAAATACTGTAGACACCATAACAATAGAGTGTGCTAATACTTTGCTAGGAGCAAACCCAAAATTAGGGTGTTGTGGGAGCCCATTTGTGGAAAGAACCCCTGACCCCGGCCAAGTGATTCAAAACAGGAAATGAGACCTTGACTAAATCAATACCCTCTACATTGTTGAATAGTGAAAAAAAAAATAAATCTATGACCAGGACAAAATTCAGCAGAGAAAAAATTCCCCTGCCCCAAAGAAAACGTGCACTGCATAGTACCACTCAGAAAACACAAAGTGAACTTCACAGTTCCTTCAGCAAAATCTATCTTCCTTTTTCTCTTTTCTAAAAACAAAACAAAACACTTTTCCCCTCTGGGTATAAAAGCAAAACTTGGAAACATAGGGACCCAAAATAGCCAAAACTATATTGAAAACGAAGAACAAAGTTGAAGAACTCACACTTCCGGATTTTAACACTACAAACACTACACTAATGAAGACAGCGTGTAGTACTGGCATGAGAGTAAACATGTAGGCCAATGGAGTAGAATTGAGACTCCAGAAATATTTCCAGTCAATTGATTTTAAACAACGATGCCAAGACCATTCAAGAGGGAAAGAATTGTCTTTTCAACAAATGGTGCTGCTCTGACAACTGGAGATCCACATGCAAAAGAATGAAATTAGACTCCTCCCTGCCACAACAAAATTTAACCCAAAATGGATCATAGATTTACATGTAAGAGCTAAAACTATAAAACTCTTAGAAGTTTACATGAAAGTAAATCTTTGCTTATATAGAATGCCAAAAGCACCCTATCAAATATAGATAAATTGAACTTCATCAAAATTAACATTTTTAAAATTATAGTTGGTATCATCAAGAAAGTAAAAGGACAACCCAAAAATGGGAGAAAATACTTGCAAATCATATTTCTGATAAGAAGACTTGTATTCAGAATATATAAAGAACTCTTACAATTCAATAAAAACACAACACAATTAAAAAGTGGGCAAAACATCTGAATAGACCAGTGATGGCGAACCTAATGTTGTAATGTACTCCGCGAATCGCAGAAGGATGCCTCAAGAAGTTGAATTAAAGAGTCACATTTATTGCAATCCCGGACTATGAGGGGGCATCTTGCTCTCCCAAATCTCATAGTAATAAGATGGTCGCAAAACCAGACTTATATAGGCAAAGATCACAAAGGTATCGATTACATCCCAAGGTTTGGAATGAGGAACCTGATTTGCAAAAATCAGTTTACAGAAACAGAAGCAGCATGTTATCTAAATTACAGTTTTGGGTCTCTTGGAATTGACAGAAACACATTATCTAGAGCCCTCGGGCCTGCCACGTTAACTGGAGATAATTTATATAATTCAGAAAATCAAAATAACTTTTCTGTTATTTTAGCAAACAAATAAGTACAGAAACCAAACAGCAGGGTTAAAGTTAAACTATAGTTTCTACCTGAGATGATTGCTACCATACTTCACTATGACACGCGTGTCAGAGGTGACACGCGAACTCATTTTTTTGGTTTATTTTTCTTTGTTAAATGGATTTAAATATATAAAATAAATATCAAAAATATAAATCTTTGTTTTACTATGGTTGCAAATATCAAAAAATTTCTATATGTGACACGGCACCAGAGTTAAGTTAGGGTTTTTCAAAATGCTGACACGCTGAGCTCAAAAGGTTCGCCATCACTGGAATAGACATTTCTCCACGGAAGATACACAAATGGCCAAAAACCACATGAAAGGGGATTCATGTTTGTCATTAGAGAAATACAAATCAAAACCACAATGAGATTGTACTTCTCACACACTAGGATGGCTGAAATCAAAGAGAAATAACAGCAAGTGTTGACAAAGATGTGGAGAAATTGGAACCCTCATGCATTGCTACAATGTAAAATGCTGCAGCCACTTTGTGAAATCATTTGGCAGTTCCTCAGAATGCTAAGCAAAGTTACCATATGACTTAACAATTCTGTTCCTAGGTATTTACCCAGAGAATTGAAAACATATGTCCACAAAAAAATTGTATAAGGATGCTCACAGCAGCATTATTCATAATTGCCAAAGAGTGGAAACAAACCAAATCCCATCAACTGATGAATTAATTCATAAAATGTGGAATAGTCGTAATGGAGTATTATTTGGCAATAAAAAGAAATGAAATACTGATACTTGATACAATGTGGTGTTATGGGTTCAATCAGCGAGATAGACCACCGACTCAGAATTTAAATTTAGGAGCCTTTATTAAGCTGGCCAGCTGACTACAGCCGCTTCCCTCCCCCTGTGGGAGCCTCACAGCTTGTAGTGCAGACTAAGGGTCCCGCAAGGCTTTTATGGGCGAGAATTACTGGCAGGGTTAAAAGTTCAGTAGGGAAACAGGGTCCCACCTGGCTGGAGCATATCATAACACTTTGTTTCTTAATACAATTAGTAATTTTCCTCTGCCACGATCCCAGACCCTAATACAATCGGTAACCCTTTGCATGTCGCAGTCCCTCACCCTAGCACAGTGGATGAACCTTGAAGCAGTATCCTGCACCAAAGAAGCGAATGACTCCAGTTACATAAAACATCGAGAATAGGCAAATTTATAGAGATAGAAAGTAAATTAGTGATTGGTTGAGAGAGGGAGTAGGAATGACTGTTAATGGTGACATGGTTTCTTTTGGGATGGTGAAAGTGTCCTGAAATTAGACTGTGGTTAATGGTTGCACAACTCTGTGAATATACAAAAAACCCCAAACACACACACACACACACACACACACACACACACACACACACACACAATCCCATTGAATTGTGTACTTTAAATTGAACACAAAATATTCTCACTGGTATGTGAATTATATCTTAATAAAGCTGTTATTTTTAAAAAGCAACAATACATTTTTATGTTGGAAAATTTAGACAACACCCCAAAAAAGGGTAAAAAAAAAAAAAAAAAGGAAATCACTCATAATCCCATGAACTAGCAATAACTATTGTCAACATTTAAGTGTATTTTTTTCCAGCATTTTATCTATATATTTTTTACATGATAATGCTCATATTGCCTTTATACTTCATGTTCTTTCATAAGCATTTCACAGGCCATTAAAAAATCCTTGTAAATATATAAATAGTAATATCATATTCAATTTTATAGATATGCCAAAATTTAATTATTATATACTCATGTTACTATTCCTTTACTACTGGGTATGTAGGTTATTTCCAATGCCTATGTTTATTTTTTAATTAACAAATGAGAACCCAAATTTTGAAAGCTTTCAATCAGATTCCTATTGAAAACCCTTTTTACTAGGTGTGGGAAGACACCTATTGTCTTCACTAGCAGAGAGGTGTGACCAGGAACCTGGAAGGCTGGTGACCCTTGAAGCCCTGGCAAAGGTCAGGGCTGTGCACCCACTGTTAGTCCAGACAATGGTAGCTGAAGCAAATTCCCCATTTATTATTATGTAAGTCTTTGCTGATGGGCTAGTCTGCCTGTTACTGGAAATTGCCTGCCTAAGGGCTATGGGTGTATCTCAACCCAATAAAAGGTTGGTGAGGTCTGTGCACCAGTGGAAGTCTTTCCCCTTGAGTTGGACTTGCCCGCCTGGCCCCCCAATATTTCCAAATTATTATTTCTTGTCTTGTCTCTTTCATTTGCGTGCGGCCCTCTTCCAGATCCTGAACCCTGAACCACGCAGGATGTGGGGGGAAATTTTACACAACTAGTTCCCACAATAAAAGAAATCCAAGCTTTAATCCACTTCTCCCACATGTAATATGTTGTAGTATTTCATATTTGCAAAGAGAAATTTGAAACCATAAAAACCAAATATGTAGGCTCACCTCCTATTAAGTGATCTTATCATCAACCAGTTACCTTCTGGCCTCTTACAATCAGCACAGTCATGGCAGCCTATCAACACTTCCTAACCCCTATGTGTGGGAGCAATTAGAGTGTTCCCCAAGTGCAACAGGCCACAACCTGAGTGACACCACACCAAGCCTCTCTGGGAAGAGCCCTCAGGCTCCTAGCCTGTGTTTGGGCCCCTCCAAGCTCCTGTAGCCCCCAGATTTCCCTTCACCATAGCTCCTCTCACATTTCATAACAGTCTGTTTAGGAATTGGTATTCCAGCCCCTGTCTCATTCTACCTCTGTATCGCATGTCCCTCACTTGGACTTGACACAGAATTTGTGCTCAGGGAATACTTATAGAGCAATAATAATCCTATCTAATAAAAGAGAAACATGGTAATTAGCTGTAACTTTGCTACCCTTCCCATTGGCTAATCAGCGAGATATGCAAATTAACTGCCAACCAAGATGGCGGCCGGCAGCCAGGCAGCTGACGCGAACATGGAGGCTTGCTTGCTCCAGTGACAGAGGAAGCCAGGTTCCCCGCTTGCCTGCTGGGCTCTGAGCTGCTCTCTAAGAAACATTGTTACAAATATAGAAGCTAAACAAAACCCAGAAACCTGCTTTCAGCCGGCCAGGATCTCAGAGCTAGAGTTGCAACAAAGTTTCAAATACAGAAGGTAAACAAAGTCCAGAAACCTGCTTTCAGCAGCCGAGGTCTCAGAGCTGGAGCCGAGCCTCAGAGCTAAAGACGGCTCTCAGCTCCAGTGACAGCCATAGACGGTAAATAAAATCCCAGAATAAAAAAGAAAAAAGAAATAAAAGAGAGGTTGGGAGCTTCAGTCACCCACCAGCCTGAAAACGGCCCTTAGCCCCTCACCCAGACTGGCCAGGCACCCCAGTGGGGACCCCCACCCTGAAGGGGGTGTGACCAGCTGCAAACAGCCATCATCCCCTCATCCAGGCTAGCCAGGCACCCAAGCGGGACCCCCACCCTGATCCAGGACACCCCTAAGGGCAAACCAGCCAGCCCCCACCCGTGCACCAGGCCTCTATCCTATATAGTAAAAGAGTAATATGCCTTTTACAGCTCCCCAACCCCCTGATCGGCCCTGCTCTGTGTGTGACAGGGTGGAGCCGCAACCACCCCATCGGCCCTGCCTTGAGTGTGACGGGGATGGTGTTCCAACCCCCCAATCGGCCCTACCCTGAGCGTGACTTAGGGTGGCATTGCAACTTCCTGATCTGCCCTGCTCTGTGCATGGCAGGGGGATCTCCCCAACCCCCTGATCGGCCCTGCTCTGTGGGTGACAGGAGGGAGCTCCCCAACCTCCTGATCAACCCTGCTCTGTGTGTGACAGTATATGGAGCCCCAACCCCCCTGATGGGCCCTGCTCTGTGTGTGACAGGGGGCAGCACCCCAACCCCCTGATCAGCTGGCTCTGTATGTGACAGAGGTGGTGCCACAACCCCCTGATCTGCCCTGCTCTGTGCGTGACAGGGGGTGGCACCTCAACCTCCCCATCGACTCTGCCTTGAGTGTGACAGGGGGTGGCACCCCAACCCCCCAATCGGCCCTACCCTGAGCGTGACTGAGGGTGGCATCACAACCTCCTGATCCGCCCTGCTCTGTGCATGACAGGGGGCGGTGCCCCAACTCCCCAATCGGCCCTGCTCTGAGCCCGACCAGGGGCTGCGGGGCAGGCACCTAGGGATTGGGCCTGCCCTCTGCCACCCGGGACTGGGCCTAAGCCAGCAGGTCGTTATCTCCCGAGGGGTCCCAGACTGCGAGAGGACACAAGTGGGGCTGAGGGACTGCCCCCCCCCCCCGCCAGTGCACAAATTTTTGTGCACCGGGCCTCTAGTAATAATAATAATAGGTAACATTCATTGAACATTTACCATGGCCAGGCCCTGTTCTGGGTTCTTTATATTTGTTAACTCAGTTAAATTTTACATTCCTATGAGGTAGACACTATTCTTTCTCCCATTTCATGGCAAGGGGCATTAAAGTACAAAGAGGGAAAGTTACTCACCTGAATGTATATAAGTAGTTAGTAGGAGAGCCACGATTTGAATTCAGGCAATCTACTTTCAGAGCATAGCTGCTCAACATCTACATCAAGAAAAATTGCTAATGAATTTATAAGATACCAACAATGAAGCCTAACTGAAAATTTTACAGGAATAGAGGGAGGAACCATGAGGGCAAGCTCCGTGAGTACAGGAACCATGTGACACTACTGTACTCCCAACATACAGCTTGGCTGGTACAGATAAAGTCCTCAATGAATACATGAATGAGTGATATAAAAAGGCAGAGTGAGAAAAAGTACAAGAGGAGAACAATTTTTAAAATGTTATTACACTTGTTACTTAACTTTCTCAGTTTAATATAAGAAGCAGTACATATTCATATGGAAAATTAAAAAATATACAGTTTTATTATGAAATATATAACATATAAATATATATAATATATAAAAATAATATATATCTAAAATATCAAGAATAATAATGAAATGAATCCTGATATAGCCACCACCCAGCTTAATCAAACTTGACTGATACCTTAAACACCAATCTCATCCCTTCCCTCCCTCCAGAAGCAGTCACCTTCCTGAATTTTGTTTTTATCATTTCTTTACCTTTCTATATACTTTTATCACATGAATGTATTCCTTAACATAGATTTTGCATGCTTTTTGCATTTATATAAGTGGACTCATAAGGTAAGTATTCTTCTGAGTCTTGCTTTTTTTTTTTTAGCTCAACATTATACTTTTAAGATTCAATCCATGTTGCTGCATAAAACTATAGTTTCTTCATTTTTACTCTTTCATAATGTCTCCTATTGTATGACAATACCACAACGTATTAATCCATTTTCCTGAAGTGGATATAGTTTTGAACTGTTGCTATTTTAACCAATGCTACCCGGAACATTCATTTTTACCAGTCTGTTAACCGTGTGCATATTACCCACGAATGGAAGAATCTGCATATTTTCAAATGTATGAGATAATGCTAAATAGTTTTCTAAAGTGTTTTTACCGGTTTACATTTGCAAATAAAATTATGCTTCACAATATAAAATGTATTTGTACAACAAAAATATAATTCACAATAAAACATACACAAAGAATCACCTGAAATATTATCTCTCAGAGGTAGCCACTAATAATATTTTGATGTATAACTGTCCAAACATGTTTCTCTGTGTGTATTTTATTAAAATAGAATTAAACAGAGTTTAAAATGCTGATTACTTTGTATTTCCCTGTTTTTACTTACTATACATGATAAGCATTAAAGAATAAATGTTTTATGCACCTGTTGATGCTTACAGAAACATTATAAGGTAATCATCACTCCCAACCCCAGAGCTTGAGATTCAGCTGCCACCTCTGTAGCTGGGCCCGAAGCACACTCTTCAGGCACTTAGTGCTTCTGTCTCCTTGCTCCCTAGCACCTTGTGCATTTCCCACATTCTGCCCCCTGTCTACTGACCAGAGTGTACCCACAAGGCAACTCTGACTTCCTGGAGAAAAAGAATCACCCATTTCCATCTCTACATTCCCAGTGCCCGCACTGGGCCTTGCATATAGGCAAATCCATAGACATTTCTCTGATAAGTAACAAATCCACTTTATGAAGCAATCTGGCATAGCAGTTAAGGGTATCAGCTCTGATAGCTATTGGGCAAGAAAACCTCATAATAAACTGGGTTTTGGGTGTTAACCTCTCGCAGCCTCAATTTTCCCATCTCTAAAATGGGGAAGCAGTAGTACCCACTTCTGTATGGATTAAATGAAAAAATTAGTTGCAAAATACAGTACCTGGTATCATGGTATTATTGTCACTTGGAATAGAGGAAAAGGACTCCTGGATGAAGCACAGGAAATCATGGTGTCCACCATGCTCAGTGGAGATGGTGCGGAATATTTGAGCCTGATTTTCCCACCAGCTATGTTTTCTAAACTAAAATGAACCTTGGATTACAGAAAACAAAAGGTCAATTTCACACTTCCTGGGATAGATAGCTTCCTTGGTCCCTAGTCTCCCAGCATTTCCCTCAAGCCCTCCCCTGCTCCCCATACCCTAGCCTAGCCACAAGCATCTGCTGCCTTGGCTTCTGAATTAATCTAGACAAAAGAAGAGGACAAAACAGACACATTTCAAGGATCAAAATGAAATGTAACAGTCACTTATAACAGCTAACACACAATATTTACGCTATTCCTGACACTGTTCTGAGTACTCTTCAGTATTACCTTTTACAATCTAACAGCCCTGTGCATGAGGGCTGCCAAAGTTGAAACTCACATGAAGAGATTGCACCCTGCTAATAAGCAGTTGAGTGGAGGCTGGAATCCAGGAACTCTGGTACCAGAAGCCACATTCTTAACTATTGTCCTAAGCTGTCCCTGCGTGAGCTCAGAAGAAGGGGCTGTGCAGGACAGAGAGGACTGTGGGTCAACACTGGGTTTGCTTTCTCTCTACACCTGAAGTATCTATAGATACAAAAGGCTAATATGCAACATGTCCCCTCAGGTGTTTGACCCAGAGACCGGGAGTTCGATTACTCACTGTGACGCGTGCTGACCACCGGGGGCAGCACGGAATGAAGGAAGGCCCTGGCCAGCAGCCAAAAGGCCTGATCATCCCTGATTGCTGGCCAGGCCTAGGAACCCTACCTGTGCATGAATTTCGTGCACCAGGCCTCTAGTAGGACATAAGGCTTAAGAGATCTGCAAGGACAATACCATTAGGGACCTCAGAGACGTTAAGGAGATCAACATGGGTACATTTGCAGAGGGGAAGATAGATTGATTGAATTAAGAAGGACTGAAGCCATGAGGCTCCTGAAGAAACTTGCAATGATATTGTTAGTAGAAGTAGTAATGGAAAGGAGGAGACAAAGTTACAGATGTTTAGAGGGTAGAATCAATAGGATTTGGAAAGAGATTGGGGAAGGAATTAAAGGTAAAGAGGAGGTGGACCAGGTTTCCAGCCATTCCCAGCTGCTGGAAGACCAGGAAATTAATCTGGCTATAGTGGGTGGACAGAAATAGGCAGTCAGAGGAGGAGGCAGAGAAAGCATTATTGAGCAAGAAAACAGCTTGGAGGAGCTTGAAAGGGAAGAGAAATGTGGGCAGAATGAGGCATTTGGAGTAGCTGATGACTGTGTGTGGAGAGAAGGGGGAGAGGCAAGGACAGTTATCAGGGACCTAGGATGGAAAGATCAGGGCCTAATATGTTATGACAAGTATTTGGGCTTTATCTTAGAGAAAATAAAAGTGTTCACAAAAGGAATGACATGTTTCCATGTATTAAGGGAAATAGATTTTGGCTTTTTTTTTTTTTTTTTTTTTTTTTTGTAGGGAGTAGGATGGAGAGGAGAGAGGAATCAGGAAAATTGCCAGGCATATACTCTTGGCAAAAGATAGGACAGTTACAGGGATATAAATCATAGCACAGGGAATATAGTCAATAATATTGTAATAACTATATATAATGTCAAATGGGTACTAAACTTACCTGGGTGATCACTTTGTAAGTTATATAAATAATCACTATGTTGTATACCTGCAACAAATATAATATTGTATGCCCGTTATAATTAACAAATTAAAAAATCAGATATAAAAAGTAATTTAGAGTGTTATGGTCTCTCCCTAAAGCTTTCCTGGGGGTCTGCTGCTTAGGTCCTGTGGCTTGGCCTGCCCCATGTGGCAGCAACACGGAGGAATTTGACTCCAAAGACTTCTCCACCTCCAAGGGAAGAGAAAACAAGGTGGCCTCTCCTTAGAAGAAGAGGAAGAGGAGGAATTCAATGGGGAATCTGGAGGAAGCAGCAGTGAGGAGGAAGACAGGGCCGCAGAGGAGGAAGAAGGCACTGGGTCGGAGGATGCAAGGAAGAGGAAGGAGGACGAACTGTGGACGAACTTCCTCAATGACGTGGGACCAAAATCAAAAGTGTCCCCAAGTCCACACAGTAGAAAACGAGAGGAGACTAAAGAGATGAGTTCAAATAAACTGTTGGTCAAAGCAGAAGAACTAGAGAAACCGAAAAAGTTAAAATCACCAAGGTGTTTGATTTTGCTGGTGAAGAAGTTCGGGTGACTAAGGCAGTGGATGCTACATCTGAAGAGGCCAAATCCTTCTTCAGGCAAAATGAGAAAGAAAAACCACAGGCTAATGTCCCTTCAACTTTGCCATCACTCCTTGCCCGATCAGGGTGGCAGAGGTTATGTAGTAGCTACATAGAAGCCTAAGAAGGGAAAGGATTGAGTGCTGCTACCACAGTGGAAATGATAGAAACACAGACGAACACAGCTGTGGAAGGACCAGAGGACTGTGAACAGAGCTCTCCAGGCCAGGCCCCGAACTTTTTATTTTATTTTAATATATTTTATTGATTTTTTACAGAGAGGAAGGGAGGGGGATAGAGAGTCAGAAACATTGATGAGAGAGAAACATCGATCAGCTGCCTCCTGCACACCCCCCACTGGGGATGTGCCCACAACCAAGGCACATGCCCTTGACCGGAATCGAACCTGGGACCTTTCAGTTCACAGGCCGACGCTCTATCCACTGAGCCAAACCGATCAGGGCTGGCCTGGCCCTGAACTTTTTAAGCTGTGGTTTGCAATCATCATTTCATAGAATAAAAGTTATTGTAGTGCATTAAAAAATAACTTAAAGGAAAAATTTTAAAAGAATATAATATTTTTAAAAAATAGGACAGACAGGTCCAATTGCAGCTCAGGTCCTGCGAGGTCCTTGCACTGGTATTCCTGGGAGGGACTCCAGGGGCACTTGCCTCATGGGAAACAGAGAGCTGAGGTTTACCAAGTCAGCTCCTGAGCCCAAACACTCCACACCCCGGGAGGTTAAGTCACCACACACATGACCAGAGTCATCAGCCCTTGGTTAAGCACCTGGAAAGTTGTAACGAAATAAATTTCATGAGGTTGAGTATTAATTGAATAGCCCTAAATTGGTTGTTTGTACTGGATGTTGTTATGGAAACATCAACAATAAAAAAGTAACCTAAAGACACTTCCCTGTGAACAGGAATTCCTCTTTTCAGCATTGCCTACAAACCAAGCCCTCCCTGTCCTTTTGCTCTCAAGATCTGTTTACCTGTGCACGTATTTGGGTGCCTGGTCTGCTTGTATCCACTCAAATGCTTTCAGGTACCATCTAGATTCTAGAATCTAGATGCTGACCCAGATCTCTATCTCTAACCCAGATCTGTCTCCAGAGCTTTAGCCCTTGAATCAATTAGGATCATGTTCTGCTGCAGGTGACAGAAAACCAATCCCAGTGGCTTAACTAAATTAGGATTTATTTTTCTTGGATGGTAGACAGCCCTGGGCCATACAACAGCTCCACCACGCCAGAATCCTTCTGTCTTTCTGCTCTGCACTCCGTAGCATAGGGCCAATATTCTCATGGTCACAAAATGGCTGCATCTTATCTAAGCATCACAACACTGTTTATGCCGGAAAAAGATTAAAAAGGATAAGGGTAAAAGTCAAACGTCACCTGGGCCTGTCCATTGTTATCAGGAAAATAACAACTTCACTGGAAACTCCACCCAGTGATGTCCACTTATTGCTTATTGGTCAGAACTGGGTCACATGACCAACCATAGAGAGTCAGGGAAGACTGGCAAGAGAGCTTACGACATTTTCCCTGGGCACATCACTGTCCCAAAGTTGGCTTCTGTTAGGAAGGAAGGAAGAGAGGATATTGAGTGAGCAACTAGCAGACTATTCCATGGACCTGCATTTCCAACTATCTTCTGGACAGGGATATATCATAAAAATCACAAATTCAGTCTGTCCTAAAATGATCTCATCATTTTCCCTCCACACTGGTTTCTCTTCCAGATTTTTTTTTTTTTTAATTTTAACTACAGTGAAATTCACAACCATTGACCTGATTTGCTAAAGAAAGAAGCCTTGACTCTTTCCGGTCCCCATCCAGCCCTATCTAATCAGTATCAGTCTGCGGATTCTTCTCTGTGCATTTCCTTCCTTCTCTCACTGTCATTGTCTCAGTCTAGGTCATCATTGCCTGTGTACAACCTCATACCTCTAAGGAAATTTTGCCCTGTTCCAATCCCACAACCTATTCTTTACACATGGCTGCCAGAGGGCTTTTTCTTTTTATCTGTTTTTGTTTGTTTTGCTTTGTTGTTGTTTTTGTTGTTGTTTGTTTTTGTTGTTAATCCTCACTTGAGGATATTTTTCCATTGATTTTTAGAGAGAATGGAAAGGGCAATGGGGGTGGAGGGGTGGGGAGGGGGAGACAGAGAAAGAAAGAAACATCAATATGAGAGAGACACATTGATTAACTGTCTCCCACACCAATCCTGACCAGGGATCAAGCCTGCAACCGAGGTACGTCGTGCCCTTGACTGGAATCAAACCCTGAACCCTTCAATCCGTGGGCCAACGCTCTATCCACTGAGCCAAACCAGCTAGGGCACAGGGCTCTTTCTTAAATTCAAAACTATCTAATGCTCTCCAGTAAGTATAAACAAATTTCAGTGATTTTTCCACTTTCTATAGGATAATGTTCAAACTCCCTGACTTGATCGATAAACCTCTCTGTGACCTGGGCCCTGCCCACTTCTTAGGTCTCTTTGCTGAATTCCACACTCTCATCAATTCTATACTCTTTCCTGAAAGGGCCACTTCTCTCACTGCTGGGCTTTTGTGAATATTTTCCCTTCAACTGGAATCTCCTCTTCCCTTCCTGCTTCCTTCCTTGGCTGACTTTTTCTTCTTATCTTTCAGGTCTCAGGCCAGTCCAGGCTTTCTCTAGAAACTCTTCCCAGACCTGCCAGCGTAACGCATCATTCTGCATTGTAGCCATCTGTTTATTTGGCTTCCTCACCCACAAGACCAGTAGCTCTCAAACTTATGAGAATGTCAGAAACACTGCTTCCGATGATCCGCCAGAAACCTACTGGATCAGACTTCCTGGCGGTCCAGGACCCTGCATGCTGAACAAGCAGCCTGGATCACTGTGAGGCAGATGGTCCAGGGGCCAGATCTTGAGAAACACCTAACCAGACGGGCATCGTGGGGCCAGGTAAGGGATTGACACTTATTGAGCTCTGATTGCATGTAAGGCAGTTTATATACACTTTTTTTTTTCCAATTAAAGCCTCATACTTTTGTGTAAGTGTTACTGCCCCATTTGCAGATGAAACCCTCAGTGTTAATCAAGTGATCAATTTGATTAAGTCACACAGTTACTAAGTGATGGAGCTCAAATTCAAATGACTCAAAGGCTGACTTACCCAAACTGATATTCTTCCCCATTATGCCGTGCTGCCTTGTCAATTCCCATTGCCTTGATGGAGGCTGCTTGGGGGAGTCGGCTTGATGTAGCAGAAAGGCAAGAGCTCTTGAGTTTGAAAAGTTGGATTCAATTTTGGAGACTTTCTGTGTGAACCAGGGCCAATCACTTGATATCTCTGGACCTTGGTTTCCTTACTTGGAAAATGGGGATCATGACACCCATAGCACTATGGACGCACAGATCACATGGGCCCCACAGTCTGTTTAAGCTTGAAAGAGCTATGTGAGTGTTGGTGCTTGTTAGGGGCTACGATTTTAGGGTGTCTCTGAAGAAGCCTGCCCAGGTGCAGAGTAGGCCCTCTGCTTGGGCCTGGAGAGGTGACATGGGGAGAGCGGCTTAGCTTGCCCAGAGCAGGAGGGTTTTGCACAATATTTGGTACTTTAAAACAGATCAGTAAACATTAACTGAAATTAATCCAGGCACAGCATGGGAAGTGGTTTTGGGGGAAATCGATCTTTTCATTAAATATTTGTTCCTCACTTAGCGCAAGTTGGGCCCTGAGTTGGGCCCTGGGGAGATAAAAGAGAATAAACGAGGTCCTTTATAACATGAGATAGAAGGTGCTAAATACCACTAGAGAAGCTCTGGAACTGCTGTGGAAATAGACACGATTGACCCTGACCTTTGCTCAAAGAGCTCCCATCTGGGAGAGTGATGTGCTGCAGCCTGGGCAGAGTAACCAGGTGTTGGGGTCCTGCCCCAGCAGGTCCAGGGGTTCCCAAAGGTGTGGACGGAGTCGGCAAAGAATGAAGGACATGGAGGCAGCGTTCAGTTGGTCAGCATAGCGAGGTTCTCCTTTTATTGCCCTGTTACATCTATATTTATACTATTTGATCCTATAAGCATGCCTCTATAATTACATCATGGTATGTTTTGGGTAACGTTCTACCATTCCTAGTCTCTTATCTGACCTTTGCCAAAAATCCTGTCTCTATCTAGTTCTATTGATTTTTTTACAGAGAGGAAGGGAGAGTTAGAAACATTGATGAGAGAGAAACATTGATCAGCTGCCTCCCACACACTCCCCATTGGGGATGTGCCCGCAACCAAGGTACATGCCCTTGACCGGAATCGAACCTGGAACCCTTCAGTCCGCAGGCCAACGCTCTATCCACTGAGCCAAACCAGTCAGGGCAGTAGTTCTATTGATTTTAATGTTGTCTAGGTTAATCTCTGTGTTCCATTATAAAGGCTATTCCAAGGTCGCTGCTCTACTGATAGGCTACAAGGAAGTAACTGAAGGAGATTATCCTACCCAGTAAAGGTTATGTCCTCCCAGCCTCACTGCTTGCCTTCCCTGGGACTGCCCTGTGTTGGTGGATCTCCAGGGGTATAGGCTTTGATGCTTTCCCTGGTGGGCAGACCCCTGGGGATGTGGGCCCAACAAGTCCCAAATTTATTGCCAACAGTCTTAGTCCAAGTTCTTCATAAGTTGTACATGGTATTTCTGTATCACTAGGGGGTTTCACTGATTTATTCTCTTCCTTAGTCCTGTTAACTCCAGGGAAAAATCCTCACCTGGGGAAACAACCTTTCTCGGGGAGGTGGTCCTGTTTAAAACATAAAGCGTTAAGAGGGGGAGCAAACATATGTCATATATGCCAGGTCTCTTGAAACATAAGCTGTGCAGATGTTTCTTCCCCGCAGCGACTGTGTCAAGCAGCAAGGGTGGACAGGCTTCCAGCAACCAGGGTCATCAGAGGAGGGCAGAGCTGTGGGTGCTTGGGCTTGGAGGTGGGGTGGAGGAGGTGCCTGCCTGAGTGCAAGAGACTGAGAGACAGGGAAGATGGGAAGCAGCATGGGTGGGAGATGAAGGTCCTTGGCTCTTGGTTCTAACTCAGCGGATGGTTAGCCTCAGCTGGAAGCATGGACAATGGTGGGTCTTAGGGATGGAGAGAAAGTGGATAGAGGTGAATGATGTTGGGGGAGGGAAACTGGTGGGACTCTGTGAAGAACGGGATAGTGGGGGGAGGGGAGGCTGGATAGGGGTAGCAGGGGTCCCCAGAGGAGCTCTTTGCTTAGGGGACGGGTCAGAGGGTGAGTTTCCCTTCTGAGAGACCATCTCACGACAGCCTGGTGTTGGGTAAGATCAGGGCCATTAGGAGGAAGGAAGGCGTGGGCAAGCCTGGAGGAGGGGAGGTTTATTGGTGCCCTGGGCTGAGTCCTGAAGAGTGAGTACGTGCTGAGCAGTTCTGCCAACTCTCCCCCTGAATAGCTCTCCGATAAGCCCACTTCTCTCCACCCCCACAGCCACCCATCAAGTGTAAGCTCCTGACATCTCGCCCCAGACCTCTACTCTGGAGGCCTGTTAATGGCTCTCCCGGAATCCACTCCCACTCCATCAGTGCTCCACACAGGAGCCAGAGGAGGGATTCTCATACGTAAGTCTGATCTCTTTTCCCTGCGTGACACCATTTAACGACTTCCCATGGCTCATAGGATAGTAATCACAATTATTAACCTCGTAGGTTATTGGAGTGAAACCATATAAAACATCTAGAACAGTGCCTGGCACAGCTGCTCGCTGTTACTGTAGTTATAAGGCTGTGCCCCACCCTCTACCTCCACCTTGCCAGACCTCTTCAGGTTCACCCTGGGGTCCTTTCCCTGGTGGCCAGGTGCTCCCCACCTGTCTTATTTTCATTCCTGGAATGCGTCGTGCTCCTTCATCCTTCTGGGACGTGCTCTTTGGAACTTAGCCACGTGGTGACTTACTCGATGAGGGAAGTGTCTTGGAGCACGTGGCCTGCTTCCCCAGACAAGGCACCTTTCTAGGGCAGGTGCAGTCCAAGTTCTCTCTCTGTCCTCAGTGCCAAGCAGCCCTGTTAAAGAGAAGAACGGACACATTTGAGGGTCTGAAGAGTTGTCGCTAAGAACAGCATTTACTTATTTGCTGCCACCCTGAAGGTAACAAAGACACATTTCGCACTGTGCTGGGCTCTCGGCAGCCTGTATAACCTGTTCACTGACCCAGCGTTTTTCGGGTTAAAGGGAATGTTCTGAGGCCATTACCACTGACCATCACTCACTAGAAGCCTAAGCAGGAGCCCCAGGACAGTCAAAGCTGAAGCATCGTTTTGCTTTTGATAAGCAGGATCTAGACTCTAAAATAAGATGCAAGAGACGTCACAGTTGTTCTGCTGTATTCCCCACTTGACTTCCACCCCTCCACTCTCCAGCACACAGTGCAGCTCATTTAATGGTCACCCGCACATGCTGGTACTGTGAGTGCTCAGTGACCAGAGGCGTTCAGTGACGAGAGCCAGGAACAGCCCAGACCTCAGGGCTCCCGGGAAATGAGGCAGGTGGGAGCGTAGTTCACCCGTCAGAACAGGGTGAGGACTGCAATCACAAGAATCTGGCGAGTACAGCAGCTGCCTGGAGGGCGTGTCTGGTGCACAGTGAGTGCCCTGTATTTGTGGGGTGGATGGTTAGTCAGAGGGTGGGCATGCATGCGCTTCACCATCTCCTCCACAGAGGAAGCTTTCGTCAGAACTGGGTATCAGTTATGGGCAGCTGTTCATCAGGTGATGGGGGACGGGGAGCGGAAGTGAAGTGTCACTTGAAGAAGAGGGAACAGTATATGCCAAAACGCAGAGGCCTGAAACAACACAGAATCGTCATGATAATACAAGTAGCTCTGGAGGAGTGCAAGGGAGTATGTGTGGGGTAGGGGACGTGGGGGAGCAGACGATGAGGCTGAAGAGGAACACAGCTGAGGTGTTATCCCATGGCAATGGGGAGCTATTGGAAGATTTTCAGCAGAGGAAAGGTTTTCAGTAGTGACCTTTTGTTGAAGAAAGATCACTCTGGTAGCCTGTGTGGGGCTCAGAAGGAAAAAAGAGAGACTGCTAGGAGGCTGTTGTAACAGTCTAAGTGAGAGGATGAGGCCTGCCTGACTTAGAGGAGCTGAGGAACAAGGGACTAATGCAAGACCCCTTTGCACACTAGAGTGGACAAGGCTAGATGACTCATCTAGTAAATATGTGTTATGCTCCCGCCGTGTTCAAGAAAAAAATGTACCTGTGTGAGAAGAGAGGTACAGAGATGAATGCGATACAGCCCTACCCTGACAGTGGGATGCCAACACACATATGTTCGTCACATCGACTGAGTGCCCACTCGGCTTATGCACATAGATACAATACAATCCCCCAGTGGCCAGTGTGCAAGGATCAGTGCCCTGAAGCCCTGTTGGAACTTAGGTGCGGGAGGGACACTCCTACCTTGTGGAATTGGCTGAGGCCAGGTGGAGAGGGACCTTGGGGTATGGGTGTGTGATGCTCTGGGAGGCCACTCCAGACACTGGGAACAGTGTGAGCAAGAGTGCAGCAATGTTAAGGTCCAAGGAACTGTGATTCAGTCCAGTGTTCCTGTGCGTCCGTGTGTGTGCGTCTGTGTGTGTGTGTGTGTGTGTGTGTGTGTGTGTGTGTGTGACACGCAAGGGCAGCAGGGGTGGACTGTGGTGAGACTCAAACACCAGCCTAAGGAGCAGGGGTGGGTGGGTCACAAAGGCTTCTGCGCAAGGTGAAGGGCATGGTCTGAGCTGTGCTTTAGAAAGACAAACCTGGTACCATGTTCAGCTGGAGGGACAAGCCCTTCCCTGGGAGATCAGTAGGTGGTCATTGGCATAGCCACCATGAGAGAAGATGATGCTGGACAAGATTTTTGGCTGGAAAAAAACCCTGAAACTGAGGGCACATGTGTGAAATTTTGCAATGGCGGCCTACTTAAGGTCCACGTGTGTTTATTGTCTGTTAACTGTTTATTGTCTGTTCACAGGGCCAGATTCCATGCTGGACCCAGAGGGTGTGGGCAGATTCAGGCACAGTTAACAAGGATCTCATGCTTGGAGAGCTCACAGGCTGGCTGGGAGAAAAGAGGAAGGAAACATTTGCTGCCTTTGGATTAAGTGGCAGGTACTGTGCCAGAAACTTGATATACACAATCTCCCTTAAGCTCAAAACTACAGTCAAATGGGGTAGGTTATCTTCATTTTTCAGATATGCAAACAGACTCCGAAGGGTGAAGTGAACTTGCCCAAGGTTGTAGTACCAACAAATTAGGGGAATCCTCCAAAGACAGTCCTTTGTCTCCTAAACCAAGAGGCTCCATTGAAGCCATCCAGACCATTCTAGCACTCATTTTCCTCATTGCACATGTAGATACCAGTAATGATATCAATAACTAACAGTGGAGAGGTACCAGGAATTGGTCCAGGCACTTAACGTATATGAACTAATTTAATACTTGCAACAACCCGTGAGTTAGATACTATTATTACCCCTATTATATAGATAAGAAAACTGAGATACAAAGGGGCTCATAGTTTATCCAAAGTCAAACCACTGGTAAGTGGAAGAGATAGGGTTTGAACTGGGGCCGTCTGGCTCAAAGTCCATGCTCTTAACCAATTGTTATACATAAATAATAGCCAGATAGACTCTCATACGTAGATGTAAATTAAATCACTTAATCTGCTTATTTGCAGATGTTTATTTATTTATTCAAAAGTTATTGGAGCTCCTTTTGCATGCCAAATCCTATGTGTGGCAGAGGGAAGATCCAAAAATATCTAAGACAAAGGCCTGCCCTCAAGTCTGGGGTTGTGGGGGGAGACAAAACAATGAACAGGTTCAGTGAAGTACAGGGAAACCATCAGAGGGTTTGAGCAGAGGTGCAACATGATATAAACTAAGTTTTACCATGTTCACTCTGCCTGCTGTGTACACAAAAACCTTAGGAGGGGAAAGGTGGGAATCAGAAGACAGGGAAGGTTGATGCAACTGATCAGGAGAGAGAACCAGTGGTGGCTTGGGTGGTTGCATTACAGCCTGGGTGTCACTGTTTGGCTAAGAACTCTGTTTTAACCCCCTGGGGAGTAGGGACACTAGTGTTCCATTAACTTTTGGCTTTACCACTAACTGACCTTGTTTGGTCCCTGGACGGGTCATTTCAGTGGGACTGATAAGAGGAGCTTGGGTCAGAGTGTCTCTAAGGCTCCTGTCATCTCTGAGGTTGAATGCCACTACTGTGCTTACCTTCCACCAATGACTTTAGCTATCTAAGCTCCTTGCCATGGCCCCCAAACCCCATCTCAGACATCATTTTCCACCCTGTTTCCTGTCTTTAATTATTCTAGCCACACTGGCTTCCCTTCTGTTCCTCGGATAGTCAAGCTTGTCCTTACCTCATTGCCTTTGCACCTGCTGTCCCCTCAACTTAGGACAGTGGTTCTCAACCCTGGCTGCACATTAGAATCACCTGGGAATCTTTTATTTATTTATTTATTTATTTATTTATTTATTTTTAAATTAAATCTTTATTGTTCAGATTATTACAGTTGTCCCTCTTCCCGCCCCCCCCCCCCCGTGCTCCCCTCCACCAGGTTCCCACCCCACCTTCTGCCCTTACCTACCTCCCCCCCCCGGCCACTGTCCTCATCCATAGGTGTACGATCTTAGTCCAGTCTCTTCCCGAGCCCCCCACATCCCTTCCCCCCCACCCGAGAATTGTCAGTCCACTCCCTTTCTATGCCCCTGATTCTATTATATTCACCAGTTTATTCTGTTCATCAGATTAGTTATTCACTTGATTTTTAGAATCACTTGTTGATAGATGTGTATTTGTTGTTCATAATTTGTATCTTTACCTTTTTCTTCTTCCTCTTCTTAAAGGATATCTTTCAGCATTTCATATAATACTGGTTTGGTGGTGATGAACTCTTTTAGCTTTTCCTTATCTGAGAAGCTCTTTATCTGACCTTCAATTCTGAATGATAGCTTCGCTGGGTAAAGTAATCTTGGTTGTAGGTTCTTGGTATTCATCACTTTGAATATTTCTTGCCATTCCCTTCTGGCCTGCAAAGTTTCTGTTGAGAAATCAACTGACAGTTGTATGGGTACTCCCTTATAGGTAACTGACTTTTTCTCTTGCTGCTTTTAAGATTCTCTCTTTGTCTTTTGCTCTTGGCATTTTAATTATGATGTGTCTTGGTGTGGTCCTCTTTGGATTCCTTTTGTTTGGGGTTCTCTGTGCTTCCTGGACTTGTAAGTCTATTTCTTTCACCAGGTAGGGGAAGTTTTCTGTCATTATTTCTTCAAATAGGTTTTCAATATCTTGCTCTCTCTCTTCTTCTGGCACCCCCATAATTCAGATGTTGGTACGCTTGAAGTTGTCCCAGAGGCTCCTTACACTATCTTCATATATTTGGATTCTTTTTTCTTTTTGTTTTTCCAGTTGGGTGTTTTTTGCTTCTTCATATTTCAAATCTTTGACTTGATTCTTGCGATCCTCTAGTCTGCTGTTGGAAGTCTGTATAATATTCTTTATTTCAGTCAGTATATGCTTAATTTCTGGTTGGTCCTTTTCCATATCATCGAGGGTCTCACTAGATTTATCAAGGGTCTCACTAAATTTATTGGTGGTTTCTAGAAGATTCTTGAGTAACCTTATAACCATGGTTTTGAACTCTATATCCAGTTGTTTGCTTTCCTTCATTTCTGTCATTTGTGACCTGTTTCTTTGTCTCCGAATTTTTTATGCTTCCCAGTGTTGATAGAGTGGCTTTCTGTACTAGGTGTCCTAAAGGGCCCAGTGGCTCATCCTCCCCAGTTACCTGAGGTGGACACTCTTGGTGCACCCCCTTGTGGGCTTTGTGCACAGTCTTTGTTTTAGTTAAGCCTTGATTGTTGTAGGTGTCATTGGGAGGAATTGACCTCCAGGCCAATTGGCTGTGAGAATCAGCTGTGTCTGCAGTGGGAGAACTTCTGTGCTGTAGACACCCTTATGGGGCAAGACTTGCTTCAGTGAGGCTTTGGTGCTCACTGAGTCTGCCCCCTGAGTGTGTCCCTTATGGATCTGAGGAGCTGTAATCTGGATGGTCCCACTCTGACAACTGGGTTCACTGGCTCTTGGATCTAAGGAGGTGCTAATTTAGCTTCTGCCTGAGGCTACCCAGCAGGAGCTATGGAGAGATCTGCAGATTCCTCTTCTTTGTTTGGTGTTTGGAGGTGCCCAGATGAGGCCAAGCTGTGAAGCAATGCAAGCTGCTGTGGGGCCTTGGGCCTTCTTTTGGATGTTCTGGGTCTCTCTGACCCAGCTGCAGTTTGTTAGGTAATTTTAGATTGCAAAGGGCCAGGCCATTGATATGCAAAAGCCTCTGCGCACAGCTTGGGTGGTGCGGGGTCTCAGGGAATCAACAGGGCGGAGCAAACAGCTATGGCTGATCCTCAGCCCTGCCCTCAGAGGCCCTGGGTCTCAGTGTCCCAGTAATCGCTGCCAGCACCTCTGAGAGAAAGCCGCCCTCAAGTTCTGCCAGATGCCAGACAGTCCACTTTCTCCCTGTATGAGTCTGGGTCCCGAAAGACTCGCCCAGAACTGGAGTTCAGAGCCGTCAGGAGCTTGAGACTCCCTCCCAATTGAAAAAGACAACTTTGTCCTCAGTTTCCAGCCCTTTCCATGTGCGCCTCCGTACCTCTGTACTTTACTTTCTCACCTCCTGTGGTCTCAGTGTGCTTTTCTCTTTCCTTCTAGTTGTAGAATTTCCACTCAGCCAGCCTTCCTGTGGTTCTGGATGATGTCCGTTTTGCCTTTTAGTTGTATTTTTGAAGTGGTTGTGTGAGGCAGCAATTTCCAGCGTTTACCTATGCCGCCATCTTGGTTTCTCCGTTCTTTGGGAATCTTTTTAAAATCTGATTTCTGGGCCTCATCCTCTGGAAATTCTGTTTCTTTGTTATGGGGTGAGGCCACAACATTAGTAACAAAGAAACAGAATTTCTGGAGGATGGGGCCCAGAAATCAGGATTTTAAAAAGATTCCCAGATGATTTTAATGTGCAGCCAAGGTTGAGAACCACTGACTTAGGAAGTGCTTTCCAGATCACATGGCTTTGTCCTCCTCCACCTGACCTTAGCTCAAATTTCATCTCCTTAGAAAGGCTGTTTCTGACTACCTTAACTTATATGGATCCCCAACCCACTCAAATCTGCCTTATCAATTTTCCTAGTTTACAGTACTCCTAGAATAAATAATAAACTGAAATCATCTTATTTAGCTGTTTACATCTTTATCAGCTGTCTTCCCAGTATAATGCCAGTTCCATGTGACAGACCTTGTGATTATGATTATCCAGTGCTTAGAATAGTGTATGCATGGTCAGTACATAGTAGACACTCAATAAGCATTTGTTGAATGAATGAGTGAATGAATGAACAAATAAGTGAGCCATCTTTCAGCTTTTTGTAATACACAGTCTAGAACAGGACATTTTCCATTTCCTGAATCACACAAAAAAATTACTTTACATGATTAAAAGAACATATCTAAGGGAAAAAATAAACATGCATTCTCCTGAATTAATCTTTTGGTTTTTTTTAAATCATGGAGTCCAAGTTGGGTAGGAACCATGTGAGTCTTCTTAGAGTCAGACAGACCTGGATTCTAGTTGCTTGCTAGATCCACATGCATGTAAAGGTCACTTAACCTCTTGAGACTCAGTTTTCACAGCTGTAAAATGGGGGCAATAATACCTACCTTGAAGAAGGCATTACATTCGATATTAGATATGATGTGACAGATACACTGTGGGTACTCAGGAATTGTTCATTTCTCCTCCCTCCACTGAAGGACCATGGGGTGTGAGCCTGTTTTATTTTCCAGGCTGTGACCTCCTGCGGACAACCTTGTCCTGAAGACCTCTATATGATGAGCAAATGGTGGAACCCACTCCAAGGCCTTCATTAGGCAGATGAGGACACTGCAGCCCAGAGAGGCAAAGTGACTGTCCAGATCCTTCAGCATGTGAATGGCAGAGTGTGGATTAGCGTATGGCTTAATTTAGAGCCCAGCACTTTTTACCCCCCCCCCCCCCCATAGTCTGGCACTCTGGCTTTATTCATTGTTCAGCATTCTGGGTCCTGTCCTAGACTGTGTATGCATCTACAGGGCTCCTCAAGCCTCAGGAGGATTTTTAGGCAGCGAGGAAGCCTATGCCAGAGCTAATAAACAGAGCTGAAAAACTTCGTAACCTTTACAAAAAGTGTTTACACCCAGGATTACCACTGGCTTTCAATGGTAAACTCTCTGCAATAAGTTCTCACTGAATGGAAGTATAGGCAGAGACACACAACTACGTTCACCAGCCCCGAGCTGTGCTTCTGTATCATTCACTTCAGTTCATGTTTCCTGATTCTACCCCAGTGTTTGGCCTTGTGCTGGGCCCTGGACCCCCGAAGCCCAGTGAGACCAGTGTGGGGAATGGGAGCAGACATGGACATAGGCAAGGACCACATGATGTAATCTGAGCAGAGACAGAAAGAAATTCAGGAAGCTGGGGGAGCCCAGAGGAGGGGTCCTTAGCTCAACTTGATAGAGGCTGTAGGTAGGGCTTCCTGAAGGAGATGACATCTGAATTTCATTTTTTTTTTTCTCTATGTGAGGAATATTCTCTTGTTCTGATAACATGGCTTTCACCAAATCTGGAAAATATGTGGTTGAGGAGAAATGAACTACTCCCAAACACTTTAATTTTTGCTTCTTGGATGTTTGGGTTATCCTGATTTGCCATGGGATCCTGATGTGGGCATTTTTGCCATAATGCTATATGTATGAACCTCAAAATAAAACAAAGTAAAAAAAACCCTTTTGCAAAATCTCGCAGTGTAAAAATTATAGGGTTTAACTAAAAATAAGTTTTGGGCGGATTACTTAAAACCAATGGGTTTTTGAAAGCAGAAACTCGAACAAAAACAGCACCAGGGTTAATGGCCATCAGCTTTAGTGCCCAGCCTCACGGTCACTTCCCCTAGCAGCCTTAAGCCTGAGGTTTTGTACATCCTTCCAGAAGCATGGCCTTTACAGCAATCTCCTCTACCAGAGACTGGATTTATCAAAGTGAAAAATCTGATCTAAGGTTTAGACTTCTTCAAAAACTAAAATTTTTTTCCATAAATACTAGAGGAAGTATCTCCACAACTTCTTCATCTGCAGGCCCTGCTTCCCCACAGAGCCTAACGTAGCGGAAAGGCTAGTGGTTCTCGAAGCCACTAAATCAGTGACAACTTGCACTAGAGAACATCGCTTCTGCAGGATTTTCAGCGTGCTTGTGAGGTCTTCGTAAAGGGCTACCGCTTCCTCTTTAGCTGTGAGAAAGCTTGTTCCTATTTGCTTCAAAACACGAGCACGCTGGAATATATTGCATATGAATCGATACGACTTCCTTTTCATATGGACAGTGTGCCTCTCCACCACTCGTGTGCGAGCTATTCCTATAAAAGAAACACACTTCAGCAGCACAGAGAGGTTTGTGCCTTCCTAGGGAGGCATTCTTGCCTTGTTTGATGAAGTGGCTTTTCTTCAGGAAGTTTTCACAGCACTCCTGGCCTCTCCTTTCTTCCTGCTAATGGTCAGAGAAGACTCACCCTCCATTGTGCATGCGCCCCTTTACGAGGGACACACTCTTGCCCACTCGTTTCTTCAGCCACCACCAGAGTTTCGTGGATTGAGACGTGTAGGTGGTAGACATCACCCCACTCAGATGCTCCCTCTCAGAGGAGGAGGGGGAGAGAACTGACCACTGCTGAGAGCTCTCAGGCCACAAGCCTCGTTGTGCCAGACACCTGCCATTTGCCACTTAATTCATCCTCACAACAGGGAGGCGAGGCCGAGGAGGGTTTATTTCCCAGACAGTTTAATGTTATCTCCACTTTTCAGGAAAGGAGCAGAGAACTCAGAGATGTTCAAGGTCACCTACCTGAGAAGTGACAAGGTACCTGGCCCTGCGTGAAGATATCACCTGTGGTCTCCCCCACTCCGCCTGCCTCAGGGAGCCAAACTAGCACTGGCACCATCATGGAGGGGTTACCCCACTGCAGAACAGCCTTGAAATCCAAAAATGCCTTCCGGGCCCAGAGCAGAAGCTCACATCTCAGCAGGGCCATGTAAATAATGATCCCCATTTAGGGAGCATTTATTATAAGCCAGGCACTGTGCCAAAGGCCCTGCAGAATTCTCTACAGTTCTTCCAAGCCCTATGAAATAAGGATTTAAAAAATGTTTTTTAAATTAAATTTATTGGGGTGACATTGGTCAACATGAACATACAGATTTCAGGTGTGGGTTTCTATGCTACATGATCTGTATATTGCACCGTATGCTCACTACCCAAAGCCAAATCTTCTCCTGTTACCCTATATTAGGACCCCCGGCCCTTTCCTTCTGGAAAGGATTTTTAAACCAAGTTTGCATGTGAAGAACCTGAGGCCAAGTGAAATTCAGCAATCTGCCCCAGGGGCTTGTTAATTAAGGGGTGGGGATCTAAATCCACATCCTATTGACTCCTGGGACTCTAAGCTGTGCTGGAATCAATGGGGCATGAAGGGGCTGAGGCCACTTCCTGTTTGTCTCAGGGTCCGGAAGGAACCAAAGACCCAGGGCAGACACCTACACAGAATGTACTGAGTCTGAGACTCTCGCTGTGAGGATAAACAGGAGGCTGGGACTTCACCAGATGAAGAAGGGGGTGATGAGGCCTTCGACAGAGAGTAGACAGTATTGTCCATCTCTGTCCCTGCCTGTGCCCCAGCCCAGCCCACATGTGGGAGGGGGATAGGAGAGCTGCTTTCTTACTTAAACCAACTGAGGGGCCTTCCAGGAAACCATGCAGACAACGTGGCCTGTGGGCCTTGACATTCAGTGGGTGTAAGGAGTGGTCTCTGACCCACACCTGTGTCCATGGGCGAGATGCTTACCTAGAGCGCCCACTGGTGGCTAAGTCATGAGATGGAGCGCTTTGGAAACGGCAGGGATTCTGACAGGACAAGGAGGCCTGGGGTTGCCCATGGGCCAGATGTGTCCCCAAAGAGAGGATCTAGATTAAGAGGACCACCTAGAAGGGCAGGTGACCCCTCAGGAGGAATGAACAGGAGCTCAGCCGAGAGAAAAGATATAGCTTTGAGCCAAAGAGGGCAAAGCCAGGTCGAGGGACACCCCATGGATGAAAAAGGGCTTTGAGGGACTCACAGAATCCCTCTGCCCCCCCAAGACAAATGCCAACAATTTCACACAGCTCTCTTGAAGGCTCCAATGCCAAGTTTTATCTGTACCAGTTGTTAGACCCTGTCTGTCTCTTATCCCTCCTCCTGTCCACTTGCACCTAACAGGGGGGTTAGAGTAGGGGCGGGGAGAACAACAGCAGCCAGAGAATGGGGGTAGAGGTGCCCAGCCCACCAAGGGGGCCCGCTTAGAGGCCACGGAGCTAGATGCCACACACCTTTGGACACGGAACTCAGTCACTCCCTTCTCAGGCCAAGAGGAAAATAATTCAAAATCGGTTTGGTTTTGTTTGTTTTTGCAAACGAAACCTGGAATGTTAGAAACATTAGAAACAATAATGATGAGAGAGAACCATTAATCGGCTGACTCCTGCACACCTCCTACTGGGAATCAAGCCTGAAATCTGGGCAGGAATGGGCGCACACCCCAGACAGGAGGAGGCTGAGCACCAACTGTGTGCACCGAGCAGGAACGTTCTCATGCCTCTGGGAGAAGGTCGAGGACGCTGCGTGTGAAAGACCTGGGGGAAATGAGTGTCCCCTCAGGCAGGGCTCACAGATCACTGTGTCTCTGCGAGGTTCCCAGGGGAGCTGTGCCAAACTAACCAAGCCCCAGGGAGACGGCCAAACAAACCTCATTTGTTTTGGGATGAGTGGGAAGCTGTTGCTCTTATAAAAAGGTGCATTCCTTTATTAGCAGACAGGTATTGGCGTTAGCATCTACTGTACGCCTGGCCCCGTGCTCCGTTCCGTGTGTAATATGCTAATTTAATAAGAGCTTTTCAGGAAAACAAGAAACATCACTAAATGCACATGCCAATTTCCAGATATATCCGGATTTCCAAAAAACGAAGTGAGGAGAATAATGCACGTCTTAGAGGCGAGGCGCTGCCCTGGCTGATGCTACACACTGAAGGGTCTCGGGTTCGATTGCCGATCAAGGGCACATACCTGGGTTGCAGGTTAGATCCCCAGACCTGGTCAGGGCACTTGTGGGAGGCAACAAATTGATATGTCTCTCTCACATTGATGTTTCTCTCTCTCTCTCTCTCTCTCTCTCTCTCTCTCTCTCTCTCTCTCTCCCCCCCCCCCCGCCCCCCCTTTCCCTCTTTTCCTCCCTTCTACTCTCTTAAAAAAAAATCAATGGAAAAAATATCCTCAAAATATCCTTGGGTGAGGATTGCCAAAAACAAAAAGAAGTGAGGAGCGATGGCAGCGCTCTTGGCTAGGACTGTGGTGCCAGCCTGGCTCCCACCAGGCCTCTCTCCAGAGCTGGACTCTGTACCTGGTTTCCACCTTGGCCGGGACCCAGCTCCAAAGCTGCCTGGAGCCCTGGGAATCAAATGCTCAGGACCCTGCCAAGGCCCTGCTGGGCCATCTGGGCGAGCCCTGCTGGGGTGGAGCCCGTGTCCCAGATGCTCCTGTGAGCAGCACAGTTCCTGGAAGCAGTGGGAGTGCTTTCCCACTGACACGTCAGGCTTCGCCGGGACGAAGAATTCAAGATGAATGATAATGACATACGGTGAATTCCTTTACAAGTTTTCTCTTTTCATTACATAAGTCAAATGTTCTTTGATGAGAAGTTGAAAAAAAAATAGAGAAGGCAAAGGAAAATAGTTATTAACCTCACTACCCAGAGATCAGCACTTAAAATTTTTTTAAAAAATATGTTTTTATTGATTTCAGAGAGAGGAAGGGAGAGGGAGAGAGAGATAGAAACATTAATGATGAAAGAGAATCATCAATCGGCTGACTCCTGCACACCTCCAGCTGGGGATCGAGCCTGAAATCTGGGCATGTGCTCTCACTGGGAATCAAACCATGACTTCCTGGTTCATAGGTTGATGCTCAACCACTGGGCCACACCAGCCAGGCTGAGATAAGCACTTTTATCATTTTGGTGTGTAATATGAAAACTGATCCACCTTCCCCCTGCCTGCCTGCTTCCTACCAACATATACACCCCACATGCACACATATCTCACATACATGCACACACCCACACACAACAGACACACTATACACATGCACACACAACACACACACACACACCATACACAGCACATCCATGCATATATATCACATGCGCATACTACACACACACATGCATCATAAGGAAAATTAAAAAACTCAATAAAAGCCTTACTAGAACAGTCAGTCTGAGTCCTTCCTTTATTTGAGGGCAAGAACCAAGGAGTAGAAGTTTCTAAGCCTCAATCGGTCTAAAAGCACAGATTCAAAAGCACAGATATCTGGCCTCACCAAGGATTTTGCTTCGGCAGATCTGGAATCAGGGGGCTGGGTGGGCCCAGCAGCGAGCCCTCCCTCCCTGTGCTGGGACTGGATTTCTGTGGGACTGGAGTAGAGGTGGGTCAAGAGGCTGTGACAAGGAGGCTCCTGGAGTTAGACAGGTGACTCTCAGAGCAAGGGAGGGGAGATTAATTAGAAACTGGGGTATTCCCCGAGGGAACCTCTCTCTTTAAGAAAGATGCAAAAGTTTCTCTTCCTATGTTGGGAAATGTCAAGAGAATGAGAGCTTTAACCTTCTCTTCAGATGGTGTAGTGCTTTTAGGATTATCCCAATCATTCTGGGCAGGAATGTTTATCCCCTGCCTGGTTGGGTGTGTAATTTTAGGGACCAAAGAGACAAAGCAGCCAGGGGAGAGGAGCCGTATTCCTTCCCATCTCCCCCAGGGCTTCTGTGCAGAAGGGTGGTGGGGAGGTGGGCAACAGCGCAGACCCCTAGGCAGAGGCCTGCAGCCCAGTGGACAGTGGCCCCACACAGCCAGGAGTGCTTCTAGGCAGTCGTCTCAAGAGAGGCAAGAAGACTGGAGCTCCTCTAACCCCTGCCTGTGAGAAAGACCTTCACTCTTGAAAGGAGAATGAAAGACATGACACCACAGGTACCAGGGCACCTGTGGCCCACTTGGTGCCTTTGCGCAAATGAGGAAAAGGTTCCCTTCCCCAACACACTTCACTTCCATCAGTCACACACTGTCATGATATTGTGAGAAAACAAGCACTTGACTGTCTTCCACCAGAAAGCTGTCATAACAAACATACAACTGCTAGCAGTGAAGGGCACATGCTTAGAAGGAGTGCTGTGACATACTGCACAACTGCGTGCGACAGCCTGGCTTCCAAGGGGTCTGTCAGCTTCACAGAGGAGGAAGCTGAGCTGAGAGAGGGTAAAAAACTTGATGAGGGTCACACAGCCGGTGAGAGGGGGATTCAAACTCAGCCAGTCTGACCCCAGAGCTCAAGGTCCGCACCATTAGGCCACTGTTCTTACTGAAAACGTCTGTTACTCCCTCATCTGCCTGGCACACCCTTGACTGTTATCCTTACAATGTCCTGTTTTAAATTTCAAATGCCACCTCCACTTATGATGCCTTCTTTGACCTCACCAAGTCCAGCTGTCCATCCCCTCTCCTACTGCATGCTCCCCACTCCTGGACTATATCTAATGAAGTCTTATCTTTCTGAGTAAATTTGGAAAAATTACAGTTTGTCTCTATCCTCAGACTGTGAGCAAATTCTTCAAGGGCCGCTGGGGAAATTGAGGAGTGCCAGCTCTGTGCCCCCAGGGCCTGGCATTGAGCCTGGCACAGAGGGGCCGCTCGGTAATGATGGATGAAAAGAACTGAAATGAATTCGTACATGAGAGGATTGAACCCAATGTTCTCCCAGACCCCTCCGGCTCTGACCTTCATAAGTGCATGTCTCAGGGTTTGATTCTAAACCTCTGGCAGTGCTAAGGGGTAGAAACTACAGGGGTGCAGAACAGAGGGAGACAGGACAAAGAGTAATTGCCAGCAAACAGCAACCACGTCTCCTCAGAAGATGGGAATTGGTCTAGATATCATGGAGTTTTTTAGAAGGCTCACGGGGGCCTGTGAAATAATCACTGAATGCCGTAGGGCTCCCCAGACAGAGCGGCTGGAGAAGCAGTCAAGGTCATGGCCAACTTTGAAATCCCCCAGATGCTCCTACATTAATAGGTTTTCAGGAAAGGAAGGAAAAACAATGAGCTGCCATTCTGGGATCAGAGAACATAATGAATGCTCTCACTCGGAAAAGGACAGGGACTTTCTGTCAACTTCAGTCAAGTGTACAAGGACATCCTGTGGGTGCAGAACTTCTCCAGAAAACATCAGTGAGGTCAGAGGGGCGACAAGACACAGCTAGCGAGGCCCCTGCTTCCATCCCCCTCTCTTCACTTAGTGGATTACAGTTGAGCTGCCACAATGAACTGGGCCCTGTCCCAGGGAAGAGCAAAACTCAGCTGGATCTCAAGGGGCCAGTGGTGTCTCTTGCTCACTGGATCTCACTAGGACTGAGCTCTGCTTTCTGGGGCAGCTGACACATAGTGAGTTGCATTGGTGTTGGAATTAATCTATACTAATAAAAGGAGAATATGCTAATTAGACCGAGAGACCTTTCGGATGTCATTCCAGACAAACCCATGCTGGTGGGGCCAAGGCAGAGGTGGTTAGGGGCAATCAGGCTGGCAGGGGGGCGAGTTGGGGGCAAGCAGGCCGGCAGGGGGAATAGTTGGGGGTGAGCAGGTTGGCAGGGGGGCAGTTGGGGGCAATCAGGCCGGCGGGGGGACAGTTAGGAGTGATCAGGCCGGAAGGGGGGGGGCAATTGGGGGTGATCAGGCCAGCAGGCAGAGTGGTTAGGGGCAATAAGGCAGGCAGGCAAGTGAGCGGTTAGGAGCCAGCAGTCCCGGATTGTGAGAGGGATGTCCGACTGCCGGTTTAGGCCTGATCCTGCAGGCCTGATCCTGCAGGGATCAGGCCTAAACCGGCAGTCGGACATCCACCAAGGGGTCCCAGATTGGAGAGGGTGCACTCCTGGCTGAGGGACACCCACCCCCCTCTGTGCACGAATTTCATGCACTGGGCCACTAGTTTATAATTCTGTTCAATTCACTTGTCATTTGAAAAAACAATTCCCAATGTACCGAAAAGATTCATAAAGTAAATCTTGCCCCTCCATGAATTCATTCAGTACAATTTTATTGCACATCTATCATGGGACCTTGGACCAGCTCAACAGACTTTACCTTTGTCCTTCTCCTCTTCCACAGTCTTGGCCTTGGCATGTCAGTCTCAACCCACATGGAGTGAACTTCAAAGGCCCTCCCTAGGCCAGAGATATTGATGCAATTTATGGTGGCCTCTGTCCCACCTGGACCAGGACCCAAGAATCAGGAGGGATCGTGTCACTCAGAACTCAGAGCAGCAGACACTCAGCTGCTGCCTGGGCTCCAAGGACTGAACACCCAAGCGTGGGGGCACACACATCGGGGCCAAAGTATCTTCTGACCCTTTGGCATTGCTCTACTGGTCCAGGCTCCATACTTCTTCACAGGAGAGGACATAGATAAGTAACATTTGTTTTTCCTTATGAAAGGATGGGGGAAAATACACAAAGAAGATAGTAAAAATTCATCATCGGGAGATAACCACTTTTAGCATGTTGATGTTTTTCAAAAATTCAGATACAGACACATACATCTATTTTCTTTACAAAAAAATAGGATTATTCTGCAATACTTTATTATGACTCTCTTTCAAAGCATAAATTATTGTGACTATTTCCCCACTAATATTTCATAATATTGTCTAATATAATGTGACACTTTATTTAACTTACCTACCTATTGACATCTAAGTTATTTAGAATGTTTTCCCTACTATACAAAAGGTGAATTTTCAAAAAGAGATGATGGCCATTTCCTGCTAACTCACTGTGCAGCCCTCTCCCCTGCTTTTTCCTTGTGCCTTTCCACCACCAACTTGACATCTGAACTCAGGAGTCAACCCTGACCCCTCCCTGTCTTTCATTTCTACATCCAATCAGTCACCAGTCACCAAGTGGTCTCTTCCCCTCTGACCCTCTGCCTTAGCTCAGACCTCCTTGTTCTTTCTAGACCAGCATAGAAGCTGGGCCTACCAGAGACTCCCCTCAATTCCTCCTCTCCATTCCAAATTATCATAAAACCAGGGTAATACGCAGTTTACTCACCTACTGCTCATGGGGGCAGAGAAAGAGGCCAAAAGCTCGTAATCTTGGCAGAGGAGGAAAACTGTGTTTAAGGGGGCTCCCTGCGCCTGTGTTTTAGGGAGGAAGGTCTCCAAGGGATAGGGGAGAAATTGGTGACGGGGTACCAGAACGAGAAAGGACTTCTGAATTGCCCGGGTGCCTGTTGGGAATCCTGGGGGTCAGGACAGGCTGGGCTGGCTCTGCTGCGAGGAGCTCAGCGGCCGGCCCCTCTTCTGCCCACACCCTCTTTCACAAGCCCTCACTCTGGTGGAGGAGTGAGGCCCAAGCCCTCCCAGGGGAGGCTCACAAAAGGATACTAACAGCTTGATTCTGGGAAGATGAGGTTCTCCGGGCGGGAAAGGCTGTGCATGGCTGAGGCGCCTGCAGTGGCACACAGACCCCACTTGTGAGCTCTGTAATCCTGTCACTTCCGCTCAAGACCCTTGAGTCCTGAGATCTGACACTGCCTCTTGGGCGCAGAGGGAAAATGCCCTTATGTTTTCCTTCTAATCGGGGTCAACTCAGACTTTAGAAACCCCTGAAAGGCCTTTTATCCTAGCCTCTCCGTCTCTGCTTCGAGTTCTCTCCCCGAGCATTCCAAACAAAGCCGGCTCCTTCCCAGGCCCTGACTTCACAGGAAGTCTCTCTCAGTCTTTGCAGGAATCTTTAGAAAGCCCCTCTTGGACCACGACGGGGAGGCACTGTCTCACACCTATGCCTGGGCTTTGTAAATGGGCTCTGCCTTTTCCAATCTTGTCCACCAGGGCGAAGTCTCATTCCTTCTTCAAATCCCAGCCCACGGTTACTTCCTCCATCCTAGTTTCATGAAGACTGCGTAGATTCCACTTCTCTGGATTCTCCCACAATGCCCTGAGCTTCCCTTTATCATTTGCAATTTAATTTGTTACAGCCATACCATGGAATACTACTAAGGTCATGCAGTAGTTTCAATAGGTGATTCCTGAGTGTCTGTGATGGCTCTGCTGGCATGGCTGGGGCTACCTGGACTTTGGGGACCACCTGGGACCCCCTTTCAGGAGCAGGGTGTGGAAAGGAGACAAGGAGAGATCTCAGGGCCAGACCTGCTCTGGGGTCTTCTGGGAGCCATAGCACCCCGCTGAAGAGAGAATGTCAGCCAGGAAGGAAACAATTCCTGGTCTCACAAAGGGTTCTGAGGTGACCTTGAGCAAGTCACTTCTCCCCTTAGGACCTCAGCTTCCTCATTTGCCTGCCAGGGTGCAGCTCCCTACCCTAAACTATGCCAGGGCTACTGTGAAGACCCAGTAAGAGCAGAGATTTTAAAAAGGGCTTAGAAAAATCAGAGACCTTGAATAACAGGTGGTACAGGAGCTATTGATGTTTAAAGTGATCTGAGACCCCTCTCTTTCCCTTTCCCTTTCCCTTTCCCTTTCCCTTTCCCTTTCCCTTTCCCTTTCCCTTTCCCTTTCCCTTTCCCTTTCCCTTTCCCTTTCCCTTTCCCTTTCCCTTTCTCTTTCTCTTTCTCTTTCTCTCTCTCCCTCCCTTCTACACTCTCGGTTTGTTTAATCATTCACCTGTTGAAGAACATTTAAGTTTTTTCCATTTTATGACTATTACAAATTACTACCATGGATATTTGTGTGTAGGTTTTATGTGAACATAGTTTTCATTTCTCTAGGATAAATGCCCAGGAGTGAGATTGCTGGGTCATATGGTAAGTGTACTGTTTGGTTTTATAACAAACTGTCAAGCCATTTCCAGAGGAGTTGGTCCCTTTTGTGATTCAGTTTCTCCATATCCTCGCCAGTATTTGTGTTGTCACTGTTGTGTTTTGTTTTGTTTTATAACCCAATATTACTTTATTTTGTTGCTAAAATTGTTCCAGCTTTGACCATTGGGAACTCTTCCAGTTGGCTCATGTGCCTTTTAAAAATATATATCTTTATTATTGAAAGTATTATAGATGTCCCCGTCCCCCCCCCCCCCATTAACCCCCTCCACCCTGCTCCCGCCCCCTTTCCAGGCTTCCGCATTATTGTTTGTCCATGGGCTATGCATTGTGCATGTAAATTCTTTTGTTGATCTCTTCTCAGGTCCTGCCCTCCCCACTTCCATTCTCCCCAGGCCAGGGGACCAGGATCAGATCTGACTCTGCCCTCTGTCACCGGGGCCTGGCCCTGAACAAACCAAACACCTCCTCTCTGACCCTCGGTTTCCTCTTTTGTAAAGAGAGCCAACAGTGCCATCTAACTCCTCACAGATTTTGTGAAGATTGTGGATTAAGCAATTGCTTTGAAACATTACATGCTGTTTAGATGACAAATAGGCATTACCCAATTTATTGTTATTTTTAATTCCTTTTCTTCTGTAATTTCTGGCTACAGTTTATATTCGTGTAATTTGTTTCATCAGGGCCCATGGCTAACTGTCAACGAAATAATGCCCCAGTCCTCTCTTGGTCCAGATTAGACCTGATGACACAGGGGGCACCAGGGTCTAAGTACTAGCTTGGCACCCGTACTGCTCAGACAAAACTGAGCCAGGGCCGTGTCCTGGGATTGCCGCCCCGAATCCCAGCCTTGGGGAGTGAAGGAAGGAGCTTACACTATCTGCTACCTGAGCGCCTGTGTGTGCCAGGTCACGTGATGCGGCTCTGCGTGTGGTGTAAATGTCCCCATTGTCCATTGAAGGAAATGAAATCTCAGGGTTAGGTAAATGCCTTGTCTGGGGTGATGCAGCTAGAAAGTGGCTGGAGCAGTTGGGATGCAAGGTGCCCCAACTTTCCCGCCACCTACTAATTTGAGAGGAAAGATATTTTTCCCGCTGACCTACTTTTGTGCCTGGTTATCTCCACATAACCAAATCTTTTTAGTTAAACCTCTAAGGTCTCTGTTTTAAAAAAAGCCACAGACTTGCCCTGGCCAGTGGTTCTCAGTGGTTAGAGTGTCATGCCCCCACCGCCACTGCACATCCATGGGTCATGGGTTCAATTCCCAGTCAAAGGCACATAGGTACCTGGGTTGCAGGTTCGATCTCATGCAGGAGGAAACCAATCGCTGTGTCTCTCTCACATCAATGTTTCTCTCTCTCTCTCTCTCTCTCTCCCCCCCCCCCACCCTCCCTCCCTACCTTCTACTCTCTCTAAAAAATCAATGGAAAAAATATCCTTGATGAGGATTAACAAAACAAAACAAAAACAAAAGAAAAACCACAGACTTGGGTGGGGCAATGCTGTCTTTCATCTGCCCTGAGCAGTGACTCAGGAGACATTCTTGGGTTTACCTTGTGCTGAGCAGGGCCCCAGGACGGGCAGGGAGGAGACCTGGACAAGAAGGATCCAAGTTCAAATCCAGACCCACTCAACAGGGTGACCTTGAGCAGGTTACCCGAGAAGGGGGAATGAAGGCGTGGGCCTACAGAGCCTTTCTCTGAGGAACTTCTCAACCCGGAGTCACCTTGGCCAGGAGAGAACCAAGCGGTGGTGACTAGAAGCTGCCCCCGACGGACCTGCTCAGAGGCTGGTGGACGGGGTTGGAGCCCCCATCAAAGCAGGTGGGCCATCGGTCTGCAGGACAGCAAGTCCCTTCCAAGGTCCCCACCAAACCACAGTCCCGGCTTCTCTGAGGTAAGAGCCAAGGAGGCTAACATCTAGAAGTCTCTGTTCCTGATTCTGTATTGTTAGCATTCTGCTTTCCATTCTATGAACGTAACAGTTTATTTATGGGCTCTGGAATCAGACAGACTTGCTTTTAAAACCTGAACTCTCACCCTATCTGGTTTGGCTCAGTGGATAGAGCATCAGCCTGCAGACTGAAGGGTCCCAGGTTCAATTCCCAGTCAGGGCACATGCCTGGGTTGTGGGTGATCCCCAGTAGGGGGTGTGCAGGAGGCAGCCAATCAATGATTCTCTTCATCATTGATCTCTCTCTCTCTCTCTCTCTCTCTCTCTCTCTCTCTCCCCCCTCTCCATTCCTTCCTGAAATCAATAAAAATATATATTTAATAAATAAATAAAACCTGTACTCTCGCCTACCTGCTGTGAAACCTCGGGCAAATTACTTAACGTCACTTTTCTCATCTGTCAATCATCTTTTTGTATAGTGAGAAGGAAATAGTCAATAAGCTATTTCCAACAAATAGTCAACAGATTGACTATTTGTTGAATTTTTAAAAACCACCTGAATAAATGTTGGTGTAAACATTCTGTAAAATACAAAGATTGGGAGTTATTTTATCAGAGGGAAAGCTGTGAAGGCAATGAAGTCCTTGTGACTGCCCCAAACCACTGCTCATTCACACTCTACTTCTCTGAGCTTGCCCTCTGCTCTCAACTTGTGGGGACCCCCCTTCCCCCGCCATGCCCCACCCCACAAGCCCCAGATCTAGAGCATCACCTCCAGGAACCGGAGGGAAGCAGCAATGGGCTAGGAAGAAAGGCGAGTGTCACAGGCAGCGCCCTCTGGTGGGCACAGCGCCGTGACAGGTCAGAGACCAACTCCAAGCTCAGCCTGTAACTCAGTTCTCCCAAGTTTTCTCAGTTTGGACTCAAGTACCAGCCCAGCCACAGTCGCCACTTGCCACCTTGTATTTCAGTCCACAGGGGGATGCTGGGGCGTGGACTGTGTTTGGCCCACCTCTGGGTGCCCTTGGCCAGGACTGTGGTGTCTTTCTGACAAACACAAGGTTTAGAAGTGAGCCATGAGGGCTAAGGGCCCACCCCCTGGGCTGCCCTAATCCTCTGAGTCACCCTCTCAGTATCCTGTTGCCTTTGTCCCAGGTGCTATCATGCTTGCCATCTCTCTCACCCCCATCTCCGAGAGCATGGACTCCACATGATTTCGCTTCCTGCCAGGGCTAATCAAGCTCTTTGGGCAGGACTGACAGCCAAGTAACTATATTCATCCCCCCCGCCCCCGCTTTCCTCCTGAGAGTTGTGAAGAACAAATTAGGTGTGGATATGAAATGTAAGATCTGTGAGAGCTTTAAAGTTGTGCCCACACTTGATTATGTAGTAGAATCCTGCGGCTTTGTTTGGTTTTAAAACCTGAAAACTACCACCACCACCACCATCCATGGGCATGTGTTCACACACATGAAAGTTAAAAACTCAGGTATCCTTGAACTAAAATTCTGGTACATTGTTTATTTATTTGTTTGTTTGTTTATTATTTTACTTCAGAGAGGGAGAGGAAGAGAGAGATAGGAACATCAATGGTGAGAGAGAATCATTGATTGGCTGCCTCCTGCACGCCCCATGTTGGGGATAGAGCCCGCAACCCGGTCAAGTGCCCTGACCAGGAATTGAACCATGACCTACAGGTTCTTAGGTCTATGCTCAACCACTGAGGCACACTGGCCGGGCATTTGAAAAATAAATGACGCTTGGTGAAGGTTTGTGCTTTGTGCCGCACTGCAAGCTGCACAGAGCTGGCACGCCAGCCTTCTTCAGTCTTTTTCATAGGCGTCCACAGACACTCAGAAAGAGCCTCGCCATCTCCCAGGCTGACTCATCTTACAGCTGGGGCAGTGGCCTCCTCCGAGAGGTAGGACCACCCCTCACAACCAGTGAGGCTGCTGTTGGGCTGCTATTGAGGCGGGGCACAGACTTCACTGGGAGGAAGTCAGAGCAGAGGTAGGTCTCTATCAAGGAGCTGGAGAGGAAGAGGTAGAATTTCACGGGGGTGGGGGTGGAGGTGGGGGGTGGGAGTGGGCTGGGGAGGTGGGACTCATGCCCTATCCCAGCTTCAGACCTGTCCATGCACACACCTGCCGTCTGAGGGAGAAAAGAGGAGCAGGAAAGGGAGCTTCTTATCACAGAGGAACTTGAAGACCTGGTTTCTGGCATGAGATTGCTGTGCAGCCTTAGGAAAGTCACTTAACTCTCTGGGCCTTCATTTAACCATCGGTGAAATGGATGGAACAGACCCCGTTTATCCATTTATCAGGTGTGTATTGACAACCAAGTGTGTTCCTAGCACTAACCTGAACACTGGGGACCCTCTGAGGAGCAAGGTAGGCACAGTTTTTGCCCTCAGTGTAAAGTGGAGGCTGGAAAAATAAACAGAAAATAAATGTGATGAGTGTGCCTGTGGGAAGACGAAGGCACTGGGTCAGCACAGAGGAGGTGCATCTAACCTTGCCTGGGGTAGGATGGGGGAGGTGGTCCGGACGCCTTCCAGAGGAGGCGGCCAGAGGCTGAGGCAGGAAGGATACGTAGGAGGCGATCAGGCTGGAGGGTGTGGAAGAGGGAAACATTCACTGCCCCCACCCTTGCTCCTTTGAGAGTCACCGTCCTTTAGAAAGGCTGGCAAGGGGAGTTTCTGTGGAGTCGCTCCTGACAGGTCTCCTAGGAATGGGAGATGCTCTCCTTCCCAGCACCCA